>NC_047041.1:65271449-65891720 GCF_011762595.2 Tursiops truncatus | reverse complement strand
CCACATTGCAAGAGATACTACAAGAAAGCAAGGACGTGTGTAGTTGCTGGTGAATAAGCCAGGGGGCTTTGATTTCAGAGGGGCCATAGTGAGCTGGGAGAAGGAGAGACTTGACTTGGGCCTTGATGATACTGTCTCAGTGGAGAAGGGGAGAAGCACATTCCTGACAAAGGGGAGAGCTTAAGAAGAGGCATGAAGGTGAGAAAGTGCATGCCTGCTATGGTCTCCAGGAGTAGACAGGGCATGGTTATATAGAAGTACGGCTGGGAGAGAAGATGGGAGAAGTTTGAGGCCAAGTGTGGAGGATCTTGACTGCCAATGGATTTGAACTATGTTGAGTAGGTAATAAAGCCTCTTAGCTGGGAAAGGTGTAGTCAAGGTAGTGGTTTAGGAATATGTACATGGAAGTCATGTACAAGACTGACTGGGAAAGAATGGAGGAAAGGAGAGAAACCTGTGAGCCTGGATTAAGGGGGCAGCAGTGAAAAGGAAATGGAAAGGATGGATAAATAGACATTTCTCCTACTCAGGAGGCCTGGTACTTAGCATGTGTTCAGTGAACAGTGATTTTATTATTAGTTCAATGACTTCATTTTACAGACAAGGCCTCTGAGGCCTGGAAAGTCGTTTGCTCAACTTTGCACAGTTAGTGGCAGAGCTAATAGTCTCTTGGACTCATATTCCTTAACTCTTTCCACATAACCAGAGAAATCACCTACAACGCCCAGGTCACGTGGTCGCGGGTGCGTTCAAGCCTCTGTAGATTGGCTGAGTTGATGAGAAACCTGGATACTAGGAAGTAATAACAGATAACAGCTCTGAAATCTCTCTGTAGCCTCAACATAGGCCTTCTTGTCTAATTTTTCAGGGTGCTCAGCAAAGGCAATCCCCACACAATGCTCCATATTTCTCTCATAGCTTTATCATGTTTTCCCAGAATTTTAGCTTTTGGGATAGCGATCCTTGTTATTCTTTTCATACTCCAGTCAAGGAACAAAGCTGTGCTGCATACCTGTTTCGTTCATTATTAGTTGTTATATAATTATAAGTCTAGATGGCTGGTTCTATTAGTTAATACTTCAAGTGATAATAAAGACACAGATCCAAAATATCTTTCTGGGCAATATTAATACAAAATTTTATAACTTTGGGCCACACCCTCTCTCATACTTTCAATAGATGAATAGCCTGTCCTCGTCAGGATGAATGGAGAACATTTACCTTTGTCAGCATTTATTGGTGCAGTATTATATGCGGCCATTTCTTTAATAAGGCAGTAACTCTTTAGCAGAGTTTATAGGCTGTCTTTCATCAAAAGACCTCAAAGTAACTTTGTTAACACTGTGTCATTATTAATCATCCAACTTGCCCAAGGAGGCAAGCGGTGGTTGTTTCAGAGGAGAAACTGAGGTTTTTAGAAGGTTATATGACCTCTTAAGGTCATGAACAGGGTCAGAAAAAGAGCTGGGCACACTGCCTACATTCCTACCTCTCAGGCCAAAACCCAGCCTTCCCCCACAACACTCTCTAAACATTTCCTTTTGACAGAAAATGCAATTGGCTACCTTGATCTATTAAGCAGAAATGAACTCTGAACCCTCCTTCAATGACTTGAGGAAATCAAAGCTGACTTCTGAAGTGACTTCAAGTCATAAAATGCTTGATTCACTATATTAAATCGTAACATTGAAATAAGTAAATAGCTTTGTAGTCAGAATGATAGCTTGGATTTAAATGGTGCCTGTTCACACTGCACTGTTTGAAAAGCACTGCAGTTCACAGGCTTCTAAAGGCTGTCAGTCATTTTGGCTGCCCGCGACTTTTTGACTTCAAGTATCCCTTTCTTTCTCACAAGTCTTTTTTTGTTTTGTTTTAAACTTATTTATTTGTTTTTGGCTGCATTGGGTCTTTGTTGCTGCGCCCGGGCTTTCTCTAGTTGCGGCGAGCAGGGGCTACTCTTCGTTGCAGTGTGCGGGATTCTCATTGCGGTGGCTTCTCTTGTTGCGGAGCACGGGCTCTAGGCGCACGGGCTTCAGTAGTTGTGGCTTGTGGGCTCTAGAGCACAGGCTCAGTAGTTGTGGCTCGCGAGCTCTAGAGCGTAGGCTCGGTATTTGTGGTGCACAGGCTTAGTTGCTCCTCGGGATGTGGGATCTTCCTGGACCAGGGCTTGAACCCGTGCCCCCTGCATTGGCAGGCGGAGTCTTAACCACTGTGCCACCAGGGAAGCCCCTGTCTCACAAGTCTTTTCTCCGCCTCCCCCCTTACTTCACACACATCCCTTTCCTTTTATCGAATCATTTCCTCCTGTGTATCAGGCAATCTCAAGATATAAGAATCTCCTTGCTTTAGCTAGATATGAAGAAAGATTTCCAGGCTCTCTGGAATAGCCTGTGGATTCCCACTCTATGGGACTCTCCAAGAGGCTCTTATGGGGATGATTTAGCTCTAATCTTGCTTGAGGTAAAGGATCAAACTTACAAAGACTGATTAAAACTCATCAAACACTTAAATGGTCCTCTAAACATCCCAAGCCCCCTTTTGTTGAGATTGGGGTTTTGTAACTAGTCTGGCCAATGGAAGGAAAGGCAGTTGAGAACAGAATTCTTCCTCCACCTCCCAAACTGCTGAGTGGCTTTGGAGTCCACGCCTTCCAGATGGGACAGCTACAAGATGGAGGGTGGTTGCCCACCCAACTTCAGACTTTACAGTAAGCAAGCAACAAACTTTTGTCAGGTTAAACCACTGAGATTTCAATCAGCTGTTGTCAAGTATCCTGACCAGCGCCAGGAGTAGAATATCACCAAAACAAAGAAATTTAAGATGTGTGGCATTAGCGCAGCAGTCAAGCTGGAGGGATGGCAATCCGTGATATGCAGTGGCAAAAAGTTGAATAAAGGTGGGCGGGAGATAATTTGGAAAGCAGACTGTGAGCTGACGAATTTGTAAGTCTAAGGCAGGGGTCAACAAACTTTTCTGTAAAGAGCTAGATAATAATCTTCAGCTTTACAGACCATACGGTTTCTTTTGCAACTACTCAAGTCTATCATCACTGTAGCATGAAAACAGCCAGAGACAATATGTAAAGGAATGAAGTACGGTTATGCTCCAAAAAAACTTGCCATTGACTGCATTTGACAAGACACTTCAATAAAGAGATGAGTTCCAGAACTATTTGCTGGTTTGCAGTCAGGAATTAGAGAGAGAAGTTAGAAATTTGGGTTCCCAATCTTCCATAAACTATATGAGGGCTAAGAATGCTGTGCGGCCCCCAAAGCCCATTCAGATGTGGAGAAGGGGGATAAATGCATGAGGAGTGACCTCCTAGAGAACAGAGCAGGGATTGGGGTGAGGGGTTAACCTCATTAAAAATGTGAACAAAGTGAAGGACAAGCTAGGTAGATAGATGGGAGAACAGAATTATAAGCAAGTGCAAAGGTCCTGAGGCAGGAGTGTGCCTTGTACTTTCAAGAAACCACAAGGATGCCAGGATGGCTGGAGCAGAGGGATCAAGGAGTAGAGGGATAGTAAGAGATGACATCAGAGTGGGAGGGCAGATGGGTATGGGGGTCCTGTCACACAGGGCCCTGTAGGTAATTTTGAAGATGCTGGCTCTTATTCTGAATGAGCTGGGAAGGCATAGAGGGTGTTCAGAGTGTGAAGAGGGGTACACTCTGATTAATGTTTTTAAAAGGATCATTCTGGTTGCTGGGTTGAGAAACAAACAAACAGGGGGAAGGATGTAAGCAAGAAACCAGTGAGGAGTCTATTGCAGTAATCCAAGCAAGAGATCATTCATTCATTCATTCATTTACTGAACAAGTATTTCTTGGCCACCTCTTGAGAAGACGTTACCAGGGGTAATGCTTCACAAAGTTATTGTGAGAAATTTCCTTTAAACAACAATGCTGTATCCATGCTATGAGAGAAAAGATTAAATGTGGTAATATGTTGTGAGTTCTTCAAGAACTAAAGGTTTGAAAAATCATGAGAAATTTTTTCATTTTTAACCTTTGAGGAAATTTTTAATGAAAAACTTTTGAATTTGGGGAATGAAAAACAAGATCAGATGACAGCTTCCTTATGTTGTCATATTATATAGTAAGAAATTTGTAATGTAAATCTCCTGTACCAGCAAGCTTGAGCTGTAAACAAATGCAACGTATGAATCTAGATTGAACCCTGAATTGGAAAAAAGAAATCTGTAAAAGACATTATTGAAACAACTGGCAATACTGGAATATGGACTGTAGATTAGACAATAGTATTGTAGTGATGTCAAATTTCCTGAATTTTATAACTATATTGTGTTTATATGAGATAATAATAGCCATGGTCTTGGGAAATAACACTGAAGTATTAAAGATAAAGGCATACAATGCATAGAGAAGGGGCATGATATATGCAACTAACCCTGAAATGGTTCAGAAAAAAAAATGTACAATGCCCATCATATATGTGTGTATGAACATACACAGAGATTGTATATGTGTGCATGGGTATATATAGAAATGTATATGTGTGTATATATATGTGTGTGTGTGAACAGATATGGTAAATATTAACAATTAGTGCTTCTGGATAAAAAGTATACAAGGGTTATATGTATCATTCTTGAAATTTCTGTTAAGTTTGAAATTATTTCCAAAAATTTTTATAAAAACATTTGACTTCCGAAGTCAAGTTTACTAGAAAAAAAATTAAGCTAGTTAAGCTTTCAAAGGAAGAAGTGGAACTATTTCTACCATCAAAGGGCATCACAACTTTCATAGAAAAGGGAGGAGGATTCCAAGTCCTCTCTGCTTGAACACTGACCTCCTTTTCCAAACGGAAGCTGGTCAGCCGCCTTCTCTCTCCCCGCTGGGCCCCAGAGTCTCAGAACCATCTCAGCCATTTGACATCACTAGTTCTCAAACGTGGCTGCTTATTAGAACTGCCTGAAAAGCTTGAAAAATGACTGGTGTTTGGGTCCTACCTACAGAGACTCTGATGCAATGGGTATTGTGTATGTGTGTGTGTGTCTATGCGTGTGTGTGTGTGTGTGTGTGTGTTGGGGACAGGGGTGCCTGAGCAACAGGATTTTTTTTAAAAACCCACATGATTCTCCTGTGCAGCCAATATGGAGAATCCACTGAACCACACCGTGTTGCCTCTAGCTCTGAGCTGAGCTCAGAGCCTGGTGGGGTCTCAGGTATACAATGAGCTCTCTGGCCTCGTTCTTTGGCTGCAGAGAGCACCTCTCCTCCCTGAATGGCTTTGCAGTCCTCATCTGGGATGCAGGACTGCAGGTTGCTTAGAAGTGTCCATCTTGGAGGGCCTCGGGCATCACGAAAGACACCTGTTGGTTCCAGGGTTTCCACAGCCAAGCTCAGCACTAGGGGAGTGCGCGGGGGTTATTGGGCATCACTGCAGGAAGGCGGCATTCTGCATGAGCGATCAAGAGGGAGAGCCCCGGGAGGGGGCGGGGTTCAGAAGCTTTTCTTTCAATTGACACCCCTGTTCTACCCTGAAAGCCTAGGGCCTGTCTCTTTAACAGCCCAGAAAATCCAGGGGCAGCATGTAACACTTGTCTGCCTTTGAGACTGGCGATCACAGGATAAGTCCTCAGAATGGTCAGCATTCTGACCATATCTTTCCTACCACATGGATATCCTCTTTGTCCCCTCTCCCCTTTAAGACACCCACCTTCTACATTCTTCTAAAGAAAGTCATTTTCACAAGCCTTGGAATGCCAGTTCCGAACAGCCTCTGGCATCACGGAAGGCACCACACTGGTACTTTTCATCTCTAATCTCCCCTGCTCACCTATTAAAAGATACATTTTCAAAGCAATGGGAGCAAGTTACTCATTCAAATGCTGTTAACAAATAACAGGATTTAAGGGTGTAACAGGTAGTTACTCAGCTTTGAAAATTTGCCCCGAAGAGTTAAAATTTCTGCTTCATTGGAAAGGGTGGGGGCCGGGAATGTCCTTGTGGGAGGAATTTTCAGCCCCTAGAATTTTATGTCTGATCTCTCTCCCCTGCATCTGAGCTGGAACGCGAGATCCAGCGTGAGATTGCAGGAGAGGGAAGGCTGGGGACAATCCCGGGACCTGCAGGTGTTCAGCGGCTGCACCAGCCAGGGCTACTCCCCGACCCCAAGCCAGCAGACACCAGCTGGGACTTGCCGCAGCCCATGTCAGGGGAGTTGGCTTGTAAATTACTCCCTGGATCATCCTCCAGGTTGGATGGGATCACAGGGGGCGGAGTATGGAGGTGCTGCAGCCCGGGCTTCAGGTGGAGGGCTTCCTGGGCCAAGTCCATCAAGGAGAGAGGCTGACAGTGCAGTGATGACATGCCCCGCCCCCCCCCCCCCCCCCAGCCAACTCAGCGGAGCCTCATCATCACCACAGCCTCCAGAGCAGCCCAGAACCAAAAGCTGGGGTACTGCACCCCCTCCCACCTCTACTGTAATGATTGCTTTTTCTTTTAAAGATTTCTTGAAGTCCTACACCATGAGAACGTGACACTGAGTCCTTCACTATGAGACATCCTATGCAGTGGGGACAATACCTCCAGGGAGGCTGCAGAGTTCTGGTCTCTAGA
This sequence comes from Tursiops truncatus, assembly GCF_011762595.2. Lineage (NCBI taxonomy): Eukaryota > Metazoa > Chordata > Mammalia > Artiodactyla > Delphinidae > Tursiops > Tursiops truncatus. Next base: position 65,885,136 of record NC_047041.1, on the reverse strand, counting down.
GTAAGTGTTCAATCAATGGCAATTCTCTTCTGGGGTTTAAGAAAATCTTCAAGCTCCCAGGGTGGTATTAAGACATAAGCTGTGAGGCCTAAAGGGGGGTCAGTAATAAGGCAGCAGGAACGGTAAGGAGGTCAAGACTCCACATTAAAGGACTTCATCTGATCACCAAGAATTCTCAAGTTTGGCTGTTCTGCGGACAGGTTCAAGTTTAAAAGAGTACTTGTGGTATAGGAATTCAGAAAATTTGCATTAAAAGAAGAAACGGTTAAATTAGAGGTGGGAGAGGGGTACAATGACCAAGGCAAGAGAGAAGAAAGGACTCTGAGTTCCCACTTGAGGCAGCTCCTGAGCCTGTAGGCACAGAGCTGAGGGGGCAAAGGGGGGGTACGAACACCACTTAAACCCCTTCGGAGCTTCGAAGAGGGTGGGGGAGGGGAAAGAGGCGGAAGGAGAAAGAGCAGGAAGAGAAGAGTCAAGGGTCAAGTTCTCAAATTCTCCTTCTCTATCGGTGAAAATAGCAGTCTCTCTGCAGGGGAAATTCAGTCCGCCTTAAAGTTCCCCTTCCCATCCTGGATTTGACCTCATCACACACCCCATTCTGCCCCAGGCCACCCACCGACAGACAGGGACTCACAGATTATAGCTTGAGAGTAGATGCATTCAGGACCCAGCCCAGTACTTTACACATCTCACCTCTGGATCTAGAAATCCATGCCTTAGCTCCCTGCGATCTTACAGCTCGCCTTCCTCTGCATAAATCCCCTTTCAAAGTTCTTATCTTGGATCTAGTTGACCCTGATCTACATTTTTGTGATAATATTTTAATTACCTTTGCATTTATCTATTGATTTTCATATCCAGTCAAAAAGGATTGGAGGCAGCTTCTACAGTTTTAATGTGGTAACTACTTTGATAAATCTGGCTTTCCAGACCCCCTTCACAAACAGCTATAGGCACAGCTACAAAACAGAGATGAGCCTTCTAGTTTAACTGCAGAACAACATACAAAGCACCTTTGAAATCTTGCTCCAAGTTTTAAAATATGTGCATCTACTTAGTATCCCAAGAAGTTTCAGACAGTATTGGGCATCCTGGTCACAGAGACCTGGTGCTGTCGGTGACCTCAATCTGCTGCCTGTCACAGCTGTCAAAATCCTGGGTTTCCTCAAAAGTATGCCCCCCTCCCCTGAACCCCAGCATGAGGCTGATTCTTGTGCAGGAGTTTGGATTCAGGGTTTGGGACACCCAGGAGTAGGACCTCCTGCATTTTCTTTCTTTTGTTAGGTGCAGAGGAAAAAGAGGGGCAAAATTGTGCTGGAGAGAGGTATTTTGTTCAAACCAAGGGGCATTGGAAGAGGAGGGGTTTCCTTCTCTTCCAGAAGCCCCTGCAGTGCCCCGATCTCACCAGCTCAGACCTTTTCCCAGCCACACTCGCGTTCCATCCGGAAGAGAGTCAATCAATCCGATCTGGACCTGTAATCCTTTGCTAAAAGGCCTCTTGGCCGTGGCCCAGCTCAGCAGGGGAGGGTCCAGCATTGTCCTTGGAAGGTTCGCTGTGTAGGGTCCCACCCTTGGGGGCTCCCACGCTGGGACCTAGCAGAAGCCCCTTCCCACATTCACAGAGGTAACTGTTGAGGGTTACAACAGGTCTCGCCTCTCAGGTGTTACCTCTGGGAACCTCAAGAGAGTCCCTGGACAGCTTCACCCTGGGGTAAATAAGTAGCAGGGCCTTCTCTTTCTGCCAGTGACTCAGGGCCAGATCTGCTCTCTCCCCACCCAAATGGCCAAAGAGAAGACAATGGGGACCAAAAGGGGGCCATTTTTCCTCATTTTGTTGTTGTTTATCCATTTAAAATATATACCTTTCTTCTGAAAGCATCTGAGAGGGCGTAGAGAAAGCATGACACAGGAGAAGGTAGTCAAACACAAAATGCAGCAGCCTCTTTGGCTGGAGCAGAATATTTGCTTTCAAATACCAGCCTGAGCTTGGAGGAGGGGAATAACATAAGAGCCCCCATTTGTGAGTCTGGTCAACACTTGGCATCCATCGTCTTATTCGTTTTTCACAACACTGTAGTGGTAAATGTGGTCACCACTATTGGACAGATAAAGAAACAAAGGCTCAGAGAAAGGGAGTAAATTTCCCAAAGACCCATCACCAGTCAGTGATAAATCAGAGCTGGAATCCTGATTCTAGAGCCCTCCGCCTAGCCACCGCAGGGTACTCTTCTCCTGTACTGTTACCAGCCTTGATCATTCAGTCCTGCGTCCTCTAGCTACTAAGGCAAAGCTAAGCTGCACACTGGCTAACGAATCTCACTCCTCAGAAGGGCAAAGGAGCACCGTGATGGTTTTCTCTTTTGTTTTGTTGTTTCATTGTGAATGCCCATTAATGAGGCACTCACCGCCTCTCACATCTGATGTTTAGGATTGTTGCCTGCTCCTGGTGTGCATTTGTGTTTGCTGGACCAAAACATTGCCATTGACTATGAAAAATTTCAGCTCTGTCTTATCTTGACACCTGTGTGCTTTGGGGTCTGCCTTATGTGGTTGCACAAAGTCCTCTAAGTAGCTTTTAAATGTAATCCATTTATATAGAACAGTTAGAAGCTGACTGGGAATGTGAATGAATGTCCACTAAAGTCAGTTTTCACTGGGCTGAATCAATGCTGAGTTTCTCCTTAGAACGACAGCGCTCCAGAAGAGAGCAGAGTAAGCTGCTGGATTATTGCTTTAAAAAGAAAAAAGAGAAATTTTAAAAGTTCTTTCTTTGCTTGATGAGAGATGCAGTCCAGGTCACAGACCTTGGGTGGTTGTGAGTTTTCCTGTTTGCACGCCTTCTCTGTGACTGGGAGAGGGCTGGGGTATAGCCCGAGGGAACTTGTTTCCACCTGACAAAGCAAAGACAAGAAAAAAATGGCATTCTCTTTTTAAAAATTTTGTAGAGGCAGAATGAACCTGTGTAAAGAGCATGCCTTTTTTGTTTTTTGTTTTTTTTTTCAGTACGTGGGCCTCTCACTGTTGTGGCCTCTTCCGTTGCGGACGGAGCACAGGCTCCGGACGCGCAGGCTCAGCGGCCATGGCTCACGGGCCCAGCCGCTCGCGGCATGTGGGATCTTCCCAGACCGGGGTACAAACCCGTGTCCCCTGCATCGCCAGGCAGACTCTCAACCACTGCGCCACCAGGGAAGCCCCAAGAGCATGCCTTTTTGAACCCAGGTAGATCAGAGTTCAAACCCACATTTTCTCACTTCATAGCTGTGTAACCATGGACAAATTACATCAAGTTACATTTTTGAGTCCAGTTTCCCACCAGTAAATGCAGATGAAAATACAGACCTAGCTGGCGTGTTCTAAGGATTAGAGGCAATCCCTGGACGACCCCATGCCGGACCCCATGGAAGGCTCTTCATAGCAGGTCTGGCCATTAACAGGAGCAGCTGGCACGGGGCACTGCTCATCCGGCCGCTAGGCTTGTACCTTCAAGGTAAAAGGAGCTGCTCTAACGCAACTCGGGACGGGTTTCACCAGAGTAGCAAATACCAGGCGCCACCGCACCTAAGGTGGGGCTCAAGAGCATAGAGTTTCTGGTTTTCAATGATAAAAACAAGCAGACAAACAAGCAGCCCTGTAGCCCGTAAACATTCGGGAAAGTCGGCTTCAAACCCTACCCCTCCTGGGTGAGAAACCCTTAAGTGGCAGTTTGCTGCCCTCTGCTGTCCATCTGGAAAACTCCGGGATGCTTCTCGCAGTGCTGCCAGCCTCCAAATTCCAAGGAGCTTGGATGTCGAGGACTTACCCAACCCCTCCAAAAGGTGCACCCCAAGAGGGAGGGCGGGTAGTACCAGGAAAGGCTACATAATCTGAGGGGTCCAGTGAAATATGCAAGTCACCTTGTTAGAAAGTTAAGAATTTCAAGACTGGGACGAGAGTCTTAAACCAGGCAATGGGCACTTTGGAGGACGGGGCCCTGTGCAACTCCATGTGTGACACACATACAACTGGCACACCTCATTATTACCTGCTCTGACGTTAAACTTCTGGATCCATGTCCTAGTCGTCATAGTTCCCAGAGGACCTGAAATTTAGTAGAACATGTCTGGGGAGAGGAGGTGGGGAAAGGGCCTTCCCTAGTAAGCCAGACTCGGAGTGGGTGTGGGGTTTCTTTTGGCTAGAATGTTGTTGTAGCACAAATCTAATCTTCTGCTTACTGCTGGAGTTTGAGGAAGCCAAACAAACAAACAAAACCCAAAAAAGAAAAACTGAAAACAACAAAGAAACAGATATAGCACACCTGTCCTGAACTTGGGCACCAACTCAGACTCAGGAATCAGACGGATGAAGATTCAAACATCAACCTGATTACAGAACAGGCTATCTTGGATGACAGAGCATACCTATAACTAAAGAGTATGCTCAAATTCACTGTCCAATTCCACCAGGAGATATCCACCCAAATGAGAATGGGAACCAATTGCTGTCATCCACTACCCAGATAATTTAGTATATGTACTTCCATGGGTGGAGGTAAGGAGTAAGGCAAGATGCCAAGAGTAACTAGAAGAAAATCTCTCTCCATGAAAACCAGAGCAGTGGGGAGAAAGTGCTCCCCCAACCTGTATGAGTCAGGGACTAACTAGGAAAATAGAAACCACTTCAAGTATTGAGTTGGCCAAAAGGTTTGTTCGGTTTTTTCCATAAGATGGTTCTAGTAGCACTTAGTTGTCTTTAACTTTATTTGAAACAATTTTGTTAAATTGTATGTGACAGCTGTCATATCAGCGTGCATTTTAAAAAAAAGACATCAAAATTGGTGAATTTTTGTGTAGCCATTTTAATACTGAAGATGGAAGAAAAAAAAGCAAGATTTTTAGCTTTTTATTTCAAGAAAGGTAAAAATGCAACTGAAACGCAAAAAAAGATTTGTGCATTGTGTGGAAAAGGTGCTGTGACTGATCAAATGTATCAAAAGAGGTTTGCGGGGTCTTCCCTGGTGGCGCAGTGGTTGAGAGTCTGCCTGCCAATGCAGGGGACACGGGTTCGTGCCCCGGTCCAGGAAGATCCCACATGCCGCAGAGCGGCTGGGCCCGTGAGCCATGGCTGCTGAGCCTGCGCGTCTGGAGCCTGTGCTCTGCAACGGGAGAGGCCACCACAGTGACAGGCCCGCCTACCGCAAAAAAAAAAAAAAAAAAAAAAGAGGTTTGCAAAGTTTCGTGCTGGAGATTTCTCACTAGACGATGCTCCACGGCCAGGTAGACCAGTTGAAGTGGACAGCGATCAAATCGAGACATTAATTGACAACAGTCAACATTATACCACGCGGGAGATAGCCGACATACTCAAAATAACCAAATCAAGCGTTGAAAATCATTGGCACCAGCCTGGTTACGTTCATCGCTTTGGTGTTTGGGTTCCACGTAAGTTAACCAAAAAAACCCTTCTTGACCATATTTCCGCATGCGATTCTCTACTTAAACATAATGAAAACGTTCCGCTTTTAAAACAAATTGTGACAGGTGATGAAAAGTGGATACTGTACAATAATGTGGAATGGAAGAGATCGTGGGGCAAGTGAAATAAACGACCACCAACCACACCAAAGGCCGGTCTTCATCCAAAGAAGGGGATGTTGTGTATGTGGTGGGATTGGAAGGGAGTCCTCTATTATGAGCACCTCCTGGAAAACCAAACGATTAATTCCAACAAGTACTGCTCCCAATTAGACCCACTGAAAGCAGCACTCGAGGAAAAGCATCCGGAATTAGTCAACAGAAAATGCATAATCTTCCATCAGGATAACGGAAGACCGCATATTTCTTTGATGAGCAGGCGAAAACTGTTACAGCGTGGCTGGGAAGTTCTGATTCATCTGCTGTATTCACTAGACATCGCACCTTCAGATTTCCATTTATTTCGGTCTTTACAAATTCTCTTAATAGAAAAAATTTCAATTTCCTGGAAGACTGTAAAAGGCACCTGGAACAGTTCTTTCTTCAAAAAAAAAAAGTTTTGGGAAGATGGAATTATGAAGTTGCCTGAAAAACGGCAGAAGGTAGTGGAACAAAAGGGTGAATACGTTGTTCAATAAAGTTCTTGGTGAAAATGAAAAATGTGTCTTTTATTTTTACTTAAAAACCGAAGGCACCTTTTGGCCCACCCAATATTTACAACAAAGGGAATTTGATGCGGAGACTGGTGGTGAGGGTACTGAAAAGCTGAACTCCAAGATGGGCAGGAACAGAAAGTCACTCTAGCTTTTAGGATAGAAGAGCGAAGGGGTAAGGTGATGGTCCTAGATCCCCAGATCAGATCACTAGAAGCTGGAACCCTTGGGGGTCCCTCGAGTGGGAGCTGGAGCCATGAAGGAAATATAGCCTCTGCTGCTGGAGGCACCCCCTGAACGGAAAGGGAGGGCAATGAGCCAGCTTCTCCCTTCCACCAGGACCTTGCATTGGCCACGCTCTGCTGCCAGGCACCTGGCAGAGGTGCCTGGAGAAGACAACCAACAAGGTTGCATTTCAGAGGAGGTAAAAGGCAAGGAGTGGATCTGAGCGCAGACAGGCCTGGGGCAGAGACGCCCTTGATGGTTACAAACTCAGATGAGTGCCTGTTGCCTACTGGATACAATGTAAATTCTGCCCCATGAAATGAAAGGTCTTTCCCAAGCCAGACCACTCATAAACTGCATTTCCTGCTACTGCCTTGTCCTTGTTCTGTCACCTACTTCCTAATTGTAGGCTCTCAGTCTTGCTTCCTCTTCCTGGAACATCCATTGCCCACACCATCCCCTTCTCTCTTCTCATTTCTCCTCAACCTGTATCCTTCTCTTCACCCCAAGCTTCTCCTTTTTCTTCCTCTTCTTTCCTATTTCATTCCTTTCCTTTCCCATCCCTATCATCCCCCTGTCTTTCTTTCCTATCAATGAGCAGATTGAAGTCCAGGTCTTTAGGTATATTAGTTGTTATTGTTTTCTAGTAACTATTCCTTAAAAATCAATTATTAAAACATATTGTAACCACTGACCCCCCACCCTCACCTCCACACCTGGGAAGCCCCAAACCTAGATGTAACTGATTAAAACCAGTCCAAACTTTCTTTACCAAGCCACTAGATGTCATATTGATTTCACAGCAGAGTTGGGAAGCCCTTGCAAGAGCTCAAAACCTGCAAAGAAACAAGCATCTTCATACCTTGCTTGCCCCGAAAATATCACAGCCAGACTTCTGCTTACAGTGGTAACTGAATAAGATTTTACTAGATGGGGACTTCCATGGCGGTCCAGTGGTTAAGACTCCGCACTCCCAAAGCAGGGGGCGCGGGTTCAATCCCTGGTCGGGGAACTAAGATCCCACAGGGCGCGGAGCCTGACCAAAAGAAAAAAAAGATTTTTACTGTATGGACGTGTACAAAATGGAAGCATTGAAAGTACCGGGGAGTAAAAAGAAGCAGGTGGATTTGGGTGGGAAGTCCATGTGTGGAGAGAGAAGTGATAGGAAGTGAGCTCCCTATTTCTGCTGTTTTGTGCCCGAGGGGCCAGGTACAGGGAGTGTTGTGCAAGCCAGTGGTGGTGCTGGTGGAAAAGCAGCCATCTTTTTGGCCCATGAGAAAAGAAGATCGAGTACAGGGCAACTACAGCTGCCGAAAGGAGGGGACGGATTCCTGGAAGGGAAGGGCCAGAGAGGGGGTCCCCAAATTTTATCTGTTCATATCTCTGGCTGGCTGCTGGACCACACAAACACAAAACAGACACAAAGCATCTCAGCTAAAGGCAAGAGTCTGAAAGAGTCTTAACCCACTGATCTGATGTACCATTTCTGTCATGTTTTATACAACTTTGGGTCTTTTTCCAATCTCCCTATTCTATTCCATCGGTTAGTTTGTCTAATTGTGCATTATTACCACACAGACTTATTTACTAGGGCTTTATAATAAATATTGATACCTTGGTAGGATTAGTCCCCTATATCAGCCACAGGAATCACACATATTCCTGAACAGGGAAAATGTAGTATAAAGAATTGTTAACTCGTAGAAAGCGGTTTACTAAAAGGGGTAAAAGACGACTCAGAGGAGTACAGGAGTAGCAAGTGCAAAAAGGCAGCAACTACCTCTAGGCTAAAAAAGAGTGTGAAAAAGGGTGAAAAATGGAATACTACTCAGCCGTAAAAAATGAAATAATATCAATTGCAGCAACATGGATGGACCTAGAGATTATCATACTAAGTGAAGTCAGAAAGAGAAAGACAAATATCATAAGACATCATTTACATTTGGAATCCAAAATACGACACAAATGAACCTATCTATGAAACAGAAACAGACTCACATAGCTGTAAACTATTATATAGAGAATGGATAAACAACGAGGTCCTACTGTATAGCGCAGGGAAGTATATTCAATATCCTGTGATAAACCATAATGGAAAAGAATATGAAAGAATGTGTGTGTAATCGACTATACTTCAATAAAATAAATTAAAAAAAGAAAAAGAGTAGACAATGAAGGCACTAGGGACTTAGGAGAATTCCACGCCCTTCCAACCAAAGGTTGAGAACATGCAGCCTGCCAGTAGCAAAGAAACGTGACAGGGGCATGGGCCAGAGCTGGTCTCTAGAAATTGTCCACCATGGCCATAGGCCGTAGCTGGGATAAAGATAGTCTGTAGAAACTGCCTACTTGGTGGAGAGACAGTTGCCAGAGGCACAGTTGGAGCTGCTCCACAAGGTCTGCTGGACTCCTGTGCAGAGTAATAATAACGGAGGACTGATCCCCAGAAGGGAAACGCCTTCCTGTCGCCATTGCCTTTCAGTGTAACTCCAGTGCTCTCTATTGGTAAAGCTTAACATTGTGTCCGGCTGGCAAAGAAGAAATGTTTATAGGGTCTATTAGCTCCACTATCACAAAGCAGGGCAAAGGATGGATTTGGAGCTGAGAGAAAATTGGTAGCTAGCTCATACTCCTAACTTGTTCTTATTCTTCAAATTTTTAAGCTATTTTTGGTCACTTACCTTCCCATGTACACAGTGGGAGCAGGGTAGTGGTGGTGGAAATTATTAAATTTTCACTTGGATTGGATTTAATCTGCAGATTTGGTGGACCTAACAACCTTACATTATGGAGTCTTGCAGCTCATAATATTTGTCTCTGTCCATTTATTTAGATCTTCTTTAAAGTTTTTCAGTAACACTTTTATAATTTTCTCCATAAAGATCTCTTACAGCTTTTGTTAGGTTTATTCTTCAGCACTTCGTAGTTTTCAAGCAAACAGTATATTAAAAATTTTCTATGTTACTATTAATACAAAAATGCATTTTATCATGGTACATTGTTTTGTATCCAGCAACATAATAAACTTACTTCCAAATTCTAGTAATAAATCTATCTGTTCTTCTGGCTTTTCTACATATACCAGTTTATCTTCCAAGAATAATGACAGATTGGATTCCCATTCTTATGGATTTTGTTTCTTATTCTAGCCTTACAACATTGTGTAGAACCTCAGTATGCTGAGTAGAAGTGGTAAACTCAGGCATCGTTGCCTTGTTCCCAAGTATCAAAAGGAATGCTTTCATTTTTAGCTTATTATTTTGTAGATACCTGTTATCAGTTCAGAGTGTTTTCTCCTAGTTCTAATTTAAGAAGTTAAAAAAAAATCATGAATGGACACTGTGTGTTTTCAGATGCATCTATCTTCCTCTATTCAGATGATCTATGATTTTTCTCCTTTCGTCTATTAATGTTAATCACATGGGTTGATTTTCTAATGTAAACCAACCTTGCATTCCTGGGATGGACCCCATTGTGTCATCATGCATTATGCTTTATATACATGGCTATCCTCAAATTAATATTTTAATTTTATGCTCATGAGTGAGATTAACCTATACTTTTCCTTTTTCGTACTGTCCTTGTTGGTATGCTAGCCATACAATAAAATGGGGAGTATATTTAGAAACAAACTTTATGCACCTTCTCAAACACCCTTGACTGCCTCCTCTTTCCCTGCCTTGACTTGTAACTCATACATTGTGGAATTTCCCTCCACTTTCAGACTTTAATGAGACGCAGCATTACAAGACATGGGATCTGCATTCCTGAACAGCTGTTATGAGGTGGATAATGCAACCCAGTGGGACAGTCAATCATCCCTGTGGCAAGAACATTGACCAATGAGAACTGAGGGATGGGAGGTTACCTGATAGCTAGATTACTCCCTTTTATCTCCCATTGGTTACTCCACAACATTGTTTCTTCCTGGAAACCTTACCAGAAAAGTCCACATGCCAAGAGTTTCACATGCTGAGTGACCTGATAGGTCTCTTTCAACTCACTGTGAAGTGGCAGTCAAGACAGTAATGCATCACATATTTCATAGGATTCTCCTTGCTTTACTTCCATTTTTCTCTCATTTTTTCCCTGAGCTTACGTTTCCCAAATGAAGTACTGTATGTGTTAGTATCTTAGTCCTTGCCTCAGGCTCTGCTTTCTAGAAGACCTAAGCTAAGGTTAGAAATATACCCTTTGTTCTATGCACTGCAGTATTTTCTGTAAGATTGCAGGACCTTATCCCTTTAAAGTTTGATAGACCTCACTAGTAAACCATGTAGGCCTGAGTTTTTGAGTGGAAATATTGGGAACTACTGTTTCATTAACTTTAATGGTTGTTAAGACTACTCTATTCAGGTTTCCTACTTCTTTGTGAAGCAACTTTCATAAGTTACAGTTTTCTAAGAATTTATTCTTTGTATCTATACTTACAAATTCATTGGCATAAAGTTTATAACAGTATATTTTAATTATCTATTTTATTATACTTTTATTAATATCTGTGGGATCTGTAGTGATAACTATTTTCATTCCTGTTACTTTTTGTTTATTCAGTTGGTTGGTTTGGTTCTCTCTCCCTCTTTTATCAGTCTTGTTAAGGTTTATAGATTGTATTTCTGAAAAACCAATTTTTGACTTTGTTGATCTTCTCTATTGTGTTCATTTTTCTATTTCATTACTTTGTGCTTTAACAGTTCCTTCCTTGCGTGTGTGTGTGTTGCTTATTTTGGTCCTTTTAACTTCATGAATTGAATGCCTATCTCATTAATTTTTGGTCTTTTTTCTTATCTAGTATGGACGATTCTCCGCATGTTAGTCTAGTATCCTCTAAATACTGCTTTAGCTGCATTCCACACATTTTAGTAGATAGTATTTCTTTCATATAAAGTTTTCAATATTTAACTTCTGTGACTTCTTTTCTCATGTGTTAATTAGAAATATTTATTAATTCCCAAATATATGAGAGCTTTTCCAAAGATCCTTTTAAAATTGATTCTACCTTAATTGCTTTGAGGTCAGAGAATATTGAGCAGCTTTGCAGCAATCCTTTGGAATATACTGACACTTGCTTAATTTGCAAGTGTACGGTTTTCATATGAATGACAATTTTGGGACACATCGTACACAATTAGTACTTCGATTTTTCTACATATTTCCTGGAATGTGTCTGCTTGTTCCATCAACTACTGAAAGCATCGCATGGTTTTGTATTTTTCCTTGCAGTTCTCTCACTTAAGAGTGTTAAGGTAATTTTATTAAGAGCATATCAATTTACAATTATTTCATCTTTGTGGTGAATTTAACCTTTCATCACGTGAAGTGACATCTTTATTAAGACTCCCAAATAAACTGTTCACCCTCAAGTCTTTTTTCAGGGTCTGCTTCTGGGGGAGCCTAAACTAGGATAGTTGGTCCACAAGGAAAGGGATGCACTACCTTATGCAATCTCTAGCATGCTAGAGAGATTGGGGTGGTGTGAATTATGATTGGTTGGTGGTATTAATAGGTTAGTTGTTGCTAAGTGCAATTGGTGCACAGAAGGAAGAAAATGTCAGGCTCAACTCAGGGCATGGTGTAAAAGGTCTCCCTGGCAGCATTTAAAGAAATCCTTAGCTCATGCAGTTGAAGGGCAGACTGTGCTAAAAATCGAGCCAGAAATTACAAATAAAGCTGAATTTAGAGCTCTCGCAAGTCTCCTGTCAGGCCCTAATAGATACGGAGTGGGATACTGAAAACATGGAGTGGGAACACCTGGGTGGGAACACTGAGCGCTGTGAACCTCAGATTTCTCTGAAACTTCTAGGCTAGCCGTCCACCCCTCTGCCTGAAGACCATGTTAAGGCCCCATTTGAAACAGAAGCCTCACAACATGAAGTGCTCGCCTCCCCGCAATCTGCCCCACCTCATCTCATTGCTTCTAGCAGCCTGAGGCTTTGCTAGTTACAACCACCTAGATAAATCTGACATATGGGGCATTAAACACAGCAAGGCGGGTTAACAATTTCAACGACACACTAAAGAGAGACAGGCAGACAGGCAGGTAGACCAACTGACCTGTGGATGTTTTTAAGAAACCCTGCTAAAGGGAACTATACTCAATATGTTGTAATAACCTATCAGGGAAAAGAATATGAAAAAAATAGATATATATGCATGTATAACTGAATCACCTTGCTGTACACCTGAAACACAACATTGTAAATCGAATATACTTCTATTAAAAAAAAAACAAACAGGAAGAAAGAAACCCTGCTAGACATTAACATGTCATGTTCGGATAACTGAGCTTGGTGGACACCATCAAAAGGATCATGGCTTCAACCTCCTTTACTCTGTCCTTCATACATTCACCCACAACACATAAAGCACCTTTCATTTTCAACAACATACACTTTGGCAGATAAAAAAGGTGACCCACACTTTCATTTTCTTTATTTTTCATTGATACCGTATGAATACAAAGTTTCTAGAAAGCTACAAAATGTCTACCACTTTATCAAGAAGGCATCAAAATGTGTCACTTTGCAAAGACATGAAAACACCTGCAGGAACTGACACAAAAATAGCATTTTTAGAGTGATGAAATAATTGCACTTAACTGTCATGGATATTACAGTTATCACACATATGTACCGCGAAAGCTAGAATACATTTTTTTTTACAAAGCACTTTATAAAAAAATTCTCTGCACACAAACCCTATAATTTTCATATAACTATCATACTAAAGATAAATTCACTTTAAAGCCAACACTTAGAACATTTTTAAACAAAAAGGTACCAGTACCTAAACACAGACGTTAACAAATACAAGAATACTGTACTGCCAAGAGGTTTAACCAAACGCCTTTTCAAAGTTTCTGCAAACAGGTTATGAAAACGTATGTGAGAATTTGCCCCCATCCCCCCATCTCTCCAATCTACCCAAGAGGAACCTTACTGCCTAAAGGCAGGCTCCCCAGCCCACTCACAGCAGCAGTACAATATCAAAGGAACCACTGACCAGATGAAACGCTTACGTCACAAGCCCATTTCATACACGTGACACGAAGACAGACTGTGAGAATCCCATTAAGCCATTTAGAATGTGAACAAACACACGTGGCAAAAAACCGATTTACATAAAATTTAAGCATATTAAAGAATTAAAGGCTATTCAGGTTTCTTTTTTAAATGTTACAAAACTTTTTTTGTCTTTTTTTAGGCACATAGTTTTTGTTTTTACTTTTTTTTTTTTTCCTTATCTGCAGTCATGAGCCTGTTGAAAAAGGCCTACAGAAGTGACTCTTTCAAGGAGGTAACAGGGAGGTGGTTTTTTTTTTTTTAAAGAAGTGCAGTTAATATCTAATTTACACAGTGAAACTAATCACAGAAAATGACTGATGCAAAAAAGAAAAGAGAAGGAAGGAAGGAAGGAGGGAGGGACTGAGGGAAGGAGGGAGGGAGAAAACCAGAGACTGGTTTCCAATTGATTTACACCTAGATTCTGTCAGCCTCTTTCAGAAAAAGGGAAAGGGGAGACAATTTCATAATGGAAGGCAGACAAAAGAGAGCCAACATGATAGAGATGGAATCTCCTGGAATCTGCCCCCATTTCATGATGAACGAGAGGGAACATAAATGCTATTTCAAATGCTAAAATGATGGAGTGGGGCATATAACAGACTCAATGCAAATTCACAGAGAATAAAACAAGTTTACGGCTTAGGAAGTAGAACAATAAAGACAAATATTTCATCTTATTTAATGGTGCATGACTTCAGTGAAACTATCCTTTGCAATGCAATTTTAAACACAAAACCTTCATTCTTAATGATATAAGTAATGAGTTAATGAGAGAAAACTATTGCCAAAGAAAGCACAGTAACAGTTGAAAAGGGAAACAGGAAAACAAACATTTGATTAATTTCTTCCAAGTTGTGGTGTAGTCCTGCCACGACAGGGAGGGGCTGAATTCAAGCAGCTAACTATAACTTGTGCTGAGCAATTTTCCTTTTCATTTAACTTTTTTTGTTTCTTGTAGAAATTTCTACGAATACTCACAACTTGGTGTGGATAGAAATCACTCCTGAAATTTCAGACAGCCCAAAGAGGGTACTCTTAAAGACACCAGGTAGAGACAGACGGACCATCGCATTCAGAGGCTAACTTTCAAAGATGTCTAATGTCACTGTAAAGTCTATATTGGTAAAGAAAAGTCTTTTTTGTCCTGGCTTTTGTTTGGCTCGTGTTTTTGCCTTCTCATCCTTTTCACTCCTTTTCCTCCCCTCTATCAATTTTCCCAATTTACACAAGGTTTTGATAAAAGCCAGCACGGACTCTAAAGAGTTGCCCTTTGGAGGGCTGGAACATTCTTCGAAAATCCCGAATCGTGAGTGGTGCTCTTTGGAAGTTTCTCATAGCGCATTCAGACAACACTCAGAGTCAACATTTTCGCCCTAAGAAGAACACTTCAATTGTAATGACCCTAACCCATTTTTTGTTCTGCACTGTCATCTCAGTTTGAGGCTTCCAACTTTCAGAACGGTATCACTGCGTCAACCGGAAGTGCGCGCTGTCGTCTGAGTGGAAAGGCAGGCCTCCACAGACTGAACATGAGCATAAGAAGGACCACTCTGTCCACCGGCCGAGAGTCTGCGGTCTGTGTGCAAGTTCCCTGAGGCGGACACAGGGCTGGGTGACGGGCGGAGATGGCGCATGGGGTCACGGCGCACAAACACACCAGTTCCTGGGGGCCCTCCTGCCGCTGTGCGCCCCGGGGGCATGGGTGGCAGGGGCTCCCCCACGGCAGACAGACAGCGCGGCAGGCAGGGTCCGCGTCGTGCTCTTGTGAATGGAGGCCTGTGGTTGGTTACCATCCCAGTAAACCAAAGGCATTACGGTGATCTCAGAATATTTTTGGTCTCTCTACAAATCATCGTGATTATGGCAGCACTTTTCTAAGCTGGAATCTCAAACCAAAGGCACTTTCATGCTAGAGTGCAGAAGATTCACAAATAGCTAAGTATTTGGTCATGAATTTAAAAGGCAACATTAAAAGTATACAATTTGCTTTTCATAGTAAACTACGAAGTTGCAAAACCTTCCATTTTGGTATAGACATTTGACAGTGTGGTCAATGAACTGACTTCTGTTCATTTCAGATTTCAGACCAAGAAGTCAGTTTCCAATAGAACTGGAGAAAAATGGGCTTACGAAACAAAAATGAAAACAATGCTTGCTTGCTCTATTTTAAATACCATGCCGATCAGTAAAGGGACATCGAGAACTGGTGTGAGAAAAGGCTGGCGGCACGACTAAGTATCACTAAGGCACTGCTTACTGAACGCTTTGGCAGCTCTGAATTGAAAACTTCCTACAAAAGTTAACAGTAGTAAGAGAAATGCTTCCAGCTTACAAAAGGGCTCACAGTTCCGAGGCAGCCTTCTGCACTGCAAACCCTACACGCAACATCGCGAAGATTTAAGGCTTTTCAGAAATGACATGTGCAGGGTTTTGCCACAGAAACATCAACAGAAAGAAAGAAGCAATGCAGACGTATCCTCTTAATGTCACAGGTGTGAACACCAACACACAAAATTGGTTCTACCCTTCATTAGAACAGGTGTAGTGTACCAGAGCATAGACAAAAATCATACAAGTTATCGGTACCTGGTTTGAAAAGTTGACTGTCATCTTGTGTGATTTAAATAACTTACGTTTGTACAAAAACAAACTGCAAAAGCCACTAGAGTCTTGAGACCTAGAGAAGACTTGGGTTTGTAACACCAAGTTCTGGGCACGGGGGCTGTTTTTTGGCTGGTCCGAGCGTGGGACTTTGCTGCTGGGATGCTTTGTGAAGAGAAATTTAACTCAGAGCCTGTGGCAGGTGAACTGTCCTCAGGGTAAGGAAAAGGCTCATCAGCTTTCCTATCTGCTCGCGCATGCCTCCCAGACGTGATGCTCCAGGGAGAGAAGCAGCGTCACCACCAGGAGATGCTGCTGCTCTGGCAGAGGAAGGGGGTCTTAACCTCCCTCTCTCTTCCGCCCTGAGCACCAGAGAGGAACGACCCCCGCCAAGAGGCCAAGGATTAAGTGTCAGGAGTCCCAGAGCCTTACTCTTAATCTGTCACTGACCAGCTGGGTGACTTTGGGCAAGTCATCTCCCCTCTGGGCCTCAACTTTCTCATCTACAAAATGGAGGTCACAGGCATACCTCGTTTTATTGTGCTTCACAGATATCGCAGTTTTTAAAAATTGAAGGTTTGTGGCGACCCTAAGGCAAACGAGTCTACCAGCGTCACTTTCCAATAACATTTGCTCACTTCACGTCTCTGTGTCACATTTTGATAATTCTCGCAATAATTAATAATTGAAGAACAATTCAACTTTGTTATTATTTTCATATTTTTTATGGTGACCTTCAAGTTTCTATTGTAATTGTTCCGGCATTTTTTAGCAATATTTTTTCATTAAGGTATGTGCATCGATTTTTTTTTTCAGACATAATACTATTGCACACTTAATAGACGACAATATAGGGTAAACATAACTTTTATATGCACTGTGTGACTCGCTTTACTGTGATATTTGCTTTCTTGTGGTGCTCTGGAACTGAGCCCGCGCTAGCTCTGAGGTATGCCTGAAGACTGTGCTTTCCTAAAGCTCGATAAAGGAAAATTCGATCAGCCCTCTTCCGAAATGAATCCCTCTCTCCACCATCCTTAAAGATGAAACGTCCCAGAGGTCTCTGTAAATTCTACAAAAAAGCAATGAGTGCAAGGCTAAAAGTAGAAGACCAGAGGAAATGTATTGAAATGATTAAGGGTTTGATAATGAGAACTATAACCTTAGGAGAACTCACAAAAATGGGTGGGATTTTCTTTAACCTGATAAAATAAGCAATGAAGAGCAAATTAGAAATGCTCTTTAAATAGGTGTGAGTTGATTCTAGGGATGATGGTGGCCAGCTGTCCCCAACTTTCCCAGGGAGGAAGGAAAGAATACTTGTAGCAGAGAGATTCTGTTGTGAAATAGAAGTTCTGAAATAGGAAGAAACATGGACACAATATCATTTGAGTAATATTCCTACCTGTCTCTTGATGGCCTGAGACAAGGCTCCCAAGAGAGCAGCTTTCTCAGGGTAAAATGGAAGGAGAAAGAAAACCTCAAATATGGCATTTGTGACCTGTCAGATGCAGGGCAGTGGTTCTCAACCAGGGGCAGTTCTGTGCCCCATGGCACATTTGGCAATGTCTGGAGACGTTTTGGGTTGTGACAACTGGGGAAAGGTGTATCTAGTGGGCAGAGGCTAGGGATGCTGCTAAACCTCCTACAGTGCACAGGACAGCCCTGCACCACAGAGAATTATCCGGTCCAAATGTCAACAGTGTCAAGAAGGGGTTGAGAAACCCTGGTCTAGGGTAGCTTAGACATTCTGGGATTCTAGGACATGTTTTGGAAAAGCCCCAACTTTATTTAGGTCTCTTGCTAAGATGAAAATGAATACCAAGAGACCAAAGCCCAGTTCTTCAGCTTCTCCCTATTTAGGCTGCGGAAAGTGGCCTCTGAACTCTCCAATGAAAGCACAATATGTCCCTGAATCGATCCTGGTAGTGGAGGGTCAACCAGGAGATAGAGCACCCAGAAAAGAGCAGTGAGGACGGAGCTCTGGAAAGGCTTCTTTATGGTACAGAAAGCTTTACGAGGGGAGGAGACTCTGCCATAAAGGGTGAAGGACCAAAAACAGACTTGGATTCGATGTTCTAACACAAATCTAATCCCAGGGTCTAATTTGGGAGTGACAGAGAAAGGGCTAAGAGGTTGGACCAGTGGTTAAGACAGGGAGAATATCTGCCCTGGAGAAATCTTTAGAAGGACAAGACAAGAAGTAAACTTGTTTTAAGAGCAAAGAGCAATCCTCAAGTTCATCCATGTAAACCCCCAAACTCAACTACAAAGGCATTCGGAGGAAGAGGCAAGCATCAGAGCGCCCAGCCTAACTCTGTGAGTTCAGCAGACCAGGGTATGCCCTTCTCTGCAGCCAAAAGAACTACCCTCTAGCTGGTGTTCTTGGGTCTCCATCTATTTGCGCTTTGAAAAAAGTAAATCCTCAGAGCCCTCCTGGCAGTACCGAAGAGCCCCATTCCTGGGAGAAAGCGGGAACCAAATACCTCTTGCCCTGAAGTTCTGGAATGGCGTGGCTTTTAGCCACATAAGATCATTTGCGCCCCTTGGTCCTGAGAGACTGGGGGTAACACCTTGAGTAAAGACACAGGAGATGGGAGCCAAAGAAGCATCCCTAAGAGGGGTGACCAAGAGAAATCATAAATATATGACCAAGGAAGAAGCTTAATGCTTGGGCCGAAGACCAGATAGAAGGGTGGGCCACTAGGGCAATTCTTCAAAGGTCCACCTGGAATCAGGGAGCAAACTGTAGTCTCTTTACGTAGGGAAGATACACACCATGCTACTGGCTTATGTAAGGGATGTGTGTTCCAAAAGGGGAAAGTTCTGCGCTCTCTCCTTTGGTCTTCCCAGTGACCAGGGTCATGGGTTTGGGAGAGGTCAGGCTTGGTTCTTCTGTTTGCCATGAGCCAGCCACACCCTCATGACCACCAGATACTAATCAATATATAAGCAGGGTCAGAGCAGGTGGTGGGACAGGGAAGTGGGTGTGTAGGTTATTTGAATGTGACAGAACAAAGTTTTCATTTTCTGGCTTGACGTAAAAGTCTTGACATGTTTCACAACTTACAAAACATTTTATGTTCTAATAGTGTTAACCTATTCCTGACAATTATCAAAAACGTCACTTTCCTCCAGGAAGTTGGGGAGTATGCCCTGTCCCCTTCCCAATGAAGCACTTATGGAAATAACCCAAGACATGTGGCCACATCAAACAGACTGCCTGGACAATGCTTTGGAATATTTGGGTTGGAAAGTTGAATTCCTCCTAGGAAGAAAACCTCCCAAATGTGCCTGTTTGGAAAGGGCAGAGATAGATAGCTGAGCCTCTTCAACCTCAGTCAAATAAGCATTGTGACTTACTGAGAGATGTCAAGGAAACGCGTGTCCTTAGCGAATACACCTAGATCTACGGACACAGACTGTGAAATACACACATATCAGCACCTAGAAAACTGAGTGACACTGAATAGATGTTCAATAAATATGTGTTGAATAACTATATATGTATATGTGTATATATGTACACACAAACACACACGTACACATATAGTTACGGCAGGTTAATATGCACATTGGATCACCAGAAATAATTTACCCACAGGCTGGTGAGCACGCTTGTGATTTTCTGGGGAGCAGAGATCCTAAAACTGATGAGCCTTTTACGAGTTTGGTTGATGAAATTTCTCCCAGCCACAGGGTTTTCTATAATTTGCAGCTCACAGTGCAGTATTCATGCCAATTTTAAATTTTTGTTATTAAATTTCAGTGGTTCAAATATTTACTCATCTTAATAAAAAATTTGGTTGTCCATATAAAATATAACTGCACACACAAGACTATAAACATTGTAAGTTTAGATTTTCAGTATTTATCTACTTATTGCAAAAAGAGCCATCTTTTCTTTTTCATTAAATAATCATCACATTAGTACAATACAATTTTATATTTTTTAAATATACTATATATGTTAAGGATAAGGGGTGAAGTTTTCTTCCTCTGTAATAGCTGTTTCAAGAGTTTAATGGATTAGGAGATTAGTTTTAACCTCGAGGAAAAAAGTACAAATTTGTCTCATTAGGATATTTCTACCAAGCATTTCTTAAGGCTATATTTTAACATTTGGTTTCAAAAAGAAGGAAAAGTTTCATTTAAAAAATAATTTAGTGAATTACATTCTTTCATAACTTCCACCCTAATTTGTTACAAAGATAAGTCTAAAGATTCTTAGTTTTGTGTACTAATTTACATTTATATTTAAAGATTAATTTTACTTGTATCTTAAAACAAGAATTTTATGTTGGGAAAAAAAAAAACACTAAATACATTTGTATAAAGGCTGTAAATGTCCAATGGTAAATGCTCTGTCTTAATTTTTTTTTCTACCACAACGAGAAACAGGTCTCTGCAGACAGAGACTTGGGTTCTTAAGGTTCACCTTTCTGAGGAATTGTGGGCTGTGGATCTGAATAACACACAGAAACAACTCGATTTCTCTTTTTACAACTGTACCAGAACTTCACAGCTATAATGAGTATGAACACATGAAAAAATGACTTCACTCAAACAGGATTTAGAAAAGTTGGGGTGACCTCAGGGCCAGGGCAGCACCCCTGTGTGGTGAGGTTTACAGTCAGTCGTTCGATCATGGAGAGAGTGTGTGTGTGTGTGCACATATGTGTGTGTGTATATACAGATATCTATATATATAAATAACCACGGTTAGTCCTTTACAAGCCTGTAAATATGATGCTGTGCTCCATGTTCACTATTTGAAACTTCAAATACACAGGCCATGCACAGGAGAGTTTCTTGTGTATCCCTGTTTGTTACCACCTGTTTAAAAAAAAAAAAGTATAAATGGAAAAGAATATGAAACAGAACGTACAATATATATAGGTATAACTGAATCACTTTGCTGTACAGCAGAAATTAACACATTGTAAATCAACTATATGTCAATAAAATATTTTTTAAAGTATATATATATATATATACACACATATATCTATATCAAACACCACATGAATGAAAACATATTCCATCTGTGCCATGATGACTACGATTTACTTGGAAAGGAATATGGAGTCCAATGTTCAAAAAGTGGATTGTTCAGAGATCTGCCCAGCCTTCCTCCGCCCCCTCCAGCAAAAACTCAGGATATTACAGGTCTGACTTAAATCCTATTTAAGCTTAGTTACCATATGTAAGAAAGACCTTACAGATTGGGTCTCACTCAGAGAGCCTAAGAAGACACCACAAGAATTAGTGTGGGGTTTTTGTTTTGTTTTGTTTTCTTCGGGGGTGGTGGTGCAATTTTTTTTACAACACAGAGAATTTTCTATAATTCAGTTCCATGGGACAGTCATTTATCCTAGGGACTGTCTCCTATCTTATTCCTAAACCTCTACTAAATTTTGTTTCACGATAGCCAATGGGAGACATAAACTCTGTGAGTGCCTTGCTCACCACTGTATTAACATGCAGTGCCTGGACTCAGTGAAATACATGCGGAGTAAAAGAGCAGTCACACAGTTCAAACCCATGTTGTTCAAGGGTCCACTGTATTCGCTGAATGGATGGAAATTCACAGAATAATAGCCACCATCTGTTCAGTGCTTACGATGCACCTCCTCAGTATTAAATGCTTTACAGAAAGTATCTCATATAATATTACAACAACTCTAGGAGCAGGTGCGATATCACTCCCTCTTTGACAAGGGAGGATGCTTGGGGTTAATTTGTTTAAGGTTATACTAACGTCAACGAAAAACCCAGATCTTCTGGATCTGAAGACCTTTTTCTTACCCGTTATGCTATGCTGCTCTAGATAAATGCATTGATACAGTGATGAATCATCTAATTTTTTTTTTTCTGGGTAACAAAGTTTTTTTTCAATACTGGTACCCACTTGCTTTTCTAGTCTCACTCCCTGCCACTTCCCTTGCAGATCAAATACTCCAAGTATGCAAGTCTTCCAGCCCTGAAATCTTTCCCTCCCTCATCACTATATCCAAACAAATGCTGTGTCCTGCTGCTTTTATCTCCTGAAGAGTTCTTGAATCCATCTCCCTTTTCCCCTGCCACAGCCCAAGGCACCAGCAAAGCTGACCTGGACTCCTCCACCAGCAGCCACCCTTGCCGGGCACCAGTCTCACCTGTGCACAGTAGTCACAGTAACCTTGAAAGAAATATGAATCTGACAACAACACACTCCTGCTTAAAAACTGAATGGCCTCTTTTAAACTTTAGGATGAAGAGAAAACCTGTTCTCATCCTACAAGGATGAGAGTGAGCGGCCCATTCTGGCCAGTCCTACCGGGCCAGCCGCACTGCTCCGTTTCCAGTCCTCCTCCTACCACATTCCCACCTACGTGCAGTATTCTTCCCTACCCTCTCTGCCTCTCTATGCATCTGGAGACACCTCTCAATTGTTTCTTCCTCAGGGAAGCATTCCCTGACCTCCTATTACACGTTCTCTTGTCACCATGCACCGACCTCTACCAGCCGGCAGCCACAGGTGAATTACACGCATCTTGTGACTCCCTGTCCTTGATGAATGCCTGCCTCCCTCACCAGACACCAGGATGCCTGGTCCTGCCTGTCTAGTTCACCGCAGCCCCGCAGCTGATATGTCAGTATGCACCCACCGAACGGGCCTTTTCTTGGTAAATCTGAAAAATATCTGCTTGCCCATCAGGCAACTTAAATATCATCTTTTAACATCCCTGAGAATTCCCCACCTCATTCCAAGTACAGGTGCCTCCTCAGGCAGTTCAACTACTCTGTGCTCCCATGATGTCTGTTTCACAAGTTTACTGCAGCCATGATGGGCTTGCATCGTCATCATCTATTTACCCGCCTCGTTCTCCCTACAAGGCCCAGATTTCCTGTGTTTTATTTGCACTGTATTTCAGCAGCTAGTACAACCTTTCCATAACTTAGCCGAATCAATGCAAACATTCTCAATAACCTTTGAGGTGGAGAGGGCAGACTTGAGCACTTTGTAAACAGAGGTAACTGAGGTCTGGAGACTTTAAATGTCTTACCCAAGGTCATAAAGTAGAGCTGAGTCCTAAACCCAAGTCTTCTCATTCCATGACCATGACATCCTGCAAAGTGTCTTTTCCATCAGTTCAAATCTTAATTTACGTCTATCACTGGCTCTGTGACCTCAGGAAGGACTAACATTCCTTATCCATAAAATAGGGATAAAAATGACTTCACAGTTCTGCAGTGAGAATTTCATAATTTATCTACAAAAGATTCAGCACTGTGCCTGGAACCTCTATGATCTACTTTACCTTCTTGCAGACTTTCTATGAAAGACTATATCCTATTTAGGCTTCATACTTGAGATGAAGGAGGAAGGAAAAAAAATGTTTCTAGCAACCTGTAGGTCTGAATATGACCTCAAATGATGATCGAAATCCTTGGCCCACAATTCAGTCGCTGTCTTCCCCAGTCTGATTGCCACCATTAAGTCCCCAAACCTACAGGGTCACCTCAATTCCTGAATCATTCTGACGAAACCAGAGTCTAGCCCACCAGCCAGTAAGGCATGGAACCGGCCGTGGTGACACAGGTTTTGTATCTAATGTTCCTAGTAAAACACCTGCAACTGTGTCCAGCAACTGTCATCCTGGCCATGTCCCTACACCTGAGGAAGTGCTGAAAAGTATGATCTCTCCTGTTTATCAGTGAGATGACTTCATTTTCATTGCCCAGGAGTGCTGGCTTAATTTCAGTTTTTCTACAGAAAACTATTATTTCTAGCAAATATTTATTTGCTACTAATTCTATATTTATTTGCTTCTGATTCTTCATATCAAAGGGATGTATATAGTTGCTTAATGATACGTTTTAAAATTAATTTAACCTGGTAAGTTAAATGGATGGCAGTCATGTGTTCCAAGGGAGCATTACTGATATAGTTACACGGGTTTTGTGGGTAATAGATACTTACAACTTTCCCTGATCATATTTATCTTGGCTGTGCCGTGAAGTCGGGTTTTAGGGACTGAGGACATATTCCTTAACGTGC
This sequence comes from Tursiops truncatus, assembly GCF_011762595.2. NCBI lineage: Eukaryota > Metazoa > Chordata > Mammalia > Artiodactyla > Delphinidae > Tursiops > Tursiops truncatus. The sequence continues at coordinate 65,861,099 of NC_047041.1, read as the reverse complement.
TGAAACAGTCTCACTGGTTTGTAAGAAACATCTAAGACTCCCTCCAGAAGAGGGGGGGTGGCCATCCACTCAGAGAGTTTTGGTTAATTTCTGAGGCAACTGAATGTCCACACCAGGATGCCACACACACCTTCCGGTCATCTGAGCACTAAGGTGATCCATCTGTTCTTAAATAGCAACAAAGAACACCTATATGACAAGTACCTGCCAGCACCCCAAACCTTGAACTGCTCAATTTTCACCGAAGACCGTTAAAAAAAGGATACTAATGAATAGTTATAATATGGTTTCCAAACTTTCTCCTGGACTGCTAGTTTCCAAGTTTCAGAGGGACATGGACACATATGAGAATCCAGAGATTCTCTCCTTGGAATAAATGAAAATTAGATGTAAAATTATCTGTCTGCCAATTGTATACCCATAATCACGTGTCTGTGAACTCTGAGGCTCCCTGTGGCTCACTTAACCAATCCCCTATAGCAGTGGGTCTCAACCTGGCTACACACCAGAACTACCTGGGGAGCAGTAAAAATAAACAAAAACCATGATTCTGGGTCCCATCTTTCAGAATTTTTAAAAGCTTCCTGGATGAATATCTTGATATGCAGAAGGTTTTTAATTTCTTGATTTTTATTTATCTTTTTTTTTTTTTTTTTTTTTTACAGTGGCATACAAGAGCTGGCTCCTACTAGCTCTGAAAGTTATTGTTAAATATGAAGGAATTTCGTGGGCTGGACAAATGTTGGTAGCTTGAAATTGCCCATGGAAGCTGTATCTGCAACAATGGAAATGGGCAAAAGCTATGGATCAGGGCTTTGGAAGGAACTAGGGGAGAGCCTTTTTTTTTTTTTTTTTTTAAACCAGCACATCACTGATTGAGAATCACTGTCCTACTGAATCCAAAAAGTACAGGTGAAGAATTCTTGCTCTAAGTATTCTAGTTCTTAAACCTGGTAACAAAGAATAACAAAGTAGGCCTTCAGAGGGCTGAATATTTGACCACAATATTGTCCTGCTGCCCCTTTTTGTAAAATTGTTTCCACCAAATTTTGTTTTAGCATTTTGCCTTTGGTTTAATCAAGGAATGTTATTTTTAAAAAATTCGCTTTATGAAATCCATTACTGCATATTTTATAGGTATATTTTGAGAGGAGCACTGTACTTATTAACCTTCCTAAGTAACCAAATGAAGTCCCCGTGAGAAACTGTTTTAAAGTTAAATTTAGGGGGAAAAAAACACACCAAGCATTGCCTGGGGAACCAGAAAATTTTCCCATCATGGGCCTTGAGCACCATTGCTTTTTCCTTGCCCTTTAGCTGCCCATTAAGTTTGACCATACTTTTCAGCCCATAAATATTCTCCCCCCGCTCCTGGTTATGCCACTGACTGTATTCTAGTTTACATTTCTCCTGGTACTGAGGGTTTATACTTTGCTATATTAATGTATGTTACTTATAATAATAAGGTCTTGTAAATCCTTCATGAAATGAGTCTAGGTATGTTTGAAGCACAAACCTGCTGACTCGGCTTTTGCCTCATTTATGATTTGTATACCATGGTGCTGCTGAGACTCACACTTAGCTAATACTGGAATTACCCAGGGAACCTTAGAAAACCTTAGAAAATACACATGCCCGGGCCCTATCCTCACAGACCCTGATTTAATTGATCTAGGATGCAGCCCTGCTATCGGGATTTTTAGATATTCTCCAGGTCTTGCTAATGTGCAGCCAGAATTAAGAATCCAGCTGTATCACCCTCACCCTCCCTCCCCAAATTCCAGTTCTGCTAAGCTTAGAAAGACCGGCCAGGTGAGACCCCTTTCTCTTCCACAAACTTGAGCCAAACTAAGTTTGCCCTATGGATGTGTGAATTCAACTACTGATTGACCACCTGGGGCCCAGCCCCACAGTCTAGTCAGTTCCCCTTGGCCCAAGCCCCAGCACCTCCCAGGCCCATCTTCCCCACCAGCCTCATGGCTGAGACTGACAAAACTTGAAAGAGACAAACAGTTACCAATAAAATTGTGAAGTTTTCCAAAACACTGTTCATCATATATTTCTCTGGTAAGTGTTTGAGCTTGTGGATGAAATTGATCATATATTCACACATCGGGGAGCGGTTTATTCGGTATACAAATCGGCCATTCTCAAACCTTGCATATTCCGTCTGTGAGGGAAAAAGGATTTGAGCATTTTTACACCTTTGACTTCAAAATACATAAAAAAGATATTATTGCCTGTAAAAGCATTTTACGTTTTCAACATGAATCACCTGCTATATGCTGCACTACTTATGTAGTTTACTTCATTAAAAAAAATCCTATCTCCAAACTTAACACCATACTCAGAATCCATTATTTTTCTGGAATTTTTTTTTTTAAAACTTGGGAAGATGACAGCTTTAAAGAAAAGTTGTATAGATGCTTTTCAGCAAAGGTTAGAAAAAAATATAACTGCCTGCTTAGTGATTCTCTACCTCGAGATCTGTGAGAGCAAGCCCGGCCAGTCACAATTCTTCAAAGGGCCCATAGAAAATCCTTCTTTACTGTGACAAGGCCTCACAGGCCAACAACCAATGCAGCTAATTTCTCTTCTTTAGGAAAAACTACTTCACACTGATCATGAGCCCCTGACTGTGTTATGTCTTTAATTTTTTCAAAAAAGGGGTTTTTAAAAAATATATACATGCGGTTTGAAGATCCCACTGAAGCACTTAGAAATAAGAGAGACACTCGTAGATACTCTGGATCAAAGAGGAATTTAAAAAGAAATTACAAGCTATCTAAAGCGTAATGAAAAAGAAAATATTTACATCAAACTTTTGGGACTCGATGAAGCTATACTTGCAGGAAAGCAGCTTCATGTCTTCATCATTAAAGATGAAAAGTTATAGAACTTAGTACACATCTTAAAAAATTAATAAACCCTACAAAATAAACCAAAACCAGTGAAAACCAGGAATAGGAAATTAATAAAGATAAAAGCTCAAATCAATACAAAGGAAATTTCTTTTAAGATTTTTTTGTTTTGTTTTGAGGTGGACCTTTTTTTTTTTTTTAAGTCTTTATTGAATCTGTTACAATATGCCTTCTGTTTTATGGTTTTTGGTTTTTTGGACACGAAGCATGTGGGATTCCAGTTCCCTGACCAGGGATCGAACCCGCACCCCCTGCATTGGAAGGCGAAGTCGTAACCACTGGACTGCCAGGGAAGTCCCGTAAAGGAAATTTAAAATGTAGACAGGATATAAGAACTAGTTCTTTAAAAAGACAAAATAAAATAAATAAACCCTTCACAATCTTAAGAAGGAGAAGAAAGAAAAGAGACAAAACCACAATTACATTATTGTTCAGAAGATTTAGAGGAGGTTACTTTATGTAACTCTTTGGCAAACAACCAATCAACCAACCAATCAATCAATAAAAGCAAAGTAAAACCTAGAGGACAGGATGATTTCCCAGCAAAATACAAATTGCTAATACTGAACCAAAAAGAAGTAGAAAACTCCAATAGGTCAATTACTGTGGAAATGACTAAAAACTATTTAGAAATCTACCACTGAAAAAGGTCCAAAGACCAAATGGTTTCACAGCTAAGTTTTATATAATCTTTAAAGAACAGTTATTTTTAATGTTATTCAAACAATGCTATACCATAGAAAAAGATAGGTATTCCAATTATTTTTATGAAATTGATGTATATTCAATACCAAAAGTTGATGGTTTATAAAAAAGAAAAGTATAGATTAATATCACTTATGAGGTGCAAACATTTTACGTAAAATAGCAAACAATGCATCAAAGTATCCAAAGTAGAACTTTCTTCAGGAATGCTGTGGTGGTTCATACATAGGATGTGCGTTAACTCATGATGTCAACAAATTGGAGAAAAATCACATAGTGAGAGTTGCTGAAAAGGCATCTGATAAAATATTGCAGCTATTACTAATAAAAAAATTTAAGTAAAATAGGAATAGAAAGAATTTCAATATAAAATAAAGACTATTTATAAAAACCAATAATAAGTTTAATCCCAAACGTCAAAACATCAAAACTATTTCTACTGACATCAGTAACCATACAAGGATACTCACCATCACTATTTCTTTTATTTCTTTTTACAACTGTGTTGGAAGTTTTAGCAAATGAAGAGAAGGTGAGAAAATAATAATAGTAATAATAATAAAAGTGGCATGAACATTGGAAACGAGGAGATAAAATAAAGTCTTCTCTTTTTGCTGCTGCTAAGATAATACAACAGAGAAAACCCATGAATCTAGGGGGCAAAACCCGCTGGAGATAAATAAGAGAATATGGTAAGATGGCCAAATAGAATACAGATATGCAAAAACTAGGACCTTTCTTCTATTCTAGTAATTAAAATCTGGAAACTGGAAAAATTGTATTAACAAATTATATAATATTTAGAGATATATTTAACAAGAAAGGGATAAACCTATATATGAAAACTAAAATCTTATTAAAATAGATAAAATGAGATAGAAATGCAAATAGGTTCTTGATTGGAAAGATTTAATATCAATAACACATCAATCTGTCCCCAAATAATATCTAAATCTAATGCAATTACAATTAGGTTGCTCAGGACTTCCCTGGCAGTCCAGTGGTTGAGACTCCACACTTCCACTGCAGGGGGCGCGGGAAGATCCTATATGCCGCGGCCAAAAAACAAAACCCCAAAAAACGATTAGGTTGCTCAAACAAGATTTTTGTTTTTCTTTACATTTTTATTTTTATTATTATTTTTTGAGGTACGCGGGCCTCTCACTGTTGTGGCCTCTCCCGCTGCGGAGCACAGGCTCCGGACGCGCAGGCTCACCGGCCATGGCTCACGGGCCCAGCCGATCCGCGGCATGTGGGATCCTCCCGGATCGGGGCACGATCCTGCGTCCCCTGCATCGGCAGGCAGACTTTCAACCACTGCGCCACCAGGGAAGCCCATTTTTTACATTTTTAAAATGCTCTTATAGTTTGGAAGAATAAATGCTGGCTACCTGCCTAAAAAATATATGAAAAAGAAGAGCAGTGAGATTGACTTGCCCCAGCAGATATCAGAACATGCTATAAAGCCACTGTAATCAAATCAACACAATACTGGGACATGTAGAGATAAATAGAGGGTGGAATAGAACAGACTCCAGGAACAGCACCCAGTATATGCAGTAACTTAAAGGGGACAGATCCACTCAGTTGGAAAATAAATGATTTAATAAATGACTTTGACACAAATGCCTATCTATTTGGAAGAAAATATAAGCAGACTCCCATTTCACACCAAATGCAGAAACATATTCCAAGTAGATTAAAGGCTTAATTACAAAACTCCACCTGCCACACCACAGCACGTTCTCCATGAAAATGCCTGGGATTTCATCAGTCGAAGACAACCTTTCCCTGTTCCCTGAACTTATAAAGAGATTTGGGTATGTTAGCTGAGGATGAACTGAAGAATAGTTTGACATCTGGGAAACTGAGTTACCTATCTGGTTCACTGTTTCTCACAGGTACCTGTCCAGGCAGGAAGTCCATCTACAGGTAAGCCCTGACAACTTGGCCATTTGGTAGCAACAGTAACACTAACTAACCTTCCATGCTCCCAACCACCAGCAGGTACCTTTGCTTCCTCCTTCTCAGGGGAGATGGAGGTCATGTGGCTCCAGGTCTCCCAGCTGTGTCTCATTACACAGCCACATTCTCACCCACCCTCTCCTTGGACTTCCCAGACACTGCCTTGAGCTGGTTTCCCCCCTCCCTCACCCTTCTTTGTCCTCGGCTTCTCTGTTCATGTCTCCCTTTCCACCTACCCTAGGTCTGGCTGCCACTCTCCAAACTTAATCTTGATCCCTATTTTCCTTGCTATTCCCTCTCTGCAGCTAGCTCTCCATTCCCACAGCTTTGATTATCCTTAATGCTCAGGATTCTCAATTGATATTTTCAGTCTTTACCTGTCTCCCAAATCCTAGTGTTGCAGCTATATTCGTCCCTGACTATTTCCAGTTGAACATCTTATTTACTTATCTCTGCTGGTGGCTACACTGTCCTCCTAAGCATAAAACATGTGATCTTTGACTCTTCCTCCTCTTTAATACTTAATATCCAGTCAGTTTCTAAGTACCATTCAAAATGTCTTCCTGAATTCCACTACCACCCTTTTAGTAAAGCTCATGACACCTAAGTTTACGGCTACCATCTAGTCAACTCACTTACATCCTCCTCTACCAGCATAACCCTCCTTAACACCATTCTCAGGATGCCCATCCTGTGCTCGGGAAGCTATGAGGGCCTGCAGCATCCCAAATCCGCCTTGTTCAGCCCAAAGTCTTGAAAAACATCTCCTGCTCCCTCTCTCCACCCAATGCATCCTCTCTCTCACGCCTCAACACAAAGTCAGGTTGGGCTCCTGGACCTGAGAGGTCCTGGACATCTGTGAATAAACACCACTCACTGAGCATGGATGAATTGGGTGATGGGTAGAAGACAATGGAAAGCACAACTCTAAATGAAATCACCTGCAAACATTATTCACAAAAAGCAACCCACCCCAGGAAAATGAACATCCATTTTTTGAAGGGGAGGGAGGCATGAACTATAGAGGCCATAAATAGGTTTTTGGTCCCAGTATATACTGAAATATGTTTAAAACAATTAAGATGAAGGGAGTGGAAATGGCAAAAGCAAAAACCAAACTCAAGGCATCAGGGTTTTAGAAGGCAGGTGCCAATCAGCTGAGGACCACCTTGGTTGTTATCAAGATGCCTGGAAGTGCCCTTGAACCTGGAACCTGGGGTGGGAGGGGTACCATCTACTGGGCAGCAGGGTCTATCTCTAACAGATTCCATATCAGCCCCCCCTCCATCCCCCCATCCCAAGGCCACCTGCAGGACTGACACACTGGCAAGCACAGGGCTGACTTCAGACAGTCGGAGGGCTGGCATGGGATTACTCCTGGCCTTCTTTCTTTCAGTTGCTTTCAAATCATTTTGCCTTCTTAGAAGTAATGGTGTGTGTGGGGGGTAGGAGTGGGAGGGGAAGGAGAAGACACCAGAAAAATAAAACCCTCTGCCCCAGTTTAGTTTTAAAGGAAGGCGACAGGCCGCCCTGAATGAAGGTTCCAGCATACAGAGGACAACTTACCTCTACTTTTTCTACTACTTGCTTCCCAAAGGAGCAAACTTTGGTGGAACAGGTGACTGTCATGTTCTCAGAACTCTCATACTGACTGGTCACGCCGTAAAAAGCCCCGGCATCATCTTGAATACTGCAGTTTAAATCCGCCTGTTGGAAATGAGATGGAGGTGGGGATTACTCTCTCATCGCAGGAGTCAAAGCAGTAACCATCCGGGTAAGACCTCCACCATGCTGGCTGGAGGGCAGTAGCGGGCCGGCGTGGCTCAGAGAGGTGGTGAGGTGACGCCTCGCTAGAAACAAGTTCTATGGCTCATCCGTTATTTTTTGAAGAGAATGCTAGTTTGGGCAGTCTTCCCTTGAAATAATGACATGCTATATGTATGTTTCATTTTACTTTCTTGTATTCAGTAGAGAATACTATATATCCTTGTAATAAGACATTCACGAGGTCTCTGAAATATGTGCAGAAAGCAGTATGTGAATTGTATTCATATTCACTAATCTGTAGATATAGTTAAAAGAACAGGAGATTCTGTAGCTGACTGGCCATTTGTTATATAAGTAAAAACAGATACCTCGTTAACAAATTACAGCACCCAGAGGGGAGACGGTTCCTACTAAAGACTGGCTTACAAAGATGCAAAATAATTAATACAAGTTCCCACTCATTTAACGTATTTATGATTACTTAGTGAGGCTCATGCTAGAAACAATACAGGACTACAAGCCAATATGGGATGTACAGAAAATAGCTTTAATTTAGATAGAAAATAAGTACCATGTCAAAGGTACTCAGTTTGGACAATGGAAGCATTATTTTCAATTAAGGGTATTTACTTTCAGGATGGTTAAGATTTGAACATGCGGAGAAGGGCTGAGAGAACGCTTGCACAGAAGCAGCCTGGAGTGCTTCATTCTAGCTACACCGTGAGGACTAAGGAGACTGGGAGGAATGAGTTTGGAAACGCCACAAGGGCCCAGGTAGAGGAGGACTAAGTAGGGGTATGGGTTGTATCCTGTAGGAAATGGGAACCTATTGGAAGTGTTGACACAAGGAAGTGAGGTGATCAGAGCTGAGCTTCAAGGAGAAGTGTCTCAGAGTGGTATAATGTTCACCGCAGAGGGAGGCTGGGAGGCTGCTTCAGCGGCTAGATCACTGACGGACGGTCCCCTTCCCTCAAATATCTACTGACCCTTTCCTGCACACTAGGCACTGGGTGTGGAGCTGGGGATCAACGAGTCCACATAGCTTAAGATTTAGGAGTGGGGACATCGCAACAGAAATAAGCACTCCTGAGATGGGCACAGAGACATGAGAACAAACAGTGGGGAGGGAGCCCTTGGGGTCAGGGAAGCTTCTGATGATGACGCAGCTCAGATCCAAAGAGAGAAGCGCTGGCATGGGTCGGTGGATCATGCTGTAAGAGAGAGTGTATAAAGGGCGCTCGGCCAGAAACAAGGCTGGAACAGAGAGAGCAAGGAGAGAGGGTAGCTGGGGAGGTGGGGGTGTGTGGAGGGGTGCGGGGGAGGGTCTTACATCCTAAAACCAAGGGACATATGAGTTTTAAGTACATAGGATAGGGCCAGTGACAGTTTAGGATCAGATCTGCAATCCAGAAGGGCACCCCTGACCACAGCTTGGAGACTTGAGAAGAGAGTGAGAATGGATGAGTGAGGTGTGTCAGGAGGCCTGGAAGAAGTTCCAGATGAGGCATGGTACTTGGGCTACTAGGATGACTGCAGAGAAAGAGAGGGGGATCTGACATACAACGAGACTATCTCTTGCGAGGTGTGGCACGTTTTGGCTAGCTAATTTTAATACCTTGACAGGTACTAACCGCCATGAAGACCTGAGTCAGCCTATATATATTTTTAATAAGGATCTGCATTTCAATTTCCCTCTTGAATTGGGTATCAGGAAAATCTCCATTTTCTTAGGTAAAACTTCGGATATGCTGGCTTCAAATAAAAGGACAATATACTTTATATTCCCTTTTCTTATATGCCAAGAAATTCAAAGTTAAATTAAGTGTTCAACTATAGTCATTAACTTATTCTAGGTACTTCTAATAACTACTAACAACCAGTGTCCAGCTCCTGTTATGGGATTCCAATCTACTTTTACTTGTACTTGTCCAGTTTTACATTATCCATAAATTTAGTATTGCTCCCTCACATTTTGGTTTTTGAAATTTTATGGGGCATAAATTGTAAATAATTAAAAATGCCCAGGTGTGCCTTTTGCTCACATTCAAAGGTTTGACATTTAGCTCCATGAGAGAGCAGTTTAGCGGGGAATGATGGAGGTCTTACCCTGAGATTTGTATCTCAGCTCCTTAAGGCTGAAGAGAGGCCCGTGAGTCTATGTGGGCTCCAACCTCCAGTACAGAAAGATACCAGTGTGTCCTAGGCACACAGGAGCTCTGACACTGGGTTGTCATCCAGCCTTCCAGGGCGGGTATCACCTGCTGTGAACTAAGAGAGGGCCTTTCAGAACTTTGAGCGGGTCCTGCCGCCAGCTGAGAACACAGAGCTCCGAGAAGTGGCTCAGGTGTTTTGCGGGGGTGGGATGACCAGTGATGTTCTTTGTGGGATTGATGCTCTTACTATTATGATGTAGTTTGTGCCAACAAGGTTTAACTTTAAAAAAAAAAAAAAAAAAAAAAAAGTAAAAATATGCATGTGGAAAGGAAAAAAAAGAAATCAAACTGTAAAAACGATGTACGTTGTATTTCTACCTTGAACTTGCCAACCTCCCTAGATGACCAGTGTTTTCTATTTCTCAAGTGTCCTTTTAGAGATATTTAGCATTTAGATATTCAAACATACACATTCCCTCTTTTCTGCACAAACTGTAGCATTCTTCTAAACCTGGCTATAAATAAATAAATACTTCTTAGAATTCACATAGTACTGATATAGAATACCAGTTTTCAAAAGAACAGCCCTTTAAAAAACTGAACAGCCACACTTTTTGGTGGCTACGTATTATTCCATTATACAGATGCACCATAATTTAACATGTGCTCTACTGATGAATATTTAGAATGCTTCCCAACAACAGTGCAATAATAAGTTAAGTGGAACAGGAAAGGTCCATTAGAAATTACTTTTACTTTGTTTACATTCAATTTTTAAAAATTCCCTGCTTTGAAAATGGGAATTAATGGACCATAAATACACTGTTAACTAATACTGCAATTTAAACAAACTCATTTTGATGTAATCAAGTTGTTGTGAAGGACTGGTGAACAATCAAAAACAGTCTGGTGTTTGTGGTGTAAGGGGTGGAGTGTGGGAAGGAGCATGGGGAAATTAGCAATGTGCAGGGGAGTCAACAGGAGAGCGAGCACATGGGATTGGGTTACTTTTTAAAAACTATCAACTTCAAATTACATCAACTTAACCAGGAGGGAGGTTTCTTAAGAATTGCACCTCAACTCCCTAGGCACAATGTTTTCTTTTCTTTCAATGCTCCATTTTTCACTTTGTTTACTTCAGTGGCAGTATTTTTTCATATACAATTTTTAAGGGTTACATTCCATTTACAGTTATTACAAAATATTGGCTACACTCCTGTGTTGTACAGTACATCCTCGAGCCTATCTTACTTATACCCAATAGTTTGTACCTCCCACTCTGCCACCCCTATATTGCCCCCCCACTCTTGTACTGGTAACCACTAGTTTGTTCTCTATATCTCTATAATATATTTTGTTATATTTTGTTGTATTTTTTAGATTCCACATATAAGCGATATCATACAGTATTTATCTTTTTGTCTGACTTATTTCACTTAGCATAATGCAGTGGCAGTATTTTTGACAAGCAAAAGATTTACAATGTAAACAAACTACGAGTCTTAAAATCTAAAGCAAGCATAGAAATATACAAAATAATCCATACAAATTCAAAATGTTACCCAAGTTTATAATGGCATTCACCATAATTTGATGTTAGCAAAATTGCAGAAAACTTTCACAGCTTTTATGTTTCCACCTCTGTGAGTTTCCACGCTTAAGTAATACTGGTGCTATAGCAGCAGCACACCTAGTAGATTTGACAGTTAGAGTGGATCATTTTTAAGACCCCCTTCCTTTGACAAAATTATCTTCAGTAATCATCAGCACTGTTTCACCGTTTTAAACTTTAAACACAAAAACTCTGAAAGTGGTAACAGAGAATGACGTAACTCTAGTTCTACTTTTTCGTCTTCATAACTACTGTGGCCATTTCCAAATCACAGAAGCAGCAGCACTGTGTGGACTGCAGCTCCAACGATTCCAAACTGTTAGAACTTACTCTAGAATATAAGACTGAGTCTTTAATCACATGTGTTATTAAAGAATAAGTAACATAATGGATAAGCAATATAAGTGTGCTGGTTTGAAGCATATATATGTGTGTGTGTCTATACATATATACGAAATAAAATATATATGAAATATATATACGAAATAAAAGCCCAACACTAATTTTACCAGTTGTTTAAGGTTTAGGCCAACAAAGGATTTTTTCTTTTTGAGGAATATTTTATTGATAGCATTGTTTAGAACTGTGGGCACAGTGTGATAATAAAAATGACAACCATTTTTAGATGGTTTTGCCATATAAACTTCTCTGCAATGAACCTCCTTAATGCCTGCACCTGGGGCAGACCATTCCCACCCTCTCACCTTTGGTTCACCACTGTCCCTTAGAATTCCCTAAATAATTTAATTAGTTTTAATTCGGAATGGATGACCCGTAGGTACAATGTCAGGAAGTATCAAAAATGAAGGTATTCAAGAATTCACATTATGAAACTCCACCATCTGAAACAATCTCAACAAAGTATGAGTTTTAAAGTTGTTAGGATTAACTTTTTTACATAAAATTAAAGTAGAACATACATTCAGAGAAGTGTACAAATCACAAGTTTACAGACTGGTTAATTTTTATAAAGTGAACACACCCATGTAACCAGCACCCAGATGAGGAAATAGAACAGAAGCCCCCTCATCCATGCTCCCTTTCAGTACAATCAAACGCCCCATGTCACAAGAGTAATCTTCATCCTAAAATACTGTACGTTAAGTCTGGTTTTGTGAACGTTTCACAAGTGGAATCACATAGTGCTGATTCCTCTGTGTTTAGTTCTATTTGTGCAGCATTACAGTGAGAGAGCCATCCATGCTGTGGTGTTCATCTATCCTTGTCACTGTAGAGTACTCCACTGAATGGACTATACCACCACCTATCTCTTCTAGGGATGGACATTTACAATGTTTCCAAATTGAACCTATTATGAAGAGCGCTACTCTGAACATTCAGGGATAAGCATTTGATGAACTCATGTGTGTACTCCTGTTAGGTGTTCCTAGGAGTGGAATTGCTGGTCATGAGATCTATGTGCACTTTCAGCTTTCATTTAGATAAGAGGAACAGATTGGTTTTTGAATTATCTTGCTTTCCTTAAAAAAGTTTGAGACAACTTTGTATTTAAGTATTAGTGTATATTTAATAGGTTAGATTTTAAAAGACTTCTCAACTAACAGTAAATAAGCAATTTGCTATTACAACTGCTTTGCAGTTACTTTTGAACATGGAAAATAATTACACAGCCATCCAACCATATCATAGTTGTTCTTTGGGAATTTTCTAGGAGGAGGTATTGACGTGAAAGATAATTATCTGTCAGCTGATGATATTATGATTATCCCAGAAAGAAATATGGTCACTGAACCCCCGTGGAGCAAAGGTAATATCGAAGAAAGAATGCTAACATTAAATCAGCAACAGAGGAGGCAAACTCTGTAATGAGTCTATGATTCGTGCTGAGTTCATTATCCACCCTCTCGACTCATTTTTCCCAACTGAAAACTCAGGGCAAACGTATTTCATATAGTTCTGAAGGCAAGAAAATGAGGGAAAAAATGCTGGTGTCAGACATACAAACTATTTTTGCCTAATCAGCTCTTATCTGATTACAGGATATTTTCTAAAAGCAAATAAATATAAAAATCCAAGAAACAGGGACTTCCCTGGTGGTGCAGTGGTTAAGAATCCATCTCCCAATGCAGGGGACACAGGTTCGAGCCCTCATCTGGGAAGATCCCACATGCCGCAGAGCAACTAGGACCGTGCGCCACAACTCCTGAGCCTGAGCTCTAGAGCCCACAAGCCACAATTACTGAGCCCACGTGCTGCAACTACTGAAGCCTGTGCGCCTAGAGCCCGTGCTCCGCAACAAGAGAAGCCACTGTAATGAGAAGCCCAAGCACCGCAACAAAGAGTAGCCCCCGCTCGCCGCAACCAGAGAAAGCCCACGCGCAGCAACGAAGACCCAACCCAGCCAAAAATAAGTAAATGAATAAATAAATTAATTAATTTTTAAAAATCCAAGAAACAACTAGAACCCAGCAAACTTATCCTTCCAACAAATTCCAAGTTCAAACGATATCCTATCCTCCGGGTATAAGCCAGCTGTTGGGGCCCAGGGCAGCCCGTTCCAAAATGTGCCTCAATGGCGTACTTATTTTGGATTAAAGTTACTTAAGAAACAACCAATGGAAGAGGTTGACCCGCCCCTCGGTCTCCCTGAAATCAGGAAATAAATCTCTCATATGAAAGGTATACTTCCTGCGTCTGGAGGTAGAAGGACACCCTCATCACCAGAGATGGAGAATTTAGGGCCGAGAAGCCTTTTAAACAAACCTTGTTACTTTAAAATTTTACTTCCCCAAGCCCAAGCCCTGTTTAGATTCTTCACTAATTAAGCACCCCAAACCTACGTCTCTTTGTCCTGTGATTCCTCACAAATTTATCATTTGTCTAAAAAGTATAATAGATGCCTGCTTCAGCCACTTCTTAGGTCCCATTTCTGTGTGAACTCCATTGCCATGAATTAAAAATTTGTTTCTGTTTCTCCTATTAATCTGTCTTGTGTCAATTTTATTTTCAGTCCAGCCACAAGAACTCAAGAGGGGTAGAAGGGGAAATTTCCCCCTCCCTAGCTAGTCATGGGCCATGTTCTAAAATGAAAAAAAACAAAAACAAAAAAACAAGCGCCTTGCCGATGTGACTGGAGAGGGCAAGTCCAGGCAAACGGGCCCTTCTAAGGAATCTTTGCCCATTTTGCCCTAGAACAGAGACCCTCTATATGAACTGGGTTCAGAGACCAGCTCCTTCTCCTACCACCTAAGGCAGGAGTCCTTTCTACAGTATCCTGACCTGCGGTGCCTTCTGGCTAAATACTACCTTCAGACACAGGAAAATCATTCCTTTAATAAAATACTCACCATGTCCCGGGCAGACCTAATTGTTAGAGAGTTCTTTTTCCTGTTGTTATTAGTCTTCTATTGCTGCTTTAACAAACTACCAACAATTTAGTGATTTAAAACACCACCAATTGATGGTCTTCTACTTCTGTAGGTCGGACATCCAACACGGGTCTCACCAGGCTGAGATCAAGGTATTGGTGGAGCTGTGTTCGCTTCTGGAGGCTCTGGGGAGGATCGGATTCTTTGCCTCTTTCAGCTTCCACATTCCTTGTCTCTTAGCTCCTTGCCCCATTTTCAAAGCCAGCAACACCAGGCTGAGCCCTCACATTGCCAGCTGTCATCTCTCTAGACCTCTTCTCTTGCCTCCCTCTGCCACTTTTAAGGAAACTTGTGATTTACCCACTCACATAAGCCAAGGTATTTCCCTGTCTGCTCTTAGCGACCTCCACTCCCCCTTTCCATGTAATGTAATACACCCCCTAACACTGTGGTAAGAACTCGGACATGCTGATGCCTACCACACCCGTTACGTTGCAATCGGCTTCCCAGCCGCTTCCACCTACAGCTCTGCCTTCTGCAATCACGCAGGCCTAAGAACACTGCTGTAAGACAATCCTGCAACCGTCTTTCATTTCCCCCCTCATCTCACCTTTCCACTCCCCCTTCACACCACAGAGTTCTTCAGGTCCTACTGCTTCCTAGGATCCAAGTTCCATGTTTATTTTTATTAAACTCCATCCTGACTTCAGACCTCCCTTCCATCTAGTTCAGAGACTTGAGAATCCTGAGTCTTCACCTGTCATCATCTCATCTCAGACACCTGACGGACAGCATGGACAGCGGTCACTCCTCTGCGTCTCACTCTCCGCATCTCTAACCTCAGAGAAGATCTGTTTCCAAAGCCCACCACTGTGATCAGAAGAGAGAACGTATACGAGCCTCATCTGTATACTGAAACGTGCCACATAAACATAGACCACTCCTGTCAACCCAGGGACTTCAACACAGACCTGGACAGAGATTAAAGACAGAGCCTCAAGTCACATCTCCAGAGGTGTGACCCAAAGTAGACGGTGGTTCATAATCAACAAACAAGATAGACGCTTTCCCCCCAGAGCCAGTCTGAGTCCCAATCCATGCTTATCAGGTGAGCAGCACAGATGCAGCAATGGCTTTTTTCAAACAGAAAACTTAGTACTTTTTCTGATTTGTGAGTTTATAACAAGCCTTAGGTTTTAGACATAACTGCTCAAACAGGTACAAAATTACAATCTTTCCCACAAAGATATGATTAGAGATGTCATGAAATTCTGCCTGGAAGCAAAAAAGGCCATCGTTAATAAATGTGTGGGGAATGGATTAAAAACTTGAGGATCTATATGCGGGCAAGTCCTGGAAAACAGTGTAAGGTCGAAGTAGAAGCAGGTTACAATGCTAGGCAGAGAAAGCTGACTGCACCAGACAGCAAGGAAACAAAAAAGTGAAACATCAAATTCCCTCAAATTCTTCCCTAAATAATCCTTCTCCTACACACTTGTTACTTGTGCAGCTGAGACATGTAAGTCACAAGACAAGACTTCGGCTTGGTTTCTCCTCTGTTACCTCTCACTCAGCAAGCGTATTTGTTCATGGATGTGTTCCACTGCTTCATTTCATGTTTTTGAAATTGAAGGAAAAAAAAAAAAGCAATATTCTTCAAAGAACGATTCTTCCCATTTCATGCGTGGGGAAAACAAGGCCTAGCCCAGTTACGTAGGATCCAGAGTCCTCTGAGGGGAGGGCTGGGCCAGGGAAGGGGCTCTGCAAAACCTCAGGCCTCTGGAAACCTGGCTCCAGGTGCCTGAACGACAGGGAAATGAGTGTGAGGGTTGCCAAGGGCGGAATGGAATGGTGCAGCTCAGGCAGAGGCAGCGTTTGGCTGACACAATTACTTTGTCACTGGCCTCAGAAAGAAAAGGCCTGCAGGAATAAAGGGGAAGCAGATCAGTCCAAAGGCAGGGGAGAGGGCTTGGGCACGGGGTAGGAAAGGAGCAGGCTGCAGACACTCCCTTCCCACTGGCCTCTCCCTTCCACCTGGAGGGCTTGGAAGGGCTGGGCAGGAATTACTTGGTTGCAAAAATGAAAACATCAAGAGGATTGTCCCTGACAAGAGACAGTATAATAGGCACCGATGGATGCAAGGAGACGCTGGCATTTTCACCACTTTGAACCTCTCCTCTCCATCCTCTCCCAGCCATGATCAAAGGACCAAGATTTCAAATTGTGAAGCAATTTTTTCCAATGGCAGCATCTGGCTCCTTGGCAGGCAGCGCTGGGAGCCAGGCCCTGTCGTGGGCGTCCATCCAGGCCTGCCACGTGGTGAGGCTCGGCCAGGCAGGGCACCACGTGGGCCTTACAGCTGCTCCCCCAGGCGCCGCAACAGCAGTTGCTCTGCCCTGGGCCGTGAGCCGGCAGGCAGAAGTGCTCCAGGAGGCAGCCCGGGCAGGGGACTCTTGAGGCTGCGGTCTGCTCCCCAACCCTCCCGCCTGACTCATCTGCCTGCATCTGCCCCGTGGCTTCGGAGGCCTGGGGTGCGGGAAGCTGGGTTGACTGTGGGACAGCCGCCACGCCCCCTCCTCCCACCCCCCGGGGGCAGGTCGACTTGCATTTGGGGAGAGCGAGAAAGCTGCCCAAAGGGAAGGGAGGCTTTGAGGGTGTTCGGGCCATGGTGCCCCTGCCCGGTGCAACAGGACGAAGCTGTAGCTCTCCGGCCACAGCTGTTTTAAATAAAAATAACAGGCATAAACTCAGCCCCCCCCCCCCAACTCTTCAAGTTACTTCCCACGAACTAGGGCATATATTTACATCTACAAAATAGAAGATTTTAAAAAACAACCACCAAGAGCCCCTTTATAGTGCAGATCAGCACCCATTTGAATTTCATCAACATTTAGTACTTCAAAGAATCTTAAAAGCTTGCTCTAATTACAATAGGCACTGCCTGAAAGACTGGCTGTTTGCATTGCAAATTCCTACAAATACTCGCATTCATTAAAAAAAAATTCAATTAATATCGCCCACACAACTTCAGGTAACTGCCACCGGTGACTTCACACAGTAGTAGCTGGGGTGAAAGAGCAAAGGTCTCAGGTCCTAGTACAAAGCAGCTGCACAGGCCAGTTCTCTCCACCGGAGGCAGTTAATGAGTCCTGGGCGCCCAGCTGAGCTGGCCCTTCACCCAAAGCATTCACCAGGCAGGCGAACATCGGCCAGAGACCACCTTTTCCAGACCAGAAAACAAGGCCTTTTTTCTGGTCTGGAGTTTTTGTGCATGAACAGTCTTACACAGAACAATAACAACAAATCAATCAACTAATTAACAAGTGGAGAGTTGCCAAATAAAATAACAGGCTTCCTGGTTAAATTTGATTTTTATATAAACAACATACTTTTTTCCGTGGGGATAGATAGGGACATATCCCTTTGTCCCAAAGATGGCATGGGACAGACACTAAAAAAGTATACGCTGTTTACCTGAAATTCAAATCAAACTGGGTGGTTTAAATTCTTATTTGCTAAATCTGGCAACTCTTCTAACAATTCACCTTTACCAAAAAAGAATAACAAAAATTGGGACTTACCCTCAAATTTCCATTGCTGTACGGAGACATCTTATGCTCAAAATATTTTTGAGTGGGAAAAAAATGAAGCTGCTGAATAACACATGGAGCATGATACTTCTTTTAGTGAAAACAAATGGTGTACGTAAACGTTTGTAGATGCGTATAAAAAGCCAGGGAGGATACAGGGCTGGCGGAGGGCCGGTCTCACTTTTTCTTCTATAGTCTTTGGAACTGCTCGGAAAATTTAATAAGCTTCTCTTGCTTTGGTAATGTAAACAGTACATTAAAATGGGGGTGGATGGGTAGGGTGTACCTTGCATCTCTACCTTCACAGGGAGAGGGAATTTCACACATCACCAAGGGTATAGGTCCAGTTTTAGACAACTGACCAAGATGCCTGAGGGGTTTATGACTATGTCTAGGTAATCCACTAACTCCTTGCAAAACTGGGTCTGGAAATAAGCAGCCACACCCTGATTGTGCCACTTCAATTCTTTCCTTCTCAAGCTTTTCTTGGTGATGGTTACAGAGTGAAGCTAACTGTGCCTCCATGAACAGGGTGAATGCTGGGAGGTGCAGGTGTACCACACGTCTGCTTTCCCCTGGGCTTCTGCTTAGCAGCAGCTCTTGGGGGACACAGTGGCTCTGCATCTCAGCCTGTAACCACGGCACGGAGCAGAGTTAAACAGCCCCATGCGGGAAAGAATGGACCCCTGACCTTGGCTTTGTTAGCAACCACTGAGCCCAATGGCCCGGGACAGAAAGCATTAGAGGAACAGCTGTCAGATGGATTCTCCCATGAGGTTAAGGGAATTCCCAATTTAGATTCTGCCTAGATGTCCTGAAGAGTTCAAGGTTAAAAAAAAAAAAAAAAAAAAAGGATCCGTGGTGGGACTGAGGTCGAGGGATTGAGGGAAAAGCAGAGTGAGCTTCTGCTCCCAGCTTCCAGGCTGTCCTATTCTGCCTTATGTTTTCAGTGGATTCAGAAAGGCTCTTTTAAATAAAGTCACTGCCATGGAGATCGTTTCCACCCTCAACTCTCACAATTCTCCAGGTTCTGTGAGGCCCAGCGGCCCCCAGGACCTTCTGTCAACTCTCAGTAGGACTCCTGGTCTCTGCACAAGCGTCCACCTGCCCTGAAAACTCCTTCCCACTCCCCTTCCATTGATTAAATTCTTTCAAGATTCAGCTCAAATGCCACATCTTTGTGAGGCCTTCCAGAATGTTCTCAGGCAGAAAGAGCACCTCCTCTACCTCTGTGCTTCCACATTTCCACTAGAGCCCCTATCCCACAGTGTGTCTGCCATCCCACACCAGACCCTAAGGTCTGACTCTTACTCATGTCTGCTTCCCCAGCTTTCTAGGAGCAAAGTAGAAATCAGTGAATTGACTGATTTGTTGAATGACTCACTGGCGATGTGTATATTCATTACTAATGTAAATGATTAAACTATTTCTCTAAGAACCTAACAACTCCAGAGAGAGCCTGGAAAAGTTTTTGTGTGAATCTCTTGAGGTCTCCTCCTACCCCCTTTCAGTAAATTCCTTGAGAAATTTATTCAACAAACTGTCAGATGCCTACGATATCTGCCTACACTATCAGTGCTGGCCAAGTGACAGTTCTAGGACCCCGTGTACAGCAATTCCTCTAGGTGTACTGAATGAAATAACTCTTCATCAACTGAATTAAAAAAATAAATAAATAAAATAAAAAACTGTTGAAAATCTGCTATATACATTGCACTGCTGGATAAACAAATGCTATGGATAGGATCCTTTCTCCCTGGGGAAGGCTTACAAAGTTTAGGGCACAGGCCTGGGAAAACAGGAAGGAAGCAATAATAGACAGCAGTCAATGCAGAAAGCGCTAACAAGCTCCAGATATTTTTCTCATAAAATCAAGCCAAAATGGGTTAGATGTGCAAGGTTACTGACCACCATGCCCCCCCAACCCCCATCCTTCTATATGAAATATCAGAAACTGCTATCCAAAGATGATTTTTCAAAAAAACAGACCCTGGTGAAGATAATCATAGAGTCACAGTCTACCAAAGAGAATTTATCATGTATTAGCCCCATCAGTACCTCTGAATATGGTATTTCTTGCTAATCTTCCTTCCACTACATCATTCCATTACTTCCTATTGTTCACATAATTTCAGAACTTAACACTGTTGTGAGAAGAGACAGAAGTAGAGAGAAAGGGAAAGCTTGTTGAACTGAAAGGCCCTTTCCTTATTGATAACCGTTTAAAACATGTGGGGAGCAAATTATTCCATTTTGCTAACGTCCTTTTCCATGAATTGCAACAGGGACATTTGGTTCCAAATGATAGACTCAAGTCTACAATTCCAGCCTAAATCATGCAGAATCCAATTAGAAACAGGCTGAAACTCTGGAGGGTTACATGTGCACCCAGTTTCTTCTCCCTAAATAAAGCCCAGTTGTTTTATTTATAGTGCCTGTCATTTTGTCCAACAAATGTCATTTCGTTCCTACCAAGATAAAAACATCTTCTAAAGGCTGCCCTCTTTCCAGATAATTCGCTTTCCATTTCTGTTTTATAATATCTTCTCACATCTCCTCTGGTTAGTAAAACTAGCCTTGCTTTTTCTTCCTCCAGAAAAATAGGTTAAGAAAGTAAGTTGAATCACTATGAATAAATTGTTAATTGTTTACACTGGATGATCATAATCCCAAGAATTTTAAAAAGCAAAGCATAAATAGCCATAGGGTAACATGGAGTATATCCTGATTTCTAACATACCACTAATTTAGTAATGATTTGAGAGAAAAAAGAAGTATTATAATTAAGAATTTGTTTCTTAACCACAGGATACAGAGCCATACAATTTCATATTATTTTCTTCTTTGTTATTCCAAACAAAGTTTGAGAGTAAGCCTTCATCATCCTAATGATTCTTCTGAATAGTTTTAGGCTGTGAGGTTTATAAGTAACATGTTAGTGGCGCAGCTTTCTTTGAACCAGTGTCCCCAAGCTTGACACTCTTGAGGACTGTTAGGACAGAGAGTAGAATTTTGAGGCTCCTCCAAAAATATTACTTTCATTGCATTTTTTAATTTGGTTAAATCCATCATTTTGTTTATTCCCTTAATAAGCTACTTATGGCTGGAAACAAACTTCTTTTGAAAGTGAGCTGCAAGCTATACTTGGGTTTCTGTCTTTCAGGATGCATGACTGAATCGCACCTACTTCCTTCTAGCTTTGGGGATTCTATGATGAATTCCAAGACAGCTGACATTTTATCTTAAACTAGCTGCAGTGTCTGCCATATCGCTGGCAACCCACCTGCATGGATCTCAATACTGAAATGAAGCACAGCTCTGTCCACTTGTGGGTGTACATCTTCCCTTCTTAGAGCCCACAAAGCATCTGACCGTTGTTTTATAAGGAAAATAGAAGCATGGTTTTCTGCCAGTGCAAAATGTTCACTTAGTACAAATCTGGTCCCACACTCTTCCCTCAACGATAATGACAATTTCAATGCTGCATCAAACTATAATTTTTCTGAGACATTTTAATTAGGGATTCAAATTTAAGCTACTAAGTATAGTAGTATACACTACTAGTGCAAGTAATTCAACTAAGGTGACAAGGAGGTGGTGAGATGCCTTTTACACTGCCTAGGGTTGCAAAGGGCAAGTAATAATAACCGCATCATGACTTACCCCTCTGTGTAGGGGTGGGCACGGTGTTTATCATGGCCACTGTAAGAAGCATCCCACTTCTATGACTGTTGACATGGGAAGTATATGTCTTAGAATCGAGGGAACACAGTATGTTTAACCTTATTAATAGTTGTTTCTATAGAGAGTGAGGAAGGATTAAAGACTTTGAGTGGAAAGAAAAAATAGCTGCAGATGCAGAGGAAGCCAAAACCCAAAGTGACAACAGAAAGTTGTTTTCTTTTAAATTACGCCACACGAGGCTGATGAAGATGCCTGGTATGCTCACTATTAACGGCTTGACAACTTTCGAAAGCAACTTGGTTCTTTACACACAGACACAAACTCACACATACCTACACACACACACACACACACACACACATCCTAATCAGTGTCTAATGAGAATGGTTAAATTATGATACACCCAGTAGAGAGGATATTATGTAGTCATTAATAATGGTATTAGGGATCTAATGACATCTAGCTACAGGGAAGGGTGCGAGATAAGGAAGAAAAGCAGGATGCCAGATTTAACGCACTCCTTGGTTGAAACTACATAAACATGTATCACATTAAGCCATATTCATGGTGCATTTAGGAAGGAATTAAGAATTATAGATTTCGAAAACTGCCTAGAAGATTATGATGTTGGCTTCATAAACATGTGAACGCGATGGTGCTGCCCCCTGCACAGGCAGCTACCAGGGTTGCACTGATCGCTCTGCTAAAACTTAGGATTCAACTTGAACTTCCTGGTAACAGCAGTCTACTCACCTTGTTGCCCAGGTAAACAGACACCTGAGCGCCCCATACTGACATGCCTTCACAAAGAAACTACACTGCTTCACTTCAGGTACCCGCACTGGCTTCCACGCATAGACGTCGTGGAAAGCACGTGGATTCCGGAGTCCAGCAGATCTGGCATCAATTAGCTGTGTGACTTTGCAGAAATCACTCTGCCTCTCCATGACTCAGTTTCTTTATGTGTAAAGTGGGAATAATCACATGTACCTCACAGGGTTTAAATAATACCAAGTACATGCTTATGCCTAGTCCAGGGACTGGCTCAAAGGAGGAACTCATTAACAGCCACGGTCACACACTGCTGAAAAAGAGAGGAGCCCCTTCCCTCCTGCTCCAGCAAATTCACTTTCCTCTCTTTGTAATGAGATGTAGAGTAGAATTAAAATGCACGGGAGTGAATAAAAAGTAGGCAAGAAGGAAGAGAAAGGAAATAAACAGGAGACTGTCATAAAAGGAAGAAGTTAAAGAACAAAAATTAAAAAGGCAAAATGTGGAGAAAGTTGCTTAACAGTAAAAAGAATCCTATTACTCTCTTGGCTCAAAATTTGTTGAAGCCACTGACAGCTCCCTATGACTGATACAAATGAACCCCCCTGATTCCTCTCTTTCCTCATTTTCCACCCACCTGTGTTTCCTATATAAGTGAGGGCCCAGCTGCAAAACACCTTGATGCACCTGAACACACCTTAACTAGCCTTACATGTCCCTTGTTTTGGTGCTTCCCACTGGTCCCTTACCTGCCAGACTCACTGCCATCTCTCCCTATCCTAATACTCGCAGACGTAACGGTCAAAGGAGGAGGTGACCCCTAACATCTCCCCGCTGGGACTGTAAAGTGGTACAACCATCTCAGAAAACAGCTGGGCAGTTTCTTAAGCTAAACATGGAGTTACCGTAAGACCCAGCAACTCCACTCCTGCATAGCTAGCTGCCCAAGAAAAACGAAACCATACGTCCACACACAGACTTGTCCACAAAGATCTCATAGCAGAATTATTTATAAAAGCCTAAAGTGGAAACAATCCACAAGTCTATCAACTAGTGCATGGATAAGTAAAATGCAGTCTATCCATACAGTGGGATAGTATTTAGCAACAGAAAGCAGCAAATCACTGACTCAGGCTAAGAAAACATTATAAGTGAGAGAAGCCAGATGCCAACAACCACACACTGAATGATTCCATTTACATGAAATGTCCAGAAAAGGCAAATCTGTACACGCAGAAAGTGGATGAGTAGCTGCCTGGGCCTGGAAGTGGGAATAAAGACTGACTGCAAATGGGCACTGGGCATCTTTTTTTTTTGCGGTACGCGGGCCTCTCACTGTTGTGGCCTCTCCCGCTGCGGAGCACAGGCTCCGGACGCACAGGCTCAGCGGCCATGGCTCACGGGCCCAGCCGCTCCGCAGCATGTGGGATCCTCCCGGACCAGGGCACGAACCTGTATCCCCTGCATCGGCAGGCGGACTCTCAACCACTGCGCCACCAGGGAAGCCCTGGGCATCTTTTTGAAATGATAAAAATATTCTAAAATTTAAGAGTGGTGACGACCACAAAACTCTGCAAATTTTTCTAAATATCATTGACTTGTACACAGAAAATGAGTAAAATTTTATGGTATGTAAATGATACCTCAGTAAGGTTCTTAAGAAAAAAAAAAGGTCTCCCCAGATGCACAGCCATTCACAGAGGCCCTTGGGTGTCCCATACCATTAAGGCTCACAGGGTGGAGGGGCACCCACAACACTGGCATCTGTGGCTCTGCCATTCACTTGTGTTTTGGGGCCTGAGTCCTGGGGGGCCAGTCAGTCTTCCACCCTGAAGCCAGTGGAGTGGTCACTACATGACTCACTGACATCCCGTTTACCTCAGTGTCCCCTGGCAAAGAGCTGGGGTCACAGCTTGGGCGTAAGTGCGGGTACCTCAGGTGGACTCAATATTTCTCCCACAGCAAACTCCTAAGCTGATCTAGCCTGAATGAGCCCAGAATGGACATGGAGCAATCATTATGAACAAACTAAGAGTCAGCCTGATGGTGACAACCTGGAGACTGCAGGCACTTTGAGAAAGAGGAAAAAGGAAGAAGAAAGGAGACGTGAGGATAGGACCTCTGTTGAAATGCACTGAATTCACACAAAAATGAAAATCTGTGAAGCAAATTGCTAATACGAAAGAAATTTCAAAAGGAAGATTAAGCCTACTTAAGAAACACCCACTGACATTCAAGGATAGAGTCTAAGTGTAATTCATGCTTTCTCAGTCATTAGAGGAAGGCAATGAGATTTCAAGTTGCAGCAAACTGTAAACCTAATTCAAACTGCCTTTCCTCATTTATTCTAACATAGTCAGGACTGAATTTCTTCATAAAGGTTAAGTACTGCTAACAATTATACTGAAGGAGTGATGTCTTCCATCATATTCATAGAAGAGCTCAATTTTAATTCTGCAAATCTTAATTTAATAAACTAATATCTAATCTCAGAGTAATTGTTTCTACATTCGCAAATCTCATACTAGCCACCACACTCTAAACATCTGCAAATCTAGACTTCATTATTTGGGGATTCATGACTGAAGGGTCCCATCACTGAAAGCATTTATTAAAATCATCCCCTGTGTAAAATGGAAAATTTTGGAAGCAAAAACAAAAACAACTTTCTAATACTTTGCATTCCACTTTATAGTCAAACAATATGCTGACTATAAGAAATCTTATTATCATTAAAATCCAATACTATATAGAGGACTTCCCTGGTGGTCCAGTGGTTAAGAATCCACCTTCCAATGCAGGGGACGCAGGTTCGATCCCTGGTCGGGGAACTAAGATCCCACATGCCGCAGGGCAACTAAGCCCGCAAGGCGCAACTACTGAGCCCACGCGCCACAACGAAGACCCAACGCAGCCAAAAAAAAAAAAAGGAAAACAAAAAAACCAATACCGTTTAATTTGAAAGCACTGAAAATGGCTTATTTTTATCTTATCCTACAATTTCTGATTAATTTTAATTCATTTGGGTAGAACAGTCTCTTTTTATATCCTTCACAATAGTGTCTCTCAAACTTTTGATCTTGGGACCCCTTTTCCACTCTTAAGATTTACTGAGGACCTCAAAGAGCTTTTGTTTCTGTAGGTTATAGCTGTCTGTATTTTCCACGTCAGAAATTTAAACTGAGAAAAATTTTAAATATTTATTACCTGATTTAAACATAATATTAAGCTCATTGGGTGTTAACATACATCTTTTTTTAATTAGACATACCTATATTTTAAAAAACAATGAAAATTAGTGAGAAGGATAGCACTGTTTTACATTTTGCAAATCTACTTAATGTGTGGCTTAATGAAAAATACCTAGATTCTCATACCTGCTTTTAAATTCAATCTGTCATGATTTGTACTTCAACTTTTCGTTGAAGTACATGAAGAAAACCCAGCCTCACATAAATATGTGGCTGGAAAAGGGAAGAATATTTTAATAGGTTCTTCAGATAATTGTGGCCATTTTTCTTTGACACTACACCAAAACTTGACAAGCCGTAGTTTTTAAAGGTTAACTATAGTGTGGAGTCTGAAACCATATCAATGAACTTTTCACACTCTGTTACTTTAAAATCCATTGGTTTAACTTGCACAGTATAAAAAAAAAATCACATTTGTTAATATGACTGTAGATCCCAGAAGAAAAGTCTTTTAAGTATTGGGAAGCTGTCAAGTTCACCAAAGTGGATACAAGTTTTCCAAAATTCTTATTTTTACTTGAAAGCTCAAATCTTATCTTTGGCAACAAAAATTATCCGTTGTTTTCCTTGATGTAGCAGGCAGGCTCACTGCATTCATTTTCAGTGTGTACTCTAGGTTCAAGATACAATAAACCTCATAAAGGACATTCTTGGTGTGACTGATTTTTTTTTTTTAATTTAAACTGTGTGGGCTTCCCTGGTGGCGCAGGGGTTAAGAATCTGCCTACCAATGCAGGGGACACACAGGCTCTATCCCTGGTCCGGGAAGATCCCACATGCTGCAGAGCAACTAAGCCAGTGCGTCACAACTACTGAGCCTGTGCTCTAGAGCCCGCAAGCCACAGCTACGGAGCCTGTGTGCTGCAACTACTGAAGCCCGCGTGCCTAGAGCCCGTGCTCTGGAACAAGAGAAGCCACTGTAATGAGAAGCCCGCATGCAGCAACAAAGACCCAACACAGCCAAAAATAAATAAATAAAAAATAAATTTATATTAAAAAAACCCCAGAAACTGTGCATGCAACCCAGCCCGACTGATCCAAGGCTTCAGCAGTTTTACCCTATTACATTTGAACCATCAATGAGCACATCAGCAGAGTTCAAAAGGAAAATAATATCTCAGTGTCATAATGAAAATTGTTTTGACCTTGTCAGCCCATTGAAAGGAGGCTGAGGAACCCCCCAGGGGTCTGTAGAACACCCTTTGAAATCTGCTGTGTTATCATATAACAACTGACCCCCAACCACCATTCAAGTCAATAGGTGGCAGCCACTAATTTAGAAGAAGGAAGTGACTGCTTAGAAAAAGGAAGTGCTTTTTCAGGGCGTCCACATGTATTACTGATCCCGAGAACATTAAATTAAGTAGAAGGCTACTTCCACAATCCAAATTCAATATGGAAGCATGACAAATGAAATCCAGTTACCATGCAAGGATTAAAAAAAACCTAAACGAACTGAATTTAATATGTAAATTTCCTCCCAAGGAATTTAAAATATGAATTTTTCCTTAGTTCATCTGCTTGTTTCCCCCATTTGTTGATGTTCTTGTGCCAGGTGTTTGCTTAGCTTCGCAGATATGGAGAGCGATTGACAGACCCTGTGGGTGGGGTCCAGGGGACACGAAGCAGCCAGGAAACAGAGCAAAGGCACTTCAGTCAAACGGATCGGATTTCAAGCCCCAGGTCCCCACCCTGGTGCAGCCTGTACTTTGTGATCTCTGGGTCTCTGTTTTCTTAGTTGGATATGAGGCAAATTCCAGGTAACACTGGGAAGACTGGATAAAATGCATGTAAAGCATGAGCGCAGCTCCCGGCCCACAGCAGGCATTCGATCAGTGTAGCCACCATTATGAATAAGGTGTCCAGAGGAGTGGGACACACATCCAAGTAATGATGACACAGCATGGGAACTGAGTAACCACACAACGCGATAGACTAAAAGAAAAATCAACCATTTGTTTAAGTGAGGACGGTGCTATGTAATAAAGAAGCCACCACCTCAAAAGAAGGAGGGAAAGGAGGAGAAGTAAAAAGTCCACCCACTCACACACAAAGGCAGGCCATAGGACAGACAGCAAGGGAAACACCCGGAACCAGCTCTTTTAGGGCCTTTAATGCCATGCTAAGAAGCGCAAACATTTGAGCCATTTTCTTTTTATTCTTGTCAAGACTGAGGAGTTATAAACGCTCAGTGCCAGCAGGTCCTCTGCTCTTAGGCCCCCAGTACACACACATTATCCTTACGCTTGCTGTGACATCCCTGACCCAACAGCAGTCCCCTGGCCGGGCCTGACTAGTGGAGAAGGGACAGCAAAGCTGTCCTCAGAGGCCAGGGGACAGCAGGAAGCCCCAGCAGCTGGGGGAATGTGCCCTTGGTGTTTTAAGGCACAAATGAGGCACGTAATGGGCAGAGCCATTGTGTATTCTGACACTTATAAAATCTTGAAGCATGTCTTTAGCTCCACCCAAGCCCCTCCTTTGCCTCAGGTCCTACGCTCCAGTGGAATTTATAGGTTGCTTTGCTTAATGGTGTGCGAACAAACAGAAAGAGGGTCTAAGTGTCTCAAGTCGGCCATTGTGACCCCAGCCACCTGCAAAGTTTCTTGTCATTGCATGAGAGAGCCCTGAAGCCCAAGCAGCTGCCTGTGTCTCTTTGGCAGGGACAGCAAATGCCACCTGGGTCACCACATGGATGTGCCACAGGCCAGCATGAGGACGGCCCACGGATGTGAATCTGTGATCCCTTGGCGATCCTGCAGATCAGTCAGTGGGAATCCACAGCCAGTGCTCTGCCCTCAAGTGTGGGATGCGACCATTCAGACAAAATCCACTGAAATCACAGCAAGGTCTTACTCACCCAGAATTTTACGAGGAAGAAGGCATTTTGAGGGCCCTTTCCAAACAGTTCCTTTAAGCCACCTTTCTTTTCAGGAAATTTGTCATAAATCTGACGAATGTCCACGGATTCGAGCAATGGGTCACTGTAAGAATGGTTGGCATGCCCAATGTGCACGAAGAGGTGTTTGTTGTACTGTAAGAAACCAACAGAAACATTCCCATTACAAACCCTTTGATCAACCTGGGACACATCCATCTTGAGCTGCACAAAGAGTGGTAGTCTCGAAATCCCGGAATTCCGCCTTGAACGGCCTCGGGTCTGTGCCTTCGAAAAGATGAAGATATTAAGAAAAGCCATTATAGCTAAGGGTTAAAACAATCATTGTCTATTATTACAAGGGCATATATTTTCCCAAGTGCCTAAAAATGTCTTTTTTGTAGACACAGTAGGAAACAACAACTTAAGTTACCCAACTACCAAACCTAGAAACAATTCCGTTACCCAGTTTTACCTGACTTAACTGAAAATGACAGTGACTTTGGAGCCCATTATTTACAGTGTAAGTCCAATAAGCAGTATGGGTGTGGTCAGCTAACGCCATCACCCAAAATACACTTGTCACTCCAGCTCCCCTAGCAACAGCATGAATGCAGTGCTCTGAGCAATGGTACCCACCTACTTCTTCCATCAGGAATAAGAGAGCTGAGTGTCTTTCTCACAAGTCCCCTTAGTAACCAATCTAAAACTTCTGCAAAAGGGCTGGTCAATATGTGACTGTCAGTGCAAAGTTAGAGTCATGGGTATAGATCATGGAGAGGATTCATGGTGCAGGGCTATATGGGACCCGTAAAAAAAGTCCAGTCACTCATTCACAAAACCAGAAACAGACAAATCAAAACCCTGGCAAGTCATTTAACAAATGGAAATGTTTTCTTCTCCTTGCTTTGGTATAAGATATGGTAACCAGACCAAAAAGGAGTGTGGCAAACCAGTGGTTCTCACTCAGGATGCAGCAGAATCACCATGGAGCATTTAAAAATCACCAATGCCTGGGTCCCACCCAGGCTAAACTGGCATTTCTGAGAATGAGGCCAGGCATCAGTAATGTTTAATGCTCCCTTGATGAATTCCAATATGCAGCCAAGTTGGAGAACCACTGGCCTAAACTCTATACTCCAGCCCCCCCCATGCCCGCCTCTCCTGCTGAATAGGCAGTTAAGACCAGCCTAATGTGACACAAAGGCATCCGGGGTACAGGGGTTCCAGGGAGCTCAGAACCCAACAGGGTTCACAAGAGAAACCCATGTCAGTGTTTGCCCACCAGTCCCTATTCACTTTTCAAGTTTACACTGGCATTTCTCCAACTAGAGTCCTTCCAAGTACTAGTTCCATAGGGAATGAGAAGTCCCAAATAAAAGAAGGCTGCTCTAAGCTGCTCGCCAGCAGTACTGAGTACCGGCTGAGATGGAATCTGCGCTCAGCCTGCTTCAGCACAAAACTTTGTGCCCACTGCCAATCAGCTACGACACTGGGTAAGTCCCCCCAGACTCCGACATGGGGACAGCGATGGTACCTACCTCCCAAGGGCGCTATAGGGTTTATTTTTGTTTTTTTTTAATCTTTTTGCTTATTTATTTATTTTTTATTTTATTAAAAAAATTTTTTTGGCCGCGTTGGGTCTTCGTTGCTGCGCGCGGGCTTTCTCTAGTTGGCGGCGAGCGGGGGCTACCTCTTCATTGCGGTGCACAGGCTTCTCACTGCGGTGGCTTCTCTTGCTGTGGAGCACAGGCTTTAGGCGCAGGCTTCAGTAGTTGTGGCACACAGGCTCAGTAGTTGTGGCACATGGGCTTAGTTGCTCCGCAGCATGTGGGATCTTCCCAGACTAGGGATTGAACCCGTGTCCCCTGCATTGGCAGGCACATTTTTAACCACTGCGCCACCGGGGAAGTCCCAGTGCTATAGGGTTTAAATGAGGTACTGCATACTAAGAGCTTACTGGAGCTCCTCCATTCAACAAACAGTAGACACTAAATAAATGTTAGCTACTACTATGTCTCATAAAACCTCTCTCCTTTGAGGTTCATTGAATATAACACATTAAAAGCACTGCGGAAGAGAAACATTGTGTAACTTTCTATAGCCCAAAGTTTCCCAAAGTTGTTTGCTCACAAAACCCTGTAAATATATCCTGAGGAAGTGCTGGTTTACACTCATGACCTGCTACCCACACGCTGTGGATCTCTGGCCACAATGTGGAAGGGCAGGAGGCGCAATACCCCATCTGGTGCCAGCTGTCCACATACAGGGAGTGTGGCCAGGGCCCAGCACCATCTGGGAGAGGGCTAAGCCCCTCTCCTGCTCAGCATCAGAGTGCTATCTTTACCAAGGCTTCCAAAACCCTAAAAGGCATCAGGTGAAATGAAAAAGAGGAATGTCAAGCTCTGACATGGACCCAGCCTCTGTTCCAGCTGTCTGGTGGATTTCAGGATGGCCTGAGACCTGGATGCAGCCACGCAGGAACGGAATATGTTGTGCTGGAAGAAAACTTTTAAAATAAAGTAGAAGCCATTGTCATGTTAGGGAAGTGAGGTTATAGGGAGGGGTGAAGTACCTCTGATCTTTTAAAAATTTTCTCAAATGTCATCACATCATCTTTTCAATTATAAGCAAACCAAAGCCCACAGAAATGTATGGGGCACTGCTGCTAAGGCGCTTCCAGTCTCATCAGTCGGTAGGAGGATAAAAAACAACACAGGTGAAGCTGGGAGCACAAACACTAGTGCAAGGCCCTCAGAGATGAGGAGGTGCATGAAGAGGTGATGCCTCGTGCCTGGCCCCTCTGTTGGACCTCAGTTACCAGTACAGGAGCAGAGGGCAAAAGGTGTTGTTCCTTCATTATCCAGACAACTGGCTGTCTCCATGTCCATCACCCAGCCCTTAACCAAACCTTGCTTGCAGCAAGCTCCCAGCCCCACCCGGCTTTGAGAGGCGCCATTTCTGTCACTTCTTGTGGCATCTGTAGGCAGTGAGTTTACGGGAAAGAATGGAATACAAACAGAGCCTTGGGTAGTATACCTGTGAAAAGAATCAGAGTCTCTCTGCTGAGCACACCTCACTCCCAGCTCTTCTGCCTCGCCAGCTCCCATGGGCCAGGGAATCCGAGCTGGGGTGAAATTGAAACTGTTGTAACTCAGGGACCACAGCCTGGACCTCCAGGCGTCAGAGATCAGGAAGGTGAACGACCAGAGGGTAAAATGTACCGTTTTTCAATGGGGACCATGAAAGTATAGCTGAAAATCAAGGTGCTGAGCACAAAGCACTCTGGAGCCAGACAAGAACCTGAAATCTCGTTTTTCTCATATGTACAATGGGGATATATGACTGTCATACAGAACAGGTTGGAAGATTAAAGGAAATAATGCACAGAGGGTGCTCGGCATAGGGCCTAGCACACAAGAAGTGTTCAATAAATCACAGCTGCTAAGATTACTGTTGTTGCAGTGTATTATGTGAGATTAACTAGATCCTGGGGTAGAATCAAAAGAACTTTCCTACTTTAGCTATCCCTCCTGCCTAGCAATGGAAAAATAAACACAAATAAGCCAAGAGCTGGGAGCAAGTTGTGAAGCTGCATGGCTGTTCAGATCCTTGATTACAGCCCACCCGTTACAAGCTGCTCGGGGTGTTGGCCTCTCACCTGTGTCTGCAGAAAGAAAGAGAACTGTGTCCATTCAGTGTTTGTACAATGTGCTTTCTATATATGTGACCTCTATACAATGACCTCAGGGTCACTGCCTCACAATGATACTGTAGGCAGATTTTATTAAAATCGTTTTTACAGATGAGGAAACAGAAGCTCAGAGATGAACAGATGTGCCTGAGGTCACACATCCAGGAACAGTCCTGAAGTTAAGAATAAAACTTGGATCTGTCAACGCCACAGCCCATGCATTGGCTGCAAACATCAACCACACTGTCTCCAGAAGAAAATATAAATGCCTAGATCCTTCTAACTCAGATCTACTTTTTCTGAAAGTTGATCTGAGAAAAGAGAAAAAAGCTGAATAACGTTTTCAAAATTCTGAGAAATGAAATTAGAGTTCGGGACAAACATAATTATTCACAGATGCATCAGATAGAGGCTTCAGAGGTTTCTATTTTGAGGAGTTACCTTAGTGCCCAAGTGGCTGAAATGAACTGAGCATGGGCAGGCTGTCTTTGCCAAAGGAAATCGGGCGCTGCCTCCCCAAGGCTGGTGACTTGAAACCAAACCCTGACTGTTGGCATCTGAGTGGCTTTATTCCTGCCAAGAGGTGACTTTGTTTCTAAGAATACAAAGGGCTAAAGAAGGCATCCTGGAGGCCACAGCAGTGGGACAAACAGACCTCCCTCTCTCCTTAATTCAACTGGCTAGGTGAGGAATCCCTCTGCACCCAAATCTAGAAGGCTGAAAAGAAGACGTCTACCTGATATGTTTGGGTTCAAGTTTTAATGAAATTGAAACCCTAAAAACTATTTGGTGAGGCTCTACTTCCCATCCTGCCAGATCTCCTCATAAGAGAAGACTAGGGTGGATACCTCACTTCCCTTCCTCCTTCCCCAATAAATCCCATTTTCTTTCCAGCAGTGGTGGTTTCCCCAAAACTAAAGGTGAAACACAAAACCAAAACAGGGCAGTTCTATTCTATATGGCAGAAAACAAATATTTACAAAAACAACAAAAATAACAACAACCAACGATCCCAAGTATGTGGGGAATGTACAAGCAGAAATGGGGTGAATGTCAGTGAGTCACGTCTACCAAAGCCTAAGCCTGAATTTCCTTGATATCGAAAAGAGAGGTTAACGCTGGCTTGTTCAATGACAAGAAAGTCTCCTAGGCACTCAGTAGATATGCTGATTATCAACATATCAATGACAGCAACAGAAAAGGTGCTCACTCTGCATATTTCTTTTGTGGATTTCCGTGGCACAAATCAGCACACCTAAGGTCCATTATATACCAGGCACTGGGGTGGGCACAGGGAATCCATGAGCTAACAGTACAAAGCCCCTCCCTTCAAAGAACCTACAGAGTGAATGTATGGAGCCAGCGTATTGCCTCTGTAGTCAGAACCATCGGCTGCCCATTAAATACATGTCCTCAAAGATTCTCATAGAGAAGACTGGGATTAAGGACAGTCAACATCCCATGACTTAAATCAGCATGTACCTGCTCTGTTTGTACGGATGGCAGTATTCTCCAGCACTAAACAGACAGTGTGATTCATTAGCAAGGAGAATGTATGTGGGATTTGTCTTGAAAAAGTGAATGAAGCTTCACAAGCCTAAGGTGCAAACCACGATGAAAACCAAATTAGCCATCACATGTGAGAACAGAACACACTCTCAGATTTGTCAGGGTTCAGAAAACCGACCTTCCCTGCAACTATGAGGTAGCAATAGGAGGATATGTTCTTTTCAAACGAGGGAGTAAATCAAAAAAGCAGGAGATGGGCTTCCCTGGTGGCACAGTGGTTGAGAGTCTACCTGCCGATGCAGGGGACACGGGTTCGTGCCCCGGTCCGGGAAGATCCCACGTGCCGCGGAGTGGCTGGGCCCGTGAGCCATGGCCGCTGAGCCTGCGCGTCCGGAGCCTGTGCTCCGCAACGGGAGAGCCCACAGCAGTGAGAGGCCCGCGTACCGCAAAAAAAAAAAAAAAAAAAAAAAAGAGGGAGATGAGGCCGGAACCCAGAAGAGAGGTGAAAGGAACACACTGGCCCGCAGCTGGGCTGCTGACCTGCACAGCAGCCACTCCAGAGGGGACGAGAAGCTGGAGGGCTCCTAAAGGGACTAGAGAGATTCCCTGACTTAGCTGATCGTCTGGAGAAGAGTTTGAGAATTCTGTTAGAAATGCGGAGGATGAATTTGTGTAGGTATATAAAAACGGAACAAATAAAAAGGCAGTGACAAACCTTAGAAAAAACAAGTTTTACAATCAAGAAAATGGTTCTAACCCATTATACGTTAACCATGCTGTGTACAAAATTTGCACAGGTTTGTAATATAAACACTGAGTGTTAATTAAACCAAAAATTGTGATGTAACCATATGGGGGGGGGGGGTGAGGATGTGCTAAGTTCAGAGAGCTAAGTCCTGGTCTTCCACAGTAAGAAGTCAGAGATAACGTCTGCAGATCGATGGACTGAGATACAGAGTAGATGCATGTTGTTTAGAAATACGGAGATACTATACAAAGCAAGGAATAAAAGGCGGCAGCAGCTGTTTCTAAGGAGCAGGACTGGGGGGTGGGAGACAGGGCAAGGGGGCAGGCGATGGCTGCTCTGCCTTATAGGCCATGCATGGGGTGTGATCTGGCTTATACACGAAGCACATCTATTACTATCTTGAAACATCATGGAGTTTTGTGAGGAAAGAACTATAAAGGGAAACAAAAACACAAAGAGTCGTGCTTCAGGATGTGCATTCCAGTTGGCCGCAAGTTCCCTGGACCTGAAAGGAGCTTGGTCAGATCATAGAGCCTTCCTAGGCCCAAATACTCAGGATGACTGAGCAGGAGCTTGGACCCTGTCTGCCTGCAGGGTTCACCAGAAAGACTGATGTTGCACCAGCACAATCCTACCTGGATTGAGATGTCCCGCGGCTCAGCAGCCCCTGACACAATCTTAATACACAGATTCCTATTCTGGCTTGGGGAAATGCTCATTTTCTCTTTTTATTGCTAGAACCTCTCCAGTTATTCTTCACAGCAGTTGTAAACAGTGACAAAGGTAAATGTAATCCTAAAATCTCCCCAACGTGACTTGTGAAGGGTAATTTAGCTACCCTGGGGGATTAACAAAGGACTTTCCCCCTCCTCCAAAGCTGTTCTGCGAGGTCGCTTTCCTTCCTGGTCTCTGGCTCTCCCTCTCTCTCTGCTGCTTGGGGAGGCTGCAGGGGAGGAGGGCTGAGCACCAGACTCAGGAGTCAGACAGGGTCTGGGTCTGAGTCCTGGCGCCGGCACCGCTTCCTAGCTGAGTCATCTGGGAGGGGCGCTTTCAGCCTTCTCCACATCGGTAATGCAGGGATAATAACAGTACCTACCTCGAAGGAGCGTCACGATGCTTAAAGGAGATCACACGTGGAAAATCCACAATGCTGTGCCAAGCATGTAATTTGTTATTATTATCATTGCTATTATTATTTTCCCCAATAATCACGATGTTTCTGTACTTCGGGTGAGATTACTTGAAATTATGGCTGTTCCTCTGACAGCAACGAAATGGAAATACTAAAAATTTAAAGCAGAAATTGAGAGGAAAGTTTCAGACACATTGGTGATTTCTACTGTCCCGACACTGCGATTAAGTACTGTACTGTCGGGCAGCTGAGGTAGGGGTGACGTGTACACGAGGCCTTGAGGAATCCGGCCCCTGAACTACCCCCAAGGCGTGTCCGTGAAGAATGCAAAGTCTGTCCTCGCAAGTGGGGCTAGGGCAGCCTGGGAGGTTGCCCATTACTGCAGATGAGACCAACCAGAACAAGCAACTCCCAAAGTGGCCACTGGGGTTTAATTTTCTTTTCCCTTTTTTGAAAGGGCTGCTAATACGTTCTAGTCCAGAGTCCTCTGATGAGGCAGTTCACTTTTTATGCAAAAGGAAAGGGAAAGCCCTAAGAATCTGCTGGTCCTTGGCATCTGAGAGGCTCCCTTGGACACACCCCAACGCTGCACTACACTGTCTGACCTGAAGATGGCGGTCTTTCCCTAAACTTATTCCAAAAATTCCAAGTATTTGAAGAACGCAGTAAAACCTTGAAAAATGACTGCTGTCAAATAATACCGGGAGAAAAATTATAATCCACTTAGGAATTCAAAGAAACCAAGACAAATAACTCATGTCAAGGGATGCTAATGTACAAGTTGAAACAGAACAAGGACAAATCACCTACATTTGCTTCCTGTTATTTTGCTGCCTGGACAGTCTGCTCAGACACCCCCAGCGCAGCCTGGGCAACCTGTGACGGCCCCTGGGCCCTGCAGGGACAGGGAGTGGATGCAGGACCAAGCCACGGAAAGTGGCCTGCGTCTTCAGTCCCTGGGGAGAGAAGCTTGCCTGGGCTCACGCTCCAGCAGGCTCTCTCCTCAGCTAGCTAGTCCAGAGGCACCAGCCCTGTTCTGGCTACTTGGCCCCCCGGTGCTGCTTCCTCCCCTCCCTGTGCTCTTCCCAGAAAGAAACATCACTGAACACAAGAAACAAGGAACGCATCGGTCCTTCCTTCCTGGATCTCACACCAGGATGCAACCCCTCACCCCACCTCCCACTTCTACCACCACCTCCATGGAGCGGCTGCTGTTTTCTTAAAAAGAAGTGCGTCTTCCCCACACAAGTGCAGCCGTTAAGGCCCACTGGCTGAGTACAGGGACAGCGACCAGGAAGGCAGGCGGGGGTGAGGGGGGGCGGTGGCTGACCTGCTAAGGAAAGCAGATGGAGCCTGGCTGGGCCTCTGTGAAATGTCTATAAAACCCAGATTTCCAGATGCTTTCAATTGCCTCATCCCCAAATGGTCATGAATAAAGAGGGTGAGCGTCCAGAGAAGCTCAAACATGGAGAGCAAACCACCCACTGCTGCTACGAGAGGGTGCAGTTGGCATGGATGAGCTGACAGTGCAGCTTGGCAGTCGTGCAGGACAGGGTGGGAAAGGCTGTCACAGCGACCTGTCACCTCCAGCACTGGAGAACACTCCATGTCCCACGTCCTACTGGAAGACCACACGTGGTAACACGTAAGAGAAAAAGCAGGCAGAAGCATGAACATTGAGCGCAGCCAACCGTCAGACCTCCTGAGGACCTGGAAGGCCAAATGTGCTTTCTGACCATTTACTCAAATATGTGATGTGTACATTAAGAACCCATGGGTTAGAATCCAGGCCCTGCTGTTGCTGAGCTGTGTGGCCTGAGCCAAGTTGCTTAAACTTTCTGGGCTGTGGTGTCCTCATCTGAACAGAGATGTCACCTGGCCTGCTCATCTCACGGGTCAGTGTGAGGTCAAACAAAACAGGAAACATGACAGTTCTGTGTGAGCCTTAGGGAGCTGCACAGATGCTAGGATGCAGGTTCACTGTTAATGAGAGCCACACACAAGCCATGAACTGGGGGAGAGAAAGAGTCTCTTTTCTGAAGGACCAGAAACCAAATCTCCCCAAAGAGCTGTTTCCTATGAACACACAACCCCGCTCTGAGATGTAGCGACCCCCTTAATCAGCAGGCACTGCAGGGCCTGGAAGCTTCTGCAGAGAGAACTTGCCCTCTTCCACTCTGTCCAGGATATAGGCGAGGCTCCTCCTGGCAATCTGGAATCTAAATAAACCTTGCTTCTGATCTTACTTCTCCAACTGAATTCCCATACGAAACAATTGACTCTTCTTTCTGCCACGGCCCTCCTCCATGTTTTATTTCCTCAGAGTTGCACTGGTCACATTTTCCAAACCAAAGTCGGGATCTGTGAGATCTGACAAAGGAATTTCAGTTGATCTGTGAATTTAGGCCTTTGAAAGAAGCGACATAAAACCATGAAATCCTCCTTGGGGTCCACATTTAACCAACTGCCCGTATGGAAAAGAATCAGGCTGTCTGCAGAATATATTTGCAAAACTTGAGGGACAAGACTCCCCCCAGAGGGAAGAACTCAGGTTCCCTCAGGCTGTGAAGACTGCTGACTCACTCCCCGCACTGGGGAAGTCCCATGCTTTTAGGCTGTTCCAGCCACTTAGAAATAAAGATAAGGGGCCAGGTCACTCCAGGCAGCAAAACTCCTCACCTTCTGGTTGAGGAACTGCCATCGTCCAAGCCTGGGTATCATTCGGGAATTCTCTCCTCCTGTGGAGCCCAAATCAAGGGTCCTTACTTTTCTTTCTCCAAATGTCCCGATCACCTGCCTTCACTGGCTGCCCCCGTGTGAAGGGCCTGCTACATCCAGGCTGTGCTTGGGGAGCTCAGACCTTGAAGGGCAGCCGTTTTTGCATCTGAGTGATTTTTTAATTTCTTCCAAAGTACAGTGACATGGTGAATATACAAAGGGGAGACAAACCACGGCACGGCCATTTCCTGGCCGTGGAACTTGATAATGTACCTTAATGCTCCCGAGCCTCCGTTCCATTACTGAGAGACGGGACGTAAGAACAGTGCCTGTGTGTCAAATGCTTGGCACGCAGGGCTTGGGACACAGCTCAGCCAATGCTGGAGGTTATCGTGATGGCTGCAACTAGCAGAGGTGTCTCCCTGGTCAGGTGTGCTCCTGCACATCACGGAACTTCTCCTTCCCCAAGATACTGCTCCTTCAAAATCTAAAGAGAATAATCTCCTGTCCCGCCCTCTCCATCCCAAAGCTTGCCTTTCTCTGGCTGTGTAACTCCTACCTAACCGAACTCACACACTCTCTTCCTGCTCACAGCCCTGCTTGCTCTGGAATCCAGATCACGGTAGGCATTAAATACACAACCTCTGCCTGGGAAGGTGTGGCTGAGCTTCGGGGCGGCTGGAAGAACCTGCCCTGCACCAGGGAGCAGGTAGAGGGATCCCGTTAGGCTTTATCAGGAAAACCACTCTGCATGCACACACGGGATTCAGCTTACAGCTCATCAAGGCCGGGTTTTCATTTCTCTAAAGGAGCAGCTGCTTCAGGTCTCCAGGAACTGGGCCCTGATTACAGGCGAGGCCCTTTTAAAAAGCCCACCCTGGGTGGAGGATTTTGCACTTAACACCTTTGATACGCAACACTGAAATCGTGTAGAAAGTGTACTTTCGAGCATTACTAACCACTTCTAAAATAGTCTTTTGTTTTTTAGATCTTCCTTTCTTCACCCTCTGCTGTTTTTCTCTTAGCTTCTAGTGGAGCCAAAGGTAACAGAGGGACTGACTTGCTGGTTCTCCACCAATATAAACAACCACCGACTCCGGGAAATGTCTGGTTTACACATGAGGCAGAGCCAGCAGGGGGCGTTCATCCCCCAGATTAGTCTTCCCTTAGCTCCTTGTAGATTATGGCTGGCTACAGGTACACACATCAGATACAAATGGACCCCAGAACCTTTGGTTACAGGTCTCAGGATATGGAATCGACAGACCTGGATCTGAATCCCATTTCCAATGTCAGCTGGCTGCCTAATACTGGGCAGGCTATGTCATAGGGTTGGGTAAGACAGTGCTGGCTATCACCAGTACTACTGCTGGTAGGGGTGGCAGAATTGTGAAGAATCTTTAGTGGTAGCAGGTGACACGTGGTAAACCGAAGAGTGAATTTCCAGCATAGCTGGGACTAAAAGAGGTGGCTGACTAACTGAAATGGGGGAGAATTCACAAGCTTACTCAAAACAAGCATTCTGGCAAGTCTCAAGCACCAGCCTCTCCAATTATGTAATATGTGCTTCATTTTGCAAACATAAGGTGCTGTCACAATGAACATGTAAAGGCCCTTGAGGTCCAAGGTCACACTGAAAAGACATGTAGCATGTGAATGGTTTCTTTGGCTCTCAGACTTCCAGCTATAGGAAAATTTAAAGCCATCGAAAAGAAACTCACCTGGTACATTTAAACAAATTTGGATATACTACCCTTAAAATTTAACATCAAACATTAAGCATGTTAATTTGATAAGGAAGCCAACAAAGTGACAAATAATTAAAGGTCCTAAACAAATTCAACTTGGGATTTTGCAAATCTGTCTACATACAGACATGTACACACATTTCCCCCTATGTCTTTGCAATGGCTTGGGTTCACTGGAATCATGGGTCTATGGGTAGTGCTGGCAAAAACCAAGCAAATAAATTAATGAGCTTGGTGCAGTGCGATTCTTTTTCATCCCTATCACAGCCCTATGAGGTAGGTAATTCTATTTCTTTCTATAGAAGAGGCTTGGAGAGATCGTTAGTCAATGGCTGTGGGCAGGTCTGAACCCTTTTCTGCCTGTATTGTCACCCAAGAGGAAATAAGGCACACTTGGGGAGCAACAAAGCCAAGAGGAGAATCTAGTTTGCCTGGTCCTCGGTCCAGGGTGGTCTCCCTTAAGTCCCTCCTACTCTGGAAATTCACTCTCTAGTTTACCACATCTGTCACCATTAAAGTCACGTGTTAGAGTTTAAGCTAAAGAGGCAAACCTGTTCATTCATCAGTGAAAGGTCAAATCTAGTTGAACCATTCAGATTCTTTTTTTTTTGAATTTTATTTATTTTTTTATACAGCAGGTTCTTATTAGTTATCCATCTTATACATATTAGTGTATATATGTCAATCAAAATCTCCCAATTCATCCTACCCACCCCCCTCCACCACTTTCCCCCCTTGGTGTCCACACGTTTGTTCTCTACATCTGTGTCTCAATTTCTGCCCTGCCAACTGCGAACCGTTCAGAGTCTTACGTGTAATCCTGAACATACATGAAACAAGTATCTCTGGACTCTATTCCAAGGACTTGGTGGGCCCTGCCTTTCTAAGCTAGTCACCAGCTTTCACCTCCTGCTTTATCTACAACAGAGTCATCGCCCCTCGAGTGCTCTTCTCCCTTACTCGTCCCTGCCCATATCGATGCTCTACCTCTTGGCATGAGGGCTGCTTCCTTGACGAAGCCTGCCTGGTTCCCTGTCCCTCATTCACAGCATCCAGTGTCCTCCGTCCCCAGCCGTCACCACACTTCGCAGTGGCCTCATGTGTGACTATCGCCTCGTGTGCCTCCCCCACTAGACGTCACCCCCACCCCCCACCCCCGCCAAGGGCAGAGTCAGTGGCTGGCTGTGCAGCACTGGGCCGGCCCCTCCTCGGTACAGCGCCCTGAACATGCAAGTGCTCATAAATGTTTATAGAATGGACTGAATGAATCTGCCGGTGATTCACAGTGTGAAGCCCAATTAACACCAACAACAGGAAAAAGAGGAACTGGTCATCCTGGGCCCTAACAGGTCCATAACTGAGGAGGACAGTTACAATATGAGGGGGCTGCCATAGGCTTTTTAAATTTAAAAAAAAAAAAAATTTGTTTCTTTTTTTGGTGATAAAACATTATATTGAGTCTTGTAACAAGGATAACAACTAACATCTTGGGACTTCTGCTTCCCAATGTCTTGGAGTTCTATTCCTTAAAAAAATGGTCAGAAGCAAAGAGAGAGATTTGCTGATACAGGAGATACACAGACTGAAAACACAATCCAAGAGACCTTCACAATTGGTGGTGGTTCACAGTAGTGAAGAGAGTACACAAATGAAAGATCTGAACTCCTGGTCCTCCTGCTTATTGGCTAAATATCCTAAGTCATTTTATGTGCCTGGGCCTCGGTTTCTTCATCTGTACAATGGGGAAAAAAAGAATGCAGTTCACCAGCACGTTGAGGACAAAATGAAATAACCAATGACAATGCACTCTGCGAGCAATGAGGTGTCATACAAACACAAGTTACAGAAAGCAGAAGCACAATCTGGGCCAAAAGCCCAGTCTTCAGCCAAAGAACCATCTACACTTCTCAGACAGAAGAGGAAGAAAAGGAAGATAATCTTTTTGGTTGTTTATTTCAATGCTCCCGCAGAGAGGGATTTAAGCTCTCACCATCACCCTTCTTGTAAAGTCACTCAGACACTAGAGAAGAGGCTCCAGGTGGCCTTCTCTTCCCTGTTCTCAATAATCTCATTTTCCCTGACCTGCCTCAATGGGCCCAATGACCTACTCTACATCTCCTTCTTCATTTTTTCCTAATTTTGGAGCAGGCTCTATTTTTCCACCAGCTCCCAGCATTCACAATTCATAGACAGAAATGTCAGGGGGCCACACGTGGGTTCCCGAGTCTCCACTCTGGTGACGGCTGGCGGAAACCCCTCCACCTGTGGGTTCTCCCCCATCCTACCATCAGAGGCTTTCCAGCGAGCCAAGGTACAAATACTCCCAGGAGAGGTCACCTCCAGATGTCTGTATCCAAGTTACTTACAACAGACAGTGAACTCATTCATGATGATTTTTCCTGGTAACAGAATGACAGCAAGGCGGCAAATACCCAGAGAGCGTGGCACCTGTGTGCTTTTGGTAGCCCCCGAGATCAGCAGGGTGGAGTGAGGTACAAATTATGGAAAGGAGTTGGTAAAGCTCCCAAAGACAAACTCATGATTTCTTTAGTTTTTGCCTTGGGCTCACCCACACACAGATGCAGTGCTCATAATCACAGCCAAGGAGTGGGAGGGAAGAAAGGGTCTCAGGCTTGTCGGGTGGGAAAGAAGGGAGGCTCACATATGCAGGGGAAATGGTGGGTCTGGCTGAGAAACAGGGGGATGACGGGCACTAGATGGGGCAGGGAAATGGGAAGGAAGAGAAGCGACAAATAGAGTCCAGATGCCAATGTTCTTGGTATTTCTGGTATTATAATGCATCACATTCCACTTCAAATTACTTAAGTACTACTCTGTTACTTCTTGCTATCTTGAGAAGACACAGCTTTGAAAAGAAGTATAGAATAATGGCTAAATGTTTAGGCTTGAGTTTTAAAGACATGAGTTGGAATCTCTAATCCGTAACTCTGTGGCTATAGGGAAATTATTTAACCTCTCTGTTTTCTCGTGTACCACAGAGCACCTACCCTTATGGGGTTCTGTGAGGGTTAAATGTGAT
The DNA here is from genome assembly GCF_011762595.2 of Tursiops truncatus. Taxonomy (NCBI): domain Eukaryota; kingdom Metazoa; phylum Chordata; class Mammalia; order Artiodactyla; family Delphinidae; genus Tursiops; species Tursiops truncatus. Next base: position 65,817,887 of record NC_047041.1, on the reverse strand, counting down.
CCTATCTATAAGCTTTGCACAGAGCACCAGCCACAGGGCAGGGCTCAGAACACGTTACATTTTACCACGTGCCAGAGCCTGTTAAGGTCCTTCGCTACAGCTCCAGCAATCCTTGGAGTTCGCAGCCCACAGCACCATAACCATTTAGCTCTAAAGTTCCACATATTTTGTCAACAGAAATACCTTTTCTCTTAATTGAAGGGCTGTTCCGCTATCCTCCACCAGGTCTGCTTCACACAGGTTACCTGTCAGGCCTGAGGGCAGGGAAAGAGGGGCAAACCCTGGGTTCAGGACACACCTCTCTGGGCACACTCACCGAGTCTGGGTCTCGCTGCTGTTCGAGGAAAGCTGAGAACTCCACCAGGCGGAGTTTGGTTGTGCCAATGGAGCGGCCCTGCCAGGCCGGGACCGAGGGAGCTGGGGCTGACGCAGGCTCAAACCCTGAAATACCGATCGATCGTCACCTTCAACCTGGCCGCTCCCCTCCCCTCGGGCCTCAGGCCAACCCCGGGGCAGGGCCCTACCAGGAGGAAAGGGCAACAGGCCCATCCACCAGAGTCAGGGGTGGAGCTGAGCCAGGTAGTGGTGGGCTCTGGCGGAGGAGCCCAGAGGCAGGGCCAGCCGGAGAAGCGCAATGCACGTGGCGGCTCCTTCTAAAGCTGGCGCCAGCTCAGGTTAAGGGCTGTGGCGTGAGGACACCTAATCCTGGGCAAAGGGGCCTCGCTGGGGACCACGACAAGAGTGACGAAGAGTGGAAGCAGGTGCTGGCAAAGATCTCCTGTGAGACAGGAAAGACAGGCAACAAAGACCTCCTGTGCTCAACCATCTCCTTCCCTAAGACTGCAGTCACCAGCACTGTGGAATACTCTTGGAATGCTCCGTGGTGTTGGAGCAGAGGGTGACGAGCGAATGCACGGCAGCCTGGGGAGTCTCTAACGGAGAGAGTCCCACTGAGCCTCTGCACCTGCGTGCGGCGGGAGGCGGGCAGGCCGGCTGGGTCCCCGGTTTCTGGCTGGGCTTCCGTGTAAGCGCTCCTTTAAAAAAGCGGGCTCGGAATTGAAACGCACTTCTCTGAGAAAGGGTGAGTAAAACCCTATCTGCCCTCAAGACTGGGACTGCCCCACATGGCCTGTTTATGATGAGGGAGGAACCACAGCAACTTCCCCTTCCAAGGATGACCCAGGGTCCTGAGTGAAAGTGATCAGGCTTCCTGTTTCTTTAAAAGCTCATGAGAAGAGCTCTCTAGAGATGACCGAGGCGAATCAGGACCTGGGAGGGGACACCCCCCTGACCCTCCTGAGCTCCGGGCTAACCCTGCCTTAAGGAGGGTGCCGGCGAGAAGGGGGCGTCCATGGCTCTGCAAGTGAGGGAGGGTGTGCAGCTGTGGAACAAAGCAAGAGGGTCCCGCAGAGACTCACCTGGAATGGGGGCTGTGACCGCTGGCTGGATAGGGTAGGCCTGCTGCACAAAGGGCTTGACGCTGGAGACAGAGGACGGAGAAGAGTCAGAAACCACGACTGCAGCAGCGGCTACTTCCCAGGCCTGGCCTTGGCCTCCCAGGGCTAGGGACCCACCTGGGGGCCTCGCCACCGTAAGGTTCCCTGTCTGCAGGTGGTAGCACAGCCCAGGCAGACCTCTGCCAAGACAGAGACCCAGGTATGCTGTCCATTTGAGACGGGCCAGCAGGCTGCTGGGGACCAAACCACCAAGCCTCATGCCAGTTCCGGGGGACGAGCTGGACAGACATCAGCCTGCCTTGCACATGCTGTGATATCTACCTCTGAACCTCTCCTCTGATCCCTGCAGAGACCGAGGTCAGTGGTCACCATCTCCAGGCAAGGATTGGGACGTTTCAGGCTCTCCTTCTCTGGGCCAAATAGCTCTAGTTCTTTTGAGAATACATGGGCAGGAGTTCCTTTCTGCTTTTATCCCTAGACTGCCCTTATCTTCCAGCTTACTGAGCTTGCTTCCCTCGCCCTCAAAGCATCAGTAGGACTTTCTATTAGCTGCCCCCACTACAGGGAAAGCCGGAATAAAATGGGCTATAGGATCACCTCCACTGCCCTCTCTCAAGCAAGCACTTTCAGGAGGACCCCAGACTCTGCCCCCCAAAACCATGAAGGGATGGAGCCCCTCCTCCTGTTGCCAGCTGCACAACCACTAATACTTAAGGTGGGAGTGAGGTGTTTACACGTCTCCCGGATCTGAGCAGTCTCTTTCCTGCTATTGGCCTCAGTAGATAACAATAGGGGATGACTTTGGTGATCTCAGGTTAATTCTCCCTTCTCCTCCAAGCCTGCAGGCAGTCTGGTGCCAGGAAACCTCTACCTGGGGTGGGCTGTGACCAGCCCCTAGCTGTCACTGCTGGCCCCTCCTCAAACTTACTCTTGTGAGGATCCAGGCTGTCCTGTTTGTATCATTCCCGGCCAGAACTGGAAGGCAAAATGCAAAAAGCTTCAGGGTTATGAGTTCACCTCAAAGCACTGCTCAGGATGTCTGTGCACTGTAATCTTTGCTAAAGACAGTGGGTTCAGATCATCCACCAGCTGCAAAGTGACCTTCCCTAAATGCAGATATGGTCGCTGCCCTGCAGAAGATTGCAACCTACAGCTCCCTCTGGCTTTTCTTCCAGGAAATCTCCTGGACGGCAGGGACTAGGCAGCAGCTCTTCAGTGTTCACCTGACACCCAGCTGAAATCTGGGTGCACTGCAGAGGGTTCAAAAATATCTCATCTGACTGCTTTACCCATGTGCCTACCCACCCTTCTCCTCCTCCCTCCATTCTGAAATGTTTCCTGTGTAACATGTGCCTCCACAGCTCCCAGCACCGGGGAGAGGACACAGCTCAGAACGAGAGGCCAGGAGCTCGGAGCAGCAGCAGAGACGCCTCCTTTGCTGCGACCTTTCCTGAGCTTTCTGGTGCCCGCTGACTGGAGGCCTGCTGGAAAGGCAGTAGGATGTCAAGGGAGTCAGAGAGCCCTGGGTATGAGTCCTGACATCGCTAACCATGTGATTACGATCAAGTTACCCAAACTCTTGTTACTAATTAACTCCAGTTTTCTCATCTGTAAAATGACAATAACAGTAAGAGGCATTTAAGATTATTTTGAGGATTAAATGAGATCATAACATTAAGCTTCTCAGCCCTTGGCAGGTGCAAAATGAAAATGATAATAGAATACTTCTGTCCCTTTAGGAGTTAGTTGCCATAAAGTAACCCTGAGGACATAGGAACAGAGACCAAGGGCCAGGATTAAAATGATAGAGCTGAAGAGGCAGATAACAACCTGGAAGGGCACCAAAAAAGTGATACTTAATTCCATGTCTTCAGGGACTAAGCTCCTTCCCTCTCCTTCTCCCTCTCTTACTCTCCCCCTCTCCCTCCCTCCATGCTTTCTTTCACCATTTTGCACTCAGCAACAGGGCGCCACAAAATGGTCCTTACCCTCTCTTACACCTGACCCAATTAACAAGAAGCGCCAGGTGGATGGCTCTGTGCTTGGCCATGTGGACCCCATGCGCTCAGGGGCCATCATTATGGAGCCACCTCATGACTTACCCCCGGCGCCCCTGGGAAGGTGGGGCGTGGGATCCCTGGCAGCCCCAGCTTGTTGTGAATGGCAGTGGCTGATACGATCTGGGCTGACGACATGGCGGCCATGTGCTGCAGGGCCTTATCCTTTGCAGTCTGATCCTTGAAGGTGACAGTGACACACAGAATTAATACACAACACATGGCTACCGGGCAGCTTAAACAGGCACAGCCACGAGCACAGGGACTAAAATACAGTGCCACAAAAAAGGCCAAAAAAGCAAACATGCACAGATAAATAAACACAGCCAGAAGGCTAAAAACACACTCAACCTACTGTAACTCTGAACATTTACTGAGAACACCCAGTAGCAAGGTTTAAAAAGAAAAAAAATTTTAATCCATTTTCCAACAGAATGGGAAGCCTCTGAGAAGAGTGGACAACGTATTTATTTTTCCAGCTTCCAAAGGGAGATGTCTCCAATTACTTAACAGACTCAAGGAGAGGGGGAAAAAAGGCCCTGCTTTCAAGCACACAGATGGGGAGGAGGGTGAGAGAAGAGGCGTGGTTGTGGATCTGGGGTAGGACCATCGCAGAGTGCTGGGAGGCCCGTCTGTGTGCTCGGCCTGGGAGCCCTGGCAGACACCTGGTGGGGAGGCTCAGAAGCAGCGGGGCGGCGGGGCGATGAGGCAGGGCGATGACGGGGCCAAGCAGCATGCTGGCGGGGGGCATGCTTTCTCAGGTATCCCCGCCTGGGTCAAAGGCTAGACGGGTTCTTTCTATACCCAAGGACACAGGGGATGCTACCAGGTAAGTGGTTTCCCCTTTTCCTAAAAGGGTCTTTTCTAAAAAAGCCAAGGCTGAGAACACACAGCTAGCCAAAAAGTCTGCCAAGCACAGCTAAAGTACAGAATACTCGATTTGGTGAAAATACTTACCATGCTTGTTACCTGGATACAACAATAAACAATTTGTTAAAAGGATTGCGTTACAAAGGCAGGGTTATGTTTCTTCTTAGTTAAAAAATATATACGTATACAAACACATGACACTTGGGTACAATAAAATGCGTAGGAGCGTGGGTTTTTTTTTTTTTTTTCACATTTTAGGAGAAATGTGTGACCCAGGTAACTATCTAAAGGGCAATTATCAACGACCGCAACTCCCAACTCCTCTGAGCTGGTTCTGAGGCTTCCCCAGTACAGATGGAGAAGTGGTCAGGCCCCTGGTGTGGGACAGGCCCTGATGGTGGGGGCAGGGCTTCACACTCAGTAAACATGTCAAGGGTCCTGGCTGCTTGCACAAGGTCTATGCAAGCTATCCCAGGCCCAGACTCCATCAAAGCAGGAACAAAATGGTGACATCAGAGTAAAAAGAGCACTCTCCCCAGCTGTCCTTCAGAGTTCAGACAGAGAGTGAAGGTCAAGGGAAGCTTCAGGCTAAGACACTGAGTACCAGCTGAGAGGTGGCTTCAATGTTTACAGATTTACCCAAAGGTGATGAATAAACATGCTGAGGCGCCAAAGGCAAGGCCAAAAGGAGGGGGGGGGGGAAATCAAAGCCTACAAGACAAGTACTAGAGGGTTCTAAGGAAGATCAATCAGGTGCTCCCAAGGTAGGGAGGCCACTTTGCCCCATAACTGCCAGGAGCACCGTGTGAATTTTCAAAACGCTTAAATTAACCGTTGAAAAGGAGCCTAACGTTTGCATAAAATTTTATATTTCATACACTTCTCTGGCTCTCAACTGAAAAAACGAGCCTCATCTAACAGCTATTCGGGGATACACATGGTCATAATGAGTATCTGTAAGGGCACTGCTGCAGCTGAATGACACCAGGAGGGCTCTGGAGGCCTGCAGGATTATTGGTCCCCAGAGACTGAAGTGATGCCTTTGCTGCCTCTGGTCAGATGGCATTCTTCGAGTTGAAGTTCCATTTGCTAATCTGCTGAACGTTCTATCCTGAAGCCAGCTTTCTCAGGTCACCTTTTTTTAAAGGCCTGAAACATTTCAGACACTGAGATCCCAGGAAAGAAGGCAAATATTGAAGTCAGTGGAATTTTATGATAAACTGACCGTGTGTGTGCAAATGCCCTACAGCCAAACTGGGCCTGACACGTACAAACCTCAGTGCGCGTCAGTCTACCCTTAGCTGGTCCTGCAGTTCCACCTGCCACCTGCCCCGCCATCCCCTCAGAGGGTAACCCTGGTATAAGGAACAGGAAACCTGGCTCAGTCACACTTCCTTCCTTCTCTGTCAAGAGCACCTTGACATCAATACAAGCTCATGGGTTTCTCTTTGGACCAGTCCCTTTGGACCCCAGCCCCCAAGTCATGTAACCCTTAATAAAATGATTATCAGTACCCTCAAGGAAACCGAAGGAATGGCATAGGTATAAACACAGGTGCCTTCCCCAGCGAGCTACAAGCCTTACAACCTGTCCAGGGCCCAGGCGGGGGGAGCTGAGAAAATGGCAGCCCAGGCTGCTTGTCTGCCTGGCCGATGCAGACTGTGCAGAGTAACTACAGAAGAGCTGTGGGCTTGGCTCTATTCCAAGAGTACGTCATGGGGCCTCTCTCGGACCTGAGACTTCTGTGTTTATGAAATGCTGATGACAGGGGCGGTTCTGCTTGCCCAAATACAAAGTGCGTCTGTGCACACTTGGGTGCAGTGACCAGGAATCATTAAGTCCAGGTCCACATGGAAATAAGTACCTACATCTCCACAACCCACTCTTACTCTATTAGAGTTGCTTGAGATGTTTCCCTTTGCTAGGCTGATTGAAAAGTTCTTCAAAACGTTCACGAAAGTTTGATACTTTTCTTTTCTAACAGGGTAATCAGTCAATGAGGAAAGGAGAAAAGTCACCAACTTTGCCATTTATGTCACATAGCTCCAGACACTTCAGAATACGGTCTTTTTCTTTTGTTAAATAAAGTCAGGTTTGACTCTCTTATTACCCAGCATTCCACCAGGTACCCAAATGAAAACAGAAGTTCAGAAGCAGAAGAGCAAGTCAACTGCTGCGAGCACACCAACTTGCTCTATGCCAGTAAAAGGCGTACGTGCTGGGGAGTCCGGAGACCTGGTTCCAAACCTGCCCTCCACCTGACATTAATGGGCTGTATTACCTTGGGCAAATCACCTAACACTCTAATTTTCTTCAACTACAAAGGAAAGAGTTGTACTTTATTTTCTAAAGGTCTTCTGATTCTAAAAGTATTCATAGCTGTGAGTTTGACATCCATTATAAGCAAATACATCTTAATACATATAGCTGAAAAACCACTAGTGAAAGGACAGCAGGATGTTAAAATTTGGGCAGTTCTTGGCCACCTGTCCTAATAGAGAGAAAGCCAAGTGCAGAGAGGAAATTTTATCTCAAGTAGAGGTTCTTTCTGCACTTGACCTACCTATTTGAGAATAGGCAATTTCCTACAAATGGACTAAAATGTCTACACCAGTTATTTCTTACTTTTTTTAGTGGTGACATTCTGAGTACTCACTTAATTTTATAACATCTCCCCTCTACCTATGATATACGATGGAAAATTAAAAATTTGTTTAAAATCTAAAGTAACCCTGCAGATAATAAGCACCACCAGGGAGATCTCGAAATCAGAACTGAGAGACTGGCTATAGGCCTACTTATCCTGAAATGGGAGTACACCTAGCTGAGAGATTTCAATGGAAGGATGTCTAAATTGTCATTTTCAGCCTAGAGATACATGCCTGGCTTTGAAGAAATTATAACTCTCAGTGTCAGACCTGATTAAATGGCATCTCTGTGTCATTCTAGTCTAATATCCTGGACTTTTAAACGTTCCACTCTATCATCACCACCTACCCCCAGAATAAAGGGGGGTGTGGGTGGGGGTGTCGCTAATCCATCCAAACAACAGTAGCTTAAGTAAAATCAAAAATATATGCTACATTTGTACACCACATTAATTTTATTCTAAGATGTTTTCACACTAATATTTCTGAGATGTGGAAGAGATTTACAAAGGATGAGCACATTGTTTTATCTTGAAAAACTGTTATTAAGTCAATACTGAGTTATCGTCTATGATGTCTTAGATTACAGAAAATACTGAGTGTATGCATGTGTACATACGAGTATGCACGAGGAAAAATGTGTCCTAGGAAAAAGCGTGGACAACTTCATATTCACTCCTTTTTACTGATTTTAAGCCCTTCTATTCCTAAGATTATAAAGAATGAGGCCATAAAAAGCCAAAGTGGGGAAAGAAAAGGCATATCTCCCTTATCCAACCAAACCCAAACTCAAACCCACAACCTGGAATGTGGAAAATATTTATGGAGCAGGAAACATGGGTCTAAGACTGTTGATGGAGTGCTAAGAACAAACAGCCCATGTGACCTGAGACTGAGGGCAGACGAAGCACTCCAAGGCAGGGTGCACGTCTCAGTACCCACTCGACTCTCTTCCTGCCCCATTCCTGGCATACCGTGCTGTCAACGGCCTCACTACCTCTGCCACGCGGGGTCCAGCAGGCCATGGCAGACATAAACTTCTCAGCCTGAAGCCTTTCAAACTGTTATTGTTACTAAGTAAACAGGCTTTCATATTTCATGAAGCAGAGCAAGGCTGCCACTACAACTCTGGGATCAGCTGACTACCTTCTTCTTGCTGCTGAAATGTACACAATGCTTGGAAAATGTCTTCAGGTGATATCCATGACAGGAAGGCAGCCTATCACAGATGCACATGGCTGGAGTGGTGCGCTCTTCAAACTCAGGGAGATTTTATGAATCAGTCTCTGGAAAGTAGGGGACCCTTGTTCCCCCCTCTGTTTTCTCAGCTTTTAAATATTCTGGGGAATCAATTATCTCATAATTTTTAGGCATTAATCATAAACACATTTTAAAGATAATATAAAATGGCGCATGCTCGCATGTACTATATTATAGTGGCTACATATGAAATCTGAATGAACAGCATACTAAATCAATATACTCCTGCTTATTCAGGGGCCATCATTTCAGAATTTAAAGACTCCAATCTAATTTCTTCATATGGAAGCCCACCAATACATCAGGAAAAATATGTACAGTCAAAAATAAAAAAGACCATGGATACAAAAACTTCGGATAGCTATTAAGTGTTCTTCTCCAAATATACTTCTCTCAGCAATATAAAAATATAGCACATGAGAGGAAAGATAGCAATTTGCTTGCAAAATCACTTTTTCAGAAAAAGACAAAACAATACTTTCCTAAGAAGTAATTTTGCAGATGTTGTTTCTAATCTTGCACTATGTGGATTCACATGACCTCTGCAATTATTAGCAGTAGCCCTTAAGCAGATAAACATCATAAGAGTCTATGATGGCTTGGAGAAAGGATGGAGGGCACTTGAATTTTTCTAGCCATGATCTCTAATTTGCTTATTATTAGAGAAAGCAGGAGTAAATACAAAAGGGCCTATTTCAGGCGGGCAATGGCTAATGCCAAGGAGAGAAGGCCCATTCATGCTTCTCCTGACTTGACATGTAATGAGTAGCAATTAATTCATCTTATTGTATTTCCAAATGCCAAAAACTCCATTCACATCAAAGAAAAATTTTTCAAGGCTTTTACCATTGTCCATTTTTAAATGTACTGTTCTATATTTAGTAGTTTATAATTGTCAATAGTGTTTCCTTTAATTCTCATCTGGGGCTCAGCATCATAAAGGACTGCAGACAAGGATCTGTGATTTGTAGGTGTGCCTGATGACTCTCTACCAGGAAGCCTGGGATTTAGGTCTGCTAATGCCAGGTCTGGGTGTTGGGGAGAAGGCACCCACTAACTTTAGCCCCTTTCTCCGTGAGGGACAGTAAGAGGCAGGAGGCAAATCTCCCTTGAAAAGCCAGAAAGTACCAGCTCCCACCACTCATCTTCTCTGTTTCATTCGAACAGGCAGACACAATGAAAACAGGGCTCAGTTGAGGGAGACGATGCAAAAGCATCTCGAGTTAGGGCAATGAGCCCTCATCCTCTACCAGCGAGCACTCTGTAAGGAGGCAGCATGACAACACAGCTTGCTTGGGCTGTGGTGCCAGATAGCCCTGGGATCCAGTTCAGACTGGTGACCCTGGGTGAGCCCCTTAGCCACTGCAAGCCTCTGCATCCTCACTTGCAAAGTGACGACAACACTCACCTTCAAGAGTGCTTTGAGAACCACATCAACCACTCTGAGCACACAGTGCCCACAGCCTCGCCATTCTGTGGACGTGCCATCTATGGGGCCCACATGACCGACCATCCAGGCTCAAGTCACTGGAGAACTGAAATGCTTAGGAGCCCTGGTCCTGAGTACATACCTCTGGGCTCAATGTGATTGAGCACTGTTTATATTGGAGGCCAGTTAACAATGGGATTTCCCTAGGAAGAGATAAAAATGTAGAATGAGGCTGTTTCTGTTGTCCTTAAAGAGAAAATCCAGACCTGGCTCAGCTGACATAGAAAGGTAAATGTATTCAGTCTCCTAGTTTACACTGTAAGTTCTGTATCATCACACCGTTGATGAGAGGTTCTAATTCCACCACATCCAAGCACAAGAACTTAACTGCCTCCAGTTTTGGTTTTAACCCAGCTAAATTTAAAAAAAGGTAATGAAAATATTGCTGAGGAGAAAGAGTACATGTCATGAATGCAAAAGAACTCCTTGAAGTTTGGGAGATGCCAGGAAAGGCGGTGTATCATTTCCCAAATCCTGCAGCAAGGCCAAGTGCCTTGGTGCTGGCATTGAGACAAAGGAGGTGGTTGTTTCGGGCTTCTTTTGCCTTGTGTACTGTTAACAGTCAACGCCTGAACGAGCAAAGTGGCTCAGAAGGCCATGGGGAGCACCACTGGATGAAGTGCAGCGTGTCTTCCCCGTGGACAGGCCCATTCCTGGATAGAATCAGTGGTGACACAGCCAGGATTCAGCAGTGTAGATGCAGCAAAGCCACAGCAAAGTTCTTGAACTCCTCAAGAGAATTAAATCAACAATTTGAACTTTAAGCTCTCTGCTTACTGGAAGGAATGGCAGGTTGGAAAGAATGGCCTGCTCAGAAATCAAATCACAAAGGCCACCAGGGCAAGAACGAAGAAAATGGCCCCGGGGAGCACATGGAGCTCGTAAATTAGTCACCAACGACTGGACACAATCAGAGAAGCTCAGGCTTTTTTCTGCTCTACTGGGATGATGCAATGTCAGCAAGTACAGGCTTTTCTTCAATACAATCCAGAGCTTGACATGAATATGTCTATTGCCTAAGATGTATTCCTGCTGAGGTTAGGGCAGAACAAAGACTTCCTTTACTCTTAGCACTGTCTGGACTCATGCACTCACCAAAACACACCCCAAACCAGAAGCGGCCTGGTCCACCTTCAGGGGAAGATGAGGACAGTCCACAACGATGAGGACAGTCCACAGTGTGGTGGTGGCCTGCAGAGCTTGGCTGTGGCTCTCACAAGCCTCTGAAGCCAGCAAATAAAGGACCACCTTTTTGCTGCTATCAGGGAAAGGAGGCCTCTGGGCGGGGACTGGACAACCTCCCAGGACAAACGAACATACAGAGACTCAGAGCAGGAAACTCTAAGTAGGAACTCTGAGTAGGAAAGAAGAGACTGTTTATAGCACACAGAGAACATTTCTGCAGTCTTTCTACATGCTGGGATAATAAATCCATGGAGCTTAAAAAAAAAGCAAAAACAGTTAAAGACCTTTTGATGAATTAATGGTGAGTGAAATAATTCAAAGTACAGAATCATGTCTAAAGTTGCAGGCCAGGCCTCAGTCTGTACCACACAAAGTCTTCTCAGACAGGCTGCTGCCTCTCACTGCTCAATTGCAGATTCCAATGAGGGGATAAACTAGGGAACAGGGGGAGATGGAAGATAACACATGAAACCGGCATGGGCAACACTGCTGTAGACCCAGCTGGTGACACAAGGTCCGAGGGAGATTTCTGAGTCAGCATCTGTGGAATTCCTCAATGCATGTTCCATAGACCTATAAGCCACCTGCATGCTGTAACTGCACGGATCCATCTTCTACTTTATAACTAGAAACAGGCACCTGAAGAGTGGTGGGCCAAAAGGATCTTGTCTGGGCAGGGGCCAAACATGTGGTCCTCCCATCACAGAGAAATGACTCTGTTCTAGACCAGCGGTTATCACACTCTGACTTGTCTTTTAGACATTTTAGTCAAGAAAATTAAAAAAAAATAAAAGTATATATTTGATGTCCAATATTCTGGCACTCTGGCCACAAATGCCTTGCAGTTCCAATCCATCTTAGGGCTTCTGAATCTCACCTGCACTCTGCTGGCCCCTTCACCCTTTTCCCTACTGCCCCAGTCTCCCTGCTGATGGTTCTTGGTCTCTTCACATCGTTCCTTGACCTCTTCAACTATCCCCTAGTTTTTCTTGCCCCTTGCATCTCTCTCCTGTGGTTGAAGTCTGTGTCCAAGGCCATCCCAAATTGTTGGCCAAGTCTATCCTAGCTCAGGCCAGGATAAACTACAGAGAAGAAGTCTCAGGTTGGTGCCAACGGCTTTAGCACAAGTTCATAGTAAACAATGGGTAAAAATCTAGCTTAGTTTTAGGATAAGGGCCAAAGGAGAAGAGATAGTTTTCACTGGATTTGATTTTCTCGGGGAAATACTAAATGGCAAGGAAAGACACTGATGGTGGGGGGCTGAGATTGGTTGAGGAAAGACAGTAGGTAGAGGAAATCAGAAAAAGTAAGAATAATGTTTTGCCATTTGATTTCTTTCAGTTAAAAAAAAAACAAATCCTTACAGGAAATATAATGAAAAGAATCATTTCTGGATAGTACAAACATGAATGCTTAATATGGCATTCTCTGTACTAACTTTCTGGTGTATTTAAAATTTAGCAACAAAAACTTCATAGTTAATTTTGATGTATACTCTCAGTTAATGGCCATTACTTTAAGAGAACCCGGGCTTTAATAACATACTTTTTTTTTTAATGTTTTAAATTTTTTATTATCTATCTATCTATCTATTTATTTATTTTGTGGTATGTGGGCCTCTCACTGTTGTGGCCTCTCCCGTTGCGAAGCACAGGCTCCGGACGTGCAGGCTCAGCGGCCATGGCTCACGGGCCCAGCACTCCGCAGCATGTGGGATCTATCCCGGACCGGGGCATGAACCCGCGTCCCCCGCATCGGCAGGCGGACTCTCAACTATTACGCCACCAGGGAAGCCCTAACCTAAGTTTTAAATGCTGCCTTTGAAAAGTTTCAGTGTACAGTTTTCAGACTTAATAAGAATAGAACTTTTTAACATAATTCACTCTTTAAAAACAATGAGCAAGAAAGAGCATGCAGCAATCAGACTGGAGTGGAGTGGGGACCAGCCGAGGGTGACAATACGGATGGATAAGAGCCATGGAGCAGGGCCCCAGGGGTGCTTGGTCGGCCCCTGGCCCAGGCCCACATCTTGCTCCCTTGGCTTCTTAGAGCAGCCCCTGAATTAGCCTCCCTGCCTCCAGCTTTGCCTCGCTCCGCGCTATCCTCTAAAAATGGTTGGAGGGATCTTTCCAAAGCATAACTGTGAACGACCCCTGCGTGTTCCCATGCTCCTCAGGGGAACCTCACCCCTCCAGTCTCATTCCTCATTCCATGCCTCCAGCTAGATGGGTGTTCTTCATGGTTCCCCCAACCCCCCCACCCCCATTATCTGTGGAAATTCTCTACCTTCCTCTATGCTTAGTTCTAATGGAACCCCCTCCACGGGGCTTTCTTTAATTCCCCCACACTCAGAATTAATCATCCTTTTCACTGCGTGGTCTTTGCACTGCTCTGTTAAATTTCTACTGCAGAGCCCCCTAGCTGGGGACAATCCACTGGGAATCTTGTATTTTCCCCAAATGTGGCCAAAAATAACAGAAAGAATGAGTGTTCCCCCAAAACAGAGACTCTTGTGTAATCAACTTTCCACGCCCAACATCTACTAAAGGGTCTAGAACACATGGCTTCTCAATGGAACCATTACTGGACTGAATAAAGTAATCATTTCTGTGCTTTTAAAGTTCAAATCTACACGGAAATCTTAAAACTTTTACTAAAACAATTTTGTTTTAAACGAAAATTAAAATCCACACATTTTGAGGTGATCTGGCTCACAAACAAGCACTTTGAGAACCAATGCATTTAGCAGAAGCATAAAGCTGACCTTTGAAACGCATCCTAAGAGATTTTCAAGAGCGTGACTTCTGTAGCTAGGATGACTCATCCACAACCGTGACATGAGAATAACCACTCTCTCGAGCCTGTTTTCTTCAGAAGGCTATGGCAGAACAGGCTACGGAATTTAGAAAATGTGGGCTCTAAGTGGGACCCCCAAGCTGTCCCATAAAGGCCGGAGGCACGGCTGAGAGGCGGGCATTTCCTTTTCCTTCTGCCTAACGCAGTGTGGGGTTTCAAACCTTATTCAACAGAACCAGCCAAAGAGGCCACTGCTAAGGACGAGAGAGTGTGAGCTTTAAATAAAACAGCTTTTACTCTTTTATATATGGAAAATTTCGAGTAAGATTTCAATCTGAAATGTGAGTTTTGCTGCTTAAAAAAGGCTGGAAAACCACTGGCCTCAAGAATTCTCCTGCACCCTTCCTGGGAGAGTGAAGAGAGGCTCACAGGCAAGAGGGTGCCCTTGGAAGCCACACCTGGCCCTGGCCCTGGCCCCGGCCCCAGGTGTGAGCAAACCACTTTTTCAAACCCCGAGGGAGAACAGGGAAATGAAACTTGGCTTCAGTCTTCACAGGAGGGCCACAGGCCTCTGTCCACCCTAGAGAACAGAAATCCTTTGACTTCAGAGCATGCGGAGAAATAGTGAGAAGCCCGGCTGGCAAGGCACAGCAAGGACAGGTCCGGAGATGGCCAGTCAACGGCTATCTCCTCCAGGAAGTCTTGCTGCATCGTCTCAGACAAAGCACGGCACCTGTTGTGAGTCTGGATACTTCCTGCCACCCCTATCCCTGCTCAGAAGCTATCCTTGCTGTCTACTGAGATGACTTCAACTTCTGTAGTGAGTTTATCTCATTAGCCGGTGTTGGGAGGCCAAGAAGTCAGAGGCTATCAGCCTGACCCCACAAGGAACTCGGCGAGGATGCTCATCCCTGCCTCCCGAGGACGTCAGACCCCAGAGCTGAACAAGAAAGCGCAGACAGAGAGAGGAGTTCTATCCTCCTACCACGCCAAGGGGCCTGAGCCCGTTTCCTGGTAATGGCTGGCAGGAAGGTTAAGGAGGGCATCTTTAACATAAAACGCCTGTGAGAGGTGAAGGCAGCAGGATATCTGCAGGCAGGTGGCAGCCAGCCTTATTCTCCTCAACTGTCCTAACTCCCTCTGAGTGGGGACGCAGCAGCTCTGCAGCCAGGAACACATCACCCCGAGATACTGATGACCGTCAATCCCAAATTAGGCCCACATCTTGACCGATGGCTCAAAGTTTAAAAATCATCTTACTTCTAAAATGTAGTGGCTGAGGGACTGTGGGAAGCAAGGCCTGCACGCCCAGGTCCAAAGGGGCGTGAGGGGTGGTGACACGTTATCTACAGTGTGTGCTGATGAGAAGCCTACTGCTTGAAATCCACTTCAGCCTCCGCTACAGGAAACCCTGTCTGGAAGAGCAGTAGTTCAGGATTCAGAAAGTTCACATCCTGACTTCGCCACTTCCTATGCTGGATGGCTTTTGGTGAGTTAATTAAACCTTTGGATCCCTGGTTTCCTGAATATTACTCCTGAAAATCTGAGAATGGAACTCACTTTGTAGTGAGCTTACATGAGAGAACGCACAAGAGGCCCTGCACTGCACTAACTCCTGTCTTTCATCCCCAAACTCAGCAGCACATTGTCCATACAGCTCGTCTCTGGGATTGCCCACACATTTAACTTTGGCTCTTTCTGCGGACACTTATCCTACAGTGCCCTATATTTCACATTCCCATTTCCACGGCCAGCTCTGTGAATAGAGGATTGGTTGTTAACTGCCCACTGTGATAAGCGCCATGCCTGGAACACTCGACTGGTATTAGCTGATGGGAAGAACAAAGGCCTCCATTTTTCCAAGAGTAATGAGGTAGGGAGGAAGGAAAGGAACTGTAAGAAGATGGAGGTGGTTCTTGGAGATGAAATGCTGAGCCAGTTGCTACCCCACTGCCTCTGTCTCTGCCTCTTCTTCATGCCCGCCCCAGAGGAGAGTGGTCCAGGGCTGGCTGAAAGTGGGGGGAAGTCTTTTTGTAAGAACAAACACAAAAACGACTGTGTGTTGGTATGTATGTGTATGTATAAGATAATGGCAAAACTGTTTCCATTGAGGAAAATTTGTCAAGTCACCAAGAGAGAAAAAGAGTGCTTGTGGAATCCCATGGGGATCCCCTCTGACCGGGAGAGCTTTACCCACCATTTACAGGGCTTTCGGTCCAGGGCCATGTGCCCTGGTGAGCATACAGGAACCACACAGTGCAGAAATAGAACAATTCATAACATCACAGATGGAAACACAAAATTGATGTCTGTAAACTTCTTTGTACATCATTAATCCGTTAGAGAAACTAGAAGCAGAGTGAGAACTTGAGCAAACACTGGGGTAGTTACATCCACATAGAAAGGACTGCACCTTTGGTTAAAAAGCAGGAGCTACGAAGTTATTTTAGTCTTCCAACTGCTCAGCCAGTGCAACTAAAAGCCAGCCACCATCAGCCACATGTGTGAGCGAGCGAGCCAGCATGCTGCCCACTGCAGAGGGCACCCCAAATGCGCCTTCCTGGTCGCTAGACCTATTTCACAGTCAGCGTCGTTTGCATAAAAAATGTTGGAGGCCTTTGGGAAGGGTCCCAGTGTTCACCACTTGGGGCTGTGAAATCACACTTTGTCCTTTAGTTTAGAACAAAAACACAAATTTACTTAATGTATGGGGGGGGAAAATCAGAACAGAACCAAAAACAGGCTTGTGGGAAAGACAACAATATGGACTACAGATTCATTTTTATTATAGAGTAGAGCTCCTCCACGCAAACTATAATCCCTTTGCATTTCTCAGATAGGGCATTATGGAGGGAAAAAGTCATGCATGTTCTACTGCAAGTTTTGGAACGAGAGAAAATAGGGAGAACTTGCATTTTTAAGTCGTCCATGCCTCTGTTTTTGCTATGAAATATATTTTAAAAGACTGGAACATGAGGCACATGTACAAAAAAAATAATAAACTCAAGTATAAACGGAATTGCAAACATGGATTTGATCAAGAGCTTTCCCATCTCTAAGACCTATCTTTTTTTTAAGCCCTCACCTCCAATTTCTTTTTTAATTAACAAAGCCACACACTTAAAAAACATTAAGCAATGTGGAAGAAATCTGGCAGAAAATACTCTCTGTTGGAAGAACTCATGAAAAATTACATGAAGAAGATGTATTTTTCATAAGTACTGAAAATACATCAAAAGCACAAATTAAAATAATTTCTAAATTTTTTTCAAAGTAATTTCATGATGGCCACTTGGAAATGATTCATTTATAATTTCTACACCAACTTTGCATCTCTTTGACATTTTTTCCCTCTCCTAGCTCAGGGCTGCTTGGTGGTTATTTGAAGGGTAAAAAAAAAATCATGTTTCTGTGCTGAAAAGTTATCAAGACCAGCTCTCTGCTGCATTTGCATTGTTATTAGGGACACACACACACACACACACAAACACACACACACACACTCTCTCTCTCTCTCTCTCTCTCTCTCTCTCTCTCTCTGAGCTTAATGTGAGGCTAGTACAGAAACAGAGAGATTAGACACAAAGAAATGTAAACAGCTCTCACATGCGAGGAAACTAGGTTACCAGAATCCCAGCACCAGGCATTCACCAGTCACCATGGAAAACAGGAAGTGAGATGCATAGCAACCACAAGCCAAAAAGCAGGAAAGCGCATACCTTTAGCTTGGAATGAAAATCACGAGATTTCCTTCTGGCAAGAACCTGAATGTGACTAGACACCTGCAGGGTAGGGGAAGGGAGGAAAACAAAGGAAAAGCCTGTAACCATGGAGATGAAAAGCCCCCTACAACTGGGCAAGCCAGACGTACCTTAATGGCGGCTTGAATTTCTCGAACTTTCTTTCTTGCTAAGACCTGTATATGACTAGACACCTACATTGTTCGGGTTTATGAGGGGAAACAAAACAAAACAAAACAAAACAAAAAAAGGAAATCAAATATAAAATCGCTACTCCTTGGGAGGGTTTCGGGGTGGGGGGGTGGGGAAGGTTATTTGCATCTCAACAAAGCTCTGCAGTTAGGAATACACAGTCCCAGCCAGACACCAAGCCCCCAGCGCTGCTCTAAGCTTTTCAGACTGGGTCATCACTGCAGTGACTGGAGTCAGGATGAAAGTTGAAACTAATCTTAGTTTTCTCACCCAGGAGAAATCATGGGCACGGGATGAGAGGGGGAGAGTGGGGTTGTTTTCTTTATAAAATTAAAAAGGTGGGAGTAGAGGTAAATGAAAATATTTATAGCTTCTCAGTATCAGGAGGGAAAATCCCTTTTTCTCAATTTAGAAGAGACTATCCATAAATTAGCACATTCCGCAGAATCAAAAAGCTGAAGCTGTAGGTTGTATTCTGATCTCATTAAGAGCTCTGGATTCTGTAGCAAATGTTAAAATAATACTGACATGTAAATTAGATCTCAAAGAGAAATGGAAAGACCCAGTTAGCAGAGCTTTTTTTTTTCCCCCTTATAAATATCTTTAATCCTTCCACTCTTTTGGGTATTGACTGGGCGCCAAGTGGATTTGCATATTATTACAGAGCGAAAAGTGTGAATACAGCCAGCCAGCCATCCTGTTAAAAATCTGGGTTGAAAAACCACACGGATTTGCTGAACAACAAATTCACATTGGAGAGGTATCACCAACTGCCGCCTAAAAACATCCCCGGGATGCCGGGGTGTGGAAAGCAAGCCAAGCCCGGCTTCTGAAACACAATGATTCCACGGGGTAAACAAATTTGCATCTCTTTCAGCGGGACTTGGTTAAATTTAGAAGTGCCCCCCCAGTGAAGGGGTTGGGCACATGACCAGAGCTCACAGACCGGCAGACAGCCCAGGTCCAGCACCTTCAGTATGCTGGGAATTAAGATGTGTCTGTTTCAGAAATTTAGAACCTCTCATTTAGAAGTTCAGCAACTGTGAGGCCATTACTTGATTTCAAACACTCTAGCCACCCTAAAAACAGGATTTATGATAACAAATGAACCTCTTATCTCTAACTTTTTCTTCGAGTTTCAATTTGCTTCTGCCTTTTTTTTTTTTTTTTAAGTACGGAGAAGCAGGAACTCTCCCCCATCCTCTTCACCTCTCCATCCTGCTCCTGCTTTCACTTGTTTTCACCAGAATTTTGTTCTGATGTGATTCTCTGACTTGCTGAGGGCCACAGTGGGGGGAATATCCACCGAACAGACAATGCCCTGACTCTGAGCACGGGCAGGAGGCCACCTGCCTCTGTGCTGACTCAGCAGTGGGCTCCCGGCTGGGGCACAGGAGCGTTCCTGGGGAAAGCTCTCCCCGTCATAAACACTCAGGAAAACAACTCATCACTGAGCAGAGGGCTGGAATCTGCTGCTCAGGTTTAACGAGACCACAGTTGAGCTCGCCTTTTGGTTTGATTATAGTTTTTAAAATTCATGCCATTTCAGTCAGCATAGGTCAACATTAAAATATACATATATATTTTTTTCTGTTAACAACTCACCCATGAGGTTGGTTTGATGGTTTTCCCCCCTTCCATTTCTTTCTTTTTCTGTTTTTTGTTAAACACTAATTTCTCATCCGTTCCAGTTCTGAACTGGGTCAGAGATTTGGGCTGCTTTACATCAGAAGGAACGAAGAGCGCCAGAACGCTGACAGAGGGCAGAGGAAAATTCCTGACCCTGCTCTGCACAAAGGTATTGTAACTTCATTTCAGTCACAGCAGCTACTGACAAAAAGCCATAGCTTAAGGAGCAACAGTTCCCTGGACGCACATCATTCAGCCTTATAATCCAGCCAATACTCATGGCTGCTGGTGTTACTTTTTCATTGAAATGATGACTAATATGTAATTGTTCCAGGATTTTACAATGCGCAAAATCTCAAAATTTCATGACTTGCAAAGTATACCTGCACCTGCGGCTTTTGCAATGTTTGCAGATGCACAGTTTCGGAAAGAAATTTAAGTTTTACAATACAGTACAGGAACAGTTCATACACTGTCCTTAGCGCTGAAACTTTCCCATATGTGTATAGAAGGAACTCCAGAGACCACATAATAAAAGGTCACTGAAATGATGAACAGTGAAAACTGAGCCAATTTCAAACACCTACAACACTGACGTCCTTACAGGGAACTCCAATCGGGGGCTCCTAGGAGCCAAAGCACAGACAGCCACTGCAGCCAAAATGCCTCCTTGGGCCATTCGCTAACATGCACAATTTCCAGGTCGGTTGTTTTACCTGCTTTCTGGTCCTCGTCTTCCCTGTCCTGAGTTTGATGTATCTGGCTATCAATTCATTCCTACCTGAAAGAAAGAAGAATTTACAATAAAGTAGGTTACTCTGGGGTGGGATGGGGGGGGTGGGTGGGGCGGGGGGAGCCTCTGAAAAGCTAAGAATAGAATTCAGAATCAGGAGTTTTTGTTGCAACTCTAAGTTTATTAATGCTAGAAAAATAAAAAGGACAATCGTTTGCAAACAATATTTCCTAGGAGAAATTAGGACGAAGGGAATTTAATTATGAACTACAGTCAGCAATGGAGGAAAGAAATGTGCCTTTTAAAAATGTGCCTTTGTGTTTGCATGCTTGTCCCTAAACGGATGGTCACTTGTATGAAAAACAAATAAAAGGATTAGTGTGGGAGTATACAGACCTGGTTCTGTTCCAGTCTTATTTTTCATATTCCTTCTCACCCAGGTTTCTACTCAGAGTTAACTCCAGTTAGAGTCATAAGAGCCACGAGAGGATGAACTGCTCTGGCCACGGAAACACAACGAAAAGAAGCTACAGTATGAAGACAGACACCCCCCTAAATGTAGTCACTGTGCCAGTAACTATACACAAAACTGTCAGCGCCAAAAAAAAAAAAAAAAAAAAGACTCAACCTTTTCCAAGCTTTATTACCTCTGGGGGAAAGAAAACGCCTTAAAGTATAAACAAATACCTCTGGTCCCTACTCCAAGAGACTGAGAAATCTCAAAGAGATGACCTGAACTATAATATAATGGGAAACTACACCCCCAAAGCCAAGTGGGGAAATGTATTACTAATACTATATGAAATATAAATGCACTCATACGGGACACGTGGGTCCAAACTGCCACTATAATCATCACGGTATTATCTAGTGGTCTAATTTGTGTTTGCTGTCTTACTCCCCACACATACTGCATAGCTGAAGACAGCAAGAGATTTTGTCTTGTTCCCCAGGGTCTCCCCAGCACGCAGCACACTGCTGGGCACACAGAAAGAAGAAATGAGGAACTAACACAGCCTCTGGTGACAGAGAGTACCACAAGCCCCAGACCTCCCCAGCAGAGTAAAGAACTGGCGGCCCTGGTGACAGTGTCTTTATGGGAATCTTGCCTGAGAATTCTAAAACCTCTCCCATCGCTGCCTAGAACATTCCTGTAATTATGGCTCTGTTCTCCACCGACCGTGCAGGATATGGTCGTCACTGGAAGGCAAGGGAATCGTGGAATCTTGGGACTGGGAAGTACTTCTGAGTCATCCTTTCCTACCCCTAAAAGTCTAAGTCCTTATGTAAGCCAGCACTTCTAGAATTAAGGAAGTAGCCCATGCTATCTTAAAATATACTGAAGAATTAAAAGACCCTCCTTATTTGAGGCTTCCTGTAACTTTCATCCCCAGATTCTTTTTGTTCCCCGTAATAAGAACAAGGCTAGTTCTTAATGCACATGCCTTTCAGATATTACTGACAGCTTTCAGGTCCTCCTGCAGTTGTGTCCAGGCTAAACCTTTCCTGTTCCTTTGTTATCTGTGATAAGCTTTGGAACACTCCCATATCCATCCTGTGACCATCCTTTGTCTAGTTTCCTTTCATAGCCTGGAGCCCAGAACTGTAGTCACCTCCCTGGTCCTAAATACTCCACCTCTGTTAATGCAGCCTAACACTGCACTAGATTTGGGGGGGAATCACAATAAACCGTCAACTGATGTCAATTTGAACTCTTAGGCCTTTTTCATATAGCCTAATTCTCAGATATATCCCTACCCCTGTTCCCAGTCTTTTCATGCGTAGTTGGGATTTTCAGATCCAAATACAAAATGCTGTGTGTATTTCTATTGTACTTCATCTTATTAGATTAAGCCTGTCATCCAGTCTTTGAATCTCAGATCCTGATTCTGTGACTGAACTTACCCTTTAACCATAGGAAAAGGACCTCTAAATTCAGTTTTGAGGACTGCTTCTCAAAGCATTCTCTTTCAACTTTTGAGAACTACCAATATCCCCTGTAGTGTCATCGGGTCTACTTCTCTATCTCTCAGATGGTTGTACAGATTTTGCAATTTGTTTCAAAGGCTGGCTGACAGCAGAGCCCAGCTAGGAGTGCCTAATTACCAGAAGCCAGACCTAAATGACAATGTCTGCAGCGGAGCCAAGCATCCTCCAGCTCAGGGCCTCACTGTGCACCCTGTTCGGAGCTGAGTGGCCAGGATGAAATAAATCTAGGGCTCTGAATTACATGCAATTTCATCTGAACCTTGTCCAGATGGGAAAAACGTCTCCTGCCCTCCCCATTTGCTTATTTTCTAGGAAAGCAGACAGAATAGCTTGATACAAGTGGCATACAACCTATATCACCAGTTTTTAATTTCTTATGGCATTTGGTTGAATGAATGAGATCAGTACCTAGGACAGCCACGTTTGACTGTGCACCCTGTGGTTTATGCAGTGGCATAAACAATGTCAACTCATAATTTGATTAAAATGCTTCTAAAGACCACTACTTCTACAAGAAGACCTCAATGAGCATCTACTATGTGCTGAGCGCTATGCTACATCATTTCATGGAAAGCTGGTCATGACTCTCACGTCCCTGGTTCTTTACATGAGCAAGATTACCTTTCTTTTAAAAGCCTGTGTTCTTTCTTTCATACCATGTTTCAAGCCACGAAGAGTAATTAACTTGAAGCTGCTATGTGTTCCTTCTTGCCCTGCCATAAGGAATACTGCTGATTCAAATTATAAATTCAAATTCCACTAACACTAAGCATCTACCGTGAACTCAGAGCAGACGGTTAATCACTTCATTTTTTGTGAATTTTTTTAATGACGATAAGGGTGGTTTTGTGCACAGAAAACATTAGTCAGGTTTACCTGGCTTTAGAAATGTTTATTTCATTTGTTTAGTTATTTTTTAAAAAACCTTAAATGCCCTAGCTCATCTTTTAAGTTCAGTTCAACTTACAGATCTTATAATTTTTATAATCACTTTCAAAGGGCCATCGGATTCATGTTTGGTCCATTTTACAAACCTAGTTAAACTCCTTCAAACATTTAAACTATGTTATTTATAATCTATAATTTATTTAATTCTTTTAAATATTAGAATTGTTTGATTTAACTTACAAAATCTCCCCTTAAACAACTCTTAGAAACCTAATAAATTCTCTTAAGTGCCCCAATATTGCTTAGAAATCTAGTTAAGACTTCAACCCTCCCTAAAATCAAGTCTAAGTCTGTTACTTTATTGCATATTTTAAATTGGAAATACAGGCTAACCTGTTATGTGCGCCAAATTATTTTAAATATGCATACTGAAGTACTCACATGCACAAATCCTTTAAATAAAAAGTATTAACACTATGGCTCTGATTATATTAAAAACTTCTACATTCAACTCTAAATCTTCCCAGAATTATAATATGCTCACCCTTTAAGGAAACAAGTATGTCATTCCAAATGATTTTGGAATATCTTTTTGGGTGCTTGGGGTTGTACTTATTTTACTAGGTTCTGAATGAATTCTTATTAGCAACCCTGATAGGACTTTCTGAGCCCTATTTATATTTCTATAGCATGGCCCTCCAAACAGGTTGGATTCATACAGTTCAAAGCCTTGGATTTGAATCATGGTACTAAGGTACAGAATTCTCCAATCAAGGACAGGGAACTCAGGGACACCAAACATCACTGATGTAACTGGCAGTGGGGCTCTGGTGCATACAACACAGTTCTGTTTCACAGCCATGAAGAATGCTGGTTATTAGAAATGTTAACCCTCATTTCTCTAACTCTTGCTTCCAAAAAAAAATACACATGTACACATATAGTGGTGCTTGATCCAGTAAACCTTACATTACAAAAGTTACTTTCAACTAAGTTAACTTTAAAGTTAATCATGACATTCCTAAACTATTCCTACAGTTATGTGAGTACCCTCTCTCCCTGTGCCTTACATGATGCCTGTGTGGTGTATCAGGGATATAAAGACAGCCTAGCCTGCTGCTCACAAGGAGTTCACTGTCCAAAACAAGGGCTAAGATAGAGGAAATCAGCTCTATGTGTCAGACAGCAACTGAAAGAGGTTCTAGTAACATATGTGGGTAATCAGCCACAAATAATTCCAGAAATCTAGAAAGCCTTCCCCAAAGTACTGGAATATAAGCTAGCCTTTAAAGATAGATTACATTTTCTCCAACATTATAAAAAATTTCCAACATACAAAGTGAACGCTATATACACGATATACCCACCACCCAGATCCTACCTTCACTTTTTCTTTATTCGCTTTATCACATGTCACTCCATCTATCCACTCTTCTACCCGTCCACCGAGCCATCTTATTTTGTTGTTGTTGCATTTCAAAATAAGTGGCAGGCATGATAACATCCCTGCATCCTTCAGTGTGCATATCATTAACTACAGTGATAAGACTGATTTTGATAGGCAGAATGGAGGGGGTATGCTGAAGACCCTTTTAGACAGAGGAAGCAGCATTTTAAAATATATATACAGAGGAAACTGGGGCTCCTAAAAACCAGGCATGCTGACCCTCAAGCTCCCTTGACCACTGCACACTTTCTCTTTCTGAGCCCAGGAATCTCCAGGTTCTACATTCACAGCATCCATGAATCATCTCCTTCATTCTTCTCTATAAATACCTGTAATAGCTTATAGAGCTGAGTGGCAATGTCACACTTCACCACTAAGTGTCATTATACTACAGCTTCTCTGCAGCACAGAATGTCCTTTAGAAATGCACACCCTATCACTTCTTTAAATCTGAGATGCAGCAGCTGCAGTTGCCTTTGCTTTTCCCACAGGCAAGAGGCAGCAGCAAAGGCAAACAGCCTGACCTGTCGCTTTTATACTGTGATCCTCACTAAGTGCTACGATCCAGTTTTTATTTTCTTTTTCCTTTCTCCTAAGTGACATAACACAGTTGAAAGTGAGCCCATCATTGGCTTTTCCAGCCTCCCAGATTGCTGTGAAATTTCCGCTAAACGGGCAATAGAGAGAGAGAGAGAGAGATTCCAACAGAAAGGGAGTTTGCACTGTGCTTGCCTTACCCAGAGAGAAGACTGGTTAACGTTGTTGTGGGCTTGTGTGTAATGGGATGTGGCCTCAGGGTCATGTTTGAGGCACAGCAAATGCAGGGTCTGTGGCTACAAATTGTAGCCCAGAGACACTCGGCTTTAACAGTGTAAGAGCCACTTTGTAACTGAATGGAGTCAGGGAGCCACAAAGGAAGAAGTAACGAATGGAACCTCTTCCCTGGCTGCAGCCGGTCTGAAGGCTAACACATACTCTGGCCTGGGGAAGGGGCTTTAGTGTACTCTAAGGAAACCTCTGTTAGCCCTCTCTTTGCTGGGACGGACATGGGAGGATTCCCCCACAGGTTTTTCCCATGTTAAAAGAACGAGAATCAGATGGAAAACTCAAGCTTCTTCTGACTGCTAGACCAAAGCTGTATGAAACAGGCACTGATGCTATGGTTGTAGCCATATGGTCTTCCACACCCCCTCACAAGCCTTAACTTGGCCCAAGGGCACTATTAGGCTGTTCCTTGTTAAGACCCTGAGCTGCCTGAGCTCTGTACCTGAACACACAATTGCTTTCATGGCCTGCATCTCCTTGCCCAGTGCTGCACGTCTGGATTCTGCCCACCTCTCAAATGCCTTGTCCTTCATGAGCTTTCCAGCTGGGAGAGGTCAGGTCCCCTCTCCCTAAACATCCACAGCCCTTGACCTTGGCCTCTTTACTGCTGGCTCGTATATTTTCTGCCTTGTATTTGATCGTTTCAGCACACGTCATGGCTGCAAACAGAGCATAAAGAACAACAAGAACAACAACCAATGAGGGAACTCCCTGGTGGTCCAGTGGTTAGGACTCTGGGTTTTCACTGCCAAGGGCCCGGGGTTCAGTCCCTGGTCGGGGAACTAAGATCCCACAAGCCACACCTAGAGGCCAAAAACAAAAAAAGAGCCAATAACATTCATCCTTTCTCTGCCTCCCCTTCCCAATCAGCTCAATGTTTATGGAATGAATTGTCATCAGGAGCAGAAAAGAGGCTCCTATGTCCCTACAATCCAGTTTGACACTGAATCATCAGCATAAACTGGAAAAAGATGACCCAGTGAGAAGAAGCAAAGAAAGATGTCTTCTACGAGGTGACAACACCACAAGGCATGATTCTGTCCTCCAACACCAGCAGCAATGCCCAATGAGAGAGCGCTTTACAACGGACTTTTCTTGGGTAAGATTCTACGAGATGGTGTTAAAATACTCTCTAGCTCTGGACCTCTCTGTATGACCTGAGGTTCATGTAAAGGAAAAAGTATCTTAGAATATGAAAGCCAACAAACAAAAAGCACAGGTGTAGGGTACACTGCAGGAACCAATTGTCAGCTGCTGGGAGAGGTCTACAGAACGGGGATGTTGGATGAACCTGTCCTGCTGAAGACCTGGGGCGTCTGTATCTACGGATACTGCCAGAGGAGGCAGTAGAGACCATTCACTGACCTGTGAGGAGTTAATAATTAGCCATTTCTCACACACTGCTTCATCACCCCAGCAACACTGGGAAAGAAAGGAGGTCTACCAAAGCTGGCCAGTCACCCACCGTACCTACAGGGCACAAGCAACACGCTAGGATTCTGGGGGTAAAGAGATGCCATCTCTGCCTTCAGGGAGCTTACATCTGTGAAGGACTCTCACCCGTGAGAACGGACTCAAGTCACCCTACCCCTCTCCATGCCTCTCAATCATGGCACGCATCAGAGCTGACAAGTTCCATTTATCTCAATGACTGCATGATGAACACCTGCCTCCCCCACTAAAGACAGGAATTTCCAGAGGAGCAGAGACCTTGTGTTTTCGCTCATCGCTGTGCCCCCGGTGCCAAGAATACAGCAGGTCCTCAGAAAGTATACACTGATGGAACGAATAACTGAATGAGAGGGATGGAGAACCAGACTGGGGGAGGGGTACAAGGCTTAGATTGGGGGTAAAGGAAGGCGCACGAAAGAGCATTTGAAATGGTCACAGAGTGTCGTTGCCAATGAGGAAGTTTGGACACCAGTGTCTCAGTTAATCCCCAATATAAATCATTGACCAAAAATCAGCACCAACCAACATGGAAAATCACCAGAATGGGCCAGGCAGCCCGTTCTGCATTGCCAGGGGCTGGTACTGCATGTTCCCCATCTAAAGTCTTACAAAATGAACTGGTGGCCTTCAGGAGGTGAACACTGGCA
The DNA here is from genome assembly GCF_011762595.2 of Tursiops truncatus. Taxonomy (NCBI): domain Eukaryota; kingdom Metazoa; phylum Chordata; class Mammalia; order Artiodactyla; family Delphinidae; genus Tursiops; species Tursiops truncatus. The sequence continues at coordinate 65,790,583 of NC_047041.1, read as the reverse complement.
AGTCTCTAAAATAAATATCCTCTGTCTACACTCACCCAGAGGCTTACAAGGAACAGCTTTAGAAGGAAGAATACACAGACAAAGGCTGTGTTAACCCTGGTTGGTCAGAACTTATTCCTTGAATCCCTTCAAAACGCCTGGCAATAACCCCAGTCCCACCTTCTCCGAGTTCCCATCAGTCAACGGCAGCTGATAACATTATCAAGTGATGGCTCCATAAAACACTTCATCTTAGCTAACAAACCACACATTTGCATAAGACTACAAGGGTCGAAGAGAGAGACGAGCAAGTAAAAATGTCTAATGTTATGCACTGAATACAAACAATCCCTCCATGTTGAATTCTTTTTGTTGTGTTTATTTCCAGAAGGAAAATAAATATAAATGAAGAAAATTTTTCTAATGGCTCATTCTTTACGAAGCAATAAAGAGATGCTACACAATCACCTTTTTTTAAAAAAATTATTTACTTTATTTATTTTATTTTTGGCTGGGTTGGGTCTTTGTTGCTGCGTGCAGGCTTTCTCTAGTTGTGGTGAGCGGGGGCTACTCTTCGTTGCAGTGCGTGGGCTTCTCATTGCGGTGGCTTCTCTTGTTGCAGATCACAGGCTCTAGGTGCACAGGCTTCAGTAGTTGTGGCTCGTGGGTTCTAGAGCGGAGGCTCGGTAGTTGTGGCGCACGGGCTTAGTTGCTCTGCAGGCATGTGGGATCTTCCCAGAGCAGGGCTCGAACCCGTGTCCCCTGCATTGGCAGGCAGATTCTTAACCACTGCACCACCAGGGAAGCCCTACAATCACCTTTGTAATCCTCTACCTAGCCTTAATTACGTTATGCCTCTAGTTGTTCTTTCTAATCCATCCTATATACAGCTACTTGAAACACACCTCTGGTTCAGCCACTCTACTGCTTCAAGACCTTCTGCCTATAGTCTAAAGGTCAAACTCCTTTAGTATAGTATTCAGTAGGGTCCCACCGTCTGGCCCTAACTTTTTTTTCATGACACACCACCATCACCTTAATCCATTTTACTGCCATCAAAATGCACACCTAGCTTTCAGTTCCCTGAACCATCCTGCCATTCTAAGGTTTTGCTCACAAGTACCATACACCTTAAGACCACCAATCAAAAGCCTTCCAGGTCCAGCTCAGATACTCTTTCCTTCACAAAACCTCCATGAAAGGCCTGAAATATGCACTAGGCTTGGAGTGTGTGAAGAGGAGTGAGCCAGGGAGCCAGGTACCTGGAGCTCACCTCACAGACCAGTGGCTGGGAAAGACCACAATACTACAGAGCAAACTGAAACCAAAGACACTGTGAGTTAAAAACAAGCTGCCTGGGACTTCCCTGGTGGTGCAGTGATTAAGAATTTGCCTGCCAATGCAGGGGACACGGGTTCAATCCCTGGTCTGGGAAGATCCCACATGCCGCGGAGCAACTAAGCCCATGAGCCACAACTACTGAGCCCACGTGCCAGAACTACTGAAGCCTGCGCGCCTAGAGCCTGTGCTCCACAACAAAGAGAAGCCACCGCAATGAGAAGCCCGCGCACTGCAACGAAGAATGGCCCCCGCTCGCCGCAGCTAGAGAAAGCCCGCGCGCAGCAACAAAGACCCAACACAGCCAAAAGTAAATACATAAATAAATTTATATATTAAAAAAAAAGAAAACTGCCTTGTATATACAAGTGGGGTGAAGGGAGATGGCTTGACTCTGACTGGGAAGTAGCACAGATTCCCCATGCTGCCCTGGGCCCAAAGTACTTTACTTCATGGGTCAGGGCACTGCCCACATTCTGGCTCTAGTAAGAGTTCCTTGTGTAAAAGACCATAAGCTTCTGAAAGGTAGGTTCTATATCTTCAGCATTTTTGTGTCCCACACACTCAAGGTGTGTACAGGATGTTAACAGACTCTAACCTTGTTGACCCCAGTGGCAACCTAAGTAGACCCCCTACCCAGAGGCTCTCAGGAGAGTGCTCAGTCCTGACAGTTCCTGCCACTCATCTTGTGGGCATTCACCTTCTCTTTCATGCCCACATCTGATTACGTTGCTTTCCTACATTAACAGGTCCCCATCCATTATAAGAAAGACACACACTCCTTAGCTTGTTACCTAAGGCTAACAGCCCATTCCTGTACTGCTATAGCAGCTTCATAGAGTTCCCCTAGCCATCACTATGCTTTTCCACACCTCTATGCCTTTGTGTCACCATCTGTCCTTAAATGTTCTTCTTCTCCTTTGCCAGCAAAACTCCTATTTATCCCTGTAAGCACCAACTGAAGCATTTCCTCCTCGACATCTGGGAGCTTTCCAAACTGAGCTAGTCGTTTCTCCTTCGTATGCTCATGTACTGAGCAGATAGCCCGGCTGCTGCTACGCTGCCATTACTTACCTACAGGACTATCCAGTCCCCTCTTAGAATAGTGACTGCTCTATGGACAGAACCCATCTGGTTCTGACTCCAGATCTAGCGCCTATTAAGTAGGTGCTCAGTAAATGTTTTCAATTAAAGGAAAAAAAAAAAAAAGAATGAATGAGCTCTCCTCTTCCATATGAAGAAAATCAGAAAAAAAAAAGATCTAAAAAAAGAGTACCTAAATTGGATAACAGCATTGTCAATACCATCTGAAATCTGTAGGCCCTTTTACAGTTACAACTATTTTAGTGAGAGGCGGCACAATTCTCCAGACTCTCGTCGTGAGCTCTTAGCTTGGCTCAAGTGTGACCAACACATGCTCTTTTCCTCCTCACCCCTCTCTCCCCCGATGACCTCCACATGCCACAGTAATATGGACCTGGTCCAAAAAAAAGGTAATCCAACATTAACCCAGGAGAGTCCTGTTAATGAAAAACTTTGGTAAGAACACTCTGTTTATTTATTAATTATTTGGCCTTAGAGAAGTGTGAAATCCACACATCTGAAGTGCTAAAAACTGCTGGTCTTTAATGGAGATTCTTTAATAGTGGCACTGCTGCAAACTTTTTTTTTTTTGGATTCAGATGTATCATTGCCTAGATCTTCTCTGGGAAATTTGAACATGTACTTATTAGCTGTGTGAACATGGGAAACTTGCTTCACTTCTCTGGACCTCTTTTTCATCACTTGAACTGACATACATGGTTTCTGTCCAGGATACCATACCACATGGCATCTAGTGTAAACCTACAATGTTTCTACTTTTAACGCTATAGAAATGGAACATCTTTTCCATGCTACACTGAAAATGTCCTCAAAATCTTTGCATTCATTACCCTAAATCATCCAAATGATATGGCCATAAAACCTGTTTCTAAGTAAAAGGAGCCCTTTATTGTGATATCTGAATATTAAGAGGGCATCATGCAAATTACGTAGTTGCTACAATAATCTTTTAATTTAGAATAGATTCTTCCTTGAATAAAATAGCAAGAACTACGTTTTTGCTAAGGGCTAAATGAGGCCAAAATTATAATTTGTGGCAGATTGTAAAATTACCTCTATGAATAGACTGCAGGCATTGCATTAAATGTCCCAACCATGTCATCAATGGTCGTCATGCAGAAGTAAGAAAGGCCCTGTCTCAACCTAAAATGCAAGAAGTCCAACGTTCTAGAAGTGGAAGAGGAGGCCACTTTGGTTTTGTATATTCTCATGGTAGTGGTGGAAATTTTGGAGCAGGACTAGGAAGGAACTTTAGAGAGGATCTGATGGATATGGAAGTGGTCCTGGATTCAGGGGTAGCTATCATGGCTATGGAGGAGGACCTAGAGGTGGCAATTTTCTAGGTAGCCCTGGTTATGGAGGCTATTAGCCAGAATCATGGTGGAATAAGACATAATGTTATTCCTTTAAAAAAAATTTTGTGGGTGTGTAGAGTTAAGAAGCTGTTGCATGTTTGTGATTTAATAAAAATTATTCTAAAGGAAAAAAGAAAATAAACAGCATGTCTCCCACTGGATTTCCAGAATTTAGTTGTCAGTGTAAAAACAAAACTATCATTAGAAGAATTAAGCATCAACTTCTGAAGTTATATAGCAGTAGCTATACAAAGGTGAGTTATGCAAGCATTAAAATCCAAATGACACTCACATAGGATTACTTGCTGCTTAGAAAACACAGTATTCGATAAAAAGAATTCTAAATGTCTAGGCACTTAGTAATTCTTTTAAAAATAATATGGAAACCATAACATAAAGAACAACATTTTAAAAAATGCACTCAAACCCAAGAGACTGAAACTTGGGGGGTTAAGCTAAATGCAATAATATTGGATGACAGGTAGGGACGAAGTGAGATAAAAGAAAGCTAGACAATACCTACTGTGTGAATACCTACTGTGTCAGCACTATTCAAAGCACTGTGCTTATACATGAATACATTTAACCTTCATTCCCACCTTATTCCCATTTTATAAATGCTGAACCTGAGCTTCAAAGAAGAAACTTGCCCAAGTTCCCAAACCAGTTAAGTGGTAGAATTAGGAGTTGAACCCAGCTTTGTCTTCCAAGCTCATTGTGCTTAACATCAGACCAACTGCTCTGAAAATAGCCTCTATAATAAGTTAACTTCTCACAAGATCATTACTAAGTGCTTAACCAAAACAAAATCTTAAAGGGGCCCAACCCAACCACAAAGTGGATGGAACTGTAATATACCATTTTAAAAGTCCATTCACCACCTATAATACAAGATAAAACCTCACCTCTTCATGCCTTCAAGGCCATCATAATCTGGCCACAATGCAGTCCCCGTCCCCTGTTCAGTAATATCTGCTAAGTATCTTCTATGTAAAAGGCATTGCACTAGGCACTGGAGGAGATACACACTGGAATAATAACATGTTCTCTGGCCCCAAGGAGTTTAGATTTTAGGAGAATTGAGGCAAGAAGCCACACGTCTGTAATAAAAGGCAGAATATTTACGAGGAGAGGAAACATACTGAAGAACAGTTTGAGAAAAGTCCAGAAATGTTTCCTCCTGTGGTTGCCACGTTCTCTGTCATTTACCCAACTGCACTGGACGCATTAGACTGCTCTCAAAATCAGGAGTATCCAAAGGCAACAATATCATCAACGAGAAAGCAGTGGCCTATGAAATGGGCTTTCATTTTAGCTAGTGATCAAGCAAAACAAAGAGATTATTAGCTCTTTTGGTTGAGTTTTAGATTCAGGAGAGTTAACCCATTTTTATTCCCCTTTTAAATTTCTAATTACTCAGGTAATATGCAATATATTCTCTGTAAAAAACATAACTGTTACACATACAAGCCCACTTTTTGCCCTTTCTCCTGCCTCGCTCTACAGAGCTATTGTGTCCGTTGGGTGCAATTCCCTTTGTGTAGATGACCTGCCCTCGCCCCTCGGTCCTGTCCAAATCTGCTGAACACTTACTTCTGAGTTGTCAAGACCCGGTTCCAAAGGCACTCCCCCAGCTCCCTGACAGTCTGTTCTGCCTCTTCAGCTCGGCAACCTCCATGCAAACTAGCATAGTGCTTGCCATGCACGCTTCCTGTGCAAGTTTTTGCTCCTTTTTTTTTAATTTTTTTGACAAATTGGGAGCTTCTTTAAAGCAAGGCCCACGTCCTGTTTCCCACAGTATCCCCCGGCCTCTAACTCCTGGCATTGTACTCAGAGCTTGCTACTTAATGATAGCACTGCTGCTGATTTTAGCCACTTCTTGGAAGAAAAAAATATTTGAAGAGGTGACATCATGGCACACAGGAGGTGGTGACAATGTTTTCTTTGAAGAGGCAGGAAGACAGGGAGGGAAAAGGAACAGGAAGGACAGAAAAAGCACTGTGCTGGCAGGACTGGGATATAAAGAAGAACACAAGAGTTCGAGGAACTCACAGCCCAACTGAACGCTTGTGAGCTGCTGAGATACCCATGCACCCCAAGACACCTCTCCTCCTCACAAGCTCCAAGAAACGGACAAGGCACACGTGATCATAACTGAGATACAGGGGGCAAAAAAGGACACCGAGTGACTGCTCCATTCCCTAGTGGACAGGACCCGGAAAACTTAGAGCCTTTCCCTCTTCAAAATTAGCTTGCTAAAGCCACTCTGTTTTTAATTCTTGTGATCTTTAAGATTTATCATCCTGCCTCAATTCACCACCCTCACAGAGGAGAACACTCAGTATTTAGCTGAGAAAAACAAATGTTCTAAGAAACGGCTAGAATAAGTTAGAAAAAACTGGATCAAATGGAAACAAACCAGCTCACTCCGGGCTGTATCCTGGGTAGCCATGATATTTTTTAAAGACAGGGAATACAGACAGTCGACGTGGCTTCATCTGCAAGTTCGTTCACCACACACAAGTTTGATTTTGTAAGAAAAGGCAGAGCCCAAACTACTCTTGACTCCAGCCCTGAAGGCTGCTTTGCAAAGATATCTCAGAGTGAAATTATTCAGCAAACCCTTGGTGGATAGAAGGTTCCACAAGTCAACAACCGCTTAAGCAGTTTAAACCAACAAGCAAGATGCCCTCTATTTAAATGCTATGAGCGAATCTATTTTAAGCCTTTAAAAATCCTTTGGGCAGGTGTTTAAGCTGTGTACAGACTGAGCCTGGGGAGGCTCTGGACGAGGGGGAGGGCGGGCTCCACTCTTCATGCAGGCAACATTTTGTTCAGACAATCTTCCTGCAGCAGGTCATGTGACAAAGGCCAAATAAACAGCATCTGGGGATTTTCAATTACAGACCTTCGCCCAGCATGCCTGCACTGTAATCTCTACCAGATGAGGCTCAGGCCTCCCTATTTTCAATAATTCACACACTGTGTACACATAACATGACAATAAGGGCATTCATGGTGCAGCCCGAGTCGCAGATCAAAGCTAGCAAAGGGCCAGCTGTAAGCATGCTCTGCTGCTGGATGATTCGTGCTTTTCACAGGCTTGGAGAGACGCTCTGCAGGACCTGGCAAGCCGGCCTCTTTCCTGTGCGGTATGCTGAGCAAACTCTGAGCATGAACCAGGCACAGCCTGCTGGGATGTCCAGAGAGGCGACTCATTCCATGTGCATCTGCAAGTAGTGGGCAGCTTCAAACTCCAGCCTACTCAACAAGCTGCCTCTTGGGAAAAGCTTGCCTTGGGCCAGTGCAAGAGCCATGCAAAACCTCGCCCACTCCCAGGAGCAGGTGGTTCTTGAAAACGAGCCTGTTCTAAAAAGACGGTAAGGTTCTCGCACTTAATAAACCCTCAGCCAGGTGCTCCGAGTTTACAGACCCAAGGGCTGTGGAGTCTCCATTCAGCCATCACACACACAAGCGACTCAGACGCAAACTACACGGAGGTATCTATTTAACGCATGTTACAGAGCTTTGAGTCTGGGAAATAAAAGAGGGCACTCTATTGTTGCTACCAAAATCCCCACACGTTAACTCAATTAACTTGTGTGTGTGTGGACTAACGCGTTTAGCCACTGTGGGCATGTGCACGCATGCGTGCCTGAGCACTTGAAAGGCATTCGGAATGTTCAAGTCCACAACATTCCACGTGCCTACTGCCCTGCAGGGAGAGTTGCAACTGGAGGAAATAAGGACACCGCTTCCTCATATAAAGATTTCATACCCGTCAATCAGGGTAGGACCCCGGAGAAAGCCGTAATGGTGACTTCCTCAGCAGCAAACACAGGCTGCTCACAGCTGTGAGCTGGGCGTCCTTACCCCCTTTTCTCTCTCATTCAGGATGGTTTCCTCTTAATCACAATAATCCCAAAAGTGCTAAAACATATCAATCGTTGGGTAAGCCCTGCCTACAAAGGGCCAGCCGGCTGGCTTTTATGGCCTTGTTCAACAGCAGCTGATACTTCATTCAGTGACAAATCCAATTTAGCAGTTACAAGAGGTTTAGCATCCCTGAAAAAATACTGGGGTTGATCTGGCGCTCTGAAGTCAGCAAATGCTCCACTGCCATATTGTTGCAGAGATTATTCTGCTGTCATGTCTGGGTGTCTACAACCAACTGTCTCGCACCTTCTCTACCCTTGCCCCCCACGAGCTGACGGTGATGGTGGTGGCAACAATTTAATCCCCGGATAAAAATACAGGCAACAATCATACTTGGAAACTGACTAAATAATGTGATTTTACCACTGCCCTCCTCTCTCTCTCTCTCTCTCTCTCTCTCTCACACACACACACACACACACACACACACACGAGTAACTGGCTCCACTTTTCAAAAGGAGGATTTCTACAATACCTTGAAGGAAAAGCTATGGGGAGAAATTAATGTCACTCCAACCTTTGGATTCTGGGTCAGCTCTGAAGAGTAAAAGGAGACAAACAACATGTAAAGATTTTACCCTTGGACTGAAATTCGTATTATTAAAAAACTCTTGCAGGACTAATGTGAAGACCTGGGAATTAAATTCTTTACATTCATTTTTAACATCAAAATGTTAAAACAAAGAAAGGCATTGAGCCATGGTGGAAGGAAGCAAATAAACTGACAGAAAGAAAAATTAACTTCTGAATTTTTAATACACGCAATATATACATATATATGCATATATATATACTTTATAGATTATTATATAAATTGAAGTTAGAAGAATCTCCAAAGAAAATAACTCAAGATAATTTAGCTACAAAAGGGATACACAACCAACAAAATGCCATTTTTAAGCAACAGCACAAGGTAATTTACAAAGTAGAATAAAAGGGAAATGATCTAATAGGAACATGGGCCGATTATTCCTTTAATATTAGACTTCGTAGTCAACAGTTGGTTTTTTATCCCAGCTCCAGTTTTAACGATACCAAAAAAAGTGTCCACAGAGACATCTGGTTTAAAAAAAAAAAAAAGTTTTCAGTGCCATAAATGAGATGTGCAATTGTGACTGGCAAGATATCAACAATGGAATATTCCATAGAGTTTTTATTTCATGTGGTTTTAAAACTTTATTCTTTTCTCTGGATTTTTTAAAGCATACACTGGAAATTAAAACAAAAAGCAAACATCCAAAGCCTGCAGACTAGAGAAGACATTTAGCTTCTGTGAATAACAATCCATTAGATTAATATTTTGTCAATGTCACTTATCACAACAAAAGCAACGGGATTTTATAATTTACTCTAAGTCTGGTTTGATTAAAATTCAAAAAACCACGGCAAAGCTATATTGAATTTCGTTTGCTGCATTGTAATTACTTACTTTGTAGCTGACTATAAACAGTGTTTTATTACAGCCACAAAAATGCATTTAAAAACTAACAGTAATTCAGAGACACTAGAAGGACCAAGGGAACAAGTCCCATCACTTCTACTCTGAACAGCAAGTTAGTCTCTACGTTAACGCGACATCAGAAAATGGGGACCCATGATCTTTCTCCATCCTAGGGGACCTGTGGGTCTGCCTAAGTTGCCTTCTCTTAGAGCAGGGCTCGGACCCCCTGAGAGCACAGATTTGGCAGAGCCAGATCTATGCACCTCCTTCCTAAGACAGAGAAAGACTCTCACTTGGCTCCAACTCAGCAATGAGATAATAGAGGCTGCCAGGCATGATGGATGATTTAAAGGCTTAAAACTACTATTTGCATCCTCCAGATAAACAATTAGATGGAAAAAAAATTTTTTTTCTAGAGGCAGCTTCCAATACTGTTAATATACCTGGCAGGGGAGAGTTAGTTTAGTGAAATGAAGACTTACTTTAAAAACATTTGTCTGAGCCATTTTCTGAAAGTGTCTTTCTGGAGTGGAAAGAAGCAAACCATCCATTTTGGATAAAAAACCAAGTTTAGAAGTTCAAAAGTTAGAGACGTATAACTCCCTTAAAGTTAGCATCAAGGTTTTCAATGCATTTGATTACTTAATTTTTCCATTCCCTTATTTTAAATCCATAATTCTTAAAGGCGGAATAATAAAAAATTCACTTATTGGACAAGGCAGGCAGGCATAAACATGATTTAAGCATGAAAGAGAGGAAACAGCCTTCACACGCACTTGCCAGAGAAAAATTGGTGGTTCTGAAACAGCATACAGGCAATTTTCTGGAGCTCATGAGGATCCAGGGGGCAATGCCTGAGAAATGACAGAGACATGTTTGAAAAGTCAACCTGCATTTCTCTAGAATGAATTTACAGGACGGGGCAGGAGTACCTCTGGAAGTTCACCAAGCCTCCATTAATAAATGAGGCAGCAGTGCAGTTTCCATGGAAACAGAGACTCCAACTCTCCAGCAAGCTTAGTGCATAAACGCCAAAGGTTTCTCCTCAAATCTCAACTTCCCGTTTCCAGGTGCTGACAAAACCAAACATACTTTTAAGCCTGGAAAAACAGTGCAGGGGTTTTGAAAAGGGATTCTCATAACACTGGCTTGGTCAAAGTGGTGTGGCAGCTTCACAGACAGAACTCTGCAGCTCCATCTTGCTATAACAGAGGCCTGGAGCATGATTTTAAAGGGAGTTAAGAGCCCCCTGAGAATGTTCCATGAGTTAAATATATTTGCTGTACTATTATAATGTGTTAGGACAAGTTATATATCATTATAATAGGCTCCCATGATTAACATTAGTCTGACTGTTTTTTCCTTGCTCTGTAGAAACCATTTGAGGATAGGATCAGCTTGCTCACCAGTATGGGCACCTGAGGAAAACTGACTGCATTTCTTTAACATACATAACCTTGAAGCTTATACTTCATGATGTCATGATACATTTTCAAAGGAGACCTTTCCAGAACCTTCCATATGAACAGGGAAGTGTGGTGCAGACTTCAGAACTCTGCCATCAACTAGTCACTGACTTTAGGGGACACTTATTAACCTTTTTACGCCTCAGTTTCCCCAAAGGTCTAATACTTTATAATGCTGTAATATCACAATAATGATGAGATCTCACTGCTTTTACATTCCTTCCAAACACAGAGAACACCAGAAAGCACTGGTGTCCTTTGATCCTCCACCTTCCATTTCCCTGAACACTGAAAGAGCTGAGTCTCCAAGGTACAAACCAAAGGAAGATGGCATACTTCCCAGTAAATCCAAGAAGCTACAAGAAGGGCTACTATGCGAGCAGTGGCAGAGGAAGTGGAGGTATGGAGGGATTCTTGGAAAAGCACAAGAGAATTCTAAACCAACCCTCCAAGAACAAGGCAAAACCAGCATTCAGCACAGAGCTCTCCCTGGAGAAAAATGATCAAGGAGAATAAGTCCAGTCTGTGCGCTCACGTAGGGAACACACTTCTTAACCAGCATCCGTCCCAGCCACCTCAAGGGCTGTGCTAAGAGGACAGAGACACTCTCTAAAGCCAACGGCTTCTGACTACCACCGTACCTTATGGGCATGACTTGGGTGCAGATAGCTGAGAGTATCAAAGGAGGACAAAAGGCAGCTTTTCTGCACCCACAGAGCTTACAATCTACCCTGTGGCATACAAGAGATGCAGGTAGGAAGAAAAGGCAGATCCACAGGGGTTTTATGTTTTTAAGGGTTTTCCTTTTTAATTCTGTTCGCTTGCCCCCCAACCCCTTTCACACAGGAATAATCTAGTTTTAAGTCCCTCTCTGCATCCATATAATAGTGTAACTTCCCACACGAGTGCTGCCTTTAGCTAAAAGGCTTTAGCAGACAGTAACAAATTCCTGACAGCTCCGACAGATAACCTGAAAAGAGAAAAGGTTTACCATTTCAATTTTCAGACAGGTCTGGCCTGGGGACAAATCAGTTGAAAGACAAAGAGGGTAAATTTCCAGTATGACTCCCCTTGTAAAAACCATAAAGTTACTATCCAGGGGGAACAATCAAATGTCTACCAGAACTCTGAAAGCCACTGCATATCTAATTCCATTCCAGTCATGAAATCACATACAGAGAGCCGTCATGTATGTATAAATTCCCTTAATATGAAGCCTGTGTCTCATTTTTCTACCTCTGAGGAAAATGAGGTTTGTGGTGTGAATGGGGCCGTTCTCTCCCTGAAAGGAGACATGCAGAGAGCTGGTGTACCTATTAACATAGCCAGCATTCCCAAGTTACATGACGAGCACAAGGAGAGACACAATGACATCACTGAACCCTAGACCCAGGCATCAAGGGCCAACAGATGCTCTTACATGTCATGATTAAGAATATAAGTAAAAGTGGAGAGAGAAAGACCCTTACTGAGAAACAACCATCCCCATTATATGAATTTTGACTGACCTTTCTGTACAATTTAATTACAGACCCTTCAGCGTGAATGAGCAACTGGGAGTATTTATTTAGCTTGGTTTATGAAGTGAGTAGCTAGAGGAACAGCAGAAGATGAGCTAAGTTGGCTATAGTGAGACAGCCGTGCCAAGAATCTAGACTGCATCCTGCAGACAATGCAAAGGGCCATCAGATGTGCTCAAGGAAGAGAATGCTTGAACATCCTACCTGGGCTTTGAAAAGCTAAATCTAGCCATGGAATGAAGATAAGAAATCTAGCTATGGGACGCAAACTAGACTGACGGGGCTAATTGGAGGCAGGGAGATGGGCAACAGTTCAGGTGAGAGAGGTGATGAAGGCCTGAATTTGGGGAGTAAACCTGAAGAGAGCAGGAGAGGAGATGGAATCAAATGAAGAACTGCCAGGTCTTCTTGACATATCTGGTGTGGATGGGAAGAAAGGATTTCCATGGCAGTTGATGTTCTTTTTTTGTTTTTTGCAGTACGCAGGCCTCTCACTGTTGTGGCCTCTCCCGTTGCGGAGCACAGGCTCCGGAGGCGCAGGCTCAGTGGCCATGGCTCATGGGCCCAGCCGCTCCGCGGCACGTGGGATCTTCCCGGACCGGGGCACGAACCCGTGTCCCCTGCATCGGCAGGCGGACTCTCAACCACTGCGCCACCAGGGAAGCCCCGGCAGCTGATATTTTGAGCTCCAAGATGGTAGTAACAACTTAGAAACAAAGAATATGGGAAAATCAGAAGACTGGAGCAAAGGAGCCAATAGGTCTCATTTGGGGTATTTTCATTTGAGAACACAAAAGGATGTCTACGTGGAACCGTCCAGCAAGTAGGTGGATGTGCAGGGTTGGAGATTAAGAGATTCAGGCTGAGCAGGAGACACGGGTCCAGTAGTCTAGAGCCTGCTGCTGGTAACCAAACCCTGAGAGCAATGAATGACATCCAGGCAAGAAGTGTAAAAGAAATAGGGCACTGCGGAGAACTGACAGAACAGAAGAAAAGGAATCAGCAGAAGAGGCAGAGAAATCGAAAAGAGACATGTACTTGGTCCAGTGATATCATGGAAGGCAAGGATAGATGAAGCTGAAAAAAGAAGAGTGCTAAAAAAAGTCAATGATAGGACCTCCCTGGTGGTGCAGTGGTTAAGAATCCACCTGTCAGTGCAGGGGACACGGGTTCGAGCCCTGGTCCGGGAAGGTTGCACATGCCATGGAGCAACTAAGCCCGTGCATCACAACTACTGAGCCTGAGTTGAGCCAGCGTGCCACAACTACTGAAGCCCGCGTGCCTAGAGCCCGTGCTCCGCAACAAGAGAAGCCACAGCAATAAGAAGCTTGCGCACCACAGCAAAGAGTAGCCCCCGCTCGCCACAACTAGAGAAAGCCCGCGCGCAGCAACAAAGACCCAACATGGCCAATCCATCAATCAATTAATCAATGTTCCTTAAAAAAAAAAAGTCAATCATATAAAACGCTAGGGAAAGGTCAAGTGGGATGAGAACTATGAGGATACGTTACACGGCACATTAAATTACATCTCTTCAATGCTATATAATAAACATCCTCACATGCAAAAGTAGTTGTGGTTAGAGGTGAGGCCCACCCATCAGTCTGGTCTAGTTCAGTCTGCTTCTCAAGTGGGATTGTAAGGATCAAGGGGCCCTTCGAGATTTTACATGACTCATATGGTCTCATATGCATAGACTTTGGTCACTGACCTAGGAAGTGGGGGAAGGAATAGAAACATATCCAAAAGCAGCTACCGAATGGTGTGTGGTCTGGGAGAGAGTGTGGACAAAGCGGCGCCTGTATCGTGCAGACCTTTGGTAGACAGTAAGGGAGGTGAGGCACTTTCCCAGACCGATGCAAAGACTGGGGGTGCAGGGCGATTACACTCCCTGGTCAATGGCAAGCAGAGCTAAGCTATGGATACAAGAGATCATCAGTGAAGATATTCTGTGAGAAGATCAGTTATATGTATTTTACAATAAAAAGCATGTATATTAGTATTTATAACTTGTGTGCTACACATGCTTTAGATTAGTAAAAAGTTTAATCAACACATTGATTTTGTGTGCACATGTGCGTGCATGTGTGTGCGTTTGTGTGTGTGTGTGTGTGTGGTTAGTTGATTGAAAGTATTTACCAGCACACCACTGGCTATCGCCTCTTTATTCCAGTCACTGCTTCTAAAACGTTCACCAAAGGGGCAGCAGGTTCCTAAATCAGCAAGAGATGGCACATTTGAGGATCCTAAGATCATTCCCTTGCCAATGAGTCTCTCAAGGGTGCTCCAACCAACTCGCACAAGTTAGAAACCCCACAATCATGCCTGCCTTCCCCTTCTGGTTCCCCATCCTTATGCAATCCTTGCGCAATCATTCAGTTACATAAATATCCATCTCTCAGGCCTGCCTATAGCTCCAACCTTCCCTGCCTCTTCTTTTGGACCTTTTAAAGTAGCCTAACTGCTTTCCTTATCATCCATCTCTCCCTGCCCCACTCTCACCTTCCTTAAGACTGTAACCAGAGTGATCTTACTTAAAATATCAAGTCTTATCACATTACCTTCAATGTCATCTTCCTATCCCTGGGCTTTCTATCTTGCAGACCCCTACATCAAGAATGCCAATCCTTGTTGCTACCTGCAAACTTCTATTCATTTTTCAATAAAGGCTTCCATGACCTACAATTAATGATTCCCTGATCAGGCTCCCTACACCCACCCTGCGCTCAAAACCACATTCTATCATCACTGTTTCCACAACCACATTCTCTACTAGTCTATGTACTAGAAACTAGGAACTAGATAGCAGGAGCTTTTTTCTGTAACTCCTCTAATTCTCAGCCTCCAGGATACCTCCTAGCACATAGGAGATGATCAATAAATGTTGACAGAATGAATGGACCAGAAATGTACACAGAGTATGGACTGTACTTCTTTCTGAAGCCTACAATATTAAAAATTTTTTTTAAATAAATAAGTTGGATGGAAAATACTATTTTGAAAAAAATATTATTTGGGAATTGTCCTACGTCTATGAAAAGCAGTGCTCAGAGGTCTTTCATGAGTTGCTTGTGTAGTGACACGTTTGTTTTTCAGGAGAAATTTGTACGCCTGTTTTCAGAGTTTGAGCCACACGGATTTTCTGCTGAGAAACCCTTTCATGTCATGTATGTGGTTTCTCATCTACCCAAGCCTCATAATGGCAAAATATTATCACAAAAACCAACCAGAAAACAATGAAAATATTTGTAACCATAATGCCTAGACTTAAGGAACTCTCTCAGCTACTTTAATATTAAACAGAGTCAGAAATGTTTGGCTTTAGAAGACACTGTAGGGATAACTTCAACAATTTCAACTTTCTTTGCAGATGAGAAAATTAAAGCAAAGAGAAGCCAAAGACAATGCCCAAGGCCACACCACTCATGAGTTTACAACTGGGCAGAACTGAGGCCTCCTGACTCTGAGACGGTGCTCATTTCAGAACCCCTCTATGCTAAACCTTAATTTTGTACCGATTTTCTACTTAAATGTTAAAATTTTTCTTTAAAGTCCATGTCATCATTAGCATTTAGTAATTGCATAAAACGGGCCCTTAACTTTGCTTCCAACAGGATTTAAATCCAAAATTCTTCTTAATTAGACAGAGAAAGTTAATCTGGATATATCTGGAATTATGTCCCAGAGTCTATTCTGATCACAGTCACAAAATCAAAAACTTAAAGGTTGATCCTCCCCTTGAAGGATCAGTGGCCTTGGAATGTTCTTGGAGGCCACACAGCATTGTCTACATTCAATATTATCCGAGGACAATGCAGTGTTCCCAGTGCCCCTCAACAGTGGAATCCTGTCTGTCACACATTCCTCCTGAATGTATTCAAAGTTTCACAAAAGGAGGTCCCATGTTCACAAAGAACCCAAAACTTTTGTTATTAGGATTCACAGGGACATGTGGTATGTCATGAGGTAGAGCAGTGTTTTCAAAATCCCATAAGCTTTGAAGAGAGAGAATGAAATACCTTCTTTTTTAACTGGATTGATAATATGGCAGAGATACGAGGAGGCAAAAAAGACTAATTTTGAGCAAATCCACAAACATGAAAGATGACATATGCTGTCACTTGAGTCCTTGCTTTACCCCATGAAGGGCTGTCTACCAGGGCGGTGATGGCTCATCCCTCCTGCGCTGCCCCTCGGCCAGGCCTGGCCCAGGTGCATACCTACAATCTTCTGCTGGGGGAGGCATTCTGGTGGCCCTTCATCCATAACTTCAACCTTAAAAACTTAGAATCCTCTCTGCAACTACACAACTTCTCTGAATAGTTCTCTATGGATCATTCCTTCATCCACAGAATGTCTGAGCCAATTAAATCTCAGCTGTTAAGATATACAGAGTAATAGAATTTGAAATGTATTATGCAACTCTGTCCTACAAATCCTTCCTTGTAATTTCCAAATGCATCTACACTGCAGCACTTGGGAAAATACTGAATAAATCTACATTTACCCTTTATGATTTTAAGCTGCCTTTAATGTTTCCCTTCAACTTTCTTCTTTCCGACGGAAGGGGTCTAACGTCTTCAGCCCATCCGAAGGCGACCCCCAGGATCATTTTCACGGCCAGCAAGTGTGCTCATCTCTTAACATCCTCCTGCAGCAGCAACATAACACTGGGCATGACATTCCAGGGGCCCACACGAAACAACTGGACAGGACACTCAGATAAAAATACTGATACCAGATCTTATATACAAGGCAGATTTGGTGGTTTAGAAGGAAGGGCCCTTGGCCTGGGTATCTGGAGACCTAGTTCAAACTCCAGTTTGAATTTGTCTGAACCTCGGTTTTCTTGTATGTAAAAAGGGTCTAAAACTCCCTTATAGAACTGTCGTGAGGATCAAGAAAGAACATTTCTATGAAATCGGCTGGCATGGTCTCTGGCACATATCAAACACACTGTACACGTCAGCTGAACCCCAAATTAGCTATAAGTAAATTCATTTCTCATCACTATTATAATTTCTCATCTACATTGCTGTAAATGTGACCTGAATGCAATTACTCCCTCAGTCCAACAGAAACAGGCTCACACCCCTCCAACATTCATCACTGCCAATTAAGTGAGGGCAAAGAGAATGTTCACGCCTCTGCAACTTTTTGTTTCCCTCAAAGCACCACTGCACCTATAGAAAGAGTGGTCAAAAAACATCGAGGGCTAATTCACAAAAGAAGAAACGTAAATGCTCTGATGAAATGAGAAAAGGTCCATCCTTACATATAGTCAAGACAAAACAATGTTTAACAATTCCTTATATTTGGTTTAGTTTGTTTCTCTTTTCCCCACTGAGAAAACTATGACAGACATCTCTTAGCAACTTCCTTCCCTGCCCCAATATTCAAGATACTACCCCTAAATTACATTAGGAGCAAAGATTATTTTTAAGTCTTTTGATACACATAATCAAATTGCTACCCAAAAGGGTTGAATCAATATATTAATAAATACTCCCAACAGCAATACTTGCTCCTAGGAACATTAGAAAATGAGTACAGGCAAAAATGGGTATTTTATCGTTGCTTTACATTGTATTGTTCTGAGCAGAACACAAACAAACATTATATTTAACGGGAATGGTTTATGCGATACCTTAAGAAAGCAAGATAAAATACACATATAGGATGATCCCAACTTTGTAAAATAAAAATTAAGTCATGTAAAGGAAATATATCAAAATGTGGTTGGCTCTGGGTGATAGGAATTATAGGTGGATCTTTTCCCCTTCTTTATTCCCCTACTTTTTGTTTGGGCAATCCATCTCACTCCTGCACCCACCTGTGGAACACATCGCCTGCAGAGGCAGCACCTGTAGGTGGTAGATGAGGGCAGATGACAAACCCAACCAGAGCAGTACAGGTATGTGGGGGAGAGGCTACTCTGTCAATCCCAGACATAACCCCGACTCTCCACAGATAAAAGGGGACGGCATCCCATCTTCACACTGAACACCGATCACAAATCCAAGGACAAAATACACTGAGTTCTAACGAGCTGACACAATTCAAGACTACAATTCATGCGTACATGGCATTCAAATTCAGACGGAAGGAAAAGCAAGCTATTTCTAAACCCAGTCATACTGAATTATCCACCACATCCTCTTCCATGTCCTCTGGACCTTCAAACATGTAGCCTAAGATATTTCTCCCTTCCCTCTCTTCCTGACCAACTCCTACTTCTATGTCAATTCCCATCTTAGACAGCCCTTGCCTCCACTAAGTCTGCCCTGACCAAGACTGGGTTCACACACAGGGACCACCACCTACCCATGTCAGTAACTATTAACGTGTATTATAGACTAAATCGTGTCCCCCTCAAGATCCATATGTTGGAGCCCTAACTCCCAATGTGACTGTATCTGAAGACAGAGCCTTTAAACAAGTAATTATGGTTAAATGAGGTCATAAGGGTGAGGCCCTAATCCAACAAGACTGGTGTCCAAGAAAACGAAGAGACAACAGGGATGCTTGCACACAGAGAGGAGCCCATGTGAGGACACAGGGAGAAGGTGGATATCTGCAAGCCAAGAAGAGAGGCCTCAGGAGAAACCAAACCTGCTGGTACCTCGATCTTGGACTTCAGCCTCCAGAACTGTGAGACAATAAGTTTCTGCTGTTTAAGCCACCCAGTCTGTGGCCTTTTGTTACAGCAACCCTAGCAAACCAACAAAATGTGTCTGAAGCTTCCAAAGAAACTCTAAACTCACTGAGGGCAGCAGCCACATCTGCCCTGTCCACTACTGAGGGCCCAGGGCCAGGCACAGGGTAAGGGCTCAATGAAAAATTAACACATCTTGAAAAAAGGAATAACAAATAAGAAATATTGAGTGTTTGCAGAAATTAATAATAGTTTCAACCATGCAGCCCTAGAGTGTGACAGGAATGGCTACTTTTCATATTAACAGCTAAGTAGGCAAAGAGAGGAACGAGAGGGTAACCAACCATGTTGGTCCCTTTTATTCTAAACAGTTTTTAAAGTATGCTTGCAATGTAAACTCCTAGACATTATAAATAGTTAATTTCAAGAGAATTATGGATGGAGAGTAAGTTAATTAAGTTGTTTGCCTTTTTGCACTAGGGTATATGCGAGTGTGCCTGGCTTGAGAAAGAGTCACTATGGGATGTGCAGCATTAATTAACTTGGGCTTAGCTGCTGAACATAAAAAAAGCACACATTAAGCCTGAGTTAGTTGTATTTAAGGAAACTACACTTCACAATACAACACTTTTCAGAGGTGATCTTTGCCAAAGAAAAATAGATCTACTTTTTCTTCTTGTGACAAATGTGACTTTTTTCTCCACCTTTACCCTGCTATGTCCACAATACGGTGAAGGTTTTTCAAAATAACACTTAAGGCACAGAAACTAGGAGACAGAGTACCCAGCCTAAGAATGGGTTGTTTTCCAAGGCCTGAAGTCAGAAACTGAACTGCCCCTGGAAAGACAATATGCAGAGTTAGGTTTCCAGCTCATCTACAAAATCTTGATGAGCTCATAAATCCAAGACCGGTCTTTCTATCCAACCCGTAAAAGAAAGACTACTAACAGTGATGACCTGTGTTTTTTCCTGCGGTGCAAAACAGAAGAGGGAGTCCTCTCCACGTTTTCCCCAATCTAGTAAGAAGTAACGATTGCTTTCTATCATCCTCCTTTCCTAGCTTTACTTCCTTCCCAAATCCTATTATCTTTTTTTCCCTAGGTCCCAGGTACTCTACCCCTAAAGTCTACTAGGTTCCAAAATTACCAAGCCTTTTCTCTGCTCCCATTCCCTCAGTGTAATGATCCCACTTAGGGGTTATGAGGAATCGATCTGATTGACCTCATTTACACTACATTCAGTGCCCTGTATTTGTCCTAACAGGAAGAGTAACATTTTAAAAGAAGATTATTATGACTCTCAAATAAAACTCCAAAGAGCAACCCTGAGGTGTTCATTCATTCATTCATCCATCCATCCATGTAACAACTGATGGTATAAATTTTACCATTTAAAAGCTCACTGCCAAACAAGTTTATTCTCCTGCAAATATGAAAGCGTTCTGTAAGTATAAAATGCTAGACCTAGATCGGGTAGTAAAACTATTGGCATCGCCAGGAATCTATCCCAAATCAGTGAAAATAAAATACTACCACAATGGCATATCTGCTGCTTTCTAGTTAAAAAAACAAACAAACAAAAGAACCACAAGGTTTGATAATACATATATTCACCCCTGGTGTGTTGGCACATTAGCTCCTGCCCTCTTTCTGCTACATTCTGAGCACCCAATGCTCTGAGTCCCATGGAAGTGACATATAATCACAGAGATAATGGCAATCTCATACAACTAGAGAATCAAAGGCAGGGTAAAAAGTCACAAAACTCCATTAAGCATTTTCTCTACATATACTACTGTATTTACACTCCACCTTTCCGAACTCCAAGAAGGAAGCATCAAAACATTATCTTTAATCAGTAACAGGTATCATTTATTAAATGCCTACTGTGTGCCAGCCAATGAGCAACACATTTCCCAAATATCCCTCTCCATTACCACAACAGTTCTGTAAGACAGGTACTATTATTATTCCCAGTTTCCAGATGAGGAACCGAAGCCTAAGACCAGTTAAAGAGCTCACTCAAAGCACAAAGCTAATAGACGGCAGAGCTGGGATTTGAGCCCAGGTCCGTCAGAGTGCACTGCCCTTAAAAGGAGGTTGCATCAGATGTTCACAAGTCCAAAGCTTCCATGGATATCTGTTCCAGCCACTGTCCAGCCTAAGTAACAGATGACCTAAAAAGGATGAACGGTCTAAGTAAATCAAATGCTAGAAAATCTATTCTGCGTAATTCATACATCACCCTCCCCCATCCAAATGTGAGCTGAGTAATTTATCTTTCACACCTCGAATGGCTTGTTTTACAGGAAACTGTAATTATCCCCCAACACTGGTTGCCAGCCACTTGTTAACACTGGCTATAATACATATTGCTTGACATCTCATTTTATCCAAGTCATCTTTCTTGAATGCAAACCTTAAATTCTCATTCCTGAAGATGTACCTACTGCAACTCAATTCAACAAACATTTATTAGGTCTTTACATAATTACATGTGTGAAGCATACAGATACAGCCCTTGCCCAAGGCTAACTTAAAGTCAGCTTGGGGAAGAAAGGAACCAAATGTGTAAGCACCAAGGAGGCGGCGGCTAATCCCGGTTTGAGAAATTCAGAGGAGGCACCTGAAAAGCGTTCTTGAAGAATGAGTGGGGACTTATAAAATGGCTAAATAGTATTAGACCTTGGACATTTATTAAGTAACTTTGTGTGACTAAAAGAATAGGGGGAATAAACAGTGGTGATAGGTTGTGAAATTTTTTATACGTGAAAAACTTTCTCCTGCAGGGAAAAGGGATCCAAAGCTTTTCTCAGCAGCATAGGGACAAGAGTAAATTTAAGTTTCAGGAAGATGAAACAACGTATCCAAACATTTTTGGGGGTGTGACTTAGTTTCTAGCTAAGATATAAGACAAACCCCACATTTGTAGACTCTACGTGCCTAGTTTCTTGGGTTGCTAATGATGAGTATCCGTAGGTGAACCTATGGAAGGATCATTAACGTGGTTCCGACAGCGCGGCTGCGGACCCGCGCGCTCGCGAAGGAGCCTCTCCACCAGTGCGGCGCAGGACGGGAAAAGGAGGGGGAGGGAGGAGCCCGGGAATTGGCACCTGGCGTGAGCGCGGATGGGCGTGTGCGTGCGCGTGCGTGCTGCCGCCCCGGGCGGCCCGTCGGGTCGGTGGTCCTCCGCAGTGGGGAGAGCGAGAAGTGGGTGGCCCGAAAGAGATCGGGTTGGGAGGGTGGCTCCTCACCTCCCTCACCACACCCGCCCGCCTGTGCCTCCCCCGGGGCAACACCGTCCCCGCCCCCTCGCCGTATGGCCGCGGAGGCGACCCCGCCCATCACCACGCGACCGTCCTGGTGTTCTCCCGCCCGACCTCGACCTCCCCGCCACGTTCCTCGAGGTTTGGGTCCGAAGGTTCGGGGGGGGGGGGGCACGAGCCCCCCACGACGCGCCTCCGTCTCCGGTCACGCCCCCCCGTTCGCGACCGTCCCCGGCGCGGAGCCTCCGGTGCGTCTCGGAATGGGTGGCGTGGCGGTGGTAAAAAAAAAAAAAAAAAAAAAAAAAAGCTGTTTATATTTCTCCTTTTTCATGATCTTAATTCATGCACAGTACTCTCCTGCTCTGTACATGTTAGATCCAAGTTGAACCCTGTATTAAAACATTTCAGCACAAGAAGGGCAGGGGGAAGGTAGATCAGCAGCATTTCAGCACCTCTGTGCAGGCTGGAACGCAATGTTCATAATTAAGATGATCTGAATTCCACGCCCCCACCCCAAATCTTACTTTTTTCAATTCATTGATAAAATCTGGATTAAAAATACAGACATTTTGTCATTCTTACTACATTTACCTCATCTCACAAGTCTCCTGACTGGGTGAACGCTAATGCTGCTGCTTCTGTCTGGTCAATTATTGCACGGACACAAGGGACCAATTAATGCCATCCAT
Source organism: Tursiops truncatus (assembly GCF_011762595.2). Lineage (NCBI taxonomy): Eukaryota > Metazoa > Chordata > Mammalia > Artiodactyla > Delphinidae > Tursiops > Tursiops truncatus. Next base: position 65,767,835 of record NC_047041.1, on the reverse strand, counting down.
AAAAGCCTGAATCATTCTGTCAATTAACGAGAACTAACTATGTCATCAGATATATTACTGGTGAGCAAGTCTATTTGGTTGCAATATGTCTTGAAGGAGAGCAGTATCAAATGAATCACAATTGACTTGGACAACTGCTAGCATAATTTCGGAAGATGAAAAGACAGATGTGGTAGTTATTAGTGGTCCCCTGAGGAATTACAGCCAAGCAATTGTAATGTGCTAAGACTGCACTAGCAGGTGCCTGCAGTACAAATCAGACAGAGGGTTAAATCAATATTTTCAATTTCTTAGGATCAATCTGGTGTTTGAACGAGATGGAAACTTGTTAGCAATTGGCAGGATGTGTAAATGGAAAGTCAAACTTCTTATTATTTGTTAAAAAGGAATGAGTGTACTGCATCATGCCCTTGGCACAAGGTAATGCTTTCATGATCCAGTAGCTGGGGCATTCACTGAGAATCAAGCAGTTCTTAAATTTTAATAGAGTGCAAAAGGTTAGCTTTATAAAGGTTGAACATTCAAGATCTTTAAAAATGACTGAAGTGTCACTAGGAAAGTTTTGAGCTGTGACAACAGTATAGTTATTAATGATTAGTGCAAGAACCAGAAGGAAAGCTTAAACTCAATGGAAAGAGGGGGGAAAATAAGGTCTTACCAAGAATTTATAGATTAAACACAGCCTTGGGAACATTACTACTTTTCTCTTGCTTTACTAAGAAGCAGTCTGGCTTTGAGGACAATTTACCAAAAATTTTGATTATTTTTCCCCAGTCACCTATATATATTGTATTTATAACCCTTGTTCAGTGTCTAGATTGACTGAAAGACTATCTCTGACAATGTTCATCTTGGTTTTTATTAGGCTTCTTGCTTTTAATTTAGGGATAGACAATCCTTCATATGCCCCTAAATTATGAAGATCCAACACACATAAACAGAGCTTGGAAGTGTAAACAAGTAGAACTTGCAACCTAATGCATTTTATGTGTACACAGTAACCAGTTTAATCATTACTGGGGAGCAGTGTGGTTCACTGGAAAAAGTCAGACGTGGGTGTGAATCTGGGATCTGTGGCTCCCTTGTTATGTGCCTCAGGGCAAGTCACATTGCTGCTCCAGGATCAGTTATCCCGTGTGCTCTAGAGGGGAGGGGCGGGGTGTGGGGGGGGGGAGAGGTTTCCTGCCTCCTCTACTTATTGGAAGCAGTGAATCTCCTGCCTGGCATACCAATTAGAAGTGCAAATGTTTCCTTCCTATTTAAAGCAAAGTGGTATATTTCAATAAGAAATAAGTAAAGAATAAGTACAGCACAAAACTTAAATATATAAAGCCAATGTACGTAGTTATAGACAAATAAGAGACTTTGTTTTCCTTTTGCTTAAAAAAAAAAAAATCCTCTCCAGAATCTTAAAAAAAAAATTAATTCAAACACGTATTTCTTGACTACATAAAAACCAGATTTTTGAGACACAAAGATAATGAGGCAGGGTATCCGCCCTCAAGGAGCTTGAGGGTAATATGTACCTAATTAATGGTAAACAAAGCAGATCTTAAGATCAGGGCACTGGGGGAATTCAGGGGAAAGAGAAAGCCTTTAGGTGGCAGAGGGGGCTGTGGAAGGGCAGGCTCTGCAGGAGAACATCCATGGAAGAAGTGCTATTTGAGATGGGTTCTGAAGTATATATACTTCACAGTATGTGTCTGTGTATATATAAGGTAATTATAAATAACACATACAATCCACTATAATTAATGTGTAAAACACATGTGTGTATATTTATGCATATGACACATATGCTGACAGCTTCTTTAAAGGAATGAACACATGACAGTCTTGTTTATCAAATGCACCCCGGCAGCAGACACCTAAGAACAAACGGGGCTGGGCTGGGCTGGGCTGCTGGGGAAGGGACGTCCCCGGATGACACGAGGCCCTGAGAGCTGGTCCGTCATTCTGTGCCCGCCTTTGAGCACGACCGTCTCCAGGCCTGGAGGTAACTGGGCCTGTGATGAGGAGAGGCCAACTCTCAGGCTGCCCCAACGGCCGTCAGGTTTGAGCTGAGTCCTCCTGAGGGCCCAGGGCCCAGGGGCTATGGCAGCAGCACGCCGCCCAGGCAGCCCAGTGAACCAGGTAGGCCAACCAAGAGGAGGCTGCCCACTTCCTACCGAGATAAATACAATACATGTCGAGATGAGCAGCGCTGACTTCACTAAGGGATCCAGAAATTATTTATAATATTAACAGGATGCCCCCTGGAAGCCTCTGTGACCTCTGCAGGGCAGGCTATCCTCTTGACCTCACCTGCCCGGTGAGGTGAGGTACTGCTCAGTCTCCAGGAGGTTTTCTCTCTATTTGTTCACTGTCACCCTCAACTACCTCATCTCTCTCAATTCTCTCCTCCAATTTCACCAAGGCTAAGCTCCTCTATTTCCTCATGACACAGAGGTCTCTCCTCGACAGTAACTCCAAGTCCCTTCTCTGATGGTCTCCCTGGCCTCCTTGTCCCTCACCTGGCCTCCCTCAATATCTCTACTCCCAAGGCCCAGCTCAGCAAAATCACCTCATCAAACTTCTCTGATCCTCTCAGTTAGAAAATGCCCTTTGCCCTGTTCTACAGACAACTACAAACCCTCCCCCTCCCAACGCTTCTGTTAAAAAGCCTTTAAGGGGCTTCCCTGGTGGCGCAGTGGTTGAGGGTCCGCCTGCCGATGCAGGGAACGCGGGTTCGTGCCCCGGTTCGGGAGGATCCCACATGCTGCGGAGCGGCTGGGCCCGTGAGCCATGGCCGCTGGGCCTGCGCGTCCGAAGCCTGTGCTCCGCAACAGGAGAGGCCGCAACGGGAGAGGCCACAACAGTGAGAGGCCCGTATGGCAAAAAAAAAAAAAAAAAGCCTTTAAGATTTGGTGTTAGAGAGAAATAAAGATGGCCTCAACAGTCTCACGATGCCAACACATGTGTCATGCCTCAAGAATTACATAGAAGGGGGTTCCCTGGTGGTCCAGTGGTTAGGATTCGGTGCTTTCACTGCTGTGGCCTGGGTTCAATCCTTTGTCAGGGAACTGAGATCCTGCAAGCAGCACAGTGCGGCAAAAAAAAAAAAAAAAGAATTACACAGGAGATTACAAGTAAGGTACTATGCAACTCAACTGTCTTCCAGGTGTAACATGTGCTCAATATACTCAAATCTTATAGCTTTCTTGATGAGTTTCTACAAACACCCAAGTTCACGTCTAATCTCTACAACTGGGTAGGAAGGGACCCGGCAGAAGCACTCCATATCTTTATGCTTCTCCATCTCCTGTGCTAACACTGTAGCCTCGAATGTAGAAGATGCTCAATAAATACATGGACAAAGGAAGAAAACTGTTTGGCTAGAGGATCAATCTGAGCATTATAAGCCAATGTTCAAAGTCAGCAAGAGGGGGACTTCCCTGGTGGTCCAGTGGTTAAGAATCTGCCTTCCAACACAGCGGACGCAGGTTCAATCCCTGGTAACTAAGATCACACATGCCGTGGGGCAACTAAGCCTGCGTGCCGCAACTACTGAGCCCACATGCTCTGGAGCCCGGGCACAGCAAGGAAAGATCCCGCAGGCCGCAATGAAGATCTCCGTGCCGCAACTAAGACCCGATACAGCCAAATAAAAAATAAATAAATAAACAAAGCAAGAGGAAGGAACAAATTCAAGATCCTTTTCTTCGGTTTAGAATTTTCTTCTAAAGACAAATATCAGGGTAAGCAATGTTTCATGCTTTCATCACAGCACTGACAGCTACAAAGAACCCAGTTGCTCCCCAGGGCACATCCAGGGTCCCTTGGTGAGCACAGCTATATGGCAAAGCCAAATGGGCTGGGGGAAAGTTCTCTGGTTCGGGTGAGGCTTAAGGGATGCTCACACAGAGGGAGGGAGAGGTTGAGTGGGTGGGCTCATTTGCTCGTTCATTCCCTCATGTATTTTCTGTCTTGGACTGGGCAACATGGAAGGCTCTGAAGATTCAAGGTTAAACATAAGTCTCTGCCACACAGAACCATATGGTCCTTTGGGGCAAAGTGCATTTGATATAAATCCTGTCTGCTGCACTTGGGTCTGGGGGAGCTCTTGAGACATGCACGGTGCCTCCAAGTCCACCATCACTACATACATTAATCAGGTCACGGAGCTAAAACCATGGAAAAGGGGACAGAGGAAGCAGGCAAATTTCCTTTTCTTTCCTTCTTTTTTGGGGGGTTAGTTTTCTTTCCAATATTTAAAAATCCTCACAAGCTTAAATCACTGCATCTCTGCTCCATAAACATTATCATCTGCAGAAATAGTTTGTGGGGTATATCAATACATAACAGAACCTAACTAACGGATACTCCAACTTGTTCTCAAAAGGGTTTAAGGCACGTTCCCAAAAATACAGGGTGAAGAAAACAATGACGACAAAAGAATAAAAAATAAGGCAGGAGTAAGATTATACCAAAAAATAAAAGCAAGAAAAAACAAGGACTCTACATATAGCAAGGCCTGCGTTGAACCGATACCAGTGAGGGAACTGTGAGTAGGAAACCTTTTGCTTGTATTTTTGGTTAGGATGTACCATAAAATATATACTTTGTATATAGTTTTTTAAAACAACCACCCTGCCCTGGGGCAGGCTATGTGTATTGCTCGACTTCAATTTTGTAAAAAGGAAAGCTATTTCTTTAAGAAATTCAACTCACAAACGTCAGCTTTTGAAACCAAGGTTCAGCACAGAAGAGCCAATAAAAATGCTGTAACTTGAAACCAACCCACATGGCACAAAAAGAAAGGAGGGAGGTCAGCCGGGTTGCCCTCCGACACACCCTTCTAACTTGATTCTAGAACAGCAGCGCCCAGTTTGCAAGACAAGAAGCTAATTGACTCGAATGTCTGCTGCATAAGCTATAAAACAAGTACATAAAGAACAATATGAACATACAGGGCCATCAGTTCCATAAAAAGGCCTGCTGTCCAGCGCCACACTGGGCACCAAACAAGCGGGGCAATTGTTTCAGCAGGCTGCATGATGAGGAAGGAATAATTAGCGTACTTGTGAATCAAGTGTCCACCAGGAAGAGATCTCCATCCCTGAGCAGCAGCAGGCACCCCCCCCACCCCGCAGCCCTCAAGAGTCAAGCTGGGGTTTTTAAAGATCTTTACTGACAATCGTGATGCAAGCAAATACATCCTTCAGCCCAATAAACTAACAACTCCCTCCACGGTGGTCATTTCTTATTTGCTGAAACACACACACACACACACCCCTAAAGTTTCACCAACTGTTACTTTCCATTACCAGGAAATGTCATTTTCTCTCACTCATTTTTTCATTGGCTAGGGATACAACTCCTGCCAAAAAGGGAGGGGTGGTGACAAAAGCATCCATTTGAGCTGTCCTGGCACAAAGAGGGCAAAATGATCTCGAATCCATAAACGTTTGTCCACAGAGTTTGGAGGAGGGGGACCAGGAGTAAATACCTTTGGTCCTAGGATTTTTCTCATTATCCAACCTATTGAATGGGGAAAACAAAACAAAACAAAACTGTTTTCTTTCTCCTGCAAATCTGAAAATAAGCAAGTGAGATGTGTGGTCTGTCACTAGGACAAAACCCATTGACCGGGTGGTATCTGATGCACATGACAGTCCACAACAGAAGCAACATAAGCAACTGACTAGTATCAGGAGATCTAAGTTCAAATCTCTGTTCTCCCTCCTAAGAGCTGAATCCTGTTTGGCAAATCATTAACTTATCTGGGCCTTAATTTTTTCTACCTGTAAAATAGGGATAATAAGTGTTCTCATTCTCACAACCTCCCCCGAAGGGCTGCTGAGAGAACGAAATGAGATTATGCAGATGAACATCATTTGACACGAATATAATTCCTTAACTTGGTCTACTTGGAAACTCGGAAAATGCCAGGCATAATCCCAGCATCTCATGAATACTTACTGTTTGCTCAGCACTGAGGCAGGTGCCTAGGAGATGGAGAGAATTAAAAGGTGCCGTCTTCTTGCCTGTGAAGAACTCACAGGCTAATTAGAGGCAGGATATGTACGTTTAAGGCTAAAGCAAGATTAGGCATGGTTCGCTGGAGGTAATAAAGTCTAAATGCTTTCCCCTCATCTGACAATTCTTTTGCACTCAAAAAAATCCACTGGGTTTTATCCAGAAGGCTTACAGCCCTAAAAACAATAACAACAGAATTGATGAGTGGTATCTCGGCAGCGCCCAAAGGTATTCTCAGAGACAGAGCTGAGAGGAATTCTTTCCTGCCCTTTAGTCACTCTATGAATTCAAACCATAGGGAGCACAGTGGGCCCAAAGGAAATCTTGTCTTTAGGGACAGAAAGACCTGCTCCCAACCTTTCCAGTGACCTGTGCTTTTAAAAGAAAAGAAGACTGCATGGAACACCTGGAAGGACCTCCTTCAGGAAGCTCCAGTCCCAGGGACTAGAAATCCAAAGTCTAACAATATTCATTAAGAATGGGTTCCTGGGAATTCCCTGGTGGTCCAATGGTTAGGATTCCGTCCCTCCACTGCAGGGGACCCAGGTTCAATCCCCGGTCAGAGAGAAGTAATTATCAGATCTCCATTTTGCAGGTGAAGTTAAGGACTTGATAGGGTTAAGTAACTGGACCAAGGTTTGCAGAGCTGGTAAGAACTATGATTTGAACCCAAGCATGCTGATTTCAAATCCCACACTATTTCTCATCACACAGGATCACTGCAGATCCACTCTCCACTCTGATGTTTGTTTCTTGAAAACTAGTCACTCACACTATTTTCTCTGCAGAAGGACAAAAGACACTATGAATCTACCATGGAGGCCCATTAAAACCAGTTGACAAGGAAAAGTGTAATCCAAGGTACAAAGCCTAACAAACTTATGTTCTTCTCCAAGGAAATTTTTCCTCCCGAAAGGTTTGGCAGGTTAGGAAAAGACAGGACGGAGAGCTAGAATACGTCCAGAAAGTTTAAATAATTTTGAGTGGTTAATAGATTTTTAAAAAATTCAACCTCTCTAGGAACAAGAGAATATAGTTAAATGATGTATTCACTTTTCACCCACTGAACGACTGAAGATTTTTTAAAAGACAATTTTCAATGCTAGCAAAGGTAAATTGATTGAGATCATCTCATATGTACTGCTAGCAAACCTTCTACAAAGTAGTCTGGCATACTGTTTCTAGTTTCATATCTAAGAACTCTTTGCCTAACCTAAGGTCATGAAGATATTAGCTTTTACATTTGTCTTTTACATTTAGGTCTACAATCCATTTTGAGTTAATTTCTGTGTATGGTGTGAGGTAAGGGTTTAAACTGATCTTTTTTTGCATATGGATATCCAATTGTCCTAACACTATTTGTTAAAAAGACGATCCTTTTCTCTATTAAATTGCTTTGGCACTTTGTGGAAAAAATCAATTGACAATAAATATAATGGTTTATTTCTAGACTCTCAACTCAGTACCAATGACCTACCCTTACACCAATAACACACTGTCTTGATTACTGTAGCTTTTTAGTAAGTTTTGAGACCAAAGTGTAATCCTCTATTTTCTTCCTTTGCAATTTTTTTTCTTTATACTGGGTCCTCTGCCTTTCTATATAAATATTAGGAACAGCCTGTCAATTTCTACCCAAAAAAAACCCAAAAGACAAAAAAAAGGATGCTGGAATTTTTATAGGGATTGCATTAAATCTATAAATCAATTTGGGGAGAATTAAACAAATATTGAGTCTTCCAATCCATGAACATGGAATATTACTCCATTTGTTTAGATCTTCTTTAATTTTTCTCCCCAATGTTTTATAGTTTCCAGTGTGCAAATCTTGTACTTCTTCTGTGAAGTTTATTCCTAAGAAATTTATTTTTTGATGCTACTTTAAACAAGACTATTTTCTTAATTTCATTTTCAGATTGTTTTTTGTTAATATATACAGTTGATTTTTGTATATTGATCCTGTATCCTGTAAGCTTAATGAACTTATTATAGGTTTGTGTGGGTGTGTATGTGTATGTATTCAAGACTTTCTACATACAGGCTCAATTCACCTGCAAATAAAGACAGTTTTGCTTCCTACTTTACAAGCTGGATGTCTAAACTTGCAGTATACTTTTCAATAGAAGTGGCAAGAATGAACATCCCTGCCTTGCTCCCAATCTCAGGAGGGAGCTGTATTCATAATTTGCACAAAGCAATCTACTCAAGCTATTATCTTTCCTGAAGACTTTATGAAACAGAGCTGGGTAAGTATTTTCGTATACTGATGACCCATGAGCACACACAAATGAAAAACATACTTACAAACTTAAAAAAAAAAATCAGTGTGTTTTAAATTAAGAACAGAGAACCAAAAATGTCATCTAATAGATAAAAACATATAAAGTTACTAAAAACTAAATATATGAAAAAGCAGCACTGTCACATGTCATTGATTGTGTAAAGTGGAGAAAGGTAACATAAGGGAGGGCAAACAGGGGCAGCCCAGTCTGGGGAAGGTGACGTCACTGCCAGCTGCTGAACACCCTCCAGGTCAGCATGGCTCGCAGGGCCAGGAGCCCAGGCTCACCAACTCTCTCCACCCTCCACTATCCCTAGCAACCAGGACTGGAAGGGCCTGGGGGGAGGAGGCTCTAGCAGTCCGGCCCAAAACCTCTCCCCATCAGCACATGAGCCAGCTGGGAGTGAACCATGCAGGAGACTGGAAGAGAAGAAGCCTCCAGTGGGAGCTCTCACTCAGCAATCTTCACATAACAGTTTCTTAACAAAGCAGCTGGACTTCTTTACAAAAAAAAAAAAAGAAAGAAACTCGGTTCCAGAATGGAAACTTATCAGGCACCATGTAGCACTGTTTGAAAGAACATATTGGTTCCAAAGACCTTGTTTGCTCTGAAAGATGAAAGTTTAGATGCCCCAGCAAAAGGCACAGATGGGTGTTCAGAATCCAACTGCTCGACAGAACTGCCAGCTCTGACAAACGTTCACACTCTATCCTGTACACAACTTCCATGCTGTGTCACTGCACCTGCCTAGAATGACTACCATTTTTACAATCAGACAAGCCTGCAGACAATGGTTAGACACCTACTATATGTAGAACCCAGTGCCCACAGTATACACGGAGTTATCTGTAACATACATATTCTATCACACACTGAGATAAATCTGATAGGAATGGACATAGTAAACCGACTAGACATTACAAGTAGGGATTTCACAGAAAATAAATTAAAAAATAAAAGACCTGCTACGAGGTTTTAAAATCTAGCCAGAGAGAGAAAAAAACCTCTCTGGGTAGAACTAAAGCTCATTTCTCTAATTTTACAGTAGTTCTCATTTTCCAGTATCTCAGAGTGGTGAAAAGCCAAAATCACTTAGTTTCTCCAAGGACAAGAATTCGTTTGGGCTGAGGCAGGTGGAACCCCATCTGCTGAAGGGAAACTGGCAACACTTAGGGTGCCCTTTGCTTACCTCCACTTACACATTCATCACATTTTCTTTCTTTTTAAAAAAAATATTTATTTGTTTGTTTGTTTATTTATTTTTGGCTGCGTTGGGTCTTCGTTGCTGCACGTGGGCTTTCTCTAGTTGCGTTTAGTGGGGGCTGTTCTTCGTTGTGGTGCGCAGGCTTCTCTCGTTGTGCAGCATGGGCTCTAGGTGCGCGGGCTTCAGTAGTTGTGGCACGTGGGCTCAGAAGTTGTGGCTCGCGGGCTCTAGAGCTCAGGCTCAGTAGTTGTGGCGCACGGGCTTAGTTGCTCCGTGGCATGTGGGATCTCCCCGGGCCAGGGCTCGAACCCGTGTCCCCTGCATTGGCAGGAGGATTCTTAACCACTGCGCCACCAGGGAAGCCCATACACGTTCACCACAGTTTCTGCACATTAACTCTTTAGTTCCCACCCCCAGCTCTCACACCCTCTGTCCCCCCTACCCGCCAACAACTGTCCCTCTCACCTTTGTAGGCTCCGTGCCTGGTATATAATAGGTACCAAGCACACGTTTCCTTCTTTCCTCTGGTAATGGTTCTCTGGACAAGAAAACGTGATACTGGAAATACCTCATCATAGCTGGAGCTTTGTCACACAGCACTAGCACATTACACAATGTGGCAGGTCCCTGCCTCCCAGCTTTCCCCACACATAGCTTGATCTCCCATCAGAATGGTGTGCAGGAAGAAGAAATTACCCATGTCAAGGAAGCACCTACTCTCCCTGCTCTCTGGCTGGAAAGGTGAAGGGTCTAGGGTCTCCTCGAAGGTCCCCAGCATCCCCACCTGCAGTCTGGGAAGCCTCGGCACCTGCCCTGCCCCGCCCCTGGGAAATGACTTTCAAAGGTCTTCCACAGACGAGGCAGGGCCTTTGCACAGAACTACCTCCTTTAAGCCTCGGCGCAACCGTGCGAAGCAGGCCTCAACTATAAAGTGGGAACATTTTACAGGCAAAGGTTATCAGAGCTCAGAAGCCAAGGAACTTGCCCAAGATCACACAGCTGCAATTTAGTCTTCCATTTAGAAAAGACCCCAAGGGCCCACACACATGTCCTGCAAGGTCTTATTAGCCATTAAACATTTCCTAAAGTGCTCAGAGAGATGGCCTAATGAGCAAGGTGAAGGAAAACCAGGACAGCTGTTCTCTCTTCTTCATTGTCACGACCACAGACAAGATGTGTGAGGAGTGGAGGATGCAAACTGTTAAACAAGTAGAATCTGACATATGCCACACACACACACACACAAATGCTGGACAATTACCTACTAAGAATGTTGTCTTGAAATGTAAAAACTACAAATTAAACTGGAACTGGGGCCTGAATTGCTTTTTTAGTTCACTTGTTATGTAGTCTGTACAACATGTAATCAGGACATGCTCTGAAGATTACCCCCAATAAGCTTTGAAAAGAGCACAGTCATTAAATAAAATCATCCGATAATTGCATGGTTCTTGGGGTTGGGTGTTACTAATAGAGATGCTAATTTTATCTGCGCAACCACACTGATATCAGAATGAGGGTGCTCCTGAAATGGAAGTTCCTTGAGCAAAGCTCCACTGCACCCCATTCTACAAGGCGGCAAGGCTGAGGAAAGCTCCCGGATGCCCCTGCTTAGCTGGAAGGAGCAGAGTAGATAAGCACAAGGATACCCCTCAGCCCCGGTCCCTGGAAAAAGCATTGGCCTTCACCAGCTACATGCTTTCGTCATCCTTCTAGTAGAGACACTTCACAGGCAAGGCCTCCAGCACCCCATCTTCTACTGGACTCCTGTGGAGAAGCTGAGGATGAGAAGCTTGGGATAAATTATCTGAGTTCTTACTCTCAGAGGATGTGACAGGGTGGACCTGTCTTCCCCAAAGCCTTCATCTGGCAAATGGGTATATGCACCCTGTATGAAATGGGTCCTTCAACATAATTATTTCAATAAATGTTCTACACTTGTGAGAACAATTTTTCTCTATATTTTCATCGACAGAGGACCCGTGTGTGAGAAATGAGCCCTCTCATTTCCCTACAGGTGAGGCAGAGCAGTTAGGAGAAGGAGGAAAAGGAGGAGGAAAAGCAAGGAAGGAAGGATGAGGACAGAAGTGAGCGAGGGTGTAAAGGGGAGGGGTGCTCATGCGGGGGTCGCACTGCAATGCTTTACCAATGCTCAGTCGATCAGTATCTGGCTACAGGTTCCACACAGGTTGATCAATAGTCTAAAAATACATGAAAACAGATCTGGGCATTTTCTATAAAGCCATTTTTCACTTTTTCAAGAAGCTTCAACTGACCACCTGTGATGTCTTTAAGTCATGACCCTCCAGAAGGGCTGGGAGTTTAGGGTTCTGGATCATTTGCTGTAATCAGCAAGAAAGGTGTGTGTGCGTGTACTGGAAAAGCCAGGGACAGAACCTACATATTGCCTAGAAAAGCACCTAGGTCAAGACAAAGCAGAATGAACTGTGGTCTGTGATACCCTCGGTACACAAAGGCAAGTTCCTCAAGCCCCAGAGAGCATGAGATCCACAAGGCTGTACCTGAATAGCCAGTCTCCATGAGGCTGGGCTTATAACTTGGGCACCGCCCAGAGGAAAGCCATCACCACACACTAAGAGATTCCACTCAACGCAGAACTCTTTAACTTGGGGCTCTAGTTTCCCTTGCTGTGGCATACAAATTTTGCATGTTGCCAAATGAATGAGAATCTATCAAGTGGGGAATATCAAACCCAGCATATGTGGGGCTTATTAACTTGAAACAGACTGGAAGAGTGGTTGAGAGGAGGGACTCTGGGGCCAGACTGCCTGGGTTCAAATCCCAGCTTTTCCACTTATGAGCTTTGGATTTGACGTCCACTGTCCTACTAAACAGGAACATGACAACACCTATCGTAGTTATGAGGATTAAACAAGTTATCTATATAAAGTAAGAGTTACAAAAATATTGTTATTATGAGAGAATTTATGTATATTGTTTCCTCAATGTACATGCTACAATTAAATGTCTGTGCACCCACCAATTCCTATGTTGAACCCTAATCCTCAGTGTGGTGGTATTTGGAGCTGGGGCCTCTAGGTGATTAGGTCATAAGGGTGGAGCCCTCATGAATGAGATTAATACCCTTAAAAAGGGCTAAAGAGACCTGAATACTCCTCTTCTGCAATGTGAGGACACAGTGAGAAGACAGCCTTCTATGAACCAGCAAGCTGTCCCTCTCCTCACTGGATACTGAATCTGCCAGTGCCTTGATCTTGGAGTTCTAGCCTCCAGAACCGTGAGAAGTAACCTTTCGTTGTAGATAAGCCACCCAGTCTATGGAGTTCTGTTACAGCAGCCCAAACAGACTAAGACAGCACACATATGAAAACATTAAGATTCTCAGGCCCAAAAGTATTTTCCCTATCATAGAAGTAACTGCTAACATTTTATCTTATCTCTTTTGATCTTCCTATTTTGTAATTACATTTATTGGATGAAAAACCTGAACTCAAAGAGGGCAGCCGACTGGGTGGACACCTCACCACCTGTGTGTAGCACATCAGAGCTGAGCAGCCTCCCTGGCACTGTGCCACCTCCTCTCCCACACGAAACAGGGATTTCCTGTTATGTGAGTTTAACACAGCCCTGACTAGGGATTTACGGTATCAATGCTCCCCAGCTCATCTGCTGGGATTCCCAGGCTGTTTACTTACTTCCAGTCTTCCTGAAACATTTCTCATAACTCATAACTACTACTCATAACTCATAACTACAATTCCAACCCACATGGCCAAATGGAATCCAAAGAGATAAGCTATGAATGAAATGAGATGCAGCCTACCCACCCATTCAGAGGCCACCCTGTTGTAGGACACTGTTGACTATTCTAAACCCAGTACTACCAGTATACCCCATGCAGATGCCCTGCAAGACAGGAGGCAACCTACTTCCATTCCAAAGATATTCTAACTACCCCAGAGCTGTGTAGATGAGGTTCTAAATTTCCATTTGCATGCTGAGGGAACTCCCAAGGAAGGCCTCAGTTATGTTCCCATTTTAGTTTAGAAGAAACTAAACTCTGACAGAGGTTAACTTTCCTCGGTGTCCACGTTACGTTATGATGCAAATATGAATAAAACTACCCTCTCATGTGTGCATACAGCTTTAACAATTTCTAAATACTTTCACATGTGTCTTTTCACGTGGTCCAATTAAGCTTTTTTTCTTTTTTTTTTTTAAATCAAGGCTCAAAAAGTTTTGGGGACTAGACCAGGGTTACAGGGCAAGAGAGTGCTTGGAACTGGGGACAGAACTCACAACTCTGGACTCGTTTTCACGTAAGGAATAGCAAATCACTGATCTGAAAGCACCACCTGCTACAAAGGCACTGAGCTCATCATGCCAGGGCCTTGAAGAAAGTCATCCCACAGAGACCCTGGCTTTGGATAACAACAAACTGGAGAACAAACTGGAGAACAGGGGCTCTGCTTCCGGAAGCCCTGGACAGCAACAGTGGTTCACTTCCCCGTGTTAAGGGCAGACGGGCCAGTGGGGAGACCAAGGCAAAGACTGAACAGAGCATGCAGAGAGGTACAAAGCTCCCCAGCGGCTGCAAACACTTCCCTTACCTCCAAGCCCTTTCTGCTCTCAGCCTTAGAGAGACTGACATACAACATACCTTCCTGGGTTCCCAGCTGGACTTTCAGACTTAATCTTGCCATCTTATAATTGTTTGCATTTGATTTCTTTAAATTAATGTACATCAGTAGCCCGACAAAATCATTATAATAATGAACTTCATTTGGAAAACCAGCACTTACAATCCCACAGCCCTTCCAAGCCAACGGTTTTCATTTGTCTGGGTTCCCTTCTGGTCCTCGTCCTCTGAAACAGTAGCCATGATTGTAGAATAGGCACTACTTTGTATCCCACTTTTACTTCATGTAATCGCATTTTCTCTCGCAACCCGAGCATGTCTAATGACCCTGGCAAGTTCCTACTCCAAAGGCTTCTTTTAGGGTGTTTCGATTTCATCACCAATGTAGACAACTGATCTCAGAAGCTCCATGACATGTCTGACTTGTAACTCCTAAGGTCTGAGATCATGGTTTTGGGTGAGAAGCAGAACACTCTGGGGGCGGGAGGAGAGGAAGAAAGGAAAAACAACTGTGCCTTTCTTCTCAGGAGACAAAGTGCTGTTAGAGGCGAAGGCTTTAAATGCCCCTGTGGGTGGGAGGGGGCAGGGGTGCCTATGGCTCTCAGGCTACGCAGCCTTGGTGCTGCCTTAAGGATGAAGCCACTCTCCAGTCCCCAGTAAAGCAGTGTCCTGTGAGTTGCAGAAAATTTCTGTAAAGCAAGAGCCCGGAGCACATTTCATTCAAATCGAATCATGTCACAACCCCCAACATACTTTCCCACTTAGCACCTTTGCCAGCTGGCTCTGCACTGACGGAGAAGTTTAAACTCCAAGACCTGACACTCCACCCCCTTCGCCTTCTACCTCCTCCCCTCCCCCCACAGCCTTGAGCCCCAACTCCAGGTCCCTGCCCACCTGGCCACTTTGCTCACTCAGCGCCTCCACCTCCAACTCCAGGAAGTATGACCCTATTCTCAAGGAGCTCACGATCAGGGTACCAAACTAAAGGTTTTGAGTGTATGTTTATCACATGAAAATCAGTAAGCCATTTAGTTGTACGTGAAACAGTAACAACATGGTTTTAACCCATCATTTCAAATGGTGTAAAACTGGGCCAATATATTACAAAATAAGATTGCCTCTTAAACATTTTTTTTCTACTGTGAAATATAATATATGCACATAAAAGTGCATATGACATAGATATACCTTTAAAATGAAGCATTATAAAGTGAACTGACATAGGTACTCAGTTTTTTTTTATTTACAAAAAAAATCCCCTCTGAAAAAGCAGTGATAACAAATGCAGTCACGAAGCCTTCGTCACCAGTAGAAGTGGAAGATGCTGAGTTGCAAAGCTTTCTCTTGATTGGGTCATCATTTGCATCACTCTTTAACACCCCTCCATTTGTATTTCAACATACATTCCAGATTTCCCAGGACAACCGAATTCCAAAATTTAGGTTCTCTGGTCTCCATAAACCACCAAAAGTGCCTCAAATTCCTACAGATCTCCAGGACTTTCTGTTGGACCAGAAGCATCATAAAAAAACCTTGAACATACCATGAGCCCTAATTTGAGGCTCAAAATGTATTTACTGTTACTCTAGCCTATTTTCTGTGTCTGCTTTCTGTTTGTACTTCTCTCACAAAACCTAGTAAGATTCAGTTGCTTCATAGGGGTCCCAAGTCAGTCCTAAACTGACTCAGAGATTTTCTCATCTCCACCACTAAGCGTGGTAAAGGTTACAAGTATTTCTGGTGCAATTATAAATTGCATCTGCACACCCCAGCTTGTAAGTGCCTCAGGACAATTTCACACTGCTCTGCTTCAATGTCTCCCTGCCGCCCTCTAAGCTTGAGAAACCCACTGACATTGAATCTCCTTTGACAGCAAAGGCAATTATGAGAGTTCCGTGTGAGGGGAGAAGGGAGGGCCAAGGAAGGCACGGACAGAAGGGCAGTTCTGAGGAGCTGGACTTGACTGACCCTCCCGGACTCAAAGGGCTTTCATCTCCCAAGGAGCCAGACGCCCTGACTCTGGGTCATAAGCACCAGCACTGATCTCCAGACCAACTTGTCCCCAGAGAGGCCCCAAAGCACTACTTCCTCAACTTTTCTCGACTCCAAAAAAAAAAAAAAAAAAAAAAAAAAAAGGTATGCCCTTTGAAAGAGCTTAATGAGGTCTGGCCATGTGAGAACTGTTCAAAACACATCCACACTTTTCACATACATTAACAGTGGTTCCACAGACAACGCTGGTGACCCCACATTTGATGGAGGCAGAACAATTATAATTGCAGTTACAATTCGGAGCACACCTGCTGTAAGATATCATACGATGAAAAGTATGCACGCACTTTCATTCTCTCAAGAGTTTAAGACAAAGGTTAAAAATAAAAGGTGTTTAATGGTTATTAGCTGCGACCGCCCACATACATGAAAAGTAATGAGAACATGTCTCCCAATTTCCTACAGGTTTCCTGCCAAATTCCTGCCTCCTTCGTAAGGAGACAGAATCTGCAGTGTTTTCTTTGCCATGCAGATATACCCCATATCACTGTAAACAAACGTCGCTTTCTTTGCAGCTAATAACCACATGTGTGGGTAAGAAACCTCTCCAGTATAAATCCGTGGGGACAAGGCGGCATTGTGGGCATTAAATAATTATAACAATCTGACATGAGTCAGAGGATTGTTTTTCAATGGCCCTGTTGCACTTCAAACTTTCAAGTCGACCCCAAACTCTCTTTCCTGGCACTGTGTCCATGCGCTGGGCTATTGTGAAACAATTCTCATTCTTTAGAGTTTGGTCCCATTGCAAGGAGCTGGCAACGTGGGCACTCATGAAATATTAACACGTTACACTGATTTTTTTTCATAAGTGTGGCCAACAGTGGGTCAATTATATTACTATGAAAAGCTTTTCATAATTCATTTGGGGGGCATCAAGATCTCATTTCTAGAAGACACAAGGATGATGAAGGAGACAGTTTTGAAGAGGCCGGCACTCACGCACAGAATACAATAATTGTGAGAGATGGAGTAAATACACTGTTCACAAAAGAAGAAAAATGTTTAAATCTGGCAAAATGATTAAAACAGGGTCCAACATATCAACAAATTGAGAATTAAGTCCACGGCAGTCTCTCTCTGTAAATAAGAACAGAAAAACCCCAAATGCTGGCCATTTACACCCCTTCTTGCTGGCCACCATATTTATCCCTGCTTTCTTCAAAAGCAAAACTTGTTAATTTCTAGATAATAGAAGAATTATTTCAACCTACCCCTGCTCTGAAGTACCTTTCATTCCAAGAACATGAACGGCTGGCCTGAAACAAGAGTCTCCTGGCTTGCGTGTGTCCACGGAGAGCCTGGTGTGAGGTTCTCCTTATCTGGCAGCCCGTGTTTTCTCTTTAGTTGTGCTGGGTGCATAAACTTCACACAGGCTGCTCCACCAAAGACGGGAACCCTTCATCAGACAGGGGAACAAACAATATTCCAAGCCAGCAGGCCTCCAGCCATGTTGCCCAGAGAGGACATATTCAATATGGAACAAGAAGGGGCCCCACAGTTCTCAGTCCCCTACTTTCACATTATTAACACTGTGGTGACCTATGTCCAACTGTCTCTGCCACTAAACCGTGAGCATCTCGAGAGGAAGAGCCAGGTCTTATTCATCTTGGTATCCCTTTCCCTGGCAACAGAGATTTGCACAAAAGATGTGGTAAATGAATAGCCACATCTAGTGTGTAAATGCCCTCCCACTCTGGGAATCTTGCATCTGGCGTGCGTGTACAAACTAAACGTATCCTCTTTCTTGCACTGATCCACAGCAGCACCAGGAGAGAAAAAGGTCACAAAGGGCCGTCTTCCTGATACCCATGATTAGGGGCGCAATGTGAAAATGCCCCGGGTAAGCCAACAAATGCTTTCCATTACTTTAGAGTTTGTAAGCCACTAGGAACACCAAAAAAGGGCAGGGTGAGTTACGCTGTTGAACCAATCCTGAAATCCCCCTGGAAAATAAATATGCAGGCAAAAGAGGTTCCCAAGGGCTAACGACTGACAAGAAGCCTGGTTCGAGTGTCCCGAAAACCGGACCACTGCTAGAATGCTTTTCCAAAACCCTATGGGGCTTTCTAGAGGGCCTAGTGGGAATGTGGTCCCACGGGCACTAGAATGAGAGAGGGTGATGGCAAGGTAGGCCCTCTGACCCCCATCCAGCCCCAGATGGGACCATGGATGCAGTGGTACTGGGGTAATAGAAATCCACCCAGGTGCAGACCCGGTGCCTGGGAGAATGGCTCATGAGACACTGGCATCAGCCTGAGGGTGGCTCCCAACAAAGGAAGGACACAGCAGTCCCCAGGTCACTCAGCCTCAACAGAGGACTGGCCTGGGCTCCTAAGAACTCTCCATCCTCTGAAAAGCGAAAAGGACTTCGGTCAGGGCCAAACCAAAACTGAAGTGCTGTAAAAACTAACTTAAAAGGATTAGGTTTATCTCATACTTATGATCCCAACTTGCAGCCTTCTGTCTTTCCACCGAGCCAGTGAAGTAACAGAGAGAATTCATCACCCTTTAAGGCAGGCAGCAACTTACATGTGTTGGCATGGCCAGCACCTGCTCTCTTATGCACCCCAGTGCTGAAAACACACAGTTCTCCTTTGGCTCCACCTGTGTTCTGAAGAACATATAAGCAACACACAAGTATACACGTATCCCTAACACAAACACTCACTAAAACTGTCAAATCCCTATGCTTCAGCCTAGATTACAATTTAGTCCAATCATCAGCCAATCATTGAAACGACTTATTACTTGGTTACATTTAGCTAAACTTTTCACTGGGAACACCTGTCACCAGAGACGTGACATCACATCCACGCTAAGTTTTCATTAAGGAGGATGGTCACTGCACACACAGCCACACAGTGTGGTCTATGTTTCTGCAGCTTGGGCCCGTTACATTTCTGAGACCTCTTTTCTTCTGCAGATTCCTCTATTTATTGTCCATATTTTCTGAATTATTTTAAATGTTGTGTTTAAGTAGAAAAGAAAAGTTCTGAAGAACAAAAACCCAATGGAAACCGCTGGGGTGGGAAAAGCATTGTTTACTCCAGAGGCAGCTGGGAGCCCTCTCTCTTCCCCAGGGACCTCCACTGCAGATGAGGGCAGTGGCCTGGTTTGTCTGGGAAGGAAGGGAGGGCAGCTTCCTGGCCCTGGCAGGCCTGTTTTCCAGCTACTGCGAGAAAGCAACACAGCTTCCATTTTAACCTCACCCTCTCTGATGGCTGAGGGACAGGGGCTCTGGAGCCCACAGAGTGAAACCTACGCTTATCTCTAAACAGAAGTGGGCTTTGATGTCGGCCAGCTCTTGCCTCTTTCCCTTTGCAGCTGTGGTTTATCAGCGGCAACATCTCCATTAAGCACTTAGTCAGCAGCCATTATGGGGCCCACTTCTGCACTGGGTGCCTGTTCCTGAGAATAACAGAAAGAAAAAGCATGTGCCTGGCCCACGGGGAGGGAACATCCAGTGACGGGTGGGTGGGCAGTCACACACGCGCACGCGCACACGCACGCACACACGCACGCACACACACACACGCACACACACACAGTGCTTTGGGACAGTCAGGGCTGGCTGGACTTGAGATCAGGATTCTCAGCTCTCTCACTGTGTGACAAATGTCCTAACCTTTCTAAACCTCTACGTCCTTCCTGCTGTTGGGGGAATGACATGAGACAACACAGGCAAGATTCTCAAGTGCCGTTATTTGATTCATTTATATGACTTGTGAATCACTTGTGATCTGGACTTTCCCTCCATTACAGACCCCGGCACTCCTGACAAGGACAAGCCCCTGAGGTTCCCTGAAACCAAAAGTACCCGCCCTGGCCCAGCCCCAGGGTCCCCCTCTTCCATGCAAGTTCTCTAAGCAGGCCAGCTGGGGCTCGAGGGGCAGTCATGGAACTCAACTCCACCTCTTCGGGGCTACTCGTCTCACACACTCTTAATGTACATTGGTTCCTACAACCTTTGTTGGCGCCCGTTGGCTACATACGCATCTGTTTCAAAGAGGAACAGACTCTCTTTTCAAGAGAGGAAGCAGCACTCAAACACAGGACCAGTGGCCCAGGACACCGTCCTCTGAAGACAGAAGCTCATACGTAATCCCAGGGTGCCCAGGCCTCCGTGGGGCCTGGGCCTCAACAGCCAGAGTGTGGTCTCCGGCTGCTGCCAGCAGCCTCCTCGCACAGACAGCAAACAATGGCATGCAGTGTCCTCCCCACACGTCAGCCCTGGGGACCAGCGAGGGTGGCGAGCAGCTAGCAGGAGGCAAAGGGGAACAAGAAACAGCCACCAGAACAGTTTGTTTGTGTCCAACTGTTGAGAACCTGGATGCAGTGCCAATGGGGAAAGAAACACCCTCCTTGTAGCACTTCTTTGGGGCCGCAGACTTGTGGTCAGCACCTCCCAGCTGTGTCCAAGAGAGCTGGACCCAGGCTGGACCCCACCCTCTCTCCTCCACCGTGGGTGGTGATTCAAGACACTGGCTGCAGGAGGAGGGGACACCAGCGCCCCAGCTAAATCCAAATGAAATGCAAAGATCTCAAGTGAATTTGCAGCTCAGTGTGCTCTCCTCTGGCACCACTACCCTCCCTAAAGAAGGGAAGGACCAGGTACCATCACACTGAGTCCTTCCATAAGCTTGCAAAGGAGGTGCAGGCTGAGGCTCAGAGAAGCTAAGCAGTCCACACGAAGTCACACGGTTCTTATCTCGTAGGGAGGCTTCTGGCTCCTTATGCTTCATTTCCAGAAATGACAAGCACAGTCTTCGCTTTAATATTACACTGCCTATCAAGAGCACTGCTGTAAAGAACAGAGTATGCGTGTGCACACACGCACACGCACGCACGCACATGCACACACAAAAGAAAATGCTATTTTCCCAGGCCCTACGGGCTGCCAAAAGAGCAGAGTGTGACTCACAGTGGTCCCTTCACCTCAGCAGCTCTTCCCTCCCTCCTATCTCGTAATTTGGCTCACTTGACGCTCTCTTAAAGGGGGCTTCCTCAATGGCTGACTGAAAGATGACATTTCTATAATTTCATAAGGAAAAGGAAACACCCAACAGCCTCCTCTGGCCTCCTTCCACCTCTCAAGCATCCGAAAGGTAGAAGCTGCCGCCAGGACTCCCAGAGAGCCCCCAGCTCACCCTCACTGCTTCTACAGCTCCGACACCCTCGGCCCCGTGAATGTCCTCACCAGGACTGAACTCCTCCCTTCCAGCTTCGGGCCGGCTCTTAGCTGCCTGGCTTAGCTGCTCCTCCTGGCTCCCATCTACCCAACAGAGCCCACTGCCACAGGTCCAGCAGGAGCATTAGAACGCCACTGATTCTGCCTGTCCACACTCACCCCACTCTGACAGACTATGTGCCCTGACTCTTGGTTGCAAACATCATGGTCATTAACCCTTTCCTTCACTCCAGGGACCTGTCTTTTCTTCCCAGCATGGCCAAATGCCTTCAAAGAGGTATCACTCTATGGAACTGTCTCACTGGGTATAGAGATGACCTGCTTTGAAGCTCACTAGGGGTGATTCTCCAGCTTAGTGTCCTGAACTGGAAAAGCGCTCAGCCGCCACCCTCCCCAAATATGGCTGATTCCCTCTGGTCCTGAATGTAGAGGGTTCATGCTAACCAAGTGGAATTGAGAAAGATTGTGGGCTTCCAGCATCTCCAACATGTAAATTTTCTCTTGATAAATTTCATGTCTCAGATACTACATTTGACAGAAGACTGGCTACCAGCAGTAATTCAGAATTCTGTTTTAAAATTGTTTTTAAAAGAACATGTGCCTGTGTGAACTTCATCTATTATCACTTATACCATTTATTACAGATCTGTTGTCCGTGTAAGGCTGAGAGTTCCTTCGGATGGAGACAAATACTTTTATCATTTCCATCTCCCCAGAGACTGGCAGACAGTAAGTCTCTTTTAACTGGCGCCCTTTTGGAATTCTAACAAGAGAATACCAGATAGGGATTAGCCCTGTGTACTAGGATGTACTATTCCACCCTGCCTACCCAAACACCTCTCTGCAAACCCCTGAAGTCTTGTCTTTCACTCACATCCATCCCCAAGTGCTCACACCAGGAAGCCATCGCTGAATAAGTGGTGGCAAGAGGGTCATTTCCCCTACCTTCCCTGTAAATTCAGGAAGCAATCTTCTCAGTCCACAACCACAAGCCCAAAGCCACAAGCTCAAAAGCCCATGTGCATCATAAAGACGGTGTTTCCGCACATGGCCCTGGCCCTGTGGTTCTCTGGCTGGCGTATAGCTGCTGCGTACAGGATGATCTATCCAACCATAGATGGCTTTGAAGGACTCTTTTCAGAATAGAGGCAAGAGCTTTACAAAATAAGCAAAATAAGCAGAGATCACTTGGGAAGAAGTTACATCTATAACACCCCAGACTCCCCAAGCATGATAGAATCTGGACTTCCACCCACCCTCACCCCCATCCCATTCCCAAAGTCTACGATAACTGAGGACCTGTATCTCCATGCTGGGAACTTTTTTTTTTAATAGACTATTTCTTAGAGCAGTTTTTTTAAATTAAGTAATTAATTAATTTTTGGCTGCGTTGGGTCTTCGTTGCTGCGCACAGGCTTTCTCTAGTTGCAGCCAGTGGGGGCTAGTTTTTGTTGTGGTGCGCAGGCTTCTCTTGTTGTGCAGCATGGGCTCTAGGCATGCGGGCTTCAGTAGTCGTGGCACGTGGGCTCAGTAGCTGTGGCTCGCAGGCTCTCGAGCACAGGGCTCAGTAGCTGTGGCGCACAGGCTTAGTTGCTCTGCAGCATATGGGATATTCCTGGACCAGGGCTTGAAGCTGTGTCCCCTGAATTGGCAGGCGGATTCTTAACCACTGTGCCACCAGGGAAGTCCCATAGAGCAGTTTTAAGTTTACAGCAATATTAAGCAGAGGGTACAGAGATTTCCCATATATCGCCTGCCCCGAAACGTGCAGAGCCTCCTCCATTATCAATATCCCCCATCAGAATGGCACATTCACTACAACTGATAAACCTACACCGACACATCATTATCACCCATCTGTAGTTTACCATAGTGTTCATTCTTGGTGTACATCTTCCGGGTTTGGGCAAGTTTATAATGACATTATAATTTGTAACAATCCATGCTGGGATGTTCAGTGGAACTGGGGCCACTCCACTACGAGCAAAGCCACTCGCTACTACCAGCGAAGACCTCTCACTGATCTCTTCCAACCTGCTGTTTCCCTCTGGTTCTGTGGGCGTCTGGGTCCCACCTTAGGCTTTCCCCGGGGATCACAGACACCCTTCTCTGGCCCTGGCCCTCCTCGGCAGGAGATGAGAGCTATGCTCTGAACCCGCCCACCACAGCTGAAGAGAGGGAAGGTACCGGGCCCCAGCCAAGATAAGGACTTGGAAGAGACCTTGTTGCAAATTCCTCAACAAATTCTGAATGGAAAGAGTCTTCATGTCAGCTTACTACTTTCCAAGAAACAATAAAACTGGCTTTCAAGCAAAGGATGGGGGCAGGGCGCTCAGTGGCTCGTTTAAATAAGAAGTCTTAATCCAGCAGCTCAGATGACATCACCGCAAATCTGCTCCCATTAGGTGAGCTCCTCGTTCCAACCAGTGACCAGTCCTGTACCTGTGTAGGTTCCTCATAAAATAAAACTGCCACCACAGTTACAAACCCCATGTCCTCACACCACACCATCCACAGGCTGTGAGATTCTCTTCCAAAAGCTTCTACAGAAGAAAGCATTTTCCAGAAGCCCCAGAAAAGAACCTCATCTACTTCACTGGCTCCGAGAGGGTAACCAATCACTGTGGACATACATAAGCTGCTTGGCTTCCATCAGTCATGCCCACCTCTGTAGTCATCAGTGAGGGCGACCCCAGCCAGAGGACAAGGGGGAAGGCTAGCCTGGGTGCTTTTCGTAAGGAGAAGAGTGGATGCTGAGGTTTCCAAAATACCCTCTACAGCTTTGGAGTATTTAAGTACCAGTGACTCCCAGGCTCACAGGCCGCAGCCATCTCACCAGTCCAGGGAAAGAAGTATTAACTGCAGGCAGCCACCAGGTGAGGAAGTACCAGCAGCCCCAAGGAACATACCTCAGGGCCGGGGACAAGGAGACACCTTCATTAGAGGCACAGAACCGCCTGAGACCCCTATGGCCAAAAGCAATAGTAAGAGTGTCACCACAAGGAACCGCCACAGGTGACACCAGCGTGAAGGACGGAGTGCTGAGCATCGACTCACTGCTGGTGACACCTCCAGACCCAGGGAGCTGCAGCAAGGCCCCCAGTCGCACCAGAAAGCATGGACCCTTTAGTCACCAGAAATCCCAAGTCCACAAAGACACTCAGAAGACTGAGGGAGAGGCAGAGAGGGAGGAACACATGCCTTGGCCAGAGAGGTCAAGACAAAAGCCTCCTCAGCTCTCCTGTGGGCAGGGAGCCCAGAGGTCTCCCAGCACACCCCGCGCTTGCAAAAATGGGGAAATGTCTTGGAGTTCACTCTGGCCATCTCCCCAGGCTTAAACCCCAGTGGAGAAAACGCTCCAGCTTCTGTACATGTGTGTCTAAATTCCCAAGCTCCTTCACTCCTAAAAAGCCTTCACCTGTTACTAGTTACTTAGGATTAACAAGAGTTTCTTCTCTTGTTTATCCTTCCCTTCTTGTTGCTCTCAAGAAGACTTCCTGCCTCGGCGCATTTCCCTAAGAACACGGCTGCCTTGTCAGGACAGGGCTCCAAGCACACAAGGTAAAGCCCAGTTCCTGTGGCTGGAGCTGGAGCTGAAGCAGAGGGTCTTTCTTAACCTCTCCTGGCACAGAAGTCTCCACAGATCTCAGCGGTTGCCCATTGGGCCCCCAGGAGCAAAGCACAGGAAGTTGGATTTTGGCAGCCCCACCTTAGGCCTAAGTGGCAGCACTGTCAGCTTCTGCCTGCTGCAAAGAAGGGTGGTATCTGCGGAGGTGAAGAAAGGCTGTGCCCAACCTCCTAGCTGTGTCTAAGGCTGAGGAGGGAAAGAGGTTCCTGTGGCCAGATCAAGAACTATGGTCTCTGAAGAGCTGGGGATGTGCACCCAAGGAATCAACCACATTGGTGACATTCCTCCAGTGGGGATTCTTGAATGCCTGCTAGATACCAGGCTGGGTTCAGAAACAGGGCTAGGGATGAGTGGAACTGTGCCTCCCCCTAACACTCGGCCTGTCCGTGGAGAGAGCAGTGGGTTTGAATCTTCCAGATTCCACATGCCTTCATGCAGAGTAGAATTTAAGGCTCTTCCACTGGGAATGGGAAAGCAAAGGGAATGGTAAGGAGTCCACTGCGAAGAAAAAACGGGAAACTGAAGACACAAATCTCCTAAGGTTACACTGACCTATGGGATCTGGTGGGGTCAGGGTTGGACTGAGAGCAGGTCCATCACCACAGGTCCACTGCTCTGCCTTCTAAGCCTGTCCCTGCTCAGATGTGGGAGTCTGTAGGTTCATTCACTCTTGCTAGGTCGGGAAGGATCTAACGCTAATCATTACCACACTCATTAAGAAAGAAAACCAGGGCTTCCCTGGTGGCACAGTGGTTGAGAGTCCGCCTGCCGATGCCCGGGACATGGGTTCGTGCCCCGGTCCGGGAAGATCCCACATGCCACGGAGCGGCTGGGCCTGTGAGCCATGGCTGCTGAGCCTGCGCGTCCAGAGCCTGTGCTCCTTAATGGGAGAGGCCACAACAGTGAGAGGCCCACGTACCGCAAAAAAAAAAAAAAAAAAAAAAAAGAGAAAGAAAGAAAGAAAAGAAAAGAAAGAAAACCAGTGTTTATGCCATATTCAATACGACACTTTTGCTTTCTACTTTGGGATGGGTCTCACTGCTTTTCTTAACTTAGGCTCAGGATTAAAACCTCCAGTTCAATAAAGGATTTCACAGCTCCTTTCCTCCTCTTCTAGCTGCTCTGACTGCATTTACTGGAGTCATACAGCCTTTCACCTGTGACATTCCATCCTCGCAGCCACTTAGTGAGAGGACACTATTTTTCTCCCCATTTGACAGATGAAAAAAATGGAAACTTAGGTGACTTTTTCAAACACCAACAATGAGAAAGAAAACATAATTGGCAACTTTAAAGTATGTGGGGACTTCCCTGGTGGTCCAGTGGCTGGGGCTCCACGCTCCCAATGCAGGGGGCCCGGATTGAAGCCCTGGTCGGGGAATTAGATCCCACATGCTGCAACTAAGACCCGACGCAGCCAAATAAATAAATAAATGTTTAAAGTATGCGTATGGGGATGAGTAATGGTAGAAAATTTGAAATTGTGCTTGCTCAAGAACTTCTGTGAATCACACTTGTTGCTCTCTCCCTAGTGTCTCCAAGAAGAGAGGCATGGTGACCAGTGCAACGATCCCCCCCCCCCCCCCGCCACAAGCAAGAGAGAAGGCGTTAGCTAAGCTAGCGTGCTCTGGGTGGTCCCACGCCAGGTGCCTCTTCTTTCAGCCTCAGAGCACCTTGGCAAGTTGGGAACCTGCCTCCCTTCTTACAGAGCAGAAAGCCAAGGCTTAAAGAAGAGGAAGGAGCAGGGGAGGTACATTCACTGGGGCTGCTAGAAACCAGTTAAGTAGCAATACTCCAGAAAAGAGGTCAGACTCCTGCACCATATAAGCCATTTGGCCTCGGCTGGAAACGGCTCCGGGGCAGAGCTGAGGACACAGGAATGGTGGAAGTGTGCTGCCCCATTCCACGACAAATCTCAAGTTCACTCTAGACACTATTTTATGAGCCTGCTATGACCTGTAATTTCCTTGTCTATGTTTGAGGCCAGTATTTGATTATTCCCAAGGGAGACTATTTAAGCATAAATCACTAAAAATAATGAGAGCCACAAGTTACTTGGGAAGTGAGAGGAACAGTGCATTTAGAAACAGAAAGCATTTTCTTTCTCATCTTTTCCCTGTATTTTCTGAGGCTGTGTACTGTATTCACTTAGAAAAAGAAACTTCTAGTTTTTCCTTCGCCCTCTTCCA
Organism: Tursiops truncatus; assembly: GCF_011762595.2. NCBI lineage: Eukaryota > Metazoa > Chordata > Mammalia > Artiodactyla > Delphinidae > Tursiops > Tursiops truncatus. The sequence continues at coordinate 65,740,650 of NC_047041.1, read as the reverse complement.
TTTTATATTCCAAGAGGAAAAATCATATTCTTCAAAACCACTTTGTGGGGCTTCCCTGGTGGCGCAGCGGTTGGGAATCCGCCTGCCGATGCAGGGGACACGGGTTCGTGCCCCGGTCCGGGAAGATCCCACAGCCCGTGAGCCATGACCGCTGAGCCTGCGCGTCCGGAGCCTGTGGTCCGCAGCAGGAGAGGCCACAACAGTGAGAGGCCCGCGTACTGGAGAAAAAAAAAAACCACCACCTTGTGGATAAGCAGTAAACACATACATCTAGGGCTCTGGCTACTTAGGATTCCTTGTGAATGGCTGAGGACTATAATCTGCCATCCAGGACGGGAGACAGGGACACAGCAACCACAGGAGCCACTGAGCTCTCAACATCTGTCCAGGACTGATCACTGCCAACACTTCAAAGCATGACCTACTTCACCTTAACACGTAAATTCCAGGAGAAGGCCAATCATCCACAATGGAATTTTCCTTACAGCCCTTTGGAGTTTTCATAAATTCTCATGGAAAGTCATTTTACCATGAAATGTTGCCTTTATATAAACCCTTAGACCCTCCTTACACAGGTGAGCTAATGATGATTAACAGTTTCCATTTGTTAATCTGGTAATTAACTGTTATCAATAGTTTTACTAAGTGCTATGCTCTATACTGGTATTTTTCTTTTAATCCTTACTGCCACCATACAGCACAGGTGCTATTATCCAATCCACTTTACAGATGAAAAAAATGAAACTTGGAGACAGATTAAGTAATTTGCTCAAGGTCACAAAGGTAGCCAGGAAGTGGCGGGGACAAGAGCAGGGCCAGGACTGTGATTTCCGAACTCACCTCAACAGGTTAAACCATTATCCTACACTGTCTTCAACCATGTGTTATACACAAAAACGTTTTAAAGCATCCTATGGGGAATTAGTCTTCATAAAGACTGTGTTTGGAGCTGACAGAAACAGAACTCTATGACAAAGAAAACTCTAAAGCTTGACCAGTTGCATTTTCCTTAAAAAAAAACAAAAACAAATCCATAGGACCAAAAATTATCTTACTGTAATCAACCCAACTGTACATGCAAACATTACTGCTTCCAAATACCTTTGCAAAAAAAGGAGAGCTTTCACACTGGAGGATTTTTATTGTGAAAAACAGCATCTGTGCTGTTATACTCAGTATTTTCACATCATTCTTTAAAACAACCTGCAATGCAATTTGCTTCCCCAGGAAAGTGTATTATATTTGATTCTTATCGCAACTCATTTCTTACTAGTTATATTTTGAACTTTTTTTCCAAACAGCCTCAGGATTGTGCCTATGGGAGCCAACCTACCAATTCGTTTGATTATTCAGCACAACCTGCTATTCTTATAGGCAATTTCACAGCTGCAGGGATTTCATGTCTGCACATTTACAAACCAAAAAATAGGAAAGAATCCAAACCTGTCCTGATCATCACCTATTTTTTACTCCACTCTCAGACCATGATGTTGAGATCATTACCAAGGTTAAAAGACAAAAGTTGCTTCGGCTAACCCAACTAGTCAGTTTACTATTCAGTGGAAAGCTCAGAAGCTTGAAAGCTGGAAATTGGTCATGTTTCTACCCATATTTACTACTGTCCTCAGGCCCAGGCCAGCGGGCCCAACTTGAACCCTAGGATTTAGAAGGCCCTGCACTGGTCCTCTTTCAGCCATACTTCTCCTCTACTGGTGAGGAATCTTTGAAGGTCAAGGGGATAGCCCCCTTAGGGCTCCCCTTACCTTTCAGACCATGAACCAAGGACCTGAGGCTTCAGAATTCCCAGCTCAAGATACCCATTCCACTTCCACGGCCCGCGCAGGCTATTTCCCTGAGTCTGTGACAAAGGCACACTTTTGTCACTGGTGTGGGTACGCTTAGGTGCAAGGAGTGGCCAAGGGGCAGCTTTGGGGATGCAGGGAATGGAGGAAGGTTTGCTTGAGCCAACTGGGATATCTATACACACATATTATGAGATGCAACCAGGGGTAGGAAGAGATGGGGACAGGACCCTAAATTTGAAGGTGGTTCCAGATTATTATAAGGTATATTTGTCAAAGTAAGAGGTGAGGAAATGTTATTTAAGAGTTTAGTATTACCTTGACATAACTTTTCAGTATTTAGACATACAGTATATGAGCTCCCATCTACACTCTTGCTTCAAAAGTGTCATAAATATTCAGAGCAAGTCTGGCTATATTCAAACATAAAAGTACTGCCATTTAAATAGACAGATGAGAAGCTCACACAGACCCCCAAAATGTATAAACCAGCCAGTTGATTCAGGCATCAAAAATTGCTCAGCAAAACTCCTAGGAAAGAATAAAAGAAACTCCATAAAACTATCTAATCAACTTAGAGACAACAAATAGAGCTGTAAAAGTAACTTGACTTAAACAGATCCGTTCTTCAGAACATACAAGATTGATCAATCAATGCTTCAACAAGTTTCTGCGGCTACTTATCTTTATCCAATCACTCAACAGCTGAGTCTGGAGACAGTCTCAATTTCTGAAACTCCATGGGTTGTTTTAAAACTATGATACATAACTACCAATAGCAAAAAGATCACCATTATATCTATCGCACATGGAAACTTGTGCCATCTTTAGGATCAAGCATTTTGAAGATAAAAAGGATAAACTCCCTTGGTAGTGTGTATGGGGCCTCCAAACTTTAGTGGTTCTACATCAAAGATAGATTTTATAATAAGTGCAACACTTTTACAATGGCCAGGATATATGTTACCACATGATCTTTACTACTAGGCTCAAAAAGGAATTACACACCCACAATATATAATTATGCCATAACAACTATAGTGAATTGGATCTGTGCTATGATTCTAGAGGAAAGGATCTTGTAGTAAAAATTGCTCATTTCATAAACTACAGTTACAAATGTCCAAACATCTCTAAATTGATCATATTCAGCTGTCTCCCCAAACAGATAAGTAAATAATTTAAAAGAAGTCATGTTAATTGTGATACACATCTTCCTTCATTACTAGCATTTCTCTCCCAGGCAACTGGCAAGCCTGCACTATGACAGAATTTTTATGACTAGAAATTTGAAAGGAGATTCACTATATTGTTTGATCTGCATAGTGAACCACCAAATGGTCATTTGACGCCTGCTTAAACACTTCTCACTATATCCTGAAACAGAGGCCTAGTCTACCATTGTAGGACTATTAGAAAATAATCTTTCGGGCAGACTCTGGGAGGGCTCACGTCAAGGAGTACTTCCCAAAACTTCTGCTGCCAGTGTCCTTGCCTTCACGGTGAGCCACAACCACTCCCCACCTCTGCAGGAGACCCTCCAACCCTAGCAGGCCACATTCATCATGGGAAAAGTCAAAGCCTTGAGAGGAATGAGGTTCCAGTCCCCACCTTTTTATCTCAGAATTCCTACTAGACCCACCTGAGAAAACACCAGCTCAAGAGGGCAGACAGCAGAAGCAAGGAGAACTACAATCCTGCAGCCTGTGGAACAAAAACCACATTCACAGAAAGATAGACAAGAGGAAAAGGCAGAGGGCTATGTAGCGGATGAAGGAAGATAAAACCCCAGAAAAACAACTAAATGAAGTGGACATAGGCAACCTTCCAGAAAAAGAATTCAGAATAATGACAGTGAAGATGATACAGGACCTCGGAAAAAGAATGGAGGCAAATATCGAGAAGATGAAAGAAATGTTTAACAAAGACATAGAAAAATTAAATAACAAACACCTAGAAGAATTAAAGAAGAAACAGAGATGAACAATACAGTAACAGAAATGAAAAATACACTAGAAGGAATCAATAGCAGAATAACTGAGACAGGAGAACGGATAAGTGATCCGGAAGACAGAATGGTGGAATTCACTGCCGCAAAACAGAATAAAGAAAAAAGAATGAAAAGAAATGAAGACAGCCTAAGAGGCCTCTGGGACAACATTAAACGCAACAACATTCACATTATAGTGCTCCCAGAAGGAGAAGAAAGAAAGGACCCGAGAAAATATTTGAAGAGATTATAGTTGAAAACTTCCCTAACAGGGGAAAGCAAATAGCCACCCAAGTCCAGGAAGTGCAGAGTCCCAGACAGGATAGACCCAAGGAAAAACATGCCAAGACACATAGTAATCAAATTGACAAAAATTAAAGACACAGAAGAATTACTGAAAGCAACAAGGGAAAAACGACAAATAACATACAAGGGAACTCCCATAAGGTTAACAGCTGACTTCTCAGCAGAAACTCTACAAGCCAAAAGGGAGTGGCATGATATACTTAAAGTGATGAAAGGGAAGAACCTACAACCAAGATTACTCTACCTGGCAAGGATCTCATTCAGATTCAATGGAGAACTCAAAAGCTTTACAGACAAGCAAAAGCTAAGAGAGTTCAGCACCACCAAACTAGCTCTACAACAAATGCTAAAGGAACTTCTCTAAGTGGGAAACACAAAAGAAGAAAAGGACCTACAAAAACAAACCCAATTAAGAAAATGGTAAGAGGAACATATATTTCAAAAATTACCTTAAACGTGAATGGATTAAATGCTTGAACCAAAAGACACAGGCTCACTGAATGGATACAAAGACAAGACCCATATATACGCTGTCTACAAGAGACCCACTTCAGACCTAGGGACACAAAAAGACTGAAAGTGAGGGGATGGAAAAAGATATTCCATGCAAGTGGAAATAAAAAGAAAGCTGAAGGAGCAATATTCATATCAGATAAAGTAGACTTTAAAATAAAGAATGTTACAAGAGACAAGGAAGGACACTACATAATGATGAAGGGATCAATACAAGAAGAAAATATAACAATTATAAATATATATGCACCCAACATAGGAGCACCTCAATGCATAAGGCAACTGCAAACAGCTATAAAAGAGGAAATCAACAGTAACACAGTGATAGTGGGGGACTTTAACACCTCACTTACACCAATGGACAGATCATCCAAACAGAAAATTAACAAGGAAACACAAGCTTTAAATGGCACAATAGACCAGATAGATTTAATTGATATTTTATAGGACATTCCATCCAAAAACAGCAGATTACACGTTCTTCCCAAGTGCACACGGAACATTCTCCAGGATAGATCACAACTTGGGTCACAAATCAAGCTTCAGTAAATTTAAGAAAACTGATATTACATCAAGCATCTTTTCTGATCACAACACTATAAGATTAGAAATGAATTACAGGGAAAAAAACGTAAAAAACACAAACACATGGAGGCTAAACAATATGTTACTAAATAACCAAGAGATCACTGAAGAAATCAAAGACGAAATCAAAAAATACCTAGAGACAAATGACAATGAAAACACGATGATCCAAAACCTATGGAATGTGGCAAAAGCAGTTCTAAGAGGAAAGTTTATAGCTATACAAGCCTACCTCAAGAAACAAGAAAAATCTCAAATAAACAATCTAACCTTACACCTAAAGGAACTAGAGAAAGAAGAACAAACAAACCCCCAAATTAGCAGAAGGAAAGAAATCATAAAGATCAGAGCAGAAATAAATGAAATTAGAAACAAAGAAAACAATAGCAAAGATCAATAAAACTAAAAGCTGGTTCTTTGAGAAGATAAACAAAATTGATAAACCATTAGCCAGACTCATCAAGAAAAAGGAGAGGACTCAAATCAATAAAATTAGAAATGAAACAGGAGAAGTTACAACACACACCACAGAAATACAAAGCATCCTAAGAGACTACTACAAGCAAGCCTATGCCAATAAAATGGACAACCTGGAAGAAATGGACAAATTCCTAGAAAGGTATAACCTTCCGAGACTGAACCAGGAAGAAACAGAAAATATCAAAAACAAAAGAAACAAAGAAAAAAAGAAAATATCAACGGACCAATCACAAGTAATGAAATTGAAACTGTGATTAAAAATCTTAGGTGAATTCTATCAAACATTTAGAGAAGAGCTAACACCCATCCTTCTCAAACTCTTCCCAAAAATTGCAGAGGAAGGAACACTCCCAAACTCATTCTATAAGGCCACAATCACCCAGCTACCAAAACCAGACAAAGGTACTACAAAAAAAGAAAATTACAGACCAATATCACTGATGAATATAGATGCAAAAATCCTCAACAAAATAACAGCAAAGAGAATCCAACAACACATTAAAAGGATCATACACCATGATCAAGTGGGATTTATCCCAGGGATGCAAGGATTCTTCAATATATGCAAATCAATCAATGTGATACACCATATTAACAAATTGAAGAAGAAAAACCATATGATCATCTCAATAGATGCAGAAAAAGCTTTTGAGAAAATTCAACACCCATTTATGATAAAAACTCTCCAGAAAGTGGGCATAGAGGCAACCTACCTCAACATAATAAAGGCCATAAACGACAAACCCACAGCAAACATCATTCTCAATGGTGAAAAACTGAAAGCATTTCCTCTAAGATCAGGAACAAGACAAGGATGTCCACTCTCACCACTATTATTCAACATAGTTTTGGAAGTCCTAGCCATGGCAATCAAAGAAAAAGAAATAAAAGGAATAGAAATTGGAAAAGAAGAAGTAAAACTGTCACTGTCTGCAGATGACATGATAATATACATAGAGAATCCTAAAGATGCCATGAGAAAACTACTAGAGCTAATCAATGAATTTGGTAAAGTTGCAGGATACAAAATTCATGCAGAGAAATCTCTTGCATTCCTATACACTAATGATGAAAAATCTGAAAGAGAAATTAAGGAAACACTCCCATTTCCACTGCAACAAAAAGAATAAAATACCTAGGAATAAACCTACCTAGGGAGACAAAAGACCTGTATGCAGAAAACTATGAGACACTGATGAAAGAAATTAAAGATGATACAAACAGATGGAGAGATATACCATGTTCTCGGATTGGAAGAATCAATATTGTGAAAATGACAATACTACCCAATGCGATCTACAGAATCTATGCAATCCCTATCAAATTACCAATGGTATTTTTTACAGAACTAGAACAAAAAAATCTTAAAATTTGTATGGAGACACAAAAGACCCCGAATAGCCAAAGCAGTCTTGAGGGAAAAAAACAGAGCTGGAGGAATCAGACTCCCTGACTTCAGACTATACTACAAAGCTACAGTAATCAAGACAATATGGTACTGGCTCAAAAACAGAAATATAGATCAATGGAACAGGATAGAAGGCTCAGATATTAACCCACACACCTATGGTCAACTAATCTATGACAAAGGAGGCAAGGATACACAATGGAGAAAAGACAGTCTCTTCAATAAGTGGTGCTGGGAAAACTGGACAGCTACATGTAAAAGAATGAAATTAGAACACTCCCTAACACCATACACAAACATAAACTCAAAATGGATTAGAGACCTAAATGTAAGACTGGACACTATAAAACTCTTAGAGGAAAACACAGGAAGAATACTCTTTGACATAAATCACAGCAAGATCTTTTTTGATCCACCTCCTAGAGTAATGGAAATTAAAACAAATATAAACAAATGGGACCTAATGAAACTTAAAAGCCTTTGCAAAGCAAAGGAAACTACAAGCAAGACAAAAAGACAACCCTCAGAATGGGAGAAAATATTTGCAAACCAATCAATGGACAAAGGATTAATCTCCAAAATATATAAACAGCTCATGCAGCTCAATATTAAAAAAATAAACAACCCAATCAAAAATGGGCAATATTAAAAAAATAAACAATCCAATCCAAAAATGGGCAGAAGACCTAAATAGGCATTTCTCCAAAGAAGACATACAGATGGCCAAGAAGCACATGAAAAGCTGCTCAACATCACTAATTATTAGAGAAGTGCAAATGAAAACTACAATGAGGTATCACCTCACACCAGTCAGAATGGGCATCATCAGAAAATCTACAAACAACAAATGCTGGAGAGGGTGTGGAGAAAAGGGAACCCTCCGGCACTGCTGGTGGGAATACAGCCAGTATGGACAACAGTATGGAGGCTCCTTAAAAAAAACTAAAACTAGAACTACCATATGACCCAGCAATCCCACTACTGGGCATATACCCAGAGAAAACCATAATTCAGAAAGACACATGCACCCCAATGTTCAATGCAGCACTATTTACAATAGCCAGGTCATGGAAGCAACCTAAATGCCCATCGACAGACGAATGGATAAAGAAGTTGTGGTGCATATATACAATGGAATATTACTCAGCCATAAAGTGGAAGGAAATTGGGTCATTTGTAGAGACGTGGATGCATCTAGAGAGTGTCATACAGAGTGAAGTAAGTCAGAAAGAGAAAAACAAATATCGTATACTAACACATATATGTGGAACCTAGAAAAATGGTACAGATGAACTGGTTTGCAGGGCAGAAATAGAGACACAGATGTAGAGAACAAACGTATGGATACCAAGCAGGGAACGTGGTGGAAGGGCAGGGGGGTGGTGTGATGAATTGGGAGATTGGGATTGACATATATACATTAATATGTATAAAATGGATAACTAATAAGAACCTGCTGTATAAAAAAATAAATAAAATTCAAAAATTTTTTAAAAAAAGAGGGCTTCCCTGGTGGCGCAGTGGTTGAGAGTCTGCCTGCCGATGCAGGGGACACAGGTTCATGCCCCGGTCCGGGAGGATCCCACGTGCCGCGGAGCAGCTGGGCCTGTGGGCCATGGCCTCTGAGCCTGCGCGTCCGGAGCCTGTGCTCCGCAACAGGAAAGGCCACAACAGTGAGAGGCCCGCGTACCGCAAAAAAAAAAAGGATCTTTCTATAATTGGGCCAAAATTTGACTGCTTCCACCATAACCAGGTCCTATAGGACTAATGTGCTTCCTCCTAACCGATGAGCATCTTACACTTATTTTAAAATAACTCTCATGTCTTTGTGGAACCTTTTCCAAGCTGGGCCGAATATCCCCCAGTCCCTTCAATGATTCTGTGTAGCACATGGTTTCTTGCTCTCTTTAATATCTGGGTTGTTCTCCTCTGAAAAAGCTCCACAATGTCCACATTCTCTTTAATGGGGGCTTTCTTCTGTCCACACTTGGACCCTCAACACACAGAAGGGTACCCGGCACAGAGTATATAGGAGGGAGAGAGGGGTGGGGGGAAAACAGGAAGAATACAGAACACCAAACTCAAATATGACCTAATATGGTCATCCTCCTCCTCTCTTCATCAACACAGCCTGAGATGACACTCCTTTCTGCAGAAGCCATGATTATAAACGTGCTGTAATCTCACAGTCAACAAAACTCAGGTAGTACTGCCAAGTCACATGTTTACCATCTACTCAGCCAAAATTCAATTAATTAATTCATTCATTTTTTTTAAAGCCGTATGTCACAAGCTTGGAAAGCACTTTCCCTCACAGAAGTCCCTTAAAAGTTTGAAGAATGGAAACATCATAAAGCATAGTCTTTCCAGGTTAATACTTCAAAAAGAACAACATTAACTTAGGTATATAAGCTCTGGTACATGCGCCTAAAAATTAAATTTGAATACTTTATCACTGTACCCCAAGAAACCTCACAAAACAGATGGGCTTCGTGATTTTCCTGGACATAACTTAGGGATCTGATGACACATGTATACCTCCAAAGTTTAACCACCCCCTCGAGCCAAAGTCTCCGGAGCACTGCTACAAACCTCCTCACTCTGCCCTTCACCAGGGATGGGCAAAACCCCACCACCAAATCCTGACAGAAGGCTCTCCACCCATCATGCTGCCTGACAGGAGGGCAAGAGCATGTGCCTTGTACACCAACAGAACTGGCCTGCATTCCACAGTCCTGGGCAGGGGGCAACTCCTTAGAACACCAACTTCCCGCCCTTAAAATAAGGATAATAGAGCCTACTCTGCAGGGTTGCTGGGAGGGGTCCAGGAGACCCCACTCTGAAAGACCCGGTTCAGTGACTGGGACATGGTAGGCACTCGGGAAACGCAATCTTCCTTCCTCTTCACCTCCCATCTCCCCTTTCCCTAAAGCTAGGAATCCCAGCATGAAGGCACACACAGTTGGCACTCAATCACCAAAAGCCACGAAAATTATGATCTTTGTTGCATGGCTTATGAAAAGCCATAGTTCCCCTTCCTATTTACCAACAAGGCACCTAAAGACATCTTTCTCTCACACAAGATCGACTGAACCACCTAAGCCACAGGTAAGGAGAAACCTTCCTCATTATAACTAAAAACAAAGCCGCACTAATTCACATGCAGACTCATAATCCCTCAGCCGAGGGCCTTCAGAAATGCCAAGACCCTCAGGGAAGTGAAATTTCCTTGAATGTACAGAGGCAGAGAACACCCGGGGTTTCAAAATGACTAATAATGGAAATGTACTGTAAACAGGGAATATTAAAGAGCTTAGAAAGCCTCTCAGGGAAAGAGAGGAAAAAATCCTCACAGTTCGGAGCCTGCTGGAGAGAACGGCAGTTTTCAGGCCAACAAAAAAAATAAAGGTGAAAACGTTAGGCCCTCGCAACTTTTGTTTTCGCAGAATCCGGAGCCCAGGTTGGTCCTGTGAGGGAGAAAGCTCCCCGGCTTCTCGCTACCATGGTGTTTTTTCTATCTTGACAATTCACTTCCCCGACAGGCATGCCGCCAACTCAAATGAGACTCAGAGCAGTGAAAAGCCCTTCAGGTAAACAGTGTGATAAGCTAAACTGAAAAACTAGACAATGTTTTTGGACTATGAGGTAGTTGCTATGGAGACAGTTGCTAATTAACTGCTTTCAACCAGGAGAACAAAGGGCTCCGGGCAGGCAGGCCTCTGTATCTCTGCGCGAGCAATGCTCCCAGGCCTGCGCCATCGGCACACCGCTCATATCTGGAATACCTGAGACCCGGCTGGGTTTGCCACATGCCTGAGGAAATGGCAAGAGTGCATCTCCTTCACCCCGCCCTGGTTGCAGGGCACCTGGCCACCAGTACCTCTGGGGGACGCAAGCTGCACAGGGGAATGAAGAGTCACCGGCATCCACGCGTGCCAGGCACTTCCATAAATACCATCTTCCTCCCCACCGGGAGACAAAACTGAGCTATCTGAATGGAGGGTCGGGGGGAGAAACATAACCGCTTTAAGTGATATATTTTACTTGACATGCTTTATTAGAGAAAACAAAATACAACTCATAAATTCAAAGGGGAATAGATACATCTCCCCTACTTCGGGGCTATCTTCCTCATGGGGAAAAAGTGACTGGATATTTCTCAAAAACAAACAATGATCACTCCATATTTCTAAACCCCACATCTTGTGGGCACCCAATAAATAATAACAAAAAAAACACCTTAATTGTAATCTGACTTATCACTGACGGATTTTCTCCTCCGACACCATCCCATGCTGACCAGTTGCCTGGAACGTGGTCTCATCCTCAGAGGTTAAAATTGGTGCCCTGAGACTGAAACAATCCGTCTGAAGGGCTGACCTTTGAGCTACAACCAGTGAAAACCAAAGATCTATGTTCCGTTCACGAACAGTTAAACTGAAGTGCGAAATGGGAAGAGAGCTGGGCGTAACTACCTCTACTCACTCCAAGGCAACCCAAGAGGGCCTGTTTCAGCCCTCTGCCTAATTTCTGCTTACACTAAATATAGCCACATTACGTAAATGCCAAACTCCACCAAGCTCTGGTGTGATCCATTCCGCTTCTCTAGAACAAAATCAACTTTTTTAACTCGTGAGAAGCACTGATCAATACAGCCTGTGAGCCACCTACCTTCATGATTTGAGACAGAATCTGGATTAAAACATGTTATGATTCTGAATGAGATAACAATCAGACTCTCAGCTGGACTCTGCAGTGATGATGCACATAAATATTTTCAGGAAAACCCAGTGATCAGGCAGCACTGAAATCCATTTAAGAGCATAAGCTTTGGAAGCAAACAGGCCTGGGCTCGAAACAAGGCTGCAACTCTACGAGCTGTTTAATACGAACGTCTGTGAGCATCCGATTACACGTCTGCAAAATAAGGACACTAATACCTCTCAGAAAGTTACTGCAAGAATTCAGTGGAAGTGTTTACTCCAGTCCGTTGCCTATGGCAGGTACTAAAGACGCTGTGGATATTAATTAAAGCCTCCGCTGATTTTCTACTTTTCTTAAAAACGGGACAAAACTGAAGGCCCTAGTTTCTACCTCCACAGCCAAACTCATGAAAAGAGAAAAGCAGAGGACTTGTAGGCTGAGCTGGGACCCTTTCCACCCGCCAAGAACCCTCTTCTCTCCACAGTATACCATCCACACTAACCACCAGCCAGAACTGGAGACGTTTTCACTACAGTACAAACTGCAGGTATTCGGCTGACTTGTCAAATCCAGCCCATATCTGAGATAAACTCAGTTCTTTCTTATGAAACCAAGGAGTTAAATTCTGGTTTTGCAGATGGCAGCTTTTTCATAAGGCTTCCAGCCCAATTCCCTCCCTGCTTGGGCTAAATTTTATCAGTCACTGCCCAATGGCATCTCACCTCTTCTCATTTCAGTCTCTCTTGCCTCTGTTCCTTCCAGGCTGGACATCCAGCAATCCCCATCCACCATCCATTCATCCATCCATCCACACACTCAACAGAATTTACCAGCCACCATCTTTGTGCCAGGTACCATGCTGATGCTTAGAACACAAAGATGTAACTGACGCCATTTGAGAGGCATTCTTAGGCCAGTGCAGGATACAGACATCTACACAGGATTAGCACAGGTGAGCCCTGTGCTAGGAGATGCACGTGGTCCTGGGGGCACAGACAGGGGCAAGGGGAGATCGAATGCCTGACCACAGTATCCCCGGAGAAACAGACTGTGACTCCTGCGGCTCTTCTTCCTTCTTGTGCAACCACTCACTTTCATCACACCCACTAATGTCCCCATATCAAGCAGAGTACAGGGAAATGTACTCTGCTTAAGGGGGCTACTGCTAGGGAAATGGAGGTGGGAGAGGAGGAAGGCTGACGTCTAACCAGCACACTAGGGAACATTCCCTGATACACACCCAGCTGTACAGTGTGGCTTGCTGCCTCCCCTCAGCCCCCGGGGCCTAGCTCTATCTGTTGTTGTATCTCAAGAACGACAGGACCATCACCATGACTCCTGGCAGTCTCCGCCAATGGTCTAAGAGCTCTCCAAGAGCAGAGACCTTATCTAATTTACATTGCTATCTGGAGCACCTACCACAGTGCCTGGCCCAGAGCTGCTCCACAGAAGCTTGCCACACTCAACTGAACTGCGGTCTAGAGCATGTGGGCGATTTAGGCAAGATCACAGAGCTAAGCAGAGAACTGGATTGGAACCCAGAGCTCTGGCTCACTTGTTCTGCACTGGGGTGACTGCGGGATCTTTCCTAGAGGGGACTATTTAGCGCTAGAAGAACAAATGAGTTCTCCAGCCTCAAATCTGTCCTTAAAAGCCTCTCTCACCCAACGTGTAGGCCTGTGCAGGTAGAAGTGAGAACACTCCCACAGTAGAAACTGTATTTAATTATTAGCATTATGCACATATATTCCCTTGGGGTGCCTGAGTCCAAAAATATCAAGAAGAATCTTGCAAAACTTTCAATCTATAGTTATCAAAGAAAAAAAAATTCCTTGTGGTATCTGATAATCTCCCCTGTTTCAGAAAGACTGCATTCTCAATCCCCCTACTTTCACCTTTGACCATACAGACCTAGAATATGAATTTTAAAAAAAATTACTGTTGATCCAGGTTTTAAAAGCAAAGCATGTCAAGAAAAACAGAGACTAGAACCTTCCAAGCTATAAGCAGCATATTAGTATGGGAAGAGCAAAGGATTAAGAGGACTTGGGTTCAAATTCCAATGTACTAATCATGTTAAGGCCACAGGCCAGTCTCTTAACCTCTCTAAGCCACTTACTTCATTTGCTAAATGGAAATTAATAATAACTCTTCTTACCAGGGTTGCTGGACTAAGGCAGATAACATCTGAAAAAGCACTTATAAACTGTAAAGCTCTGGAGGAGATTTTTTTCAGTAGGTGTTAAAATACAGATCCACACACCAAACACACAGCTGTGGTCAATCTTAGAGAGAAACACAAGTACAGCTATGACCATTAACAAGAGCCAGAATGACTTATGGGGATAAAAGCCATAGAATGAGACATCTGATTGGGAATAACAGACATTTAGTCACCTGAATAATTGTTGGAGGTCAAGGAATATGAAAAATAGTAATTGCTAAAGTCTTGTTAAAAATAATAGCCCCGAACTAGGTGTGTGATTGTTAACGGGCCCCTTAAATCACTCTGTGCCCAGATTTCTTATCTATGAAATGAGGATAATGAGAGTATCCATGTTACGGGGTTGTTATGAAATTTAAATGAGTTCATATTTGCAAAGCACTTAGATTAATGCCTGGCACATTTCTAATTTGATAGCTAAGTAGGTAGGTAGGTAAATAAATAAACAAGCAAACAAACAGAAGATAAATTTGTATTCCTCTCTTTTCCATGACACTTATTCATTCAGATTTTAACTCCCCTACAGATGAAGGAGGACTAGTATGAAACCTCAAACTCAACCTGAGTGTATGGATGGACAGATATGAAACACTCCAATCTTTCTATTTTAACGTGGTATACCAGCAAGCAGAACGCCAGATTTTTCTTCTTTATTGAGTGGGGAGGTCAGGGGAGGAGGAGAGAAAAACCAAACCCATTCACCGACTGAGCCTAGATTGATCACCACTACCCGTGCTTGCCTCCTAAGTGGGACAGCACTGCCTTGAGACATCCGACAGTAATCACCACCTCCACAGAGGTTCATGTTCCTTGCACAGAAACAGAGCATTCAAGGTTTTACAACATTTGTACCAAAGAAAGAGAAACCAGCGCTGATTTGGTGCCAAACTCAACTGTAAATACGAGGTGTTTTTAAATTGGTAATTACAGATGAGAACGTTATATACTTTTGGCATACACACCATAAGGCATTCTTGGTTTACACACTTAAATAAATATACTCATCACAGGTTTCAATTCTCTTCGTGCGTTTATTTGACCTTGAGGGATCAACTTCCTACTATGTGCAGGGCAGTGACTTGCAGTAGGTGAGTGAAGACAAGATATAAAATCCCAGACCCTGAAGAAGACAAAACTCCCAATGACAACATTTCCTTATACCCCAAGGTAATACAAGGGTTTCTCTATAAATGACAAAACTCAGTGAGACAAACCATGCTGGGTATTTTTCCCCCCAATTGAATTCAGTAAACACCGAGGGTCTGCTGTGTGCCATCTCCATACCACCTTTCATGCTCCCCCAAGGTCCCAGTCTCGATACACAAGTTGCCACCTTCAGTGAGTATTTGTACAAGGTAAAGTCAGAAGAGAAGTGCAGTGTGATCTTCCTTGCTCGGATAGTCTGTCCTCCCCCTGAAATACAGTTTTCCCCACACTTTCTGTACTACTGTGGAAATAAAAAGGCAATCCCAAGCAGACAGAGTTCTCAACCTTAACATTGAAGAGTCTCCACACTCTCCCCAAAACGAGCACCTCCAGGCCCCCAGTCGTTCTAGACTCCGGCAGTGAATCAGAATGGCAGGCACAGCTTTTGAGAAAAACAACGCTGGCCACCTCATCAGAGATCTGATTCAGCTGGCTTGGGGTGAGGCTGCTGTCATTGTTTTTCTTTGTTTCAAACTTTCTCAAGTAATTCTGATACACATTAGGGTGCAGAAGCAGTGCGCTACCCGAGGCAGGAACTTCACCAACCTGCACTTCCAAAGAGCTCCCAGGTGATGGGGTGCCCCCAGTCCATGGATCACAGTTGGGGAAGCAAGGCTGTAGAGCCTAGGCCTCCGTGTTTTTTATTAGCTCTCCAAGTGATTCTGATACAACAAAGTTTAGTGGAAAGAGAATTAGCTGACTTTGGGGTCAGACTGACCTGGGTTACAATCCTGGCCCCAACACTCTGGAATCACAACCATGGCCGAATTACTAATCCTCTAAACCTGCACCCTCGTATACCACATGAGTGTTATGGATTGAACTGTGTCCCCCCCCAAAAAAAAGATATGCTCAAGTCGTAACCCTCAGTACCTCAGAATTCGACCTTATTTGGAAACAGAATCATTACAGATGTAATTAGCTAAGTTAGTTGATGACATCCTGCAGTAGGGTGAGCCCTGAAGGCAATATGATGGGTGTCCTTATAAGAAGGTACTGCAAAGATACATGGGGACCAAACATTATGTGACAGCAGAGGCAAAGACTGGAGAAATGCAGCTGCAAGACAAGGAAAACCAAGGGCTGATGGCAACACCAGAAGCTTAGAGGAAGGCATGGAACAGATTCTCCCCTAAAGCCTCGAGACAGCTTGGCCATGCCGACACCTCCTTTCATACTTCTAGCCTCCCAACTGGGAAGCAATACATTTTTGTGGTTTTAAGCCACCCAGTTTGTAGTCCTTTGCTACAGCAGCCCTAGCAAACTGATAAAATGAGGCGCTGACACCTCCCTTGGCAGGGCTGCTGCAAGCCTGAATCTGCTATTGGGGATGGTGAGGGCCCTGCTGATCAGGGCAGGACAAATTTCCTTTCCTTGTTAGACGTATTAGGGAAAAGCACCAGGTGATAAGCATCCCCTTTCAAGGAAAAGTAGCTGCTGGGAGACGTGTTCTGGCACCTAGCCTCTCGGAGGGTGTTCGAGGTGGCAGCCACGGCAGGCAACGGGGCCCATTATGTGTCTGCGCACCCACTCAGCTGCTCCCAGTGGGTCGTAGGAGCAGCTCTGCTCTGTCATGAGTGCAAACAGTTACAGGCCCGGCTGGGTCCTGGGGGCCCATTTTGGACCTGGAAGTTCTGACAGGCAGCCTGTGGGCCATACAGGGGGAAACTCAAGGTTCGAGGGCCCTCCCGGAGAGGAACAATCAGCGCCTCACATCAGCCTTGGCCCTAACCCCGAGAGGGACTGTCACGAGTCCCAAAGTGAGGATTCCAGGTGCCAATTTATATAGGACACTCCTAAATCAGTGAACCCGATTACCCAAAAATCATCCGCACCACAAGGTGTATTTTTTTAATACTTTTATATGTATATAAGAGTAACATACAGAGACTGTGTTAAAGTCAATTATCACTTTTCAGAGCATACTTGCTCCTATATAAGCTGCTGCCCTTGGCCTCATTCATTCGGCCATCAGATAATCACACAGTGACTACTACACGCATGAGGTTACAGAGATGGATGTGGCGGAGATCAGGCCTGAAGAACCGCACGTCTGGCGGGAAGAAAAAAGATAATTGACAAGCATTTACTGGGTGCTTAGGCCTTGCCAAGTGGATCACATATGTTATTCACTTTACCAACACAGCAAGCCCAGGAAACTGAGACTAATGACATTACATTATCTTTGCAGGGTCACACAGCTGATTAATAGAAGAGGTAGGATTTGACCTGCTGGTTCCAAGCCCTTCCCACCGTCCCACAGCTGTTTCCTGACAGATTTGACCAAGTGAACAGAATTTAAGAGAGGTTAGGGTAGACCAAAGGTCATGGCCATTTCACTCCAGCGCCCTAAGAATGAAATGTCTGCTTCCATTATCCTCTGTAGTGATCCAATACCGATTCTTCAAATCAAAGTATTGCAGATATACCTGGGACACCCTCAAGGAATACCCCGTATGCTGACTTCTGAAGAGCTGCAGTGACGTCACAATAAGAACATGAGCTCTAGCTGTTAGGCCCTCAGCAAGATTCCCACCTGGCCTGCTGCATCACAGACTATCCCAGGGCTTAACAATAAGGAAGTCATTGGGATAGGTCTTTTAGGTTCATGTTCCACATCCTGCATGCCTTTTTCCTAACAAAGTCTTAACATCACCATGTCAGTGGGTATCTAAAAATGCCTTAAAAAAAGAAAAAGGAGTGAAATGCCAAACTCAATCTCTCTGTAACTTACTTCAAAAGGGTCAACATCCTACAAATAATAAGAAAGACAATACTCTAAGGGAAAAATAGAGGAAAATACTAAATAGATAATATATGAAAGAAATACAAATACATAATAAACATATACAATTATCTAAGTTCACCTGTAACCACAGAAATACAAATTGAATTAATAATGAGACATTTTCTATCAAAATAGCAGATATTTAAAAAATTAAATACCCAGCAGTGATCATGAACTGGAGAAATGAACATTCTCATTACTTTTTTAGTAGGGTGGACACAAGTAATTGGCAATATCATCATAGCTCTTAAAGAAAATAATCTACCATTTAACCATGTACATTCTACTTCTTGGAATTGTCCTAAAGAAATTCTCAGGTATATTACTCAAGAGCATTCACTATAGTTAACTTGTGGCAGGGAAAAACTACTTTAATTGCTCAAAAAACAGGTAACTGGTTCTACAATTACAATTCTAGGTAATTTTTTTAAAGTAACTTTATAAATTTTCAATGATATTGCAAAAATCTAAATTGTGACTCCAGTGTTCCATTATGCAAAAGAAAATGTTTTTAGGCATAGAAAAAAAAACTAAAATAAAAATATATAAAATATATAACCAAATATTAAATTGATTAATTTCCAAATAACGGGAGTTTGATTTTCATTTATTTATATTCTTCAATTATTTCTAATGTTATAATCAGAGGGAAAACAGTAAATATGAGTAAGTACTACATATTATTCCCATTTATAACTTTCATTATAAGATAATTAAGTATATATAATAGGACATTTTAGCGTTTACCTTGTTCCTGGTATTATAATAGATTTACGTATGTCTCATTTAATCATCACAGCTACCATATGTGTTCCACACAACTGTCCTCTTTAAAGATAAAGAGAAGCTGGCGAACCTGCCCAGAGTTGCTCAGGTATAAGCTAAGCTGTGCATATACAGGCCTGTTCTAAAACCAGGACATTGTTCTAACAGAGTGATGCAGTGGAGGTCCTGAGAACAAGTCTGCATTTCTATTTCAGTGACCATCACAAGGATATGAAAATAAACAGGCTTACATCAAAGGAAACAAACTAAAGAAGAAAGCAACAAGTTTTCAGATTTGCCTCTATTTTTATGTCTAGGTAAAAACTTTCTTCATAGTACTATATAGTACTCTTAACTATTTTTCCCCTTACTTTCCTTTTCTGGTTACTCTTATAATAACCTTAGAACTGCCCCCACAAAACATCTGAGGGGTCAATGACAGCTGACTCGAGAGAAAACACCCCAGAGCAGAGAGGCACTATTTATCTATCAAACAAAGCTTGATGGAAAACTCCCTCAAAAACACTCACTCACTTTTGTCCTATTTCTGGACTCACCAAGCAACTTTCTAATCAGTGAGGTGATCTCGAAGTAACCCCATGCACACAGAGGAATGTCCTGGGCACTTGCCCAGTGTCCATCTCCCTGCAGCTTGATCTCCCATTGAAGGTACTTCTAAGTGCCCACCCATCCTTAGTTTCAAGAAACATCGGAGTCCATGTCTAGTTCATTTGTTCCTTTGGTGGAACAATGTTATTATCTTGTTATTCCTCTATCTTTAGGTTTCTGTAATTACACATTGTGGTTCATGCACAAGTTTTAGTTTAACTTACTTTGTGTATAATAAACATTGCACCTATGTTCTCCAAATAAATAAGGCTGTTTGCTGTGTGCTTTTTATTGTCTCCCTACAGTCATCTAGCTTTATTCGGCCTGCTATTACGGAAGCATTTTCCCCTATTCCACTATAATTTTACTAAAGAAAGAACGTATCTCAAAGGCAAGAAAATAATTGCTTAGAAAACTGGCTTAGGGCTTCCCTGGTGGTACAGTGGTTAAGAATCCGCCTGACAATGCAAGGGACACGGGTTAGAGCCCTGGTCCAGGAAGATCCCACATGCCGCGGAGCAACTAAGCCCGTGCGCCACAACTACTGAGCCTGCTCTCTAGAGCCCGCGAGCCACAACTACTGAGCCTGAGTGCCACAACTACTGAAGCCTGCAAGCCTAGAGCCCGTGCTCTACAACAAGAGAAGCCATCCAGTGAGAAGCCCGGGGACTGCAACGAAGAGTAGCCCCTGCTCGTCGCTTAGCCCACGCACAGCAACAAAGACCCAATGCAGCCAAAAATAAAAATAAATAAACAAATTTATTTTTTAAAAAAAAAGAAAGAAAAGAGAACTGGCTTAAATTGGCCCCAGGCCTCAATCCACAGGCCCTCTCCTCCAGGCCGATACTCGCTGACTCCTGAACTCCACAGACATATCTAAGATGTTCCACTCCCACACCCAACCCGACTGTAAGGCATCACTGGCTGGAGCCAGGAAAAAGCCTGCTGATCGGGTATCTCAGTCACAAGAAACCTCAGTAAGAAGGACCTGCCCACTCTTGAAACTGACAAGGCCCTTATCAGTGCCTTCCAGAGATATCCCATTACTGCCAGAATCTCCTATCAGACCAGGAATCCATCTTCAAAGTGTTGAGAGCAAGTCACATCATAACAAGAAGGGGTCGTCCCATGCTGATTGCAAGGAACGCTGGGGAGACCAAAGTCTGTGAAGATACTAGATACCTTCAGCTGATAAGGGTTTCTACAGAAGCCTGAAAAGATGCTCTGAATTTGTGTTCTTAAGCACAGACCAAACTTAGGCAGTTCTCTGAAAGTTATAGATGATGAAAGCCAAAGCTAGGTATTTCCTAGGCATGAGCCACGCGTGACAGACCCAACAGGAGAACAGCCACTTCTGGAAGATCTTTCTGGAAGATCTTTCCCACAGGATGTCCCAACACCCAGTCCATAACAGAAACCAGCCATTCACATACAGCCTATAAGAATAATGTTGCTATGAATATTTGCACCCAAGTCTTTGTGTGGACATATGCTTTCACTTCTCTTGGGTAGATACCTAGAGGTGGATTACTCTACGTTTGCCATTTTGAGGAACTGCCAGACTATTTCCCACATAGACCGAACCATTTTACACTCCCACCAGCAGGTTATGAGGCTTCCAATGGTTCCCCATCCTCAACAACACTTCTTAGTGTTAGTCATCTCAACTGCAGTCATCCTAGCAGCAGGTGTGAAGGGGTATCTCGTTGTGGTTTTAATTTGCATTTCCCTAATGGCTAATGATGTTGAGCATCTTTTCATGTGCTTTCTTGATTATTTATGTACCTTCTCTGAAGAGATGTCTGTTATGATCCATTGGCAAAGTCAGTAAAAGTTTGAATCAATAAATGAAGACATGCAAACAGGCTTCTTTTTACATCCTGAGTGTCTGAGATTCTTTGATATTGGGGATACAGAAGGAGCAGAACCTGGGGAAATCCCCCTTTTCCACAGATTAAGGGAACTGCAAAAATTGTCTCTCCTCCTCAGCACAACTCAGGGATGTAGGCAACATCATCTCCATTTTTCAAAGTTAAGTTGCTGTTTACTGAGCACCTACTATGACCAAGAGACATGGAGATGAAGAAGGCATGTGAACAGCCCTCGAAAAGTTCACTGCCTATTAATAGAGGAAACAAAACCCAAGAGGTAAACTGACTTAAGTGATCCAAGGTCACTTAACCTGGGTGGCCGAGTCCATACCTTCTTGCTGTCCAATCCTGAGTATCACAGTTCCCCCCAGGCTGGCAGGAAACAAAACTCCAGAAAGGTCCACTGAAAGGTGGGGGCAGGTAGGAGGCAGCGGCACTGCAGGGGCATCAGAGGCCCCACAATGGGCCCAGGCTCAGCAACTGCCTCTGGAGGGTCAGGACTGGCACAGGGGGCTGCAGTGCTAGCCTTGCCTGCACCCAGACGCCGGACAGGACCCCTGACGAGGTCATGGGCTGAAACCTGTAGCGAATACACACTGCTTCTGCTTAGGCTGGAGGCAGTTACCAGCGATGATGGATTTAAATAGCACAGCCCTGGCCTGAAACAGACAGCAGAGTAGCTGGAGGCCGCAGCCCCCCGACAGGGGCAGAGTCAGGGGGGCCCAACTCGTGGCAATGCCTCCCCGGGCCCAGCTGAGCCCGGCTGCACACACCTCAACCACACTTGGGCCTCCTGCCTCACATCCTCCTCTCACTACGTATCCCCGCGGTCGAAGAGCAGCCAGGAGCCTCTCGACTTGCGTCTGTTGAAGCTACTTATCAACCTGGCTGAACAGCAATCTGGAGGGCAATGTCAAGTGTAATAGCACATTCACCAGGACCCTGGGTTCCCACCTCCCACCTATTCCTAAGCCAAACTCTCTCCTGCCTGTGCCCCCTCTCTCAAGGCATTCAAGAGATGCTAGCTGCACACCCCAAACTTGAAGTTGGGTGGCCTTGGAAATCATTATCTCCATCAGGAAATAATAAAAGCAGCGCCCATAAGAAAGACATGGGCCAACACGCACCGAGAGCGTACTGTGTGCCAGTACCCATCTAAGGAACCGATGGGAGTCGCCTCATTTAACTGGCACAACTACTTCGCAAGGTAGGTTTCATTATCCCCATTTCACAAAGGGGAAACTAAAGCTTAGAGAAATCAAGGTCAACCTGCTATATCGTTCTAGCTCTAAAATGAAGAGCTAGAACACACTAAAATGCACTTCTACCTTGTAATTCGAAAGTGAGGTGGCAAAAATCTCAATTTATCCTGGGTGGGATCTCAATTACATTAAAGTGATTTACAGTGAATTTTAGTCCCTGCTTAAGAGAACAGCTAAAGTCACTAGAAAAGGTGTAATCTAAAATGCCCACTTCTCAGGAATTCCCTGGCAGCGCAATGGTTAAGACTCGGTGTTTTCACTGCCAGGGCCCGGGTTCAATCCCTGGGTCAGGGAACTAAGATCCTGAAAGCTGTCAGCAAAGCCAAAACAAAAACAGAGCAAAACAAAACAAAAACACCCACTTCTCCAATTACACAGCATACATACCTGTGTTTTAACACACACTGCACTTCATTCCATGTTTTTTTTTTACAGTGCTCACCCCAGCAATTATGTATTCTTAGGGCCCAGCACATAAACTGGCAAAGACAGTCCCTCGGAAAAGTCTGCTTAAATACTGACTCAGTCTCAATACATTCTTCACAACTCTGTAGAAATAGGCCATTTTCACATTTGAAATGTTTGCACTATACTTTTTTTTTTTTTTGCGGTACGTGGGCCTCTCACTGTTGTGGCCTCTCCCGTTGCGGAGCACAGGCTCCGGACGCGCAGGCTCAGCGGCCATGGCTCACGGGCCCAGCCGCTCCGCGGCATGTGGGATCTTCCCGGACCGGGGCACGAACCCGGGTCCCCTGCATCGGCAGGCGGACTCTCAACCACTGCGCCACCAGGGAAGCCCATGCACTATACATTTTTTAAATTGTTTCATTTTTGCATTTTCTCAAATAAACCTTACGGAAATATGTGAAAACTTAAATATTTATTAATAATATTACTTATAAAAACTAATTTACTAGTATGCCATCTCTAAGCCAATAGGCTTGTCAAAGGTATTTAGATAATATTTGCCACCCCTTTGGAAATTATAAGTCTCATCATCAAATTTGGCTGACATTTAAAATAATCCTACTGACCAAAAAGCCAAGCTTTCATAGTCTCAGTATTTTTCTCCAAAGAATTATTTTATAAAATAAAATGCATATAAGGCTTCCCTGGTGGCGCAGTGGTTAAGAATCCACCTGTCAATGCAGGGAACATGGGTTACAGCCCTAGTCCAGGAAGATCTCACATGCCGCAGAGCAACTAAGCCCGTGTGCCACAACTACTGAGCCTGAGCTCTAGAGCCCCGTGAGCCACAACTACTGAGCCCGCGTGCCACAACCAGTGAAGCCTGCGTGCCTAGAACCCCTGCGCTGCAACAAGAGAAGCCACTGCAATGAGAAGCCTGCGCACTGCAACGAAGAGTAGCCCCCACTCGCCGCTACTAGAGAAAGCCCACGCACAGCAACAAAGACCCAATGCAGCCAAAAATAAAATTAAATAAATAGATAAATAAATAAATAAAAATAAAATGCATATATTCCTTAGTTTTTGCATTCTTTAATAAGAAATGTGAAATATGTTTGGCCTTTTTTTTAAAAAAGTAGACTGATTCAGCCAGGTAAAGCAGAAGAAGTTCTGACACAGATCTTCCTTGACTTACAATTGAGTTATCTCCTGATAAACCCATCATAAGTTGAAAATATCATTAAGTCGAAAAATGCATTTAATATACCTAAGCGGTCACACATCATAGCTTAGCCTAGCCTTCCTTAAACATGCTCAGGAACACTTACATTAGCCTACAGTTGGGCAAAATCACCTAATATAAAGCCTCCTTTACAACAGTGTTGAGTATCTCAAGTAACTGATTGAATACTGCACTGAAAGTGAAAAACAGACTGGCTGTATGGGTGCAGAATGGTTGTAAGTGTATCGGTCGTTCACCTTCATAGTGGCGTGGCTGACTGGGAGCTGTGGCTATTGCCACTGCCCAGCATCACGAGAGTATCATACCGCCCATCGCCAGCCTGGGAAAAGATCAAAATTCAAAATTTGATGTATAGTTTCTACTGAATGCATATCGTTTTCACACTCTTATAAAGTTCAAAAATTGTAAGTCAGACCATGTGACTCTTCTTTTCACAGACTGGAAACAAAAGACATGCTTTCAAGCCCTTCGGCTCTCAAACAATTTAAATTTAAATTAATACAAAGGAAAACAACTTCCTCAACAAAAAACTGACATTTTTACTGAATTATCCTTTGGCTGTGAAAACTCCAGATATAAGTGATATGCAGCAAGTCACTAACCCTTTCTCTCAAGTTTAATAGGAGACATTAAGGAATAGGAGACATTAAGGACTGGTCCCTCAAACCAGGTACATCACACAGTGGTTGGCAAAAAGGGACAGGTAATGACTACATATCCCTCCCCTTCTTCACTAGGAACATTCCATTCCAACAGGAAGAAAGTCAGGAAGGTTCAGAACTCTGAAGTTCTGTTCAGAGAACAGAGGTCCAGGACCCTATAAAGTGCTGCTGTGTCCAGGGAGCAACATCCCTTTATTCTAAATGACACGCAAATGTCTCAAGTCCCACAGCCCATCCCTGAGGACAAGGTAGGGGCCAGGACCCCGGCCGGCTTTTGGCCTGTTCTCCATCAGCAGCCAGGGACTCTCTGCAAATCTAATCAGATACACCCCAACCCTGCTCAATACCCTCTAACGGCCCCCTTCATCCCGACACATGGCGAGAGCCAAAATCCTTACAAAGGCCTCCAAGGCTCTACAAACTCTGGGCCTGTGACCTCACTGGTTCCTCTTCTCACTTCCCCCCTCGCTGACCACTCCAGCCACGCTGGCCCTCAGGCTCCTCAAACACACTAGGCACACCAGGGCTTTGCCAAGGGTGGGTGTGTGTGTGCGCGCGCGCACACCCACCCGCTGCCTAGAACATGCTTCCCCAAACATCTGCTTGGCCTGTAGCCTCAACCCCTCACCTCCTTCAGGTGCAAACTCTCCCATCCCCCTTCCTGCCTTAATTTCCTCTTTACCACTTTCGCCATCTGACTAACTTTCTTACCGTCTATCATCCCACTAGATGTAAGCTCCATGAGGTCAGAAACCCCTGCTGGATTTTGCTCACTGCCATCTCCACAGCACCTAGAGCAGTACATAGCTGGCACTCAGTGAACACCTGCTGAATGAAGGCAGCACTGTGAATGGTTACACCATGCTCCACTGGAAAGCAAAATCTGGCCAGGCCCTACTAACTAGGGTTGCCATGTATTGATAAAATACGACTATGGCATGGGATATACGTACACAAAAAATTATTCTTTGTTTATCTGCAACTCAATTTTTTTCCCCCTAAATCTGACCACCTTAGTCCTCACTCCAGAATGGTCAAACCCAGGCCATCCAGGTCACTGGGCGAGGCAGAGGTCTGAGGATGTAATCAAAGGGCCAAGGGAGAGGTCATTTCCTCTCCTCAGGCCCTCTTCATTGAGGTCCCTGGTGATCCGGGTTCTGCCAGCTCTGGGTTGAAACATGGGCCCATGCAGGCTGAAGAAGCCACCAGGCAGAGCTCTCATCTATGCCTCCTCTGCTCTCAAAAAGGAACACTTTCTTTTCCTAAATCCCCATTTGGCCTGGTCTCAGAGAGGCCCAGATGCTTTGTTCCCTCCCACCCTCCTCTGTGACTGTGGAAACCACAGAGACAGAGCATAAACAAGTCCCTAACTCCGGGCTGCCTGCACACTCCCGTCACGGCCCAGAGCCCCAGCTCCCGCTCCAGCTCCGGGTCAGACCGTGTGGCTGCGTTTCTGACTCTATACAGGGCCACAGGCTCTCGGAACAGCATGTTTCTCTCGTTATCTGTATGCCACCAGCAGGCCACCTTCTGCGACATGTGAGAGGAGACTGAATATATGTGAAAACAATCTAGAACTTAGAATAAAAATGTTAGTAAATTATGACATACCCACACTATCTATATCGAGGTTCTGAATAGTCACGGATTTTCAGACACATGCTCCCCAGGGTTATTCCCAAGTCTCCCATCTCCTGAAACTTCTAACGTGGGAGACCTCTGAGGTTTCCGTTCTGTAGCCTAAATCTCAAAGGACCGAGATCTGTAAGCCCTTGGCACCTAAAGTCAGGTGGGTCATGGGATCTGGGAGCAGGGGGTGGAAGGGAGCCAAAAGTGCAGGTACAGAGAAGATGACATATCCTGTTTTGCCTGGGAAGGTCCCAGTTTATTTCTGTTTCCAGGTGTTGTTATTTACACTGCTCCATTTTATTCTAAGTGTCTCAGTTTGGACATTAAGTTAAGTGGTGAAACTGAGAATGACCTTGGCACCCTGGAGCCAGGATCTACGGGACAGAAGGGAACAGCCATGTAAGAGCAGCTGCGATCAAGCAGGGCCAACTCGCCCCCAGGACTGGAACTGGGGAAAGGGCATCTGTGGGCAGCAGCTTCCAGTATGAAAACCGAGGAGACAGGGCTGATCTCTCCAGATCCCTCCAGCTCTGAATGCTAAGAGAACAGCTGGGAGAGATGCTTGTCCTGCCCTCCCACTGGACCTGCACCGAGCACATGCAGGTCCACACGTCCCCCGCAGTTCCCGGGCACAGGCCACCAGGAGCCCAGCCTTGGCTCAGAAGCATCCTCACATTAGGGTGTCAAGTGACTCAAAAGTCGGTCTTTGATCTGACACGGAGAGAGGCCAGGCCCTGCTTCTTCTCACAGGTCACACCTACTGCCTCTGGGTTTTCTCCAGATTTCTTGGCCCTCAGGTTGGCCCCAAGAGAGCAAATTGTAGCAGATATTGAAACAGTGCTGATTCCCCAGGCTCCCTCACACCCCGACACACCTGCCGAGGGCTCCGGGCAGCTTGTCACTGTTATTCACAGTGCACTGCAAGTCCACGCTTCTCAGCTGTAGGAGCTACAATTAACAGGGTGGCTGATGCCTCAGTTGAAACCACTGAATGAAACTCAGCAACACTCCCAACTGGGAGGAAGGAAATCACATTTGGGCTTGGACCTGAGTTGGCTTAAAAAAAAAAAGGAAGGAGCCACACTGGATTGGGGTCCAGCCCATTAACACTCTAGGGAGCCACAGACTAGAACGTGCCAAGACATGAGGCACCCTGTTAACACACATATGAAAAATCATATGTGTTTCCATCAGCACACCACCAAGGGACACACTTAAAAACTTCAGCATACTTAGTACAGTAAAGATGCAGGGATCTTGCTCCAGCATTTGTAAGGTTTCATGTGACATGCAACATGCTCACTAAGATGTTCACAGGAGTGAGTTGGGAAGCACTGACTCAGTGCTTCAAATGGGTTCTCTCCTTAGCCTTCCTTCCTCTTTGCCTTTTCTCTCTCCTAGACAATTTCCAAGGTTTCTGCTCCAAATCCTGAGATGCTATTTTCCAAATTGTTCTCAACCCAGAATGCTGAATTTCCAAGTGCCTGCTGGTTCCTGCTCTATGGAGAGCCCCAAGGCCCTGCAAATTCCATACAACTCAAACTCGTGACTCCAATTCTGCCCCATAAAACCTGTCTTTCCATGCTGTACATCTTCCTTGTCTCTATAAATGCACAGCTGCCCATACAGATGAAATACCTGCATCTCTTTCCTTGCAATAAACCCTATCAAGTCTTCTGATCTCCAATATCTCTAATCTAATACCTGATCACAAATATACTGATCTGAAATACCCTTCCCACCTCATCCCTCCTTGTCACTCCCATAGCCTCTGACCTAGTTGTAGCCCTTCTGCCCCAAGTACTGCAATAGCCTCCTTATGGGTCATCAGGCCTCCAGAATAACTCTCCTCAAATACTAGTTGAATATCCTAAAACAATGGCTTCTATTCCCCCCACCCCTTCCAGGAATGTGCTACCTGCACAGAAAAGTTGACCTTTACTGCCCCAATCGCCTGGCCCATTACTCCATAATCTCTCATTCTGCCCTTCCCAGCTCATAAGCCACTCTACTTCGTCCATCCTTCTCTGCACCCCACACTCTAGCTCTACCAGAACCCTACTGTTCCTGAGAACATGGATGTTTTCACAGCTCTCTGCCTTCAACCCTCTTCCTCTTCTACTTAGTCCATCCCTGAAAGGCAGTCCGGCATAGTAGCTAAGACTAAGAACAAACTGTCTTGGCAGTCAGGTAGACCTGGGAGTTTCTGAGTCCCCACTCCACCACTCAGTACTACGTGACCTTGGCTGCCAGTGCGTGGCCTAAACATCAGAAAAGCAGCTCACTTGGTTTTCCCAACAGTGAAATGGGAGATTCCTTCCATAGGTAGACACCTGGGGAAAAAATACTGTGACACACGATAGCAAATACACACAACTGGGCTTCCCTGGTGGCGCAGTGGTTGAGAGTCCGCCTGCCGGTGCGGGGAACGCGGGTTCGTGCCCCGGCCCGGGAGGATCCCACGTGCCGCGGAGCGGCTGGGCTGGTCCCGTGAGCCATGGCCGCTGAGCCTGGGCGTCCGGAGCCTGTGCTCTGCAGGGGGTGAGGCCACAGCAGTGAGAGGCCCGCGTACCGCAAAAAAAAAAAAAAAAAAAAAAAAAAATGTAAATACACACAACTTAGCAGAGAACCTTCTTGCCTAGTTGGCACATGTTTTCCAAGCTCTACAAGAGGAACCACTGATAACTAGCTCAGGGCATCAACAGTACTGATGCAAAGCTTCTGCAGAGAATAACTTCCAGAGTGTGAGGGCTGGGCTTTCTGTCCATCTCTTCTAGAGGGATTTGAGCACACAGGCCCAAAGGCATCCTGCAAAGAGCAAAGCTGTTCACCTTGGACTGACTATGGGAAACTGAGTTTCCCCAGACATTGCACCTGGAAAAAGACCAGAGCACCAGAACCAAGACCCTGGTCTTTGTCATACTTATTGTGATTTAAAAGGAAAACACACACATCTGGTTTAATGACTCCTCGACACAAAACCCTGGCCTTTATCACACTAACGGTGATTATTCTTTTGTGAAGAACATGTGGTCTGGTGACATCTGGATCTGGAGACCCAAGTTCAACAACATTTTAAGGGTAGCTAAATTCAAATGTACATAACAGTTCAGGGTGCTTACTATGTGCCGGGCACTTGCACCACGTAACTTGACTTAACCTTTACATTAGTTCTCCAAAATTAGCGTTCAGCTCCTGGCCTACTGCTGCCTTGGATTCGGCCACCTTCTCTCTCACTCAGTATCTTAATTAACTGGTATGTTCACCTACTTTTTCAGCATTCTCCTCTCATTTCATCTTTACTAGTGAAAGAAGAAAGTTTTATTATAATAGTAGCTAACATTTATTGACCACTTTCAAAATGGGCCATGTATTAATATAATGCTAGGCATATACATATACACCCAGACCAGCTTTATTGAGATATAGTTCACATACCATACAACTCACCCATTGAAAGTGCACAATGCTCTGATTTTTAGTATACTCACAGACTTGTGTAAGCCTCACCACAACCAACTTAGAACATATTGATCATCTCGGAAAGAAATCCCAAACCCATTAGCAGGAACTCCCCAATTTCTCTCAAATCTTCCAGTTCTAAAAAACCACCAATCTACTTCCTGTCTATAGACTGGCCTGTTCTAGACATTTCACACAAACAGAATCACACAATATGTAGTCTTGTGACAGTCTTCTTTCACTTAGCATAATGTTTTCAACAGTTGTTCATATCATAGTATTTATTAGTACTTTTTATTGCCAAATAATCTGTTGTATGGATATACCACATTTTATTCACATAGTCATCAGCTGATGGACATTTGGGATGCTTGTACTTTTTGGCTATTAATGAATAATGTTGCTATGAATACTAGCGTACAAGTTTTTGTCGGGACATCTGTTCTCACTTCTCTTAGTTATATACCTGGGAGAAGAACTTCCGGTCATATGGCAATTCTATGATGAACCTTCTGAAGAACTGCCAGACTATTTTCCAAAGTGGTGGTGTCATTTTATATTTCCACCAGTCATGTATAAGAGTCCCCGTTTCTTCACATCCAAGCCAACACTTATTGCCAGTCTTTTTGACTATAGCCATCCTAGCGGATATGAAGTGGTATCTCATTGTGGTTTTTATTTGCATTTCTCTGATGCCTAATGATGTTGAGCATCTTTGCATATGCTTATTGGCCATTTGTATATCTTCTTTGAAGAAATGTCCGTTTAGATCATCTGCCCATTCTTTAATTGGGTTATTTGTCTTTTTATTAGAGTTGTAAGAGTTATTTATACATTCTAGATACAAGTCCCTTATCAGATTTATAATCTGAAGAAAGTTTTTCTCCTATTCTCTGGGTTGTCTTCTTTTTTTTAATACTTTTAAAAAAATTTTATTGGAGTACAGTTGCTTTACAATATTGTGTTTGTAAAAAGTTTACAATTTACAAAAAGTTTGTAATTTTTATGAAGTATCAGTTTATCTATTTTTACTTATATTACTTATGCTTTTGGTGTTATATCCAAGAAAGCTAAACCAAAGTCAGAAAGACTTATTCTCAGTTTTCTTCTGGAGTTTTATAGTTTTAGTTCTTACATTTATGTCTATGATGGATTTTTAGTTATTACAGTGTATGATATGAGAAAGGGGTCCACTTCATTCTTTGCATATGGATATCCAACAGTCCCAGCACCATCTGTTGAAAAGACTACTGTTTTCCTCTTAAAATCATCTTGATACATTCGTTGCAACTCAACTGACCATAAGCGTGAGGGTTTATTTCTGGACTTTTGATTCTATTCCACTGACATGTGTGCCTAACTTGATACTAGTACCACATCATCATAAGATTGTAGCTCCGTAATAAGTTTAGAAGTTATCTTGAAAAAGAAGTTTCTTCTTTTTCAAGATTGTTTTCACTATTTTGGGTCCCTGAATTTCCATATGAATTTTAGGATCAGCTTGTCAATTTCTACAAAGAAGTTAGCTGGGGTTTTCATAGGGATTACAATGAATCTATAGATCAATCTGGTGATTACTGCCATCTTACTAATATTAAGCCTTCCAATCCATGAACATAGAATATCTTTTTAAGTATGATGTTAGTGGTGGAGTTTTCATAAATGCCCTTTATCAGGTGAGGAAGTTCTATTTCTAGCTTGTTGAGTATTAATATCACGAAGAGGTGTTGGATTTTGTCAAATGCTTTTTGTGCATCTCCTGAGATGTTAATGTGATTTTTGTTCTTTATTGATATGATGTTATTATATACATTAACTAATTTCGAATTTTAAACTAACCTTGCATTCCTGGGGTAGATCCCACTTGGGCATGGTGTGTAATCCTTTATATATGTTGCAGGATTCGGTTTGCAAGTATTTTGTTGGGGATTTCTTCATCTATATTCATAAGAGATTTAGTCTATAGTCTTCTTATAAAGTCTTTGGTTTTGTTTTCAGGGTTAATATTGCTCTCAAAGAATGGGTTGGGCGTGCAAAACGTTTTCACACATTATCTTATTTAACCTTCACATCAAACTTGTAAGATGGGCACTCGTATTTGCCCCATTTATCAGATGAGGAAATGAAGGTCTAAGAATATTAAACTGCCCACGGTTACACATAGTAGACACAGGATTTAAACCCAGTCAGCCCCCACTCCTGACCCTATGACCTGCATCACCATGAAGAACTTACTCCTTTGAGCTAACTGACAAGCCCCCATACAAACCAGACACTAACTAGATTAGTGGCAGGTTAAAACTATACTAACCAGATTTTGTGACCTGGTCACAAAGGTCTAGTAACCCGCCCTAACTTAACATCCTTCTGAATTCCACAGTGATAGCTTACTTGGTTCATTGTTCCACTTAAGTGAATCATCCAGGATCAACAATGTCATCTTAGAATAATCAGTGGTTGAGGTAACGTTCAGACAACTAAAACTAAACCCAGAGTCAACCTGAAAAAAGCTATGTACACTTGCGCATGTACACAAACAGACACACACACACCCTCCATTCGGAGACAGATAAGCGTACAAACATACTGTGTCAGGTACATACTAGGAAAAAATAATTGTCGAAGTCTAGCTTTCTAAGGACAGAATTTCTGACTTGTAAAAATCAAATCAGGGTGGGAAGTGGGTAGATTCAGTCACTGCAATAACCAAACCAAGCTCAGCAATGAAGACAGCCACTGAATGTCCCATTTGGACAAAATCATTGTGATACTGACATAAAATGTAAACTAAACTAAACTGCTCTCATTCGCAACACCTCAGGCACAGGGTCAATACGGTTACAACAGAAGGGTGTAAACATGGGAGTGAGGTGCTGCTGGTTCTACACTAAGTTCTGCTTCACCAAGAGGTTCCTCAAGATAAGATGCTCTAATGGAAAACATCATGGGCTCTGTGCCTCAGCTTCTTATCTATGAAATTATAATCCTCGCCTCCATTATTTCTTTAGAATGTTGTAAATGTGATAACAATAAGGCTGCGGGAAAGAACACCTTATAGAGAAAAAAGATGAAAGTATTATCACCGGCAACTTTCACTAATTCAAACATTTTTTTGAAGGCCTAATGTGTGCCAGGCACTATGCTAGGGGCTGGAGATACAGACACGCACATTAAAAATGAGTCTGAGATGAACGGATAAAGAAGATGTGGCACGTATATACAATGGAATATTACTCAGCCATAAAAAGAAATGAAACTGAGTTATTTATAATGAGGTGGATAGACCTAGAGTTTGTCATACAGAGCCAAGTAAGTCAGAAAGAGAAAAACAAATACCATATGCTAACATACTTACATGGAATCTTAAAAAAAAAAATGGTTCTGAAGAACCCAGGGGCAGGACAGGAATGAAGACGCAGAGGTAGACAATGGGCTTAAGGACACGGGGAGGGGGAAGGGTAAGCTGGGACGAAGTGAGAGAGTGGCATGGACATATATACACTACCAAACGTAAAACAGATAGCTAGTGGGAAGCAGCCACATAACACAGGGAGATGAGCTCAGTGCTTTGTGACCACTTAGAGGGGTGGGATAGGGAGGGTGGGAGGGAGACACCAGAGGGAGGGGATATGGGGATATAAGTATACGTATAGCTGATTCACTTTGTTATACAGCAGAAACTAACACAACAATGCAAAGCAATTATACTCCAATAAAGATGTTAAAAAAAAAAAGAGTCTGAAAAGCGCTCTGAAAGGCGGTCAAATAACATGCTATGGAAACACAAAGGAGGGAGCAACTAGCTCTGCCTGTGGAGACTAAGGAAGGTTTCAGAGAGGGGGGAGTATTTTCTACTCCTACTGGTCTTGAAGGACCAGTAGGAGTTTACCAGGCAGAAAACAGGATGAAGAGTGTCCCAGATACCAGGAAAGCCCATTCTCCTTTTTTCATTGTTTACTTGGAACCAAAACTCTCTTCCACACAGCAAGGCAGCAATGTAGGGGTACGGTCCAGAGAACCTCAGGTTCCCATCCTGTCACAAATCAGAGGCAGCAGAAGATGGTGGTGAAGAGTTCAGGCAATGGAACCAAACTGATGGGGATTCACATCCTGGCTCCAGGAGTTCTTAGTTCTACGATCCTGGGCAATTTACTGACCCTTTTTAGGCCTTGGTTTCCTCATCTGTAACATGGGAATAATAATAATAGCTATTGATTTGTAAGGAGGCTTAAATGAGTTGATGTTAATTGTTTAGAACAGTACCTGGCACACTGCAAGCACTGGATAAATACCATTATTATTATTATTATCAATCTCTGTCACAATGCCTGCTCTGGTCAGTCCAGGCCTGACTAAGATTTGTCCATCTCAAAAGGCCCCTATCCCAATGCATGTGGTCATCCCACCTGGCAATTCCCTTCACCTAACAACTGTTCATGTCTGCTGTCTCAGGACACACGGGGACTGAGAGAATGCTTCCTAATACACACGGCTTAGGATCCAAGTAACCCAAACAGCATCTTCCATAATCAGGATCATATCGCCATTGCAGTCTGTGTGTTGCTGTGAGACAGCAAACACAAAGGCACATCCAAGTACAGAGACTGCAGCAACAGTTGAATAAACATGCAATCCGATACCTAACATCTGGCATGTCATCAGCCCCAATACCTTATTCACAATCAAGTATGTTTAAGGCTGTGGCTACTTTATAGGTACAAATGTCTTTATCAGGACATTAATGTGCACCAAACCCCTCTCCATAAAAGCAGTCATAAACAACAATCTCCTCTAAGCTGTCACGGAAGCTACTGTGTTTGTAATAGAACCATTCATCTAAGAGACAGTTGCCAAAGCCTGTCTCAACACAATAGCAAGCAAGTCACAGCGCACAGAGGCAGACCCAGGGAAGAGGGCAGGCACAGAGTGAGTAATTAGGACTTTTGTAAATGGCGGGGGCGGGGGGGGGGGGGACCTCAGCTTATTAACATATGTTCAAAGTTATCCGGGATGCTGCAGAGCTTTGGGGTGATCAATTACATTTCCCCCAGAGCACTTGTTTTCAAGGTAGCCCTAAAAAGTTCCTCCAGCTATTGTAAAAAGAACAGTGTCTATGGAATTTTTTTTTTCCAGCTAATGACCAATTTCACCGCCTGTAGAGGGGGAGCACTGCAACACTACATAAAATTTTTTTTAAATAAATTAAATATCCCAGGTAGGAAATTTCACTGTCACACCTTTCAGACTGTATTCTAAAAGGGCAGAAAGGAGAGGGCAGAAAGGAGAGGGAAGAGGCTTTAAAGAAATAATATCCATATGGACTTTGAAGAACGATTTGATTTTATTATTTACCTGGAATTGAAGCATTTGAGAGAAGAAAGGTTGGCAGACGGAATAATCTGTAGTGAAGGCACAGCAGGTAAATATCAAGTAAATGAAATATACCCGTGATTAACTCAAATGATTATAATCAAATGAGAATTTATAGCACTCTCTAAAGTCTCCAGAGTGTTTTCATACTCTAAAATCCACCCACCTCTGCCTAAAGGCAATGCAAGTACAAGATTACCTGCCAGGAATCTGTTACAAAGAATAACATGGTCATCAAAAAGACTACCGACATTTTTAAAAAGACAGGGCCGCAACCCTCCAGAAATAAAGCATGTCCACCCTAAAGTACAAGTTAAACGATTAATATTAGCTCGGCAAAGATATGGATCCTGTTCCTTCTGTTGTAGCAGCTTGCTGTGAACATGTGGACACTGGAAGAATGGATTTATTTGAAGGCTTTCCTCTGTCTCTCCCATCACCATTTTACCACAAAACATGAACATCAGAATAATGCCACTGTTAGTCTGGACAGCTGACTGACAGGTCCAACTGACTGGGCACCTGTCGAACTCCTGGACCAATGTCCTACGATGTATAATAAGAACACCCTGCCCTGCTTCCTGGCCCCAGCACCACCACTCTCAAACCATCTGTTTCCCCAGATCGGTGCCTCGGCCATGAACCCATGGAAAGAACAGCTTGTTGGCACCAGCTCCTCTCCCAGCACCGCTCTCCTGCCCACCAGGACCTTGCAGTGGCCCACCCAACTTAATCCCTAGTGAACATCACGCCATTGTCCACCTGGATGATATGACTTGTTTCTCATTCTTGGTATTTTCCACATTTTTCTTTAATGAGTATTTCTTACTCAGAATCAGAGGAAAAAATAAACTATATAATTATTTTTCCCTCTAATTCCAAAAGTAACATATGTTCACTATTTAACAGAACTCCATTAATACAGAAATATATAATAGACACACAGAGTTCCCCATAAACCCATCCGCCTGCAGCAACTGCTATTCATGTTCTAAATTCCTTCAGATTTTTTCTATGACCTTAACCACATAGCACATTTATATGTTTTAATTTACTGAGTTGAGTATTCTCTAGGATAGGCCCTCTACTACACAGATCAGCAGAACACTATCATAATAACAATAATTTGTAAAATGACCACTTTAAACACTTACTACCAAAGGAATGGGATACATTTAAATAACAATGGTATTAAGAAATTAAGACACACTCTCAAGTGAAATGCTATAGAGAGAGGAATCGAAGCTCTAGCCCTAGGTGGAAGGCAGCAGGGGTAAACGAGAGAGACAGCATTGGAACCCAGGGCCGTGCAGCTAAAAAAGTGCACATCCGTGAGTCCAGTGGAAGCTACTGCTATGGGGCCTGCCCAGCCTCTGCCGGCAACAGGTTCCCACTGCCCACTGGTCCCTTCCATCAGCTGTGACTCTGACCTAGTCAAGTCTGCCCTGATCTCCCCTTCTCCAGTACCTCCTTTGGCAGCAACTCTGAAATGTTTCTTCTACCAAAGTACCTCCCTTAACCAAACACCCCTCTACCTAGGCTAGGCAACTTAATCCTGAGTGACTGCTCCAAAATGTACTTTCCTACCTTTCTAATGTGCCATGAACAGGGGGGCTTAACCTAAGAAAAGTAGTATTTTTAGAATTCAGTTCAAAATACTTTCTCATACATAATTGCATTTTCTCTCAACATTGCTGAGAGGTATGGAGAAATATGTTGATTTCCTCGCCCCATTCTACAGATGAGGGCAATAAGGCATATAGATACATCACAAATAGGTATAGTTTTAGGGCAGCCAAAGATTTGGGAGTAGGAAGGCAGAGAATGTTAGCAATTTCTTGTGACCCCAATGTTCCTTTTGCCAGACTGTTCTGCCACCTGCTCTTTACTAGGCCCATGCCATTCATATCAATATCAAACTCTTCCCATTCATATCCATGGGGTCATGTCCTCCTCAAAGAAATCCCCCTGGGCTTCCCTGGCGGTGCAGTGGTTGAGAGTCCGCCTGCCGATGCAGGGGACACGGGTTCATGCCCCGGTCCGGGAAGATCCCAAATGCCGCGAGCGGCTGGGCCCGTGAGCCATGGCCGCTGAGCCTGCGCTCCGCAACGGGAGAGGCCACAGCAGGGAGAGGCCCGTGTACCGCAAAAAAAAAAAAAAAAGAAAAAGAAAAAAAGAAATCCCCCTACTAACTGGTTACACTTTGGTAGGTTTATTTGCAAATTCACAGTTCACTACTGTGGACTTCAACGTCAACATATTATCCAATCAATGCTGATGAGCCTCACCATGTCCTACTTCCGTGTCTCCAGTGGCCATCACCCACGTTCACATCAGTTGACCACATTTGCGGCCACACCTTGAAACTCGTCACTTGAAATCTCTCCACCTCTAACCTCAGATGCTTCCTCACCTGTGCATGACCACAGCCTCCTGTCCCGCCACCTCTCCTACGTGTGCACAGCCTCTGAGCAGCACATGTCACGACCTGCCGGCCCCTCCAGCTTCACCTTGTCCCTGTCCCTACCTAGACTGGTGCAAGCACGCACTCACTAGCACCTTGGTGTCTCAGGCCCCAAGCCTTGACATTGTCAAAATATGGATAAACCAATAATCCCCTGGCAGAAAAAAATATATATATCACAATAACGCCAGTGGGTTCCCCCAAAAGTAACGTTCTCCGCCTTGTACAAAAATTAATTCAAAACAGATCATAGACTTAAATGTAAAACATAAAACCAGAAACCTTTCAGAACAAAACATAGAAGAAAATTTTCAGGATCCAGGGTTAGGCAATGAGTTCTTAAGACTTGACACTAAAAGTACAATGCACAAAAAGGAAAATTAATCCATTGGATCTCATCAAAATTTAAAACTTTTACTCTGCGGAAGCCCATGTGAAGAAGATGGAAAGATAGGCTACAGACAAGGAGAACATATTTGCAAACCACATACCTGACAAGGAACTCATATCTAAAATAAAGAACTCCCAAAACTCAACAGTAAAAATATAAATAATCCAACTAAAAAAGGGACAAAAGACATGAACAGACATTTCACTGAAGAGAATATACAGATGGCAAATAAGCACCTGAAAAGATGTTCCACATCATTAGTCATTAGGGAAACTCAATTTAAAACCACATGGGATATCACCACACACCTATCAGAATGGCTAAAACAAACAATAGTGATACCACCAAATGCTGGTGAGGATGCAGAGAACCTAGATTGCAAGTGAGAATGTAAAATGGTACAGCTGCTCTGAAGAACACTTGAGCAGTTTAAAACAAACAAACAAAAAAACTGAAGGCACAACTACCATTTGACCCAGCAATGCTTTTATCCCACTGAAATGAAAACTTACGTTCACACAAAAACCTGTATATAAACGGTCATAGCAGCTTTATTTGTAATAGCCAAAAACTAGAATCAACCCAGATACCCTTGAACAG
The DNA here is from genome assembly GCF_011762595.2 of Tursiops truncatus. NCBI lineage: Eukaryota > Metazoa > Chordata > Mammalia > Artiodactyla > Delphinidae > Tursiops > Tursiops truncatus. The sequence goes on along the minus strand of NC_047041.1, from coordinate 65,701,908 downwards.
GTGAGAGGGTAAGTACACTGTGGTACATACACACTAGGGAACCACTCAACAATCAAAGGAACAGACTACTGATACACACACAACCTGGATGAATCTCCAGGGAATTATGATGAATGGAAAAAAGCCAATCCCAAAAGGTTACATACAGTATGATTTCACTAGATAACATGTTTGAAACGACAACATTTTAGAAATAGAGAATAACTAATGGTTGCTAGGAGTTAGGGGTAAAGTCAGGGGAAGCAGGACAGCATTGGGTATGGTTATAAAAGGGCAACCCTGGGGATCCCTGTGGTGTTGGAACTGTTCTGTACCATTGAGGTGTGGATACACAAACCTACACAGGTGATAACACTGTACAGAACTTCATAAAACACACACACACACACACACACACACACACACACACACACACTCATTCACAAATGAGTACAAGTAGAACTGGGGAAATCTGAATAAGATCAGTGGATTATATCAACATTAATATCCTCATTATGATATTATACTACAGTTTTACAAAATGTAACCACTGGGGGGAAATGGGCAAAGTGTACAAAGGATCTTCGTATTATTTCTTACAATTGCATGTGAATCTACAATTATCTCAATAAAAATTTCAATTAAAAGAAGAAAGTAATGTTCTCCAACTTCTCTCAGGCCCTCCTTCCACCGCTCAGCAATTCTTTTACTCACCCCTGTGCGTCCATATCCCATTCCCCCACAGTATCTCTACTAAGCTTGCTCTATTTTTCAAAAGCCCATAAGCCACCTCAGCTCACATGGCCTTACTTCTCATCTGAAGAAAGGAATCACTATGCCCTCCCTGGGCCCTCTACCTGGACCCTTCTCCTGCCATTATGCATCAGAGTAAAAGAAGTCCTACTCCTTTTAAAGTCTCTTCCTGGTTCTATTCCATCATATATATCCTCAATTGCATATATTTTCTCCTCTACTAACCAAATGGCCAAGTCTCTACCCTGTCCTAAAATAAGTCTTCCTTTAACTTTTTATGCCCTTTAAGATACTACCTCCTGGCTCTTCCTGTACATGGCAAATCTGGGCCATGGTAATGTTCCCTCTCTGTACACAGGGAGCATGAACTGAATAATGTAGCTCATTTCCTGTACCCAAAGTCTGTAAGGACTGTTCCAAATGTCAGTCTCATTCCCTCCTCATTTGTTTCTTTTACCAACTCTAAAACTGTGGCCCTGTCCTCTTGGACCCAGGCTGTAGCTTAGCCCAGTGGCTCCCAAACCTGGCTGATCACCCAAATTACTCAGGGAGCTTTTAAAAACACAGATTCCCAGACCACACTCTCAGAGATTCTGATTCAACTGGTTTGAGTCTGTTTTTGTTATGTCTCTTGTTTTAAGCTTCTCAAGTGCTTCTGCTGATGATGGTCAGACTTGGGAACCACTGATGGGTCTATCTTTTTCTTAAAAAGGCAATCTTTTTACTCTCCCACAAACACAGACACTCCATTTAAAATCCATGCCCATTTCACCACAGTACACGTGAGCCTGCGCATATCCCCCATTCTCATCCCTTCTCTGGTGATGAGCCCCCAAACTACCCCTGCAACTCCAAGCTGCCTGAGCTCCAAGCAGGAATTTCCGAACACCACAGATCACCCTCATCTGGATGGCCACCCGGTACACCTCCGGCACATAACAAAATTCAACTCCTCATTCCTCTCCTCTCTACAAACTGCTTCTCATGTCTCCACTCCCCATCCATTTGATAGTCCCATCGTCCTCCCCACCACCCAGAAGCAGAACCCTGGAATCATCTTCAACTCTATCTTCTTTTTCACAAATCGCATCTGGTCAGCCAATCCTGTTGGTTCGACCTCTGAAACTTCTCTGCCAGCACCGTCAGTACCGAAGTTTAGGCTCAGCCTCTCCCACTGGCCTACTGCAATAGTCATCTAACTTCTCTTCACGCCTTCAGAGCTGGCTTTGTCAAACCCAGGCTGAGTCACATCACCTCTCCTGAAAACATGCAATGGCTTCCCTCTGTCCCCAGGATGAGCGCCGGACACCATGGCATGGCACTCGAGGCCCTCCACAATGCAGTGCCAGCCCACATTTCTAGGTTCATCTGCCATCCCCCTCCAGGATACACCCTCAATTCTAAGAGCACCAGAGCTGGGTCCTTTCAGGACCCTGTGCCTTTATCATGCTGCTCCCTTAGGCCTGAATGCCCTTCCCCTTCTCTCTCTCTCCCCACAGTAGCAAATGTGAACCTAGGCTTCAGAAATCCCTTGCAACAATTATATGCAACAATTCTGTAACTGCACAAGCATGCATTCTTTTGGAGAAGAGATCCACAACTTTCTATAGATTCTCAAAGGGAGTCTGTAACCCAAAGTAAGTTTAAAAGCAAAAAAAATAAAAATAAAAAACACTAAGTGGCCTTTTCCCATTGAAAGTTAGTTCACCTAAGTCTGCCTCTCAGACTCTGACTCTTCCAGCCTTTTGCACTTTCAAATATAGACATGCACATTCCCCAATCATAAACAATCGTTACTTTCTACTGCTCTACCACTGAGCCGTATATCTCTCTAGAACAGAATATACTTCCTTCCATGTCAATATTGTAGTTAGTTGTCTTAACTGGCTTGTTGTATCAAGCTGACTTTCAAACGTCAACTCTACGACTTATTTACTGTGGCCTTGAGCAAGTAACTTGACCTTGGTGGGCCTCAGCTTCCTCAGCTATAGAACAGGGATAGTCATGGTAACCTACATCATTGGGTTGTTCTGAGGAATAAACAAGTCGACGCATTCTAAAGCAATGAGAAAGTGCCTAGCACACAGTTAAGTGGTCAAACAGGTCAGCTTTCTTAATTATTTTACATCTGTAGTCCCCACTCACAGTCCACGCACAGCACAGGCCCTCACTGAACGACTCCCGAATCCATGTCTTCCCGAATCCCAGCGCTCATCCATTGCCACAGAAAGCTGTTGAAAAGCATAAGTTTCCAACTTGGTAATAATTTAACATTCTCTCTCTTTTTTTTTTTTTCGCCCTTATGACCAATTCTTGAGCCATCCTGATTAGCTATTTTTTACCTGGATTGCACAAGGGCTCACACCTTGTGCATAAACCTTTGTAGGTCAGACCCCCACTATGTTAAACTTCCCAGTCCAAACACTGATGACGTTGGCTTTGCTATTCTCACAGGAACCAAACTATTTCAAAATCCCCCATTACTCATGTGTTCTGAGGATCCCAGAATTAACCCTTGTTCTGTTGCTGTGCTTACGTGGGTAGAAATCCTTCCTACCTCTTGAACTAACATTTGCCAACACACAGAGCAAAAACCAGTATTTCTTCCTTCTCAGTCTAGGAAGACCATTAAATATACCAACACACCTTTCTCTCTCTCTCTCTTTTTTTTTTTTTTCTGTTTTCTCCCTTTCTTTCTAGCCAGCTCCTCTCGGGGCTCAGAGGTTTACCTACTCACCTTTCTTTATTTTAAATAATAACTCACACATGCATATATTCAGCATACATCACTGATACCTTCTCTGTCCAGCAAGACAGGGTGGGGCCCCTGCCTTACGGAGCTTCTAGCCTGTTCTAAGGGCACAGCACTTTGTCCTTCACATTTCTAGCAAATTCATTTGAAATAATATCCCAAATCACAGGTAAGACAGAAAGAGGAAATCAAAGATGCCACATGATGTTCAGAGAAATGGGAAGAACAAGTTCAGGTCAGGCCCCAAGGCTCACTCTCCCAAGGCCTGGAGATCCTACAGGGCTCAGATTCTACAGCCATGTCCACATCAGGGCTGCTGGGGCCTCCACAGAGGTAGCCCACCTTCCTGGTCCCCAGAGAAATGACATGAAAGTACCCCGTCTTCCAGAGGGACGACTCTGCACTGCCTTGCCCAGTTCTTCGGAGCAGGAGGAGCATGGGGACCTCAGATGTCAGCCACTTTGTCTGCACTGATGAACTGGCGCACACCTGTGCCTGCTTGTGTGCACTCCTTCTGATGTCCCCTTGTCAGTTCTGCCACCACCTCACTGAAGCAGCCCCCTCTCTCCTGTATCTGGTACTTCTATGAAGTAAGCAAAAGAGGCAAGTCCGACTCCTGTGCTCCCCTGGTTGGGAGGGCTCAGGTCAGCAACTGGGGAAGACCAGCCAGGGAGGACTGGCCCAGCGATACCTTCCTCCTCAACTTTTCTATGCCTCACAACTCAGCTCTCTAGGGCTGACCAGTAGGCCTAGCAACCCAGCAAGAAAGTGGGGGCACCCCTGGAGCTCTCCTAAGCAAGGACCCTGAAGATATCTGCTCACAAAAGGAGAAATCAATTGTCCAGCAATTGCTCTGCCCAAGCTGCCTGTAGGATCCTAGGGCACCAGAATCTTCCAGACATCTTTCTGGCCACCACCAAGGCCAGCCTTATGATCTAGGATCCTCCCCGCTGCGATATTTGAGAAGCTTTCTTCCTGCCAGCACTGGGCCAGGTGCCCTGGACACTGGTGGCCAAGAACAGGCTTCAAAAGGCTAAGTGGAAGGTGAACATCTTCAAAGGGGTCTCAGACTTCCCAGAAAGCTCTGGCACACAGCCCTAACCTCAGGTCAGTGCTTCCTGCAAATGAACTTGTGATGGCTCCATGAGGGCAGGGACTTGTCTGTCTGGCTCGCTGCTGTATCCCTGACAACCCCTAGTACAGGGCCGGAATACAGGCGGTGCTCTCAATGCTGACTTGTCGAATTCACTTATAATGACCTCCAGCAAGGAAGGAATGAAAGCACAGTGGAAAGAGTCCGGGTTTGGGAGTCAGACAGAGCTGCTTTTGAAAGCATCCAGCTATACCATTTATACTGGTCATGCACAAGCCACTTTATCCCTTTTAGACTCAGCTTCCTCATCTATAAAGTGGGAATCACAATACCCACCTCAAAATGTTGTTGTGAGCATGAGACGGAAGTTTTATGCAAAGCCTTTAACCCAGCTATTGGCAGAGAGCACTTCTTTATTTCCACTTCAGAAACACTGATTAACTCTCACTGTATGCCAGACACTGTTCAGCGTCGTAGGAGGATCCCAAACCACAAGTTCATTTAATTCTTATAACGATCCTGTGAAGGAAGATCTATCTAAATCTCTCTTGCAGTTGAAGAAATGGAGGCACAGAGAGGAAGAGCAACTTGCCCGGAGTCTGATGTCTAGAAGAGGTAGGGCCAGGCTTCATATCAATTCCAAAGTTCAAACTTTAAGGTGCTACACTGCGTGTCTCTGAGGCAAGCAGCCAGTGAATGTTAGCTCCGGTCCCTAACTTGATTATGAGAGATATTTGACCACACTGCCTGACTAGGGTTTTCAAGTGCAATAGAAAACACATCCAGACATTCCCATGATTCACTGTTTTGTTCTGTCTTGTTTTAAGCTGTGACCTGCTCCTGTGAAATTCAATTCCAGACAACTCTGCTGATCAAGAACATCTCTGCCATCTTGTCCTCCTGCTAACTACTCCACAGCTTGCTCCACAGAGAAAGAGACACACAGCAATGTAAAAGTACGAAAAAGAAAGGAAAAAGAAAACACAGAGAAGAGAGGGAGTGAGCTTGTAACCTCTTAAGAACAGTCAAAGAAGTCTCACCCTCCTTCTAATAATCCCTAAGAACAACTGCCTACCCATAGGGTACCGCAAGCAGAAATAATCTGTCCACGTGGAGACCAGCCACATAAAGGCTTGGCCTCTCCACCAACCCAGGTAGCATAGGGAAAATTAAGCCATCTTTTCTAATGGCCCAAACCTCAAAGTAAAGAGAGCTTTCCATTTTCCCCCTCTATAAGATCGCATTTGCCCCACTGTCAACCACGGAGGAGACTTCATTACCAAAATAAATCAGCACTGCACTTGACCTTGCTTCTCCAAAGGCTCAGGATTAGTGACATCACAATACTCTACAGATGCTCAGAAATACCAGAATAACCCCCTCAAGTCAAAAACACTTGGTATCTCACTAGAAGGCATTAAATTATTTTGATTTTACTCCATGGAATCCAAAATGCTTTCAATGTTTTCATTTCCAAAATGCTTAAGAGAAAAAGCATGCTCTTAGGACCTTCAGAAACCTCGACTCCTGGTCTGGTTTGTGTCCTGATTCACCTGTGGTAAGATGGGGAACAGGCTGGAAGCCAAGGAACAGTAGCTCTGGTCCCACACTGCTCACATGACTCAATTCCCAAGTGGCTGGGGCCTCACTGTGGAAGCTCCCAAATCAACCGTCTCTCGCCCTCAAAGTTACAGGCAGGTCCCGTGCAGCTCTCAGGCACCTGGGCTAGCTTCTCTGAAGGGATCCAGTTTCCATCTCCCATAGCCCTGATAACCACCATGTTTCCCTTCCAAAGCAGCAGTACAAGCAAAGCTCCTCCACGCTGGCCAAAGAGAGGGAGTTGAAGGGGATGTTTTCTCTCCAAGGCAGTGGCCTAGACATGGGGATGGCTTCAGGGCCACTGCAGCAAATCCATCTCTTGCACCCCTAACCAGGACACATGACCTTGCAGTTGTAATTCCTAATGCTACTCGCTCAAAATGACTGCCCAATTTTAAATCAGGTTGGTCACCAACACAGTCAATAAATGTAACGTGGATTTCAGGAAAAAAAGAATCTATGCGTCAAGAACACACGCTCTCAGGAAGCACTCAGAATCTGATTACTTTCAGTATTAAAGACATGCTCCACAACCAGCACCACATTTGTCAACAGACTGATCACTCTTACTGAAGTACAAGTCACAAAATCCAGCATCATACAACATATACGCCCCAAGGACCACGGATATCATCTACTTTACCCTCGTTTTGTACAGGGGAGAAAACTCAGACACACACCAAGGGGTAGGATTGTTCAAGTTCACTGTGGGTAGACGGCTCAAATCCAAAGCTTCTCACAATTCTTTTTCCTAGTCTGCTGCCTTTGACCCCCAAATACCAACAAGAATTCTTTCACAAATTATTTTCACAAAAAAAATTAGTTCAATCTACCATGGCTGCCACCTAAAAAGTAAAATCAATGGAAAAAAACAAAACAAAACTGGAGTTGAAAAGAATAACTCCAGCTTTGAATTATGTTCTTATTCCTAGCCCAAAAACCTGCTTCCTAAAGGGACAGCTCCTTTCCCATATTCCCAGTGAGAAATGAAAGGCAGTAGTTCTTCCCACCAGCATGTCCAACACTAGCCCAGTATTTTAGATTAAAACAATCTCTGGGTAAACAAATGGGTGTTGGTACAAGGTAGAATGGCCCGAAGCCACCTTCACTACTCCTAATAAAATCAGCTTCAAAGAAGGCTCAAAGATTAAAGTGCTTTTCTCTGCCTTTAAAATGGGGAAGTTGTATTTTTAGGTATGAAAACAAGACCCTGAAAGCAAATAGCCAGGCTGAGGAAGGGTAGCCCAGGAAAGATACAAGCACACAGAAAATCGAAGGCCCTGAAACTTTCTACCCACAGCAGCTGAGATGTTTCATCTTGAGTCCATTTCACCAGACACGAAGAAGCTTCTTTGGCTACGAAGGATCACATGAGAACATAAAACAAATACTGAAGGTTTACGTTCTCTTTCTCTCCTGTGTGTGTGACACCGACTGGCCAAGGGAGAGAGACTCGAATGCTGCAGAAAGCAAAATTTTCCTTGTTTCCATTACATCATCCAAATTGGAGAGGGGTAGGGCAGGGTGGGGGGCACAGCTGGTGGCAGCTGCACCACCATCTGCTTTCTCCTCAGCAGTGGGTGCTAGTTTGAGCTGCAGCCTCCTACGGCTCCTGATAAAGGAGGTGCGGTATTAAAGGTACAACACCCTATTATGGAAAAGCTTTCAAATTATTTAGAAATAAATCACTCCCATGATAAGTTAACAAGCTCCGCTAGGCTGCTGAGCCGGTTCTCTTTGAGTTTAGGTTATTTGTTTGCATCTCTTTAGACTCAGCCACAGTGCAAACTGTCAACTTAACGTGCCCAATTAGACAAGCAGAATGTATCTGCAACCACCTGCCATCTGCTTCCCAAAAGGTAAGCAGGCAGAAAGTACAGGTCAGCAGCTGGAAGCCTTTACAGCAGGTGCAGGGAAGGTCCAAACCCAGTGTGCAAGCCCCAGACTAGTGGATGGGTGGTGCTTGCTGCCACCTTTGGCATCCCCAGCCATCTGGTCAACTGGTCTCATCCTCTTGGGTGCTCTTGGAGTTTTGAGTGCACTGTGAGGGGTCCCCATGTGGAAAGGGAGACTGGTCAGAGTAGCCTGGGGGTCAGTGCCTTGTCTGGCCATTCAACTGCAAATTGGCAACAACGCAGCAAACTGGTGGTTCAAAGGTCTGATCAAGTCCCTGGGCATGTTTTATATGGCCTATACAGGGTTGTGTTTAAAAAAAAAATGCTGGCTTTTAAAAATGAGTACATTTCGTATATAAACATCTATCTTGCTAGATTTGGCAGCACGAGGCCCCATTTCTACGGAGCTTCAGTCAGTTATCTGGAGCTAGGCAGCAGCACTTCCTTTTGATGGGGCGTGCATTCAGAAGAATTAGTCCCCACTTTTGGTGTCTGCATATGCCACTGCAACTACCTCTGTTCCTATCTGGTCCTCGAGAGCTTTTGATATGAAGAAGAAGAAGAAACTCCAGGGAATGATTTCCCAGAGGTCCTTTACTGACTCTCCTCTTCAGTTGAGATTCAGTCCCTTGGATGGCCAACTAAAATTGTACAAAGATCATTCAACCCAACACAAGGAATGGATCTCAGTAGAAGGCTAGCTACGTTGACCCCTTACCACAAAAGCAGGTTGCAGCATTTCAAAGGAGCATTTCAAATCACTTACCATACATCTTGCCTTCATCGGATAAGATGATTTTCCTCCTCCCACACGGTGGATAGATAGCCAAGGCTTCCTGAAAGCTCTGCTCAATGTCGGGGCTCCAGACCCCTTCTGCATCATTGTCAATGGGCTTATCTGCAGAGTCACTCATCCTTTCCATGTTTTCGGCAGGGCTCTCACTGCCGCTCCAGCTGCTGGGCTCAATTTTGGCGGTTGGATTTTCCAAGCCGAAGCCTGGAGCCTTTTCAAGAAAATAAACCTAAGAGAGAAATCAAAAGATAGTATAAGGACACGGTAACCGTCAACATACTGCTCTCGCTGGTTCTACCGCAGACTTTTCAGTCACCAGCTCTGCTTGGAGGATAACTCCTAGGAGAGAATATGGAATTCTGAGATCCAAGTGTCTTTTGTTCCTATGTATCACGTTAGGAACAGAAAGAAAACAGCAGGCAGAAGCTGGATAATCTTCACAGATGAGAGGAAATTTTCATCTGAGAACAGTACTCACTCTGAATTGCAAGTTCACAATGAATCATGCAAAATTTGCTAAGTACCTACTATCTACCAGGAGCACTTTGCTCGATGATAATCAAATCTCCAGAGCAGAACAAGTTGTTTAAAAGAAAATAAAGTACAACAAACGGCGTCTACCTCACTGTGGCAATTAGCACGATAACTCTAAAATGTCAAACCATCCGAGAATTTGTCACTGGGATCACCAAGAAGCAAGATGGCGGCAGAATGGCAGACAGAAGGAGGGAGATTATTTTATCACAAATACTCATTCTACAATGCTCATTCTATAGCATTTATCCGCAGGGCTTTTTACACTGTACAAGTCAGGTCACTTTGCCACTCTCAGCTTCTAGATTGTAACCCTGAAGCTGGAACCAAGTTGTCCCCAATTCCTGCCTTCCCTGCAACAACTGCAAGCGGCCAGCACATCTGAAGAAATGTTTCACACCCACATGAGGCACTTCGTCTGGTAGCCTCCTTGGAATTCCTGATCACAGGAAAACTGTGCGGGAGGCTTTCGTTTATTTTTCTGTAGCACTAAAGATTACAGAACCAAAAGAAATCTTTCTCAAAGATTTATTCTCCTTAAATTATGCATGTAACCTATGGTCATTCCAAACAAATGTCAAAGTGGCACAAACACCAATGTGAAAATGATCTAATCCAGTACCCCTTGCTGTCTGCACACTAACATATCAATATGCCTTTGTTGAAAAGGCATCAGATCATTTATTCAAAGCCTTCCCCAAAAAGGGGATAAGAATTCCTCCTGGGGATTGACTGGAAGAGGGGAGGCGCAGGGCCTGAGTATGGAGAGCTTAGTGCGACCACCATTCCACCCCTTCCGCCGCCTCAAGTCCATGCAACATCACAACAAAGGTGGCCAGGAGGGAAGCAGATGCAGACAGCCCTACTAGGTACCAGGCACTGCTCTGTATCCCAGGGCAGTCACCTCTGAGAGCCAGCACCTCTGAGAGCCAGCCCTTTCCTTCTCTCTCCCAACTGAACCCTTTTCCCCTGTCTTCCCCCGCTGTGTATATCTACAGATCCCAGGTGCAGAAAGTCTGAGGCACAGGAACATTACACAATAAATGGTATAACCAACGGGTGCTTTTGGCTCTGTATCCTGACAGCTCTTTAGATTTGGCAGCACCTGGATAAAGGAAACCCTCAGGTTATCTGCCTTTGAACGCTGCCACTGATCCATCTTTCAAAGAACTTGTCAGCAAAATATTTACTACTTCTTACCAACACATGTACACTGACACAGGAATTTTAAAACTGCCAAATGTTAAAGATATAAATTATGCCACAAGAAAGGGTTTTGTGACTGACCCCCAGATGAACTCTACAATGCCTGCAGTGTGGGCCTTTGAATTCTCAAATTATTACATTTTTTTCCTTGGTTGGGATCTAAGAGTCTTACAAAATCCAAGCTGAACTGCACGCTACCCTAGAGTCTAGCTCCAAAGAGGTTTATTAGAGAAATTATAAGAATATGTGTGAACTCTTTGAGCGGTGACTAGCCGTTCACCCTCTCCCTCTCCACCTTACCCCAAAACTAAACAAAACAAAACGAACACAACCAGACACATACAAAAACACAGGCCAATTCCTCAGCTCCAGGCAGCTCACAGCAGTAAGACTTCACTCCAGAGAGCCACATTTTAAGATTAAACTGTGTCCAGCGCTCAACCACTATGGTAGAGGGATGGAATCCAGGGGACCAGGGGAACTTTATTTGACTTAAAAAACATTACCATATAATTGAAAGCCTCAGAGTCTCCAGACCAAAACACAACAACCCTAATTCAATAGCTGAGGTCCCCTCTGACACATCTCATTAACTGGTCAGTCTATGCATGAACATCACCAATAACAATAACAAAGAACCCACTACCTTCCCAGTATCACCTCCTTTGTACTAACATGTTGAAATTCTTCCATCTATCGGGCTAAAACCCAATATCCTGGTTAACTTCTAATCATTCAGCCTTGAGGTCTATCCATGCCTTGGGGAAGCAAATCTCCCCAAAGACACCCATTTAGGTATGACCAGAGCAGCCCCCAGTCTCCTGACCATGTTCCAGACTAGACACAATTCACATCATCCCTCTTGCCCAGCCCAGTTTGTCACAACCTTCAATAAATGACACTCAGAGGTGGACTCAGGATCCATAAAACTTCTAAGCTCCCACCCTCCAAGTGCTGTTCCTGAATCCCAACTCTTGATCAATTGGGTTAGGAGCTAAAATCAGGAATTTATATCTATTCTATTAAATTCCATTATTTTTAGCCTTAGCCAGTGGCTCAAAACTGGTAAGATCTTTCTGAATCATAACTGCCAAGCTTAATGTCTTCAGACACCAAACAACTTCTGAAGGTGTTACACACAGGGAGGGTGTTAGATCTGCTTTGTAGAAGTTCCAAAGAAGATTATGGCTCAACATAAGGAAAAATTTCCTGTTAGTTCAACAAGTGGTAATGGCCTCATAAGACAGGCAGCAGAGTCTTGCAGACAACCCCTTCAAGTTACCTCTAAAGCTAAGGGTCACAACTCCTTGGTTGTTGGGGAATGCAATATTAACTAGCATCAATTGATCCATCCACTTAGGAACCACAGGCACTGCTCTAAATGCTCACATGTTTTTATTCATTTATTGCAAAGGGAAGAAGAACTCCGTGTCCAGGCTCTTGCATTTGGTGAACTGGAGCTCAGCAGGATGGAATTACCTACTCTGGACAAGGGCCAGGACACAGCCCCAGAAGCTACCAGATACATAATCCACAGACTTCTACAGGCCCTTGGTTTTACAACCCAATTGTAAGATGAGGCCTTGTATGGGCAGAGTTTCCAATCACAAGACTAGGACTGGCTGAGAAAAGCTCCCTGTACTGGATACCAAATTCCATCCCTCAGTTCCCTTCCAGCCCAGCTCAAAATCCACCTCATCCTGGAAACCATCCTTGTATCTAGTGGCTCTGAGAGAATCAGCCACACATTAGGAGCATCCTAAAAATGTGTGGAATTAGTTAACTACCACCCGATCTACCTGGCTTCTGAATGTACAATAACAAGCACCTGCTTATTACCAACAATAAGATCTAATCAAGTGATATACGCACAGAATATCTGTGCCTGCAGAGCTGATGTCCTCACCGCCTCATACATCCTTTGAGCAAGGGAGCCAACTTTCACTCACTTCAGTAAATGAAGAACATAGCATTGTGGGGCAGCGGGGGTGGAGGGGGCAGCGGAGGCGGGGGGTGGGGTGTATGGTATTAAGATTCAAACTGATCTGGATTCCAAACCTGTCTCACCCATTAGCCACGCAGCCCAGACTAAATTAGGTAATCTCTAGAGGCTCAGGTTTTAATTTATAAAATGAAAATAATAAATTAAATGCAACCCCAGTGCAGAAAAATCATTAAGTAGTGGAGGGACTCTACCCCATGGAGTTTCCATAAAGATTTAGTGAGATAATGAATGAAGGTGCTCTATCATCTGAAAAACCATGAACAGATGACGTTTTCAAGTCCATCATCTCTAGACAGTGGCATGGACCTTGTGATGCCCAAACACCTACTGATAATGGGATGGTAAAGAAATGAAGGAGCTTCCCTAATGGCTCCCTTTGGGAAATAAGTTTAAAGGATCCTCTTCCTTAAGGTCTTCAGATGCCTAAATGGAAAATTTAAATTGGTAACAAACGCCTGCACTTATAATGCACACAATCAATAGTTTTCATATTCTTCTGGGAAGTTTCGTTGAGGGGAATAACCCTAAATCTAAACGAATGCCTAAAACAAAAGAGAGAAGGGAAAATGTTGTTGGTTGAAAATGTACTATATATCACGTAGCCCCCATGTGCCTCAGTTTCCAACATTAACACTTTTCTAAAACCTCCTTTTTTCCTGAAACTCTTCCCAGCCACACTGGAATAAACTCCAAAAAGAAATGTTACCAGTGACCCAAACATTCCTGCTAATAGCCACACTGCCTAAATGAATCATTCTTTCAGGATTACCCACTTACATTTCAAGACAGGTAACATGAGCACATTGGAATGACATCTTATATGATGAACATTATACCCATATATGTGTGTGTGTGTGTGTGTGTGTATATATATATACACACACACACATATATATATACACACATACACACATACACACACACACACACACACACACACACACACACACACACACACACACATATATAGTATTCAACCAGTACATATTTTGATTTAAAAGTCTAGGGGAAGAAGGAGGTTAGATGGTCAATGCAGGTGCTTCTGACACCAACTCTATCCAAGGAACGTATGCACAAGGGGTATGACACAGGACACAGGAATCGCTGCTCCCTTTATATTAATTCCTGTGGGTTTCTCATAATGTAAGCATCTCACCCACTTACTGGTGATTTAAGAGCTCTTAAATAAAAGTATTAGTTTTAACTAACCCTCATGATTAGGGAAATGTCACTGAACGTGAGGATCTAAAACAAAAAAATCCATAAAGCTTATCTTAGCCAATATCTTCATACTCTGTGAGGCAACAAGAAAAGAGGTGGACTGGAAGTTAGGACTCTGCCTCTACCCGAGTAACCCTGGACCACACAGTATCCGCCATGTGCCTCAGTTTCCACCGTTAACACTGAAGGAAACCAACTTCATCATTCATCACCTGTGTTTCCAAAGACTACCTATAAGAGATCTTAGATTCAGTTGGTTTGTTATCACTCCCCCCATCCACATCCCAATGTCCTTGAGGGCAAGGACTACTACAGTCACCATAGGTATCCCCTGTGCTAGCACAGTACTTGGCATAAGAAATATTCAAAGAAAGAAAAAATGAACCAACAACCAAATGATGTGAACATTCTTTGATAACAACATGACTGAACTTATCACCCAAGCTTTCCATGAGAAGGGTCAGAGTTTCAGCTCCTTTCCCATTCCTCACTCTGACTCTGGCCAAGGTTCTAATGAATAATAAGAGCCCCAAAGGAAATCAGCAAACCAAGAAGATGTAAGAGGACAGACTTATGCCAAGCACAGTTTGGATAACCACGAGTTAGCTGTCTGATTCAACTTCTTATTTATTAATCACGATTACAGACAACCAAGAGCCCTTTGTGTTAAAGGGACAAATATGGTTTGGGTCTTCTAGGACAGGGGTCCCCAACCCCCGGGCCGCATACCAGTACCAGTCCACAGCCTGTTAGGAACTGGGCCACACAGCGGGAGGTGAGCAGCCAGCGAGAGAGCAAAGCTTCATCTGCCGCTCCCCACCGCTCCCCATCGCTCGCATTACCGCCTGAACCATCACCGCCCCACCCCGGTCCGTGGAAAAACTGTCTTCCACGAAACCGGTCCCTAATGCTGAAAAGGTTGGGGACTGCTGACCTACAGGATCGTATTTAGTAACTGCACTGCCCGCACTGGGTATTATTCCTACCTTATGAGGTCCAGAGGCCTAAATAAGTTGACCGAAGTCACATATGCTTAATAGTCATTGCTCCAGATAGAATGCACATTCCATGGGAATACTGGACTCAAACTACATCCTCACTAGACAGTGAGCTGGAGGCTGGATTCGAAAGGGAGAGAATGTAGGCAGTGCTGAATTCTCAGCTCTGTCCACAACTGACACCATGAAGCACAGTCTAATGAATTCCTAATGAATAGTTATGATACTGACTCACCTCCCTGGGTACTTGGGAGGAATGTCAGACACTAATGATGGTTCACCGCTTTTGCATATGTAAATGGGGAGAGCTGTTATTTTCCTACCATTTCAGAGGCTAGCCAAACTTGCTAACAAGTGGCCTGAGAAATACAGGTGAGGGTCGGCAGCCTGGTTTTGAAGGCAGTCTCCAGAGAGACGGAACGTCTGCTGTGTAGTATCAGCCAGTGAGCCTTAGTGTCATACACTCCAATTGCCAATAGGTTCCCTCTAATTTCAGCAGGAAGGAGCAGATAATTACACCTTCTCCTTTTCGAAAATCACTTCTCTATCAACAGGATCCATCAACAAGCCAGTACCTCTTCACCAAGACCCCGATGCTGAGCACCCCATCAGAGGTCTTAGCATTACCCTCCTGAGATTCCCTGATTAATTCTCTGCTCCATCAGCTCCAAGTACTTGCCCAGGTGACAGCTCGAGAAAGGCTCTGATTGATTTCATGCCATGTGGTTCTGTATTACCAGCCTTTGAGGGAATCACCTTCCCCATCCCCTTAATGAATGTGTTAGCCATTAAGAACAGAAATTCCTGTCTCTTCCTTTCCTCTTCACCACCACCAGGCAAGCTTAATCACTGCTCTCCATCAGTAGGCTCCTTCAAAAAGACAAGGCCATACACTCGGGTCCAGGCAATCTATGCCATCTGACCATTCCAAGAGAAGACTTGCTATCAAGAACAGTGCACCTGTAAGGGGAGCGTAAGCTGGATGACATGACCTGTAGCCCAAGTCATGGATCCCTGGAAGGTGGGTTGTTTAACCTTGGGAAACACGTTTCAAAGCCAGAAACAGAAGCTTCTTTAATGCTCTAAGAGGGAAAAAAGAAAACAATGCCACAAGAGTTAGCAGTAAGTAGCATTTCAAAAGGAACATTCCTAAGCCCTTTCCCAGGAATAACAGTCAAAGAAAACCCCCCAAACTAACTCCTCCATTCCAAAAGGTCTGTAGAGTGAACACACATTTCAAGTAGACTCACCAATCCTAATGCTTAAACAAAGAAAACAAATACCAGGAAAAAAATACTCTTTAGTCACTAAGTCATGGGAAATGTTACTTTCTTAGGTGGTGAGATTCACCATCAGCCTATCATGATGCCTCAGAATTTTACATGACAATGAGTACAAATTAAAAATCAAAAGTACACAGTTCATATTTTATTTTACTTTTTTTAAAATTTATTTATTTTTGGCTGTCTTCATTGCTGCGCGCAGGCTCTCTCCAGTTGCGGGGAGCGGGGCCCACTCTTCATTGCAGTGCACGGGCTTCATTGTGGTGGCTTCTCTTGTTGCGGAGCACGGGCTCTAGGTGCGCGGGCTTCAGTAGTTGTGGCACTCAGGCTCATAGTTGTGGCTCGCGGGCTCTAGAGCCAAGGCTCAGTAGTTGTGGCACGTGGGCTTAGTTGATCCACGGCATGTGGGATCCTCCCAGACCAGGGCTTGAACCCGTGTACCCTGTGCTGGCAGGTGTATTCCTAACCACTGTGCCACCAGGGAAGCCCCAGTTTTACTTTTTTTATTTTTTATTTTTGGCCACACCGTGCGGCCCGTAGGATCTTAGTTCCCCAACCAGGGATCGAACCTGTGCCCCCTAGAGTAGAAGCACGGCGTCTTAACTACTGGACCACCAGGGACATCCTGACAGTTCATATTTTAAAAGCTACCAGCACATCAGATAAACACATATGCTGCGTTTGGTCAGACCCTAAGACAAGCATTGCAAAAGAGTCCATCTCAGCCCCAGGTCAGAAGGAATGCCAAACAAATGGGCCTCATGCAATCAAGGTGCTGTTCCCTAGGTGGCAAGTCTGTAGGCACGTGGGTGGGGAGACATGGGGTGGGGCGTTTGTTGTAAGAAGGCACCATCCTTCTTACAAAAGCTGGTGGAGACTCACTCGGTGTTACACAGCTCATTGCCGGCCAACTTAATGATGTGTTGGCTCTGGACTGACTCCAAGTCCCAGCAGCTGAGCTGCCCGGATGCAGCTCCTTTGGCTGATGCGGAATCCTAATTCTGCTGCATTAGGAGTGGCCCTCTCCACTCTACACAGAGAAACGGCCCTGGGCTGCCTTCTCCAGTTTCTATGATTTAGGATGCTTCCCCCATTCTAGCCATGCCTCCGTCTACCCTGGATTATTACACAGCATGCTGGGTGAAAGCAGCAACAGGTAAATCCAGGGCTGACTTCTGCTTGGGTCATAAGCCAATCGACAAGGAAAACTGGAAAAAGATGGCATTTGAAAGTGCTGAACTGTGAGGACCAAGCTCTGCTGAGAGTCTTCAGCTGGGTACAGTGGCATTCAAATGCTCTCTAAAGACCCAATGGATCCATGAGACTATCATCATCACCGCATCAGAGAATCCAAAATTTAGGCTCCAACATGCCCAGAAGGAAAAAACTCCTCTTTCCTGCCAACTTAGGGTAACCAAGAACACGATACACGGCGACAAATGTTGTTCCTTTCCATCCTCTCAACCATCACAAATCATATGTTTACATTTTTGTGTGAGTGTTGGTCTGGCCCATCTTACTTTAAATACCCATTTCTAATGCATCTGATCATAGAGATACTGATCCCATATCATACATGAGTATTTTCTGAGTCCCAACACATGATCATCAAACTCCTTGGGAGCAGAAACAGAGCTTGTGTGACCTCTAGGACCAAAGGCAGTGGCATGTAGAATTAGGACACTGGATAAAAAAGAGGGACAGACTGAACAGCAGGTAGAACTATCTGTTCCAGTCCCATAGTGATTCCACAGTTATCTGAGACAAAGTGTATTCCAGGAGCTCCAGATAAACTGCTTTTATTGAATTATGCTTTTACGTGATACCATCAGCATACCCAGAAACATCCCATGAATTAGTCACTGGATGTACTCCAAGAAGTTGAGTATGTCCTTCATCACATTACACAGATTGCTCTTTACAAAGGTCCCAATGGAAAGTTCAATAACCAACAAAACACCACGTGTTTTTCACCTCGTGTTCACCCGACTAGGCTTCCTCACTCACTGCCAAAGAGCACTAAGCCCCACTGGCAGGCCCCTCAGACAGAGCACGGTGGTTATATGGTTGGCAAGTTTGGTTTCATTCCCAAACCCGCTTTTTGAGGTCCCTGCCTCAATCCTCTTCTTTTTCTTCCTTCTTTCCCTGCTTCTTAATTTGTGCTCTTCTACAGCCTTGCAAGCTGCCTTAAATTCACTCTGAAACAGGACAGGGCAGAATCACGAAGGGGAAATAATTTCTGTTTTCTTTTTATTATCTGTTTCAATTCAATATGATCAAAGATTTATTGAAACCCCCCATCCCATGTCTCCCCACCCATGTGCCAGGCACTAGAGAGAGGAAATAAACATGCTCCCCTCCCTGCCCTCAAGGAGCACCCTTCCAGCAGGGAGACACAGAAGTAGGTTAATTATCCTTCAAGACTTCAAGCCACTCGTTGGGAAGCCACTCCCGCCATGTTCCTGCAGAAAGCACCTTCGCTCCCCAGGATAAATGAACCCTCTCACTCACTGCACAGGAATGATCCGTCTCTGTGGCTGTCAACCCTGGGGGTTTGTGAGATCTTTAAGGCTTAGGTCCATGCCTTTAGTCATTTTCCTGTCCTTGGCATTTAATGAAGGTCTGGCACACAGTCAGTGCTCCCCAAAAATAATGACCCAAAGGGTGCCTAAAATAATGAACCCACGGGTGAAGAAATGAATGAACAAGTGCATGAATATAATATGTCAAAAGAGGAATGAACTAAGTGCTGTTGGAGCACAGAAACAGGAGCTGATTCTGTCTCTCAGGTCAACAAGGGCCTCATGGGAGGTGATGCTTAGGCTGGTCTTGAAGTCTGAGCAGGACTTACGAGGCCAATTATGAGAAAGCTCAGGGAGGCCTGTGCAGAGATGGGTATCTGTGAAGGGGATGTGGTGAAGAAAAGACAAAGCAAGAAAACAAAAGGTAAACTGAGCCAGACCACAAGGGGCCACACACACAGCAACAAAAAGTTTGGGTTGTTTCATTCAAAGGCAACAAGAAAACGCCAGCAATATCAGGAGTATGCAAGCAACTCCTAAAGGGGGGTGTGTGTGTTAGTGTATGTGTGTATTTGGGGGGATAAAGGATGAAGAACCGGCAATTTTATAAATTTGGAATCCAAATTGTTTAATCAAAAGCATTTTCAGGGCTTCCCTGGTGGCGCAGTGGTTGAGAATCTGCCTGCCAATGCAGGGGACACGGGTTCAAGCCCCGGTCTGGGAAGATCCCACATGCCGTGGAGCAACTAGGCCCGTGAGCCACAACTACTGAGCCTGCGCGTCTGGAGCCTGTGCTCCGCAACAAGAGAGGCCACGATAGTGAGAGGTCCGCGCAACGCGATGAAGAAGAGGGGCCCCCGCTTGCCACAACTAGAGAAAGCCCTCGCACAAAAACAAAGACCCAACACAGCCAAAAATAAATAAATAAACCAATGAACCGACATTTAGAAAAAAGCATTTTCAGTGTGGTGTGGTCCAAAAGAGTTCTCTAGATAAATTCAAGTGTTACAGTGTGGCTCATCCCTGAAGCGTTCCAAATTTATAAAGGCCTTTTAATGCACAAAAAGACAATGACCGTTTATACAGGTGTGCTTGTTTAAACAGCCTAGAACCACAGGATTCACTCTGTTGGTGCCCAGTCACTCAGCTCTTCCAATAAATGCTCTCAGAGTTGGTCGTGGAGGGTTCCACGTATTTCCCTGGTTCCTCGCGGATAGCGCGGTCATCCTGAACCCAACGTGGGGACTAGACTGCTATGCTTACACAGTGACACATGTGTGCACATGGCCAACGTGCAAATGGCAATGAGAGCAAGTGTATCAACAAACCAAAAATGTATGACACTGCTTGTTCACAAATGTCTACCCGTTCCCAGCGTCACTGATACAACTGAGCCCCCACCCCTCCAATGAGAAACACATCTGCCATTTAATGATGATACAGGGATAGAGCAGCTGCAAAACTGGTCTTACACTGAGAGGGATGCAAATTCAGGGGCCAATTAAAGCCTCACCCTCACCCCCATCCCTGCCTCCAAATGGAAAACCGGTCCTTGTTTTATACCCAGTGCGACTTCATCAGGAGAAAGAATCTTGGCAGGAAACTGGCTGAGGCAGAATAAGTATTGTTCCCCCTTAGACAATACACCAGTCATTCAAATTAACAAATATTACTTGAGCACCTACTGTGTGCACAACACCAGCTCTAAGCAGTCCATAAGCGCGTCAGGGCATGTAGTGGGGCAAGAAACCCAGGCAAAGAGAGGCATCGACAGAAAAGCTGAGGCACCCAACTCTGAAATCAGGCGAAACATCTGCTTCACTTCTGCAAGGCTCAAGGTGCTCTGAAGGAAAGCGGACTCTGGTCATGACACCCGCCACCGGACTCCTCCCTCCTCATCCCCAACGCTCCCCACCCCAGCAAATGAGGCAGTCGTATCAAGCAAAAAAGGCAAAAGGCCACAGCTTGATTCAATCAATATTTCTACACCTCCCCAGCACACGCACACACGCACAAAGGAGGAGTGAGTCTCTTTAGAAAAAAAATAATAATAAAGGGGAGAGATATGTATTTCCTTCCAGGATCTCTTCCTCCTGCGGATTCTCCTAACCCTGGTAGAGGAACAAGGAACTCCTCTCTCTAATCAAAATGCATTTCCAATTACATTTACACCATTTCCAATTACACCTGTGAACTGCCGCTAAAGCCCTCCCCGTCTCGGACATTCACGGTGTTGATGCCTGCTCAGTCCAAACGACTAATGAGGACTTTACTTACAGGGCGAGACTTGAGAGGCTAAAAGGCCCAAAGACAAAGCAAACAAACCCAAACCCTCACAGACACACAGACCTGGCATACCGGGCACTGACACCTTCCAAGTCACGTTTCTATATTAAGGATCTGTCTCTAAAATCGCCCAAGAAAATCCAAAAAGGGTTTCCCAGGCCCTGGGTGAGGGAACCCAATCCCTCAGGCTCCCTCTGAGGGATTCTGCTCCTCAGAGAACCTCGCTGAATCAGCACCCAAAGGAGGGCCATCATCTCAGGCTTCTCCCATCCCTTCCCATGCAACTCGTCACCAAAAATGTCCACTCGGCCCCTCATCTCTCAACTGCATCCCCTCCACTCCTCTCCACCCCCACTAACTTTGCTCCCGTCTCACAGGCAGGACCTCTTCACACCTCCCTGAGGTGGGCTGTCCCCTATGTCCCCAAACACCACCACTACCAACAACCTAGTTCTGCCAGGTTCCCAACCCTGGGAAGTACATAGATGGCTTCTTAAAAATACAGATCTCAGCCCTGATGCCAGAAGTACTGAATCAGAATCTCCAGCTCATATATTTTTAGTCAGCTTCTCCTGTGCTATTCTTCAGACAGAGTCTTCCCAAAATGCAAATATGACTTTTATCCTATGCTCACTTTAAATCTTTCAGCAGAGGCCCACACCCTCCAGGACCTAACTGCATAACAGGGCACCCATGGCCTTGACCACCTGCCCCCAGCCTGCTTCTCAGGCACCTGTGCAGTCCCCCACATTCCAGCCAGAGACCACTCCAAGGTGCCCAGACACAGCAGGCTGCCTACTTCACCCCCTCAGCCACCTGGGCCCCTCTGCTCAGCTGCTTCTCTCACCAGCAATTCCATCTAATGAATGTCTACTGGTCCTTTCAAGACCAAAGCCACCAACCTCTCCTCTGGGAAGCCTTGGCAGATTCCTCCACTAGGAGAAGTCACTTCCATGTCCTCATAGCACCTCAAGCAAACTTCCAACACCATACTTGGTACGCTTCACTGTAATTTCTCTTAAGATACTGTTTCCAGCTGATCGGTAAGTCCCTTGGCATTCCTATGTTTAACGTCTCTCACTATCAGATGAATTGTTGGAACTCCAAAAATGTTTGCTAAGTGCTTTCCTTTGTGGGCACCCCTGCAATTCCAGGGAGGACACTGTGCATCTGGAGAGTCTATATGGCCAAACAGTTAAAAATATGTGTATATAAAGAGTATATAAGACTTTAGAATCCCAGAGGTTTTAATTTTGAGTTCTCCACTTGTTAGCTGTGTCTCAGGGTGTTGTGTGTGTGTGTGTGTGTGTGTGTGCGTGCGCGTGCAGGTACAAAGCAAAATGAGAATTAACATTACATACCTGTTGAAAGATTAAACGAGATGATCCATGTAAGTATAGATGTCTCAATCCTCGGCAACCATTATATACATTACTTAATCTGTATGTTTACAGATCAGTGGGTATGTGTGCACACGTCTTGAGCTGTGCCTGACATGCTGAAGGTCCTCAAATAATTGCTGAATGAACGTACACAACTATAATTAATACCTACTTCTTATATATCTGTGATTCCTGCTATACTGCAGATTTCCAGAAGACAGGGGCTCTGTCCCATTCATTTCTGTACCTCGTCCCTACACCAGCTTGATAAAATTGTTCGCTTTAGTTTAACATAAAATATTAATACAATCTTCGTGACTATTAAGAAACTCATCCTTGTCTAAGGAATCACAAAGACAGCCTCAGGCATACTCTAGACCAGACCCACAGAATGAAATGAAAAAAACGTAGTAGCTTAAAACCTTCCTCCAGTCTCCAAAACCCCTGACTAGCTGGCCTCTACTGGCCCCCCATCTCAAGGTAGGGCCTGTTGCCTGACAAGCCACAATCCGAGGGCTGAACTGGTGACACACACCCCTCCTCCCCAGTCTGTGGCATCCCCCAGCCCTGCTGCAGCAGCTGCTCCACCTGGGAGATCAGATCTGGAGCCTGCCTTTTCAGCTCACAGCAAGTTCACCCCCCAGGGACCTGGGGGCTGCGACTGCTGGCCAAAGTGTCAGGTTACCACAAAAATAACAGCGGGCCCACACCAGGCAGGCGTGCAGGCCAAGCGCAGGAGGGGAAAGGTGAGAAAGAGAGAACCAGGAGAAGAAAAGCAGACATTTGAGTCTGTGTCGAAGAGGAACTGGGCTTTACAAAATGTACTTTAAATTCATAAGTATACTCCTAACATCACCACTACAGCCCCTGCAATAACTCATTCATTTAGCATCCAATCCAGAGTAGCTTATATATTATTCTTAAGTATGTTGAATGTGCTTTTAAAAACATTATTTTAAGGCAAGAGGGGGATGGGTTTGTTTGGGGTTTTTTTAAAGTTTGCTTATTTAATACTATTTATAAAAGTCAGATTTGGGTCAGTGAAGATTTTAACAAGTATTCCCATTCAACAAATTCCTGATATTACTCAGCTTTAATTTTCTCAAAATTAAATCCAAACATGACAGAGCTAATTAGGCCTAGTGAAGGAGGGACAGACCTTCAAAACAGAAAAGGCCAATAAAAAGCATTTATGTATTTTTTTTCCCTAAAATAAAATTACAGTTCACTCCTGTGCTATCCTCTTGCAGGAACACTGCTGGCTTGATGTGGTCTGACCCAGCCTGGGTACTTCAAACAAAGTTAACTTCAATCACTACAGGGAGTTAGCAGGTTATTGAATCTCCATCCATTGTGCTTTCATCTTGGTTTACTCCACACACCATGCCTTTTTAATTGGCTTCTCGCAACTGTTTCATAAGAGAGTAGATAGGGACCCAGCTATTAGGAAAGATGCCCTTCTTCCAGCTGGGCAGGTAAACCCCAGACCAGGCAGTGAACCGGGTGGGTGAAGTTTCCCATTGTAATCTCTTACATGTGAGAGACGCTGTGAATGCTCTGGCAGGGGAAGACGGCTAACTCTAATAGGCACCTTAGATTCCCAGCCTGAAGGTGTTAAAAGAGAAAGAAGATTTAAAAAAATAAAATCCAAAAGGGGGGAGAAAAAGGATTCTCTGGTTGGTTGGTTGTTTGTTTTTAAGTTAATTTAGATGGAGAAAGGTTCCCCAATGTCATGTTATTTTGCAGTTACTGATTTATGTTTCATGTTAAAATATCAGGGTTACAAGCATTATATGGCACAGCAGTAATCTAAACAGGACTCTATCTATTGCAAATGTTTAAAAAAGGAGGTACTTAAAATGACAATCTTAGTGGCAGCCAACAGCAGCTAACAGACATGCAGACAGGCAGATTCTGTGTGTTTTATTTTTTAGCTTTTAAGAAAAACTAGCTCTCTCCCAATCAAATCAGTAAAAACTTCAGAAAAGGAACGTACTACCAGCAGAGTTTGAGCTCTACAAATTTAGAAGAACACCAAATAAATAGTGAAATGAGAGGCAGTTTCATTCTGCTTTAAAAACAGTCAGTCTAGTTCCGGGAAGAGAGGACCTCATCCAGCTCGCTCCTGCTTATGTGGTCAGAATTCACACAGCTCATGCAGGACACATCACACCGTGCAATTATCAACCAGCATTGATTGCCACTGCTAAAAGATCTTTAATAGTCCTGATTTTTACCATAAAAGCTCTCATTATTATCCCAGCTCTCTTTGCTTGTTCAGCGTGCCTGGTCACTTACAGGAGGAGGAGGAAAACCCAGGGACTCGGCTCATCTTTCCCCAGCCGTGTCTTCCAGGGAGTGTTCGTTTCCCCGCAGCGCAATGCCACGCCACTGCACTGGCCGGCACACTGGGTTTAAAATTAGCTGAGACCTGGAGAGCCACGGGTAACCTTCTGACAAGGTTAGCCAGCAGAGCAGAGCACGGCTCAGCGAGGGACATTAATAAGAAGCCAAGGAGAGCCTTTCAACAAGCGTATTAGGGCCTCTTGGAACCCTTGCAGTCTGGAAGCCGGGGGAGCTGGGGCCCCCGCATCGCGAGGCTGACCTAGGCTCTTATTTTTATCCCACCAAGTCAGCAGCTTCCTTTACAGGCGATAAACACAACCTCCAAAAGTGTTTCTCCAAGTTTATATTCAAAATACTCAGTCGCTGATTATACAAATAACTTGTTAAACTCTAAACTGGATTTAAGAAATATAATATTTATGGAACGCTTCTAATTATAAAGTTAATACCCACAGATGACCAAAAAAGTGGAACATTCAGAAACATACATAGGAGAAAATTAACTTTACCCACAGCCCTCCAAACAATAGTCAGTGCTAACAATGCATTTTGATGTACATCCTTGTACTAGTAACATTATTATTATTATTCCCTATAGTTTCGGGTTCTTTTATTGTCCACCGAACATTTTACATTCAGCATTTTCCTGAGTCCTGAAATATCCTTTGTATTCATGAATTTTAAGAGGTATAGTATTCCATGTCACGGATATACCATTATTTGACTATTTCCCCATGGCTGGACATTTAGATTTTGCCCAGCTTTTCACTGTATAGCAAACATCCTTGTAATGATTTCCTATGGACAAATTCCTAGAGTCCAGGGGCAGGAAAAACTTGAAGCCACTGGTGAAGATTGGGAACCCCATGAAGACAGGGACGGTGCCCGCCACGTGTAGTGTTTTCTAATTAAAGCAATGTGTCTCAGTGCTTTCCAAACAGAGAACCCTAAAGTCTAATGTGACACGTTCCGAGTGCCTACCAAGAGGTCAACAGGGCCAGCACCACAAAGGTCCCCTAAGCACTGAGATAAAGGAAGGCAAGCAAGGAATGGATCTAACACCTCTGAACACCTGTCAAAGGTGATTCAGATGCTGCTCCCACCCCCTCACGCTGCCAGCCCCCATCAGTACCTCACTTGTACAGCCACCCTGCTTGTTTCAAATACTGAAATACTTCCACACGAACTGGAAAGAGTCAGTGGCCCAAGCCCACTGAATGCCTGTCTCCTTACCTCCCACCCCTCTTCCAGTGCCCCCAATCTTCTCAGTATACAACAAGTACATGTAAGTGCCTGGCACACCTGGGGGCCTCCAGTGTCTTCCATTGGGTCCATGTCCACACTGTCTGTTAAAATACCTTAAACATCACCCCTCTCCACACATAACCTATAACCCGGGATTTGCTTTTTAAATTTTGTTAATCCTCCCCTCCAACCAGCTCCTCAGAGACCACTGCTTAAAATCTTATTCACCAACGCATCAGCGCTGTCTCTGAAATTCATTAAATTCCCTAATATTTTATTTTTAAAACTGAAATGGACACTTAATGGGAAGAACTTCCCGAGACGGCGGCTGGGGTGGGGGGCAGTTCCCACCAAGTTATTCTCTACAGAGCACAGTGAGCTGGGTTAGACAAAGACGAACATCACAGTCCTAAGAGTCGTCCTAAGAGTACGAACACCAGTGACACTGGTTCCCTGAGGGTAAAAGCTACCTGCTTAAATCACATGAGACTTTGAGGAGGTCTCAGATCGTCAATGATAGTCTCAGCAAGCTAAAGCAAGAATACTGAAATGCTGAAGTCTAGGAATAAGAAGAGTCGGTACCGCCTAACTAATGCCCCGACCACCCTGGTACTGGCTCACTCTACAATACCAAAGCAACATTTAGGGCTGGGCATATGACTATGCACTTGGAAGCATGACCTCTACCTTAGCCCTCCCTTTAGTACGCTATTTTCTGTGGAAGATAACAGGTAACTAATAAGTGGAAGAGAGTTTTGTTTCCTCTAAATGTTTTTGTCCATCCTCTACTGGGGGTGCCAGGGCAGGAACACCAGCCAGGAAAGGGAAGAAAGACAAACAAGGGGTCTGTAAAATCAGACTTTGAAAACCAAGAAGGGGTCAACCTGGATGCATTACAGCACTGTCCAGCCCAGCAGCTGGGATCATGGCCCAAGCTGGAATCAGCTCAAAGACAATGCCTATCCAACACCTCCATGATGGAAGAATATGCTCAAAATTCCAAGTCACTCTGGGTGCTGCAGCTTCTTTGCCAATTAAGCAAAATTCTAATTAACGGATATAAAAAATATTTTGGATTCATAAAATCAGATGTAATGGCAAAAGTTTAAGGAAATGCCTTGTAGTAGTAAGTGGAGATAATATTCACAAGTAACATTTATTCAACACTACTGTGTGTGAGGAACAGGGATCTAGACTCGATTTTTATTATTTCTTCTAATCCTCATCACATCTATATTAGGTAGAGATGTAATATTACAATATTGATTATTCAGATAATGAAGCAAATAAGGTTTAGAAACAGTAAGTCTTTTATCCACTGGTCAAACAGAAATTCAAACCCAGATCTATCTCACCTTGAGCCCAAGGTCTGTCTTTGTGAGACACTGAACCTCCCATCGCCGGAGGTAATCAAGGAACAGTTGAGGAGGGATGCTGTGCAGGGGACTAGAGTAGGCAGAAGAATGTCAGGGAGGGTCCATTCCAACCCCTGATCTATGACACACGAAAACAAGTTGCCTACTGTATGCTGGCTCTGTACCAGGTGTGTGTGTATGGGACATGAGGAGTAAGAGAGACCCTGTAAATGAAGTGAGCACACTGTTAGAGCTGAGATAATGGACAGCCGCTCTATTTTTCTGCTCACAATAAAAAGCAGCTGAAAAGCAAGGCCAGTGGAGAGTCCAGACTCTTGGCCATCGTGACCCCAGCAGAGCTGGCACATGGCAAGCACTGGTGTCTCTTTCTCCCTCTCCAGAAATGCAGTGGCACGGATGAGAGCCTCGCTACTGCAGGGCTGGGAAAGAGTTGTGATCCCTGCACCTGAATTTTTTTTTTCAACACAAAGCTTATATTTACAGTGAATTAATGATTCACATTTGCACTGGAAAAAAACATGAACACAACCAGAGAAGGAAGTGAATGAACAAGTCACACAGGAGAACAAGCATATGACAAAATACGCATCTTCGCTAGGAGGGGGAAAGAATGGCAAATTCAAGCAAGTTTAAGGTGTTATTTTAAATCTCCTAATCAGCAAACCTTAAAAGACAATAAGAACATCTGTAGTGAACATGACACAGGAACTATGCTAGTGATGTTGGGGATGTGAAGATCCAAATGGCTATACTTAACTAAGCACCTCAAAAGGCTGAAATTCTTCGACCTAGTAACCTTAACCCTAGAAATTTATCAAAAAGAGAAAATCCCACGGTAGAAAAAAAATTAGGAGCACAAATATCTATATTACAGAATCATCTATAATACCATGAATAGCAGAATGACTAAGAAAACTACAGTACATGAATGTAAAGGAAAACTATGCATTCTTTTACAAGAAAAATTTTTTAAAATAGAACCATGAGGGAAAGTTTCTCAAAGAATATTCATTTTAAAAAGCAAAATACAGGGGAACTCCCTGGCGGTCCAGTGGTTAGGACTCCACGCTTCCACTGCAGGAGGCACGGGTTTGATCCCTGGTCAGGGAGAACTAAGATCCCGCATGCCGCACAGCGCGGCTAAAAAATTAGATAGATTGGTAGATAGACAGATAGGCCGGCAAAAAGAGAGATACATAAATAAATAGCAAAATACAAAATTGTGTGTATATGTGTATATATATATAATTATGTATATATGTAATTACAACTCTAGTTTTATGCATATTTCTACAGAAATAAAGTGAAAATAAAAAGGAAACAGTTACTCTGTTAGGAGGGTGACATTACAGATTTTTATTTTACACTTTTTTATGTTCCATTGTTTTTGTAATTTTTAAGAAATTATTCCGACTTTAAGAAAATTTAAGGAAACTCAGGTACAAATTGAGGTATTCAAGCATCTGAATACAAGAAAGCTTAGAGGTCAGACATTTGTGGATACTTGAATCCTCTTTACCACTCGGATCCACCCAACCAATCTCCAAGGTCTAGCTGCAACCTTCAAATGCAAACACAATACACAGATGATAGCCTACTTCAGGTAGACCTAAGGACTTAATGTTCCTCTAAACATTTCAGTAGCAATAATAGCTAATACCTACAGAGTGTATATTCTGTACCTGGCCCTATTCTAAGCACTTTATCTGTCAATGCATTTAACTCTCATAACAACACTATTAGAAAAGTACTATCATTATTCCCATTTAGAAACAAGGAAATTAAGACACCAAAAGAGAAAGTAAATTTCCCACCTGGCTCATGCATCCTCAAAGCCAGGATCTGAACAGTCTGATTTCAGAGTCTAAACTGATAATTACCCAACTAGACTGCCTGTCTGTATAGCCAAGTCTCCCAGCCACTGCTCTGCTGGTCCTCTTTTCTGAAACGTCTTTCCTCCCCTTAGCCATCTCTAAGGCTACCACACAAAGGCCACCTCAAGTGCTACCTCTTCAGCGAAGCCTTCCCTGGCTCTCATGCAGATTTGCTGTGTTTCCTCTATCTCATGGAACTTTAAACACACAATTACCGTTTCACTGATACTGCTTAGTAATTTAATTGTTTGAGTCCTTCTTCCTCAGAGAATACAAGTTTGGGGTGGGGAGTAGATAGAGGTATTCTTTGTATCTCTAGTCATTAGCCCAATGTCTGGCAGGTAACATGTAATCAAGGAAGGAGGGAGGGAAGACGATGGATGGGTGGCCGGACAAATGCATGAATGACTTCTCAGTAAAGGGACTAGAGAACTAATTCATGTGTTGGTGGGTGAATATTTCACACATGCTTGGGGTTAAAATAAAATAGGGCGTTGAAAAGTATGCATCTTCAAAAAGGAAGGAAAACCACTACAACAACGATAAAGCTTGAGGACATTATGCTAAGTGAAATAAGTCCGTCACAAAAGGACAAATACGGTATGATTCATTGTATATGAGGTCCCTAGGATAATTACTCTCATTGAGACAGAAAGCAGAAAGGTGGTTGCCAGGGCCTGAGGGGAGAAAGGAATGGGGAGTTATTGTTTCACGGGCACAGAGTTTGTTTTCCAAAATGAGAACAGTTCTGGAGATGGATAGTGATAATGGTAGCAAAATAATGTGACTGTACTTAAATGCCACTGAACTCTATACTTAAAAATGGTTAAAATAGTAAATTTATGTTCTGTACATTTTACCATAATTAAAATTATAGATAAATAGGTAGGTAGATAATTAGACAGGTAAAACAGGACCACAAAGCAAAGAAGTCAGACCAAGTCAAAGTATACCTATAGTGCAATCCAAACATAGCCCTCAGTGCTGGAACACTCACCACTGCACATAGATGCTGCATGTATCGTTCCAAGACTCTTCCCCTCTCAGCAAGGATGATACTTCCTCCAGCGAGCCTTCTTGGATACCCAAGTCCAGTCTTGGGGGGCCCACCACATGCTCCCATAGTACCAGGACCTTGTACCAGAGCCCGTCAACAGGTCTATCCAGCCAGTGTCAAGCCCGTGAAGGCTGCACCCTTATCTTGCTTAGATGAGTCCACAGGACCTGACTCAACCAATATCACCTTTAATAAGTACTGAGTCAATTAATTAACTGCTGAGAAAAGGAGAGGCTAGACTACTGCTCTGATTTTCAGAGCTTACACGCAGGGTTGTCTTAAGGAGTTGTCAACAAGGCAAGTTAATACATCGGCCTTCCATATCCCTCAGATACAGAACCCACTGATATGGAGGGCTGACTGGACTAAGCCATTTCACATAAGGGACTTGAGCATCCACAGATTCTGGTATCTATGTGGGCTCCTGGAACCAACTCCTGCAGATACCAAAGGACGACTGTAACTCACAGAAAACCCAAAGATTTTCTAACTTGAAACTGAAAAAAAAAACAGTGGGGGATCCAACCGCAGAAGATTGCCAGACAGGTTCCCACTGCCCCTCTACCTCCTCTATTAAACAGAGGGGATGTTCTTCGTGAACAGCTGATTTCCAGAATCTATACCCCTCCCCACCAAAGTTAGAGCTCCACGCCCACCTTCTGATACCCAGGCGGAGACCCAGGTGCCAGGCGCAGCACAGGGGCTTAAACACATCACCTCTTCAAATTCTCTTGAGGTCAAGGGAGTATTTTCCTCTTTGCAGGAACAAAAGTTTAAACTGCAGTTTGATCAATTTGTCAGGCACCTGTTCTTCAGGCTAAAATTAGAAAACATTCTTTAAAGGCTGGTAAATCTTTATCGATACTGAGGGGTCAGCTCAGAAGGCGGGGGCAGTAACTGCTGTTTTTTGCCTAGTCCATTCTTTAAGGCAGCTGGTACCTGTACTGAATTTCCTCTTGTACGTTTTTCTGCCATATAAATTACTTCATCACCCCTAAATCTGTTCTGCCGTATACACCTCCACGTCTACTCTTGGTGCATGTTTTGCATAGGAGAACAAATTTTTGGATTTGCTACTGGGCAAAGTGTGTTTCCTTTCCCCCTCCTCCTCCAATCACCGGGCAAACTATAAGAGTGACGCTGAGAGGCAAGCAAGGCTCATCCACACTGGAACCCCACCATGCAGAGCATATAGGACCCAACTGGAGTACAAATGACTTCCAGCATGACTTGAGTTGACTTCAGGGCACGTGCACACATTTGAGTTACAGCTCCAAACAGGTCATGCTGATGTAACAAGGAAAGATTATCAAGGTAAGAGATAGACCTGCCTGTGGGTTTCTGGAAACCCTCAATCAGTAAGCAAAGTCTTCACATGAACCTTAGGTTTTGTTCTTACCCATTCACAATAAAAATCATAGGTAAAGGATATTTGAGGATCTAAAATAGAGGAGCAGACACTCAGAGGACATTTTTATATGGAGATCTTGATTACTACTTCTTTTTTTTTTTTGCTTAGTCTTCCATTTATTTAGTCAAACCATCCTTATTACAAAACATGTGAATTATGGAGACAGAGATGTATCAGCACACAATCTGACCCTTAACTTCTGCTGGGTAAGATAAGACAGAACAAGAGTATAACCTTTGGCAATTCTTTTTTTTTCCAAGCCCAGGCATGGGTGGATTGTCCAACACTTAAATATTTTTAAAGTCCCCTAAAATATTATTGACCACATCATATATATATATATATATATATATATATATATATATATATATATATATATAGTTGGCCAAAATGTTCGTTTTGTTAGTGAATACGTTGTTCAATACAGTTCTTGGTGAAGATGAAAAGTGTGTCTATCTTTACTTAAAACCGAATGAACTTCTTTTTGGCCAACCCAATATATATACACACATGTTCTGACAGCATTTTTGCTTCTGAAGAAGCAGACTATTTCTCACAAAATAATAAAAAATGGTGTTTATAATTTTGTCCAACTGTTTTTAAAGGTTTTACAAAATCTTATAAGAAAATTATGGGTAAATTTTAAAAAGAAAATACATTCTCATGCATAACAACTCATTTAAAAGAGAAGCACCCTGCCAATGCAGGGGGCGCGGGTCCGATCGCTGGTCGGGGAACTGGGATCCCGGCAGGCCGCATGGTGCAGCCAAAAGATTAAAAAACAAAAAAATAAAATAAAAGAGAAGCAAAAGCTTCATTTGGCTGCCTATCTCAAAGCAACATTTCCTGCTTCCCTCCCCACCCCACTTTACGTATATTACTTTGTGAATGGGTAAGAATAAAAAACCAAGGTTCCAGCTGGAGCCCATCACATTCCACATGACCATCAAATTTGATAAAAATTCTCTATTTAATTAATATGTTCAAGCACCATTCAATAAGCTTTGAGGATTATACCTTCATCTGAAACTTAGAATACAGTGAATTTTCATAGAGTTTTTTTAGTTTTAAGAACAACCATTGATAAATCCTATCTTCAAAGGAAGAGAAGTGATCATGTCTATCCCACTTTACAACTAGTTGAATTCAACAAAATATCTAGAATCCTAAATACAAATAATATTTTCAATTCCATATTCCTTCTTTAAATTGAGTTCTTTTTTATTTTAAGATACATTGCTTCCAGGCAAACCTGTGCTTCCTGAAAAGTTTGTTCTAGGTGGGGCAGTGGCACCAAAACAAACAAACAAAAAAGTCTAGGAAAAAAAAATCTCTTTGGTCTTAATAGGCTGTAAACATGTTCACATATTCCGGTTTTGAACAGAAATAGTGAATGCGAGGAAGAAAAAGGATGCGGTTGGAATTTCAGGATATTACGTGTAGATTCATAGACAGAAATCTGAAAGAACTTTGCCAGAGTAAAGAAATACCATAATCATATTAACATTTTAAAGGAAATTTTGTTCACAATTCACACATACTGATGCAGTGGTTGACGGACTGCTTTATCCCCTTCTCTAGATGTCTAGATAAAGCATGGTCTACTATATGCTACTTCTGCAAGGCTGAGATACAGAAGTCGTAGGTATCTGGATTGCTCAAAATTTAGATGGCTGTCAGAAAAAACATACAAGCATTTGTTCAATTAGCCTTCAACAGGCATGTGGCCAACTCTGGGCCAGGCACTAATGCTGGAGAGATAAAGATGAGTAATAAACACGGGCCCCACCCTCAAAGATCTCACAGTTCAGTGAGAGGCTGATACATCAGCTGACACCCAGAACAGTGCATAGCACGTGCAGGCACTCAAAAAATATAAAGCAGGTTAGGAGCCAGGGAGGGCAGGCAAAGATCGGCCTGAGGAGCTGGAGTTTAGCAGGGAGCCTGACTCTTAACTTGGAGGGCTGGGCTGGAATGCACACTCCACCACTCTGCTGTACGAGGGCAATGCATTTCACATTGCCACGCCTCAGCGTCCTCATGTGCTCTCTCCTAGGGTAGTGATGAGCTAACATACATGGAAATATCTGGAATGGCAAATGTGTTAACCCCATCTCTGCCCAATGGCTACCCCAGGTCTGGGGCAGGGACCAGAGTGGCAGAGAACCACTGTGGGAGGATAAGATTTTTTTTGCCACTTCTTCTTCCTCTCCCTTTTCTAGTCCTTCCTGCAAAACCCCCCTTTCCCCAATGCTGACTGAGCAAGACTCAGAGTGAATGAACCAAAAAGGAACTGGGAGGAAGGGAGTGGGAAAGAGAATCCTGGCTAACAGTAAAGAAAAGAGAAGATGGCCATCCTTTGGAAGGGAAGCCATCAGTAGTTCTAAACTGGAAAAGGGAAAAATAAAAAAACAAAAAAACTCCTGAACCAGATACCTAAAACATTTCAACTTCTGCTGGTTAGACTACTTTTCTGGATAGCCTCGGATTCTTGCCAATTAGCTGTAGTTATTTTCTTCCCATCTCCCTGTTTGAACTTCCTTTACTAAATTAAAATAATTGCAGCACATTAACATTTAATCAACACAAAAGAAAGACTAAACCAAGCTCAAATATAATTTTAGAGCTTGCATTTTCTTTTTTTAAAAAAATGGGCGTTTGTGTATTTCTGTGTATCTAGTGGTGAATGCACATGTTTACAAATATATGTACATGCACACATATATGTGCATTGTTTAAGTAGGCATGCATCTATATACAAATATAAACCAACCTTGTAGTTGAGGCAAGTGTGACAGATACCAGCATCTGTATCTGTATCTACCATACCCGGAGGCAGCAAGAGAGGTAAGTTGAGTGTCTACTCCAGAATCCTGCAACCTCACCCTGCACCAAAAACTAAGGTCCCACGCAATGAAGAAGCCCTGAAGTTTCCAAGAAGACCAGGGCTGGAGGGCTGGAGGTGCTCGAACTCCCTGTGACTGGACCCAGCCCCTAAAGAACCTCTCCCTCTTCCTGGAAGAAAGCTTTCCTTTTAGTAAACAAGGGCCTTTGTCCCAACCAGGAGAGCTGAAACTGCTGGGGGTGGGAAGCAGGGGCTCCAGAGCTGCCTTCATGCCTGCAAAAGACCACAGCCACACCGGGGGAGCTGGAACCCTCAGGCTGCTGCCCCTTAACTCTCTTGAGGTTAAGAAATGCTGCCAAGTTCACTGTCATCCACCTCAGTAGGTCTTTACTTAGAAGCAGCTGTGTCCAGAGCCCAGCGCTCAGGGCTCACTTCTCACAGCACCATCTCGGGTGTTTCACAACCACCACAAAGGCAAGGGGGGTGGTATTATTCCTTTCACAGGTGAGGGGTCTGAGGTTCAGGAAAGCTGATGGGGCCAAAGGCAGACACCAAAGTGGGTAAATGGAGGAGCCACCAGGCCACCTTCACACCATGACGACTGGCCAAGGGAGAAGAATCTGAGCTCCTGGGTTCTGGTCTCAGTTCAGCCTCTCATCTAAGGTGTAATCAATGGCGAGTAGGTCTTAACTTTGTGAGCCTTAAGCTCAATGACTATAAAAAGAAAAAGAGGGAGTTCCCTGGTGGTCCAGTGGTTAGGACTCTGTCCTTCCACTGCAGGGGGGGCACAGGTTCGATCCCTGGTCAAGGAACTAAGATCCCACAAGCTGCGAGGTGTGACAAAAAAGAAAAAAAAGGGGGTGGGGGGGATAAATACATAAATAAAAAGAGGAAAAAGAAGCCAACTTTTGTTCTGTATCTCGTAGGACAGTCAGATAGGAACACTCTCTGTGATCATTACTCAACCCAATTCTCAAAGGCTGGGTGGGTGGTTTTCCTGTCATCAGCTCTCACAGCATACAACACGACCGCCTGCCTCCCTGGAAGGCATCAATGATCCTTCTCAACAATGAACTCAAGCAAAACAGGCAACCCTTGGGCAACACCAGAAGTCTCTGTACTTATCTTTACTACAACTGATACTCAGTTTTTACGCTGTCCAACCCCACTGTAAGTTCCTCACCCAGAGACCCAGCCTTGACTTCTCTGTATTTGTCATCACTATGATACTACCACTACCACCATGCCTTCAACCATGGAGTTTAAGCAAATATCCACATGGCAACATTTTCTGGGTATCCGCTAGGCCATGTAAAATAAAAACAGAAGTAGGGATTGGTTTTTTTAAGAAAAATAATATGGTATGGTCTTGGCCCCAAACAACTCACAATCCAGTGAGGAGGATGGAGACGTAACTGACTGCTGGGATTTGCTGAATCATTTGACACTGGAATTTGCCAGTGACTGGGAGTTGGAAGGGACAGTGACTCTGAAGGATAACAGAGTCTGCTCCTGATACTATCTCAAAGGATATGATGACCGGCTGACTTTTAACCAGGTGGAAATTTAATAAGGATAAATGTCAAGTTATGCACCTCGCTAAAAAAAAAAAAAAAAAAAAAAAAAAACACGCGCATGCGCGCGCACACACACACACACACTCACTCACTCACTCACTCACAAGTATAGGGTAGAGAAGATCACATGAGAAAGTCTTAAGGGACTGGGTTGCCCACGAGCTCAATGACTCAGTGTAATGAGGCACCTATAAAAGCTAATGCAGTATCAGGCTGCCCTGAGTAGACTGCTGCGTTCACAGTAAGAAAAGTGAGCTCTCAAATCTGGATTCCAGCAACCACAGGGGATGAATGGTCAAAAGTGAGCAAGTTTCAGAGCGCTGACAGGAGTGTGAAGCCACATGCTAATAGGAATGAGGATCACGAAGCTGGAGAATGAACAATTCACAGGGCCATGAGAGTCATTTTCAAACTAGTCTTGGGCTTTACCATTCCACTCGCAGGAATAGGTTAACAGAGATACAGTTGACCTAAACCACAGAGGCACTGACATTAACCCAAAAGCAGGGGTTTAAAAAATGAGAGGTAGCAGGCAAAATGAAACAGAATTACCTATCTCATTATGAAATAATGTTACCAACTGCAATATCATAGTTACTGACATGAAAGTTATAAAAAGAAAACTCTATTTATAAGAAAAAGAAAATTACAAAATACTATAGACAAATACTACAGACAAATTTCATTTTGTAAAAACAACAACATATACACACATCGAAAACTGCACTGAAGGGGCTTCCCTGGTGGCGCAGTGGTTAAGAATCCGCCTGCCAATGCAGGGGACACGGGTTCGAGCCCTGGTCCGGGAGGATCCCACTTGCCGCAGAGCAACTAAGCCCGTGCGCCACAACTACTGAGCCTGAACCTTAATAGAACCCCTACTTAAAGTACAGCCTATGGACTGGCACTATTGGCATCATCTGGAAACGTGTTAAAATGCAGATTCTTGGGCCAAGTCCCAGCTCCACTAAATCAGAACCTGCATTTTAATAAGATCCTCGAATGAATCCTATGCTAACAAAGTGAGGCTGCTGGTGGTCTACAGACTACCCTCAAGAAGCAAGGACCAGGGGCACGCTCATCCAACAAGATCTCCAAAGCCCAGAAAAGCATCTCATTTGTTCACTCACTCATTTATTCAGTCATTCACTCACTCAACAACCATATATTAAGTTCCTATACCATGCCAGGCACTTTTCTAGGTGCCAGGTCCTGTTCTAGCCAGGTGTGACTGAACAGTAAGGATTCTCTAATACTAGAGAGAATGGCCCAATCCAGCTGCCTGCCCACAAAATCCAGCTAAAAGCAATTTAAGTGCCTCTGAATTCCAGCTCCTCCAACCCTAGCCCAGCACCTCAAATGCTTTGCAGGTGTCAGGGCTGCTATCTCTTCACAAACCACCAAGGACCCATCCACACCATAGCCACCGCCCAATGGTTTGGGCACAGCCCCTTTATATTTCTGCAGGTGCTACATTCCAAAAATATTTCTTCTTATAAAGCATGGCAGGAATTCTACACTGAGGGGAGAAGAGAGGTTCAAGAGGGGCCTTATTTTTCCCAGGGGAGAGAAGAGACTAAAACCTCTCATAGAGAGGTTTACATTTTCAAAATGTATTTATTTTATCAACCACATGCTCGCAAGTCAAACATCCCCTCAAAGACATCTTGCAGACAGAGATATTCTGGGAACATACTGGAGGCAGCTTATTTATCTGCAACTATTATAAGACTAGCCCGAAGGGATGAGTATCAGATGCTCTCTCCCGCTGAAATGACTGTCTGCCTGCCTGCCTTCCTATGCCAGGTCACAGCTACTTCATGCCCCCAAATAGCCCCTGCTTGGCCCTGCCAAACTGCCTCTACCCCACCGGTCCTGTGAGAGCCTTCCAATTAGCCCAGGTCACTCCTGATGGGAAGGGCTATCAGTTTGCTCCATGTGTTCTGCAACATCTTTGCTCCTTGCGGTCTGTAAACCGACAATGGAAAGTGTAACTAATATACAAACGTAACGTTAATATCGAACACTGCCACAGTGCTGGAAACCCCTGCGGGCTGGGGGCTGGTAAGATCCCAAGCAAACTCAGCTCTTGGGGTTCACTGTCTGAAAGGGAGTTATAAGAAAGTATACTCCAGCCAGCTACAACTGTCTCTTAGCTCTCTCCTTCGCTATCTTTAATCAAGTTATCCTTTGGGCCACAAGATCTAGCAGTTAGGAACACTTTCCTATCTCCTGCAGTCCTCTCTACCTTAGCCTGTTAACTGTCTCCTTCCCCACAATGAGCATCTTGGGATCGGGGTAGCTTTCTGTTCAGTGCAGCATCTCTGGAGCCCAGCAGATACCTGACACATCCAGGTCTTCAGTAAATACTGACAGAATGACAATTCGTTCATCAAGCATTTAATGAGTGCTGAGTTTTAGGATTAAAATACTAAATACCCAAAGATAAAAAGTAGTAAAGAAATGGTTAGCCCTTGTTGGCCTTTGGAGACTAAACAAAACAAGGATCAAGGACTATGAAAAAGCCTGGATGCAAACTCCGATGTGAGGGGTGAGGGAATTCCTGGAGCAGAGCAAGCCAAGTGCAACAGAAATGGAATTTTCTTATCCACAGCATCTCACACAGATCCACCCCCAGTCTGTAATTCATTGTGTACTGAATGCATTTCCCACACACCAGCCTCTTATTCTGCAACTGGCCAAATTTTTCATCTGTCTTTTAAAATATCGGTATATACTACATGGCATATCCTGTCTTCACCCTAAACTGTTTTATTACAAGGAGAGCCACCCCTCATAACAGGGTGGACTTCTCATAGGCATTTTTATTTCATTCTTAGCCCCAGCTGTAAGACTGTTAGTGCCCTGTTAGGAGGGCAGAGAGGTGCAGTGATGCGCAGGCCTGCCATAGGCTGTGCCCTTGGGACCCAACTCACACCTCTTCACTCTAAATCCCGTGCTCTCATCACCTACCCGCTTCCTCTCCCAGGCCTCGCTCTCCACCTAGCATCGCCACGTAACAGAAATGCAACACGAGCCACACGTGTCATCGCACATTTCCTAGTAGCCTCATTAAAAGAGGAAAAAAGACGAGGTGAGAGAGTGGCATGGACATATATACACTACCAAGCGTAAAGTGGACAGCTAGTGGGAAGCAGCCGCGTAGCACAGGGAGATCAGCTCGGTGGTTTGTGACCGCCTAGAGGGGTGGGATAGGGAGGGTGGGAGGGAGGAAGCCACAGGAGGGAAGAGATATGGGAACATGTGTATATGTGTAACTGATTCACTTTGTTATAAAGCAGAAACTAACACACCATTGTAAAGCAATTATACTACAATAAAGATGTTAAAAAGAGGAAAAAAGAAACACGTGTTAATTGATTCTAATAACATCTACTAACCCAACAACCCAAATATTATTTCTACCTGTAATCAATATAAAAATAGCTGCGAATGAGGTTTTGTTTGTTTGTTTGTTTTTTGCGGTACGCGGGCCTCTCACTGTTGTGGCCTCTCCCGTCACGGAGCACAGGCTCCGGACGCGCAGGCTCAGTGGCCATGGCTCACGGGCCCAGCCGCTCTGCGGCACGTGGGATCTTCCCGGACCGGGGCACGAACCCGCGCCCCCTGCATCGGCAGGCGGACCCTCAACCACTGCGCCACCAGGGAAGGCCCTCGTACTAAGTCTTTGAAGTCCAGTGGCCATTGCACACTGATGGAGCATCTCAGTTGAGGAGCCTCCTTCTGAGTGCTGAACAGCACATGTGGCTGGTGGCTACGTACTGCACGGCACGGACCTGGAGCGAGCACTTCTTACACGTGCTTGAATCTCACAGAGCCTAACACCTGTTGTTTCCAAGCACATAAAGCCTTTTCAGTGGCACCGACTTCTGTTGTATTTGAGTCTGGGAAGGGCCCAAATGTCAGTCGACATAGGTTCTCCATGTTTCAATGACTTTCAGGTCCATCC
Organism: Tursiops truncatus; assembly: GCF_011762595.2. Lineage (NCBI taxonomy): Eukaryota > Metazoa > Chordata > Mammalia > Artiodactyla > Delphinidae > Tursiops > Tursiops truncatus. The sequence goes on along the minus strand of NC_047041.1, from coordinate 65,661,906 downwards.
TTCAAGTCTCACCGTAGGCACCACTCCTTTAAGGAAGCCCCCACTGACCATGCCCCCAACAGAGCCCTCCCACTTCAGACACCACAGCCCTTAACCCCACACTGTGAGTGCCTGCCCAGCTGTGTTACCCACTATTGTACGTCCCTTGAAACAGGACTCTGTTTCATTCACAGCCCAAGCTTTATCTCCCAGCCCAGCACAGCCTCAATAAACATTTGCCAGACGCACGGATGGATGGTGGGATAAATGAATGAAATTCCTCCTAACACAAAATCTCCCGCTCTCTAGGCCATAGTTTCCTCGTCTGTAAAATCTCCACGGTTCCTTCCAGCTCTGAAAGTCAAGAAGGCCACGCAGTGACTTGCATTGCTTACGCCCGGGTCACAGCACCGACTGGGGCGCTTATACTGAGCCCACATTGCACAGCCAGCTTGACCAGCCATCTGACACAGGAAGGAACATTTAGATTGCACTTGAGAGGTTATTTCTCTAGACCAGTGCAAAATGGGGCAAAACAGACTGTTTTCAGGTCTTCAGAAAGTATCCTATGAACCTCCTTCTTTTCCACAGAACTACAGAAATGCCTGTATTCTCTCATGTAATTCTTGAATAGCTTCCCTGGCCAATAATTTATATACTTCTTATACAGAAAATGTTTAATTTTATCCTTAATGAATGAATGTCATTAAAAGATCACAAGATCAGGTTTTAGACTCCAAAGTCCTGGTTTTCATCACAACTGCCTTTTTACCACCTAGTTCCTTGGTCATCAACGTGTTATTTAACCTCTCTGTACTTCAATGTCCTTATCCATAAAACAGGGATAACAATATAACCAACTCACAGAGTTGTTGTAATGCCAGAATGCCTTATATACCATACAGAGCCAAGCAAATGTAAGCTACTATAGAAACTACTTCTTCCAAAGCATGTCAAAGTGGGGTGACAGAGCAGTTCACAACTAACACAGCCATGGCCAAGGCCCAGGCCTGGGGAACTCAGGGAAAGGCCGGAAGGAACCCAGTGCACTCCACTCCGGGGCTAACGTTGTACAGGCCCAGAATTCACAGCCTCACAAAGCCGAGCCCCCAAGGTGCTGCCTGGATAGGAAGCAGCCCAGAGGGCAGGCTCCCCCAGGTAAACCAGGCATGCGTCTGCCCGGCGCCACTGGGAGGTGGCCGTGGAGGAAGGCTGCCTACCGGACAAAGGAGCCAGCCTTTCGAGGTTGGGCAGGGAGTTTCTGTCTCAGAAAGGCAGGGCCGCCACTGAGCAAGGGGTCCTGCCCTCAGTCGGGCCACGCCAAGGAGCTGGAGAAATAGCTTCACCTGCCTTTTCTTTCTTTCTTTCTCCTGCAGTGTTTCAGGGGCACCTGAACTTTCCCAAACCAGTTCTGCCCATTTCAAACAGGAACTAGGTTTGCACCTACGTGTGTGTGTGTACACGCATTTTATCATTTCAGAAGAAAGCACTTTGCAGTCCGAGAATGAGTCATCAGTAATCCTTGTCAATTTGCCAGCAGCCTGCCCCTCTTCATTACAAACAGAAAGATAAAAGCTTTTGCACTACATTAGCTGGCATACGCCTCCACAGACAGTACAAATAAATTAATTGTGCCTCATCTCAAACAGCCCGGGAGGTGTGCAGGAGGGGAAAATGCGCTCCGTCTTGTTTCATTAGCGAATTAAACTGCAATAGAGCCATGACCACTCTCTTATGTACAGACGCCTGGCTATTCGGCCAACATGAGACTGTCGCCCACTTGGGGCAGCACTACCCAAGGGGGGCGTCCACGTGCCAAGAAACTGTGTCTTCTGCTCAAGGGAGTGCGTGTCCTTCAGCGCTTTCGTGGTCCTTGGGGGGTGGGGGGAAGTGACAACCACAGGGGCCACTGTAAGGGCACCTGGGGGACAAGAGTCACCCCTCTCATGCTGGGTGCTGCTGCAAGAGGGAGGCGTTTCCATCATTTACCCCAGGCAAATAAGCAAACCAGTTCCGCGGCCCTGGTATGCACGGCAGAGTGAAAGAGTCTGTCATCAAGCAAACTCTGTCATGCTGAGGAGGGCAAGCATTCCAGAACAAAGCTATTCAAGACCGACTTGAAAAACAAGTCAGACTCCCCCTTCACCACTAGCTAAGATTACACCCTCAAACACACCTTTCTACGATTCTGAGACATTTGCTTTTGCAGTGCAGTTAAAGGCAATTTGCTACAATGCTGTGATTTTCTTTAACCTGGTTCCGTACTACATAATTTAGGCAACCTGCATTTTATAAGTTGAAGGAGCATGACTGAAAAGCTGATCCTTTCATGTTTTATCTCCAAGGAGACAAAAACAGTATTTACAGGGAAGGAGGGGGACAGGAAATGGGGGAATGACAGTGGAAGGAAAGAACAAAGCGGACTCCAAGGAGAAGAGGAAGAGCCCCTCTCCTCTCCAAGTATCACCCTATTAACCGGTGACCTGCAAGGATGTTAAGATCACAAACAGCTAATCCAACCGTAAAATATGTCCAAAGTATTTATTATACTGATGGGCTCTGGGTTTGGGTAATGGTAGTTTGGTTTGTTTTTTTTTAACTGTAAAATCCAAGAATCTAAAAAATTCTGAGCAGAAAACCTGACCTCACATGGCTAGGTCCTGCCTATAACAAAAGCAAAAAACTTAAACCCAAAAGAGACAATGATAAAGCCATATTCAACCTTATCATAATAGAAGAAATACCAAGTAAACAACGAGGCACCACTGAGCCAAATCTTTGTAAAAATGACCATTTATCTCATGCAGGCCAAGTGCTGAAACGGGTACCTTACCCCACTGCTGGTGGCATGGTAAACTGACGCAAGTCTTACGGAAAGCAGTTTAGCAATCCATCCAGAGGCCCCCCAAAAAATGTTTGTGCCCTTTAACCCAGAAATCATGCTCTTGGGAATTCACCCCAAGGAACTAATCTACAATAGGATGAAGCCATATCTCCAAGTATTATTTATAATAGCACAAAACTGTAGGGGAAAAAAAATCTAAATGTACAATAATAGATGAATGGTTAAATAAATTCAGCCTGTGGGATGACAGATTGTAAGACCATTAAAAATCATCTTGAAGACTCTGTAACCATTTGGAAAACATTTGCTTAAGGTTTACTGAAAAGAGCAGAATACAAAATTGAGTCTACATATGATTACAGCTATACAGAAATATGTCTGCATACAGACAAGGGCTAAAAGGAAAAATGAAAACAGTTGTGTTAGAATAGCACGCTTGTGGGTGAACTATTTTTCTTTTGTTTCATTTCCTTTATTGTGGTTAGAGCATTTCATCTCGTGAAATAAAGAGAAATCACGGGGTGTATATGCAGCAGCTCAACTCACATTCAAAGGATGAATCAGGAATCTGAGAAACCAATACGCTAATTCAGGGCATGTGCAATACCTAGCACGAGTCTCTATCCTATGCTTTGCATGGGTCCCTCCAATCACATCTCTCAGCCAGTGAGGCGGGCTGATGAGCAATCGGATGCTCAGAGAAGCAGAACGACCTACCCAAGTCTGTATGAGGCTACAAATGACAGAGACAGGATGAGACTTCACATCAATTCTGCTCCAAAGCCCCAGCCCATCCTGTCTACTTCTGCCACTACTTCCAAGCTCCCTTCCATCACTGGGAAATAGTTTTCCCTCCTTAATAAAATGAAGAGATTCAAGTTTCTTCCAGCACTGTGTGGATCCATCCACATTTGGTTCATAGACCACCTGCAGCCAACTCACCTGCACGCCAGGTTAAAGCTCAGACAGTTGGCCCCAAACCAGACCTGGTGAATCAGAGTACAGACAATCCCAGACTTAAGGATGGTTCAACTTAAGGAGTTTTCAAATTTGCAAGGTTTGAATGTAACACCCATTCACTAAAAACCGTACTTCGAATTTTAAATTTTGATCTTTTCCTAGGTTAGTGATAAGTGGTACCACACTATCTCATAATGCTGGACAGCGATCACAAGGGGAAACAACCGATACACTCACAACCATTCTGCACCCATACAACCCGTCTGTTTTTCACTTTCAGTATTATTCAATCAATTACATGAGATGTTCAACACTTACTATAAAAGAGGCTTTATGTTAGATGATTTTACCCACCTGTAGGCTACGGTAAATGTTCAGAGCACATTTAAGATAGGCTAGGCTAAGCTTCAAATGCATTTTGACTTACAATATTGTCAATTTAGGATGGGTTTTATCGGGACATAAAGTCATCCTAAGTGGAGGAAGATCTGTATTATAGAACTTTCTCTACTTTACATGGCAGACGTAGTCTGATTTTTTTTTTTTTTAAAGCCAACATATTTCACATTTACAATTAAAGATTGTAAAAGTTAAGGAATATCAGGATGTAATCCCATCAAGGAAGATCTGTATCTGGGAGTGTAGCACCTGAATCTGAATTTAACCAGCTACCCAGGCAATTCTTATGCACAAGAATATTTGAGAACCGCTAGTTAAGAATCATGCAAACATCTGCCAAATCCAAACACCCAAACTCATATGTCCATCTCCCCACACACAGGAAAGTTCCCTGGGTTGGGGAGGGGGGTGGGGGTTAGAAGCTTGTACGTGTTCAAATGAGTATTTAACCTCAAAGAGTTAAAATGTTTAAGACGGAAGAACACAAGAGAGTGATCTGTATTCCTCAGACACTTCTTTTTCTAGTGAAATAATTCCTGGGCTCCCAGACATGATCCAATTCCACATGTCCATGTTTAGCATAGTGCTGGGAACATAACTGGTGCTCAAAATGCTTACTGAAAAAACAGGGGAATGAAGGACTGCTTGAGCTGGTAGTGTGGCAGTATCTTCCAACCAACTACACTTAGTGTTTATTTTGTTTGCGTGCTTGTCCGCCCGCAGCCCTGGGAAAGGCCCATGACGTGGGGGTGGGCTGTAGAGCATCCCTCCCGTCCTGCACAGTGGCACTGTGTCCCCAGACGCTATAACAGGGCCCGGAATGCTGTGCATTTGTGAACAGTGGTTGAGTGAATGAACAACAGGCACCAGCAAGAGCCAGAAAAAATATGAGGGCTCCTGGATCCAGTCATCTCATCAATAAACGGACACTGTTCCTACAGGAGAAGGGAATGGGGAACTTCTTTACCAAGTGCACACCATGCCCTGGCCTGCGTACTCCCACAGTCACCTGTCCTCAAGGAAACCACAATGACATCAAGTAGACTAGCAACTAGGTCTAAATGGTCTGTCCAAAGACCCAGGCAGTAAGTAAGAGACTGTGGACTCAAAACCACATTCTCTGCAGTCTTAACTAATACAGGGTAGTCAAACAAGAAAAATAAGAAAATTAAAAAATATATAAGTCTAAAAGAACACCCCATAGAGGATCCATTGTCCAAAGGAAACCCACTGTATACACACGTTCAAAGATCTGGAGTTAACTTAAAGAGGCTTCCAAGAGGAGGCACTGGGGCCAACCTTACACAAGCTGTGGACAGGGGTCGCCCTTGCTAGGAACTGTCCCTTTAGCCTGTGGACGCTGTGAGAGAGCCTCAGCTGCTCACCTAGGGAGCCATCTCTCTCCTTGAAAGCAGTAAGTAATGGCAGCACTGATGCTGCCCCCAAATTACCATCAGCTGCAAACACTTTAGAATCCAATGGACTTTACACCCAGACCACGTGCAGGGTTCTATTGGCTATATAATTATTGAGCACCCACGGGAGCACTTCCCAATGTAATGAAGAGTTGAGATCAATTATGAAATCAAACTGGCCTGGATTCAAATCCTGCATTCACCATTTGCTGACTGCGAGACCTTCATCTCCCGAGACTCGGTTTCCTCATCTATAAAGGGAGATAATAATAATGCTCACCTCAGAGAGCTGTTTTGAGAGTTAAGCAAACAATGCCCTTAAAGGACTTACCACAGGACTGGCATGCAATGAAGTTGTAGTAAATGGTACCTACTACAACAGTCACTACAAGCATTGTAAAATCTGGACACCTAACGTTTCTCCAATTCACAAGCACACACACTACCTATGTGTCCTGCATTTTCTACTGATTTTTTCCTGTTCCCCATAAAAAAGCATCATGTATTAACACAGGGCATATACCTGTTATTTTTAATAGGCATGGAATAAGTGCCTATTCCTCTCCCCAGGGATCTAACTTTTTAATGATTTCCACATTAGATTTAACATTAAATGCAAATTGATCCATAAAGTCATCTAATTAGAAATTAAACATGCCATAGACATTATCCACGATTTAATTAGAAGAGCAACACGATATGATGAGAAATGCCCCTCCCTAGGAGGAGAAGCTGGGAATGGAGCTCCACCTCGACCAATTACTGGCTGGGATCTGGAAGGTCACCTAGCCTTTCTGGGCCCCCGCAAAATGTACAAGTTAGATTTCAAACATCCTACCCAAAGAAAAGAAATCTACGATTCAAATCACTTCAGTAACTATTTATGGAGCAATAGGCTCTGGGGATTCAAAGACTCATTCATGCTTTAAGGACATGGCAGATTAGGGAATCTACAGCCTGTTCCATCCACCAACACACCCTGGCTTGTGAAGTGGAAGGGTTCGAATTTTCATTATGGGCAATGCTACTGGGCAAATGCTCCTCCCGCCCTGCCCTCCCCTCTTTTGGGAGGCCATGCCCCCAATGTTTATTTCCCAAAGCATAATTTTCAAGTCTCAGGGCTCAAAGCTCAAGGCTGGTATATCTGGTCAAGCTCTTTGCTGTTTAAATCATTACCCCTACCCCACCTCCAACCCAGGGCTTCTCCCAGATCAAATTCTGAAAAGGCTGCCAAGATCTTCCTCAGCACTGCTTGTCCTTTTCAGTGCAAAACGATCCTTGTCCCTAGCCTGGCCTTTTGACCAAAAAAGTGGAAGGGGAGGAGAGGGAGAGACGGAGATGTGCTGAGAAGCCCTCTGGAATCAGGCACGCAGCACACAGTCTCCGAGGTTGAGCGATGCCCCGCGTGGCCGGGGACTGTGCAGCGGCTCGGCAAGGCGTGAGGCTGACTCATGGGCAGCATCTCTCTCTCACGTATTGGGGAGCCTATGGGACGGTATCCTACCCTCGTTCACGTGAGTGATGTGTGTGGGGCCCTCTCCTTCCCTCTCTCACTCTGGGACAAGGACATGCCTCCACAGCAGGCTACAGCATGCCACCGCAGTCCCTCACCCAACCCCAGGCACCTTCCATCACCTCCTCAAACTGCTCTCATTCTACTGTTTGGGGTGAGCAAACAGGGGCTGCTGCCCCTGCAGAGACCCTGAGGAGGGGTCTCGGGGTGACCCAGACCAGGACAGTGGGCCCTTTCCTGATTCCTGGAAATGTCACTGTCTAAGAGATAGCCTCCCAAGCTCTGGCAATCCCAGAAAGCAACCACAATTCAACGGTGGTTGCTCAAAAGACTCTTGGACGCCCCCCCAAGAACACTCCAGAGCAGAGTCTTCCAACTCTCAAAAGTTACAGAACTGCCTTTAATTGAATATGATGATACATGTAAAGCATATGGAAGTAAAATTTATACTACTCAGCCCAAATTAGGGTAGAGGAAGATATTTAAGGTAACATTAGGATGGAGGTTATTGGAACTTGATGGAATTTCTCCTTTAAAAAAAAAGCCTGGGTCACACTAAAATGAATGAGAAAAGTTAGATCTGACTACAGACTAGCCTTGCACTCTGCTTGAGAACCCTACAGGGATAAAACAAGAATGTAATTTAGCGAAGAGAAAAGGAAAGGAAGGAACTGGATTCAGAAATGCCCTTAACACGAAATCAAAATGTTATTCTCACACAACTTCAAACTTGAATTATGTCAATAATTCCACCAAAAAAAAAATGGGAGATATCAAAATCCTTACAGAAGAACCACATCATTCTATAAACATGATTTCAAAGCCCCTGTCCCACAAGGGCTGGGGGGGCGGTGGGGGGAGCTGCAGGGAGGCCAAGGGAATGCAGGAGCATAGTGAGGAAGATGATGCTAAGAGCAGTGATGCCTTCCCTCTGAAGAGGAACTTTGCAGCTTACAAAGCCCTTCCACTTTCATTATCTTCTCTGATGTCCCCAAGACATTCCTGTGAGGGCTGTGGGGATGCCCGCTTATCTGTTTCAAGCTCTGAGAGGGGAGGAAGCTGCTGAAGGTCCCGCAGCCAGCAAGGGACAGGTCTAGCAGGTGAGCCTCGGGTCACGTCAGGGCCAAGCATCATCCATGGACCACTGTGCACAAAGAACACCCAGGATCTTTCCCAGGGATGTCCATGCATCTCTGTATGAGATGGTGGGGGGGGGGGGGGGTAGAATGGTGAGCCTGTTTTGAGCCATTCCTACCAGAGCTGTGCATACCCTACCTCACAGTATGAGGTTAAAGGGAAAGAAAGCCACTCCTTCCTGCTTTATCTCAATAAAGATGCACGAGCCAGGCATGATTCTAAGCGCTTCATGTACCCTGCCTCATTTTACTATTACAACAGCTCTATGAGGTAGGAACTCCTATTAATATCCCTATTGTACTATTCAGTAAACAGCAAGGTTAAGTAATTTGCCCAAAGGCAAAAAGCTGGAAACTGGTAGGCCAGGAGCCAGGAGCCAGGCAGTCTAGGCCCAGATGCTGTTCTTTTGACCACTAACCTACATACTGCCTCACAAGAGGTGCCAGTGTTCGTGGATTCAAACCTGTCGTGGGCCTGGGTACAGGTCCCTCACAGCTCCCTGACAGTACCACACCAAGCTTCCTCAACTTCCAGACGCACCGTGTTTCAGAAATATGCAGGTCACCACATTCCCTCCCTCCCTCCTTCCACCTCCCATTATTGAGTTACTGCAGGAGGATCGTGTATTAAGGCAAACACCACTTTGACATAACCTAATAACCACCCATCTCCCAGCACTCGGCAAGAATGAATGCTACAGGGCACACGTGCAAACTCGATTCTCAGTCCAGGAGTGATTTCTGTGGGAAGCGTAATTCCATTGTCCTCCTCACCCAGCACATCTTATATCCATAAAACACGAGACCCCCATCAGTCAGGATACCCAGGAATGAAAGGCCCTGCCTCCTAATCCATGTTTCAGGTACAGCTAGACTCCATCTGGTGACAGAAAGTCAAACCTAATCTGATCTTTTCATTTAAAAACACAGTACCAAACACACACAGCTGTATGTAGAAGGCAGCATTATAACAGAGATATATAATTATTCCCCATTCAATTCTGCTGCTTACTTATTTATTAGCCCCAAATTACTCTTGGTATTGTAGCCTATGGTCACTATAAACTACAGGCCTACCTCGAAGACATTGAGGGTTCCGTCCAGACCACCACAATAAAGCCAATGTCACAATAAAGCGAGTCACACAAATTTTTTGGTTTCTCGGTGCATATGAAACTTATGCTTACACTATATTGGCGTCGATTAAGTGTGCGATAGCATTATACCTAAAAGCAATGTACATACCTTAATTTCAAAGTATTTTATTGCTAAAAAATGCTAACCAGCATCTGAGGCTTCATCAAGTCGTAATCTTTTTGCTGGTAGAGGATCCTGCTTCGTGTAGACCAGCCCCCAGTGCAGTGGCTGGTCTGCTGCAACTTCCAGAAACAAGCTTCCGCAGAAGCAGGGTGCCTGTGCTCAGCACCCAGCTGAAGGGGACGCAGCTACCCCTGCCCCGCCTTTCCAACCACCTGACCCAACCTACACCTTCTCCCCGGCCCCTCCTCCCCAGCCTCCAGGCTGGCTTCCAACCTCTGACCCAAGAAGCCCCTCTAAACTAGAAAGGATGTCTTCTCTCTCTCTCACACCTGTTCTGCTGGTTACACTAGGTCACAAGGTGTTTCCACCCATGTCTCTGAAGAAGGAATGACTCCAGAGCGTGGAATTTACAGTAATAAGGAGTCTGGGAGAGACTGAAGTGCTGAAATCACAGTACGTTAGATGGTCCTAAACAGAAGCCAGAATCGGTGACTACTCGATTCCCCATCCCAAGGCAAGCTGCATACGGGCGGGGATCTTTGTCTCTTTCACTCACAGCTATAGCCCTAGTGCCTAGGACAGTGCAGGGCACATTTTGGCACACAGTAGACAACTGGGGTTGTTATTAGTTGAATTGTGTCTCTCCAAAATTCATATATTGAAGCCCTAACCCCCAGCACCTCAGACTGTGATGATATTTGGAGATGGGGTCTTCACAAAGATAATGAAAGTAAAATGAGGTCATAAGGTGGGCCCTAATCCGGTAGGACTGGAGTCCTAAGAAGAGGAGGAGATCTGGACACACAGAGAGACACCAGGGGTGCACGCAGACAGAGGAAAGACCAAGTGAGGACACAACAAGAAGGCAGCCATCTGCAAGCCAAAGAGAGAGGCCTCAGAAGAAACCAATCCCACCAACACCCTCATCTTGAAGCCACCCAGCCCGTGGTATTTTGTTATGGCGACCCTACGGAAGTACTAACAGGGATGAACAAATACATGTATGAATGAAAGAGGGATGAGTCCATGCCTGTCTCATTCTGCATTTTATCTTTGAAGCTTGTGCCAGTATTCATGGTGTACTGTCATTTTAAAAGGCCAAAGCAGCAGCCAGTCTCTCCCCAGAGCACCATTTGGAGGCTGACCAGGCTGAAGCTCCTGGGAACAGGGATATGGGTACAATCTCTACCATCAGCATCCCACCCTCCAAACAGAACTTCCCACTTCTCGTAGCTCCCTGGGGCTCTCTGGGGCTAGCCGCTTGGCAGAACAGCCCTCAGATGTGACTGCTTGAGAGATTTCTACTGGCTACCACCCTGTACCTTCTATCCTTAATGAAAGAATAGACTCTGGGAACAAATACTTCTGGGCATTAGTGTTGTGATGTGATGCCTGGAGCTGCTGCAGCCATTTGCTGACCATGAGAGAGTCTGGGAACAAATACTTCTGGGCATTAGTGTGATGTGATGCCTGGAACTGCTGCAGTCATTTGCTGACATAAGAGGAGGGAGCTGACATGTGAAGGATGGCAGAGAGAAAAATGGAAAGACCCAGGTCCTTGATGAGGTCACTGAGCTGCTGACCTAAGGTACTCTAGGATCACCCTACCTCCAGACTTCTAGTCCTATGAGATTAAAGTTCTCCTTATTATAAAGCCATTTTGAGTTGGTTTGTCTGTTACTTGCAGCCAAAAGCCTCCAGCTACATTACATGAGCCGGAATGCTACCGGTATCAACTTTCCAGTTTTATTAGGCAAAATCTGTGGTTCCTGACTTTTTCAAGTTTGGGAACCCCTTTCAACGTCAAAACATTCTACACAACACCCATCTAATAGCGGTCCTACTTTCAGTATCCAATATCTAACAGTCAATAAACTACTATGACTTCCAGTAATTTTTTTTTTCTTTTTCTTTTTTTTTTGCGGTACTCGGGCCTCTCACTGTTGGGGCCTCTCCCATTGCGGAGCACAGGCTCCAGATGCGCAGGCTCAGCGGCCATGGCTCACGGGCCCAGCCGCTCCGCAGCATGTGGGATCCTCCCAGACCGGGGCACGAACCCGTGTCCCCTGCATCGGCAGGTGGACTCTCAACCACTGCGCCACCAGGGAAGCCCTCCAGTAATGTTTTGAAGTGAATTTGCATTGTAGACAACTAATTCTATCTAAGGAAATCTAAAAACACTCAGGCATAATTTTAGACAACATACATAGAATTAAGTGAGCCTGCAGACAATTCTTGGCTGGGCATACGGGTTTGAGGACACTCACACTAACTGCACAGCCCTTTCCCCCAGCCCCTAAAAAATATCTGGCCCCCAACTTGAGAACCCTCTGACTAAACAGAAGACCAAAGACCTTTCCAATTCAGTTGGGGTCCACACTTTATGCTTCTCCTTGTCAATTCAGGTCCAAGAACTATTTAAGACTCACTTCCCCCAATGAAGTCTTCCCAGATGGTACCCGTCGATTGTGGTCAATTCAAAATTGCCCTCTGACGCTTGTGTAATTAATGCCAAGCACACTGGATTTGATTTATTCTCACCCAGATAAAAACTTGGTCTCTCGGGACTTCCTGCGGCAAACAAACAAACAAATAAATAAAACTGGTCTCTCATTTTACTTTTTCCCAATTCTCCCATGTGACTGATATATTTCCCAAGGGAAGAAAGGATGGTGGTGACAGTAGTAATACTAATGGTAGTAGTAGTGGCGGTGGTCGTCGTGACATTTTAGCACGTTATATATTGTAGCCAATGTGCCACGTATTTTACATCATTGTTTAATTTCATCTTCAAAGCAACCTTTGAGATAAGTATACTAGCGTTCCCATTTTACCGAAAGAGGACAGTGAGACAGAGTTTAGGTAACTTGCTCGAGGTCACACAGCAAGTAAGGAGCAGAGCTGTGGTGAGAGTCATCCATGCATAAGCATCAACCGAAGCTGGGTGGATGCGGAAATGTGAATGGGCCTCATGGGAGGAGGCCCTCTGACACAACCAGATCACCTCCTCCCGAGCCAGTGCAGTGGCCTCCCTGGTGAGCATATCCTGAGACTCCTGTCTCCTTCCCTTACAATCCAGCCTCAAAGTCAAAGAAAACTTTCTAAACCACCAATCCAATCACATCTCTTCCCAGTTCATAAATTCTGCGGGTCAGCTGGTCACTAATAGATACAATCCAGACTCCTAAACATGTTCACAGTGGAGCCCCAGAAACACTGTTCCAGACTTGGGGTCCATCCACAACAGGTGCAGATCCCCAGATATAAGCTTTCTTATCTCTGTGCCTTTGTACCCGCTAGAACCTCTGCCTGGAATGCCATCCCATCTCTTCCATACCCTTCCTTGCAGCTAACACCAGTACTCTCCTCTGCTCACCATCAGTACTCCTCCTGAAGTTACTTCCTAACTCATGGGGCACAACAACCGCCTCACCTATCCTTTTCTTGACTCTTTGTCATCGCACTGATCATGCTCTTCATGACATGTCTGTTTCCCTCTCTTGCTGCATGGGAGCTCCATGAGCACAGGATCCTACCTGCCTTGCTCTGTGCTCTGTCCCCAGTGCCTACAACAGTAGCTGGCCAGACAAGGTGCTCAGTCTTTACTGGATAAATGAATTGTTAGAATCACTGCTTTCTCACTGTGTGCACCGTGGCGCTCCATTAGCACCTACCATCCAGTTGATAATCATGTCTCTTCACTGCAAACTCTTCAAAGAACCCCTTGCATCCCAGACACCTGACAAAGTGGACACCCAGTGGTGACTGCCACATATTTTCACAAAAGACACATCCACAAATCCGTTCCTTTTTATTTAATATGTCTTTGCTCATTCTGGTTATACAAATTTAGGAGAGGAAAAAAAAAATGTGTTGCAGTTTTGGACTTTTAAAAAGTATAAAAAGCTCCCTTACAAAAAGGGAAACCAGAAAGTTTCCAGCAAGTCAAAAAATTAGAAGACCTCAAAAACAGGCCCATGCTGGTTTTCTAAGAAGTAACTATCTCTAAATGGAGTATAATCTATAAAAATATTCAATCACTATGTTGTACACCTGACACTACCAATAATATAACAGTGTAAATCAACTATACATCAATTTAAAAAATAAAGAGGTAATAAAAACCTTTTGGTTTTCCATTTAATAAACAGTTCAAACAATACAAAATGAATGAGGTGGAAAATGAGCGTCCTTACGTAATTCTAAATCCTAAATAAGTGATCACTATTAGCTTTTTTTTTTTTTTTTTTGTGGTACGCAGGCCTCTCACTGTTGTGGCCTCTCCCATTGCGGAGCACAGGCTCCGGACGCAGGCTCAGCGGCCATGGCTCACGGGCCCAGCCGCTCCATGACATGTGGGATCTTCCCGGACCAGGGCACGAACCCGTGTCCCCTGCATTGGCAAGCGGACTCTCAACCACTGCACCACCAGGGAAGCCCAACTATTAGCATTTGATGTATATTCTTCTCCCCGCCGCAAAATTAATGCATATCAAATTATATAATATGTACTCATTTCATACATACACACACACACATATATATATATTAAAAATAGGATCACACTATACATACTGATCTGTAATCTAACTTTCTCCATAAGTTCTCTGCCATCTTTCCATAACAATACATAAGATGACTTCATCATTTTCAAAAGCTTTATAATATTTACTACATGGTTTTACTGGAGTTTATTCAACTACTCCTTTACCAATGAATGTTCTAAAGTCCTAGTTTGACTAAAATAGAATTACCATATGATCCAGCAATCCTGGGCATATATCCAGACAAAACTCTAATTCAAAAAGATACATGCACCACTATGTTCATAGCAGCACTATTCACAATAGCCAAGACATGGAAGCAACCTAAATGTCCATCGACAGTTGAATGGATAAAGAAGATGTGGTACATATATACAATGGAATGCTACTCAGCCATAAAAAAGAACAAAATAATGCCATTTGCAGCAACATGTATGCAACTAGAGATTATCATACTAAGTGAAGTACGTCAGAAAGAGAAAGACAAATATTACACCATCTCACTTATATGCGGAATCTAAAATATGACACAAATGAACCTATCTACAAAACAGAAACAGAATCACAGACATAGAGAACAAACTGGTGGTTGCCAAGGGGGAGGGGAGTGGGGGAGGGAGGGAGTGGGAGGTTGGGGTTAGCAGATGTAAGCTATTATATACAGGATGGATAAACAATAAGGTCCTACTGTACAGCACAGAGAACTACATTCAATATCCTATGATAAAACATAATGGAAAAGAATATAAAAAAAAGAATGTATATATGTGTACAACTTAATCACTTTGCTGTACAGCTGTAATTAACACAACATTGTAAATCAACTATACTTGAATTTTGGGACTTCCCTGGTGGTTTAGTGATTAAGACTCCAAGCTTCCAATGCAGGGGTCGTGGGTTCGATCCCTGGTGGGGGAAGTAAGATCCCACATGCTGCATGGATAAATAAATAAATAAATAAATGGCTAAATAAATAAATAAAACAGGGCTTCCCTAGTGGTCCAGTGGTTAAGGCTCTGTGCTCCCAATGCAGGGGGCCCAGGTTTGATCCCTGGTCAGGGAACTAGATCCCATATGCATGTCACAGCTAAGAGTTCGCATGCCACAACTAAAGATCCCACATGCCGTAACAAAGATTCCACACACGGCAACCAAGATCCCGCATGCAAGTGACTAAGACCCAGTGCAGCCAAATAAATAAATAAATATTTAAAAAAACAAACAAAAAAGTTTTATTAAAGGGGGGGGGACTTCCCTGGTGGTCCAGTGGTTAAGACTCCATGCTCCCAATGCAGGGGGACCAGGTGCAATCTCTGGTCAGGGAACTAAATCCCATATGCATGCTGCAACTAAGAGTCTGCACGCCGCAGCTAAGACGCAGCACAGCCAAATAAACAAATAAATGATATTTTAAAAATAATAATAAATAAAAAGCAAGGAAATTGTTGTTAAAAAAAAACTACACTTCAATTTTTTTAAAAATGTAGAATAAAGTCCTAGTTTGACACTATATTAAATAGTATGGTGAGGAACATACTCATACAAATCTTTCCTTAGGATAAATTACATGAAGTAGAACTGCCAGGTCATAGAATATGCACATTTGACCTTATAATCCCTGTTGTCAAAATTCCCTCCAGAAAAGTTATGTGGACCCCGACCAGTAATATGTAAAATTCCACCATCACCCCACCTCAACGAAGGGTGGTTTTTTTTTTGATCAATAGAGTTAATGCCTTCAGCAGGATAAAATCTCTGACCCTTGGCACCAATTCATACTCACCTCACCAACTCTGCCTCTTCAAGAAAAGCAGGCATTAATTCTATTCTGGACCAGGGTTCAAGAGCCTTACCAAGGTTAACTCTGGGCTGCACTAGAGGCACACATAACTGCACAGACCTCAGGTGAAGACCACTATTCCACAGAGAGGTCCTTAGCTCTGGGCTCTGACCACAAAGCAAAGGGATCACAGGTAGGATCCCTCGTCAGTATACAGAGAGCCTGTAGCTTCTGCAAGACAGACCCTCATGAAGGAGCAGCTGTGCAGCAAGTATGTATACCCCCCGCTCATCATTCTTGTCTTCTGAGGGACTCTGGGAACTGCGACAGCAGAGCTAGAGCCAAGAGCATTTACAGTAAGTCCCCTACATACGAACGAGTTCCATTCCAAGAGCACATTCGAAAGTTCAATTTGTTCATAAGTCCAACTGTTAGCCTAGGTACCCAACTAACAAAATCGGCTGTATAGTACTGTATTGTAATAGGTTTATAATACTTTTCACACAAATAATACATAAAAAACAAACACAAAAAATAAAGAAAAAACTTTTAATCTTACAGTACAGTATCTTGAAAAGTTCAGTAGTACAGTACAACAGCTGGCATACAGGGGCTGGCATCGAGTGAACAGGCAAGAAGAGTTACTGACTACAGGAGGGAGAGGAGGTGGGAGATGGCAGAGCTGAAGGATCGTCAGCAATAGGAGACGGGGGGGGGGGGCGCAAGCTGCAATTTCATTCTTCATTAATATACTTTCAGTATGAATACGGATCAACACTTGGAGCATCAAAACTTTTTATTTTTTTGAAGAATATTTCTACAATTCTTCCCTGCCTTCTTAAATAGAGTTCACTAGACAGAAGCATGTTTCTTAAGGATCACAGTCATACCATGAAGACCCACAGGGGTGTTGACCACTCAAAACAACAGGGCAATGAGGGCTAAAGAACCCCAGTTTAATATACTTTTTAAATGTGTCTACTATTGAGTTTGTCTCTCCCCATACTATCAGCTATCAGCTTCTCTCTCTCCAGCAGATGCCCCCTCTCTACTTCAGAGCCATAAATGGTCCCCTCCAGTCATTTATGCTATGCGAAGCAGTAATTAAGTAGGTTAGAATTAAAAATACATTAAGAACAAACAGAGCATAGAAATCACCTCTGAGTGATGCAGCTAAGCTTGGGGAGGTCACTGTGAGTGAAGCAGTTAAGTTCTGGTGCACAGACCTTGTGAAAACTCATTCAAGAGCCATCATTACATTGAATATGTGCCTTAAAATGGCTTGCAGAGAGCTCTATCACATCCTTGGAGGGAGGGATTTTGTTTTTGACACATAGAGGCAGGGAGCTGGTTGGCCGCCAAAGGAAAAAGCATGAGGAGGAGTGGAAGGGTGATCCTAAGGTCTTGGGTCCAGTATTTTCGAAAGAACACATCAACTGCTTTCCTCCACAGAAAATGAGAGGATCATCCAGGCACACAAGCACAGCACCGCAAGTATACAAGTCTTCTGCCGGCATGCTACTGCTAACAAAAAAAAAGCGTCGCAAATGTTGTTATTCCTTTCCCTTACTTAAGCTTTCTAGAAAACCTCCAAATGGCCAACAATCTAGAGCCAACAGGTTTTACAAACCAAAACTCTCCTCCTAGGCACAGCCACTGAGATCTACAAGTGTCACATGGCCTGTGCTGGGGTCAAGGTCAAGAGATGACCTTGGGCCAATCATATGCCCTTTCTCAGCTTAGTTTTCCCATCAGCATAAAACGGGGATGACACCTGCTCTTCTCTGGGAAAAGAGGGCCGTCGTGGGGAGTGTGAGGAGATACAGCTGTGGCCACCACGAGTCGGCCAGGCTGCCCCTCCCACTCAAGCCTGCAAGAACTGCAGGACACGTGCATGGGGAGCACCACATCTGGTCCGGCCACACCAGAGGATCTTGAGAGTCCTAGAAGGAGCCAGGTAGGAAAGGGGCTCAATGACAAGTTTCCAATTCAACACAGCAGGCTGCAGCCCAGAAGCTCCACTGTCTGCTTTAGAAATATCTTGGCAATGGTTTTTAACAGCAGAATCACCCTCTGTCAAAGGAAACCTTACATATGCCCCCAATATATAAAACAGATAAAAAGTGGTATTTGGGGCTTCCCAGGTGGTGCAGTGGTTGAGAGTCCGCCTGCCGATGCAGGGGACGCGGGTTCGTGCCCCAGTCTGGGAAGATCCCACATGCCACGGAGCGGCTGGGCCGGTGAGCCATGGCCGCTGAGCCTGCGCTCCACAACGGGAGAGGCCACAACAGTGAGAGGCCCGTGTACCGCAAAAAAAAAAAAAAAAAAAAAAAAAAAGTGGTATTTGAATTTCTTAATTATTTAATTTATAGTATTTATTTATTATAAATACAGTGAGGCTGCTCTCATGAACATAAGATTAAATTACAAATGAAACATCTAATATATTTCCCTTTTATTTTTCTGACAGTATAAGAAATATAAAGCAGGAATACAAAATCCTGATTCTCAAATAGTGCAAATGGTATCTATTTAGCCTTTTACTTGCAGCCTCAAGAATCCATTCAATTAAACTAACCAGAAACCTAAACTTAGGACAATAAGAATTTTTTTTTTTTTTTTTGGCTGCGCTGGGTCTTTGTTGCTGCGCGCAGGCTTCCTCTAGTTGCGGCGAGTGGGGGCTACTATCCTTTGCAGTGCACGGGCTACTCATTGCGGTGGTTTCTCTTTTTGCAGAGCACAGGCTCTAGGCACACGGGCTTCAGTAGTTGCAGCATGCAGGCTCAGTAGCTGTGGTGCACGGGCTTAGCTGCTCCACAGAATGTGGGATCTTCCCGGACCAGGGCTCAAACCTGTGTCCCCTGCATTGGCAGGTGGATTCTCGACCACTGTGCCACCAGGGAGGCCCCTAGGAAATTTTTATTTCAAGTTGGATTACATTTCTTATTAGGAAATGTTCAGTTTGGAGGGAGGTGAAGAATGGTTTCACTGGCCAGTTTAAGGTTTTATGTGTGGAGGAAAGCACTGTTAAAATGTATCTTGGAACATAATTCAACGTTCAAATGAGGTCAGCTCTAAAAATCCCCAGATACTTGGTACCAGGCTCTGACAGATATTTATGCAAAATTTCAAGAGTCAAATTTATTTTGTTTCACACACTAAGTTCAAACTAAGTTTCGACTTCATCACTGCCATTCTACCAGCCTTTGTAAATACGCACAGTGAGAACACAAGCCCATATTGCCTAATGGAACTCATTCAATTTATTGTAAAAGTTTCAACAAGATATACAAGCGAGGGTACCAAATTATATTTGAGAGATTTAGGTAGTGGAGTTTGTCAGCCGATGTAAAGAAGTGATTTATTACCTCATTTGAAATATCTGGAGCTCAACCTTTCCTTGAGTGGTTAACAAACTCTAGTATGAAAAAGTAAACTCCTAAGAATTATTATCCACGCCATTACAAATAACTCATAAAAATAAAAAGATAATATCTTAGAATAATGCCCACACTGTATATTACACACATAGCATCGCTCTAAGAGGTTACCTACTGAATGAGCAGTTTTGTATATACAACACACAACTTTTGGTAACAGCTGGTATACAAACCAGCCCTTCGGCAATTTTGCTGCCATTGTTCTCACAATATTAAGATGAAATTTTCTTCACTTCTGTGTGTCAAGTACTTGAAAAAACTGGTCTTTCTCATGTTTGCCTGGATAAACACATACAAATGCAAGCAAAACGTTGACAACTGCACCACCCACACTCCGCTGAGCTACATCATAAGAGCATTCATCATACAGCCCCAGCACTTTCATTAAACGGGGAGCATTTGGTTCTCTCTGTATGCATCACTCTACGACGACACTAACCACCTTCACAGCGTATTGTGAGGTGAGGACTGGGAAGCTACAAGTACGTGTTCCACGTCAGGTTGAAACTTGGTGGAATTCTACGATTCTTAAGAACAGGGTAAACCCTTGGGATCTAGGAACATGTGAGGAGACACACAAGACCTGCTGATTCCCCGAGAGCTGCTGTCAGCTCAGCTCCTGCCTCAGCCCTCAAGCCAAGCAACAAATGCAGCTTCAAGAGCGGTGCAGAAGTGCAGTACATCCCACCCTTCCCTCCTTCCCAGAGGATGGAGGCTCACTTCATTCATCCACTCACTCACACATTAATTTGGTCAACCTGCAGACATCCACTGGATGTCTACTTCGGAAGGCATATGCATGGTGTATGTTTCCAATCACATAAATTTAATTATATTTTATTTTGGAGAGTTCCTCAATACCCTTAAAAGTAACCTGAAGATACCCAAAATGAGTGACCATCACCAGAACCAGGACTCACTTCTGTTAACCAAACAGGTACAGCACTTGGCAAATGTTAACCATTTCTATCACATCCAAATACTTTGACTTGTGCAAGCGTGCTTTTGCGCTTCTGTGTGCCAGGCAGGATACACAGATAAGATCCAGTTCCTGCCCTCAAGGGGCTCAGAGGGAGGGAATGGAGTAAACCCAAGATACAGAGGACAATGTGATAAATGCAAAGGCAGAGTAACAGTATGGGGGACTAGGGGAAAGGAAAGAAGGCTTAGTTACATTATCCTGAAGGAACCGGGAAGGCTTCTGTGAAATGCTGTACATCCTTCTCTTTAGAGAGAAGCAAGAGCTGAACAAAAGCAAGAACATATCCCAGGTAGATGCAGGAGGAAGAGAAGGCACGGAGGCAGAAGAGACAGTTGAGTGTGGCTGAAACAGGAATAATGGGTGGGAGTGGCTGGCCAGGAGGCTGGGAGGGAACACCAAGCCTTTCTCATCAGCAGGCTTAATATGATTCAGGTCGCCTGGTCTCAGACACCTCAATCATCTGTAAAGTGGAAAGAGTGGCTCCTCCAGCAAACTCCACATACCAAATTGAGTGGTCACACCGCATTCTCCCTGTGGTTGGCAGGAGGCTTGGCCAATACATACATCATCTTCCTCTGCTCTAGGTACATGGAGGGGAGCTCCCAAAACAAACCAATCACAATGCCGACTCAGCCATAATAGAAGATAAATATAATACATGTCTCTGCCTTGGCAGGAGTCGAGTTCCTCTAACATAAGTCTTTCCATGCTCTAAAATCCATGCAGTTTTTTAAAAGTACGCCCAAGGCCACTCTGCTTCCAGGGGATTTGGGGTTTTAGCCAATTTGCTTAGGCTGTGCAAATTTGCACCACCCCATGAGCCTGGGTTTGAAATGGAGGGGAGGATCTCAGCTATAACAGGGAAGACTTTTAATAAAGAGCAGAACCCAGAGCCCATGCAATAGAGAGCTGCTCTTGCAGGTGAACCCACGCGGGGCACTGCTCACCCAGCTCTCCAAGCAATGCAGTAACCAAATCCCACTGCCCCCAAATTCACTCACTTCACAGATACATTCTGAATGCCTATTATATGCAAAGTACCACGGAGACCATAAAGGTGTGCAAGCCACAGCCCAAGCCCTGAAAGGGCTTACAGCCTAGGAGGAAGGACACCTACAAAAGCCAGTAAAGGGACTTCCCTGGTGGTCCAGTAGTTAAGACTCCACGCTTCCACTGCAAGGGGCGTGGGTTTGATCCCTGGTTGGGGAACTAAGATCCCGCATGCTGCGTGGTGCAGCAAAAAATAATAATGATAAAAGCCAGTAAAACATGCTGGATGGTGAAAGTGCCATTAAGACCATGACGGGCCAAAGGAAGTAAAGGTCCCTTCTGGTAAAGAAGGAAGAGACTTCCTGAAGGAGGTAGCTGCAGAGAAATGGAGGAGGTTTTCAACACAAAACAGTTGGAAAAGGTGCTCCTCTTTTCTGAGCCCTTGCTATGCATCACTTCAATCCCACAACAAACCAGTGTGCCAGGTGATACTGCAGGGACTGGGCATGGAAATCCTGGTGAGCACAATGTCACACACATCATGGGTGGTAGAGCCCTCGTTCTCTGCTACAGAAAGCCTTTCTGGTAGAGGGAGTGGCATGAGTACAGCCGGTATGGGATATGAGAAGAATCCAATATGTTGGAAGGACACATTGTAGGCCATCCGGCTGGAAAGGTACACTGAAACCACACAGCAGGGGCCTCATCTACCTGGCCTTAGGCGAATGTGTTTGTTGACTGGGTGATGAAGTACGTAGGGAAGAAGCAGCTTTGGAGAAACAAGAGCCCAGGATCAGGCACAGCAGCTAAGAGCCACTGGAGCCAGCCAGCTCTGACCTGTGGACAAGGTCTTTAACTTCTGTGTGCCTCCACTTTCTCATCTATTAGATGGGGATGATAATACTACCTAATTCACAGAATTGTGACACTAAATGAATTTGCAAAGCAATAAGAATAATGCCACCCATAAAAACTGCTATAGAAGTGTCAGTGGATAATGATGGTGATGATGAAGCAGCCTTAATTAACCAGATGAGACATCCTGAAGTTGGGATATTATCTCAGAGATGACTAGAGTAATCCAGACAAGAGAAAGGATGGTAGCAGCTACCGGGAGGGGGGGCGAGGGGAGGGGGGGGGAGAGGAAGTCAGCGATCTGAGAGATCAGAGAACTCGAAAGGGGAGGAGAGGGTTGCAGCCTGGGAGAAAAGCAGTGCTGCTGGAGGGGCTGCTCAGCCATAAAAGCACTTGGCAAAGACTCAGAGAACTCTTTGCTAGACTTCAATCCTTACACACCCAGGGGCAGTCCTCAGAGCCTCAAATCTTCCATCTCGAAAACGGAGCCAACAATCCTTACTCTTTCTATTCTCAGCATTGTCATGAGGAGCTAATAGGGCAGTGGATTTGGCCACAGGATGTTAACACATAATGCACTGTACAGATGGGAGGCATGAGTTGGGACAAGGGACTAGTCTGGGGAACGAGCCCAAGGAAAGAGAGACACTCTACTCAACCTTGTCCATGATGTTCCCAGAGAGTAAGACTGAGGGGCAATTCCAACACCCTCGCCCTGCACAGCTACCGGCTGGTACCAGCCCAGGACCAGGGACACCTGAGGCTGCCACGGCACTGAGGGTAGAACACACAAAGGTTCACGGGGCAGACCCCCAGTGCCGACAGCAGAATTCGCCACTCCAGGGCACACCAGGTATAAAAGAAGCCCACAGAAAACCCAGTTGGCTCTACCTCCTCCATCTCTCCAGTTACAAAGCCTGTAAGCAGATCAAAAGAAGGGTTCCAGAGCCAGCCAGGGATGGGGAAGAGAAAACCAGCCCCTGTGGGCTGCAGCAGGCGGCCCCCCCAGCAGTTTGCCTTCCATTAAAGCCAAGTGTTTGTTTACATTTCCTGCAACATCTTGTCACTTTCTGGATAGGATTTCTTACAGAAACTCATCTTTTTCATGTTGAGTGTAGTCTACAGAGTCCAGGAGACCATAAAGAGCAGCAGCTCGCATACCCTGTTTAAGTTCTCTTTATTTTAGCTTCGGGAGGAACTCAGGAGCCCCAGCCCCGAGTCTCTTCTCCAGCAGACCGTGCGCCTCCCTATCACATCATTCACCACAGAAGACTGGGACGGTGTCCTTAACACAACTCTCTCCCTCCCACTACCCTGGAGTTCCTTGAAGTTTCCTGAACTAGCCTAGAGTTCTCATCCTTCTCTGAGTCCCCACCACCCAACACAGACCCTAGCATATAATGAATTGAAATGTCACCCCATCCTTTGGAATCCAAAAGCAGTGAGAACCCACAGGCACAACCTGCTCCAAATACTCAAGTTTGCCCCTTACTCAGAAGTCTTTTAATATAGCAGCACCTCATGTCTTCAAGCCTCCCTGTTTGGTTTTCCAAAAACCTGACTTCCGAGGTCAAAGGAAAGGCCTAATTTAGATTTGTGACCTTAGCCTGTGTTTCATTTTACAGTTTTGATTTGTTTGATACAGGTTGTGGAGAAGTAAAAGCCCTTATCACTCCAAAATACAGTTACCAAATACAAACCACTCAAGAACAGGGCCTTCTCCCTTCAACCAACTTTTTCGGCTGACTTTTAACAGTTTTAAAGTTGATAAACTAGAGGAAGCGCTTTATTTAAAGAAAGAAAAAAAGATCTAAGTAAACAGTTCCCAGAGTTCTCTAAGAATTTAGACTCAAAGAACACAATCTGTCTACACAAGGATAAATGCAGTTTTATTAAAGAAAACACAGCGGGCTTACATACACTCTTCAAACAGTGTACACTGTCCACACGAAGAAGCAAACAAATTCAAAGCGAGCGGAACAGGGTCATCAGTGGGGAAGTACCATGGTTTTTCGCTCGAAAGCTGAACCACAAGGCAGGCAAGTGTTAGAGACAGGCTTTCTCAGGGTATCTCGAATGGAGCTCAAGGAGATGACCACAGAATCATGCGGTGGAGCTACTGTGATGGTTTTCAAAATAATTTTTATTGAAGAAACAATCAACTGAACTACTTATAATCTGCAAAGCCAAGCCCCTTGGCACCAAATGTGTTAAAAGCCTCCAATAGCACTGGAGTTTCGATTTATTCCAAATATAGACCTGAAATCACAAACTACAGAGCCAAAGCCGCAGTGTTTTAAATGACTGACCAACTCCATCGAAATATCCCACACTTCTCATTTCAGAGTGAGGGGGAAATAAATGAGAGTCAAGAAACACAATTTCTAGAAATTCTTCCATCATAGGAGGGAAAGCCTGAAAGATCCGTGTGGCTTTTAAGAAAGCCAGGAAAAAACTAGGACATACGCAAAAGTTATTTCCACTGCACAATGCACACTACAGATAAAACGTCACTTTTCCAACAATTTTAAAATACACGGTATGTTTAGAGTTTGATTTTTCTCTCACTACTTGAGCTTTTGTCAAGCACCTGGATGTTAAGAGTTATAAAAATGAATGAAGGGGCTTCCCTGGTGGCACAGTGGTTAAGAATCCACCTGCCAATGCAGGGGACACGGGTTCAATCCCTGGTCCGGGAAGATCCCACATGCCGCGGAGCAACTAAGCCCATGCGCCACAACTACTGAGCCCGTGAGCCACAACTACTGAGCCCGTGTGCCACAACTACTGAGCCCGCACACCTAGAGCCCGTGCTCCGCAACAAGGGAAGCTACCGCAATGAGGAGCCCGCGCACTGCAACGAAGAGTAGCCCCCCACTTGCTGCGACTAGAGAAAGCCCATGCGCAGCAGTGAAGACCTAACGCAGCCAAAAATAAATAAATAAAATAAATTTGTTTGCAAAAAAAAAATGAATGAAGATTCTGTTCCTGCCCATAAGGTGCTCACAAGTTGGGTATTTGTACCCAAAGCGAAAGGGTTTAATAAATAGATGATACGAATTTCAGTAAGGGACTTTTAGTAACAGAAAAAAGGTCCAAAGTTCTTTGCAGCAATATTTTATTTCCCCTAGTTAAAGAAAAAAAAATTAACCTAACCAGAATGATCTATTAGACAGACGCTGCTAAACACAAAGTGGTGGGATGTGACCGGGTGCATTAATTTACCAAAGGACTGGCCGGTGACGAGACCTGCACTAGCTATCGATCACCATCAATCTCCACGCTTCACTGTGACTTTCTACCACTTCGTCAACTTTCATAGATTAAAACACTCCAGGCCAGTCCTTGATTCATTTGGTAGATAACTACTGCTTCCCCTCAAAAACCACATATTCACTTTAATCCATTTGAATAATTTCTCAAACTATGGGCTGAATTCTAACTGGGATCCAAGTCCAGACCATCCCACATGAAGCTAATCTTCAACTAGAGGGCCAGAAGCTCTGGTTACTGGGATTTCACTCATTCCAGCTCATTTAACAAATATTTATTGAGCATCAACTGCCAGGAATTTTCTAAGCACTGAGCAATTCCACTGGAAAATAAAACAGACATGGAACCTTCCCTTGTGGGGCTTACAATCTAGCAGTCAGAGCATCAACAAATGAATTTTATTGAGGGAAAGGAACATGATTCAGGATAACAGGCAGCTGGGCTGGGGAAGAGACGGGATAGGCACCCACCATATAGGATGGTTAGTTAGAGTTTCTATGAAGACAAAACCCTACAGAAGATACATCCTTAAAACTTGCAAAACACCTGTTACAAAGGTTGGTGTGACTGTTACTGAAAAAATTTTCTGAATAACTAGTATATATAATTTAGAAAAGACAAAATTATGTTTAATAATAGAATGAGGCTAAACTAATCTATAAACTTAATAGAACCCCAATAAAAATAGTTTCTGAAAAATTTTTTGACTAGACAAAGTGCATCTAAAAGTGTAAACAGATAAACACACCTGTGAAAAAAGCCAGGAAAAAATCTTAAAGAAGAAAGTGATGAAAAAGTGAGTAGCTGAATTATACAGCAAAACCCCTCTCACAGAGCTATGGTAATTAAAGCTCCAGGTAGATAATGGAGCACATGTGAATTTAGTTTACCGATCTATAGAGAAAAGAGTCAATGAATTGTGTTAGGACAAGACAAGCATTAAGTTAAAAGGTTGGGATCTCTACCTCACTCTTTCTACCATACCAAACAAAATCTAGACATATTCAACTATGTAAAGTATATTATGACTTCATTTTTTTAATGTGTAAGACATTTTTCCAATAATTTCAGGATAAGATGGTCTTTTGCATGCAAATGAAAAACCTAGAAACCATAAAGGAAGAGTTGATAAATTTGATGTAAGATTAATTTCTGCATGGAAAGTTATGTAACAGGGAAAGTCAAAAGGCAAATGACAAACTGGGAAAGAATATGTGCAACTACCCCACCCTACAGCCCCCTGACGTTTCGCTGGGACATTAGCAGTGCTTCTCAAATTTTAATGTGCATACTCTTCACCTGGAATCTTGTTAAAGTCAAGATTCTAATTTGGCAGGCCTGGAGTGGGGGTCTCAGGGTCTGCATCTCTAACAGGCTCCCGGGAATACCAAGTAGCTAAATTTTACAGAACTTTTCAAATTAAAGAGACATGGGGCCAGAACTGAGTGGGGCTCAGATACCTCATAAGAATCACTTGGGAAAGTTTCAGAACCTTGGTCCAAACTTCACCATTGGACATTCTGATTTAGAAGATCCAAGGTGAACAGGAAGAGTCAGTATTTTCTTTTTTTAACTCCCCAGGTGACAAAGATATTCAGCCTGGTTTGAAATCCAGTGGACAAGATCATCTGAGTCCCTTCCTGCTCTTTTCTGTGCTCAGAATACTACAGAGAGACATGTTTGAACTGGTAGTTCAAACTTCTTTCCCACCCCCAGACCTCCCTCCCCTACCCACACATCACCTTCCTGCAGCCTTGTCCTAACATATTCTCCTCTCACAACAAAGGCTGACAAAAGTACAGGAGCACAGCAAAGGAGGCCCACAGCATGGTTAAGTGGCATCCCAGTGATGGTTTACCCAGTCGCTGTTTAACCAGTTATTGGCTGCGTGATCCTGGGTTAGCCTCCTAACCTCCTGGACTGTATTTCCTCACTTATACAAACCAAGTTGTTGTGAGGGTTTAAATAAATTAATCTATTGAAAGAACTGTGTAAATTGTAAAACATCACATAAACATTAGATGTTTTTACTAGATGTGACATTGGGAACATACTCATCTAAATCTGAACCCCCTCATGTCCACGTCCCAACAAATTTCTACGTTGCCCCCCTTTCCAATCCCTTCTCAATTTAAAGAAAAAAAAAAATTCTCCAGGTTTCCACTTTCTAAATATACAAACTAAACACTATGAACAAAACAGGTAGAACATAAATACTAAAAACAGAACTACCATATGACCCAGCAATTCCACTCCTGGGCATACAACCGAAAAACACTAACTGGAAAAGATACATGCACCCCAATGTTCATAACAGCATTATTTGCAATTGCCAAGACATGGAAGCAACCTAAGTATCCAGCGACAGATGAGTGGATAAAGAAGATGTGGTGTGTGTGCGTATACACACATACAATGGAATACTACTACTCAGCCATAAAAAAAAAAGAATGAAATTTTGCCGTTTGCAACAAGGTGGATGGACTTGAAGGGCATTACGCTAAGTGAAATAAGTCAGAGAAAGACAAATACTGTATGATCTCACTTATATGTGAAATCTAAAAAATACAACAAACTAGTGACTATAACAGAAAAGAAAGACTCACAGACATAGAGAGCAAACTGGTGGTTACCAGTGGGGAGAGGGAAGGGGGCAGGGGCAGTATAGGGGTAGGGGATTAAGAGGTACAAACTATTATGTATAAAATAAGCTACAAGGATATATTGCACAACATGGGGAATACAGTCAATATTTTATAATAACTATAGATGGAGTATAACCTTTAAAAACTGTGAATCACTTTCTTATATAATATTATACCTTAATTATATGTCAATCAAAAAAAAAAGGAGGAAACATTTCCAAACTTTCTCAGTTAAAAAAAAAAAAAAACCCGCAGGTAGAACGTGTTATATCAAGCCTAAACTAAAAATGGCTTCAAATCTGTAAAAGATGCCAACAAATACTGCATATGTCTCCTAATGTACATGGTAAGGGTTTTCCAAAACAAATTCTATCCTCTTTAACAACTTCTACTTTGCTATTTCTAAATGTTAAGTCTCACCTAAATCTTCCTCCCTGCTCATTTATACTGCCACCCCCAATGCCCCCCAATCTGGGGAACAGCAGATGAAGCAGGCCTTTTGTTTCTGACACCATCCCCAGGGGCACACACACACACACATCTTATAGGTCTCCTCAAGAGAGGCGTTTGCCATTTAATCCATTTGCTAATAAAAGGAACCTGGAAGGTTCCCTGACCGAGGAAGCTTCATGCACGTGCACAATATACACACTGGATTTATCATCAGGAAGCATTTGCCAAAGGCCACTGAGCACATGCTTTTCCACACTGATCAGAGACGGCAGGGGAGGAAGTGAAGGGTGGCGCCACTAGGCAGGACACCCAGGTCTAATGACACACCTGGCCTGCCTCCTTCCAGGTGCTCAGCCACCAGAACTCCTCAGTGCCCCAGGGTATGACTGGAAAAATTCCTCACCTGCCACATTTGAACCAAGCCACCGTACAACCTAAACCACATGGCAAACCAGGCAGCAGAAAGGCCTACATAAAGCCTGGAAATGTTCCAGTCTGAAACACAGGTTAGGAGGGTAACCCTATTGTTACTACCTGCTTAGCTCCCTCAGACAGAACCCATACTGGAGAACTGGGTCCAGGACAGCAGCCCTGCCTTGCAGACCAAGCAGAAGCTGTGTGCTATCACACTGAGTAGGGCCTCTCCAGAACACCACACAGGGCTTACTTCCCAGCAAACTAGTCGGCCAGAGACCATTTGGTTTCAATTAACAGAAACCCACTCCCACTAACCTAAGGAAAAAAAAAAAAAGAAGGGTAGGGGAACGTGGGTTCATTATAAGGCCAAGGGGTCTATCAGATGACCCTGAATCAGGAACTGCAGCCAGCCCTCATGGGAAATGGAAACCAGGAAATGGAAAACCATCCGGAAATGAGACTATTCCCAAGGTCTCTCATCTCCTCCTCTGCACAACAGCTTTGTTGTTTTCTCTCTGCAAATCAGTTTTAATTCTATGCTTCTGTGTACCCATGGGTCAAACATCTACTCCCCAGTTAGCTTTTCCCTGAACTGTAGGGTGAGCATCAAAGACCAACTAGGATTGCTGTCTCAATCCCAAAAGATTCAGGAGAGAGAGTTCAACTCAGCTTGAATCAGACAGCCCCCTTTGATCCAAACATCAGAGAGAAGGTGGGTAAGTTGGTCTAACTATAGAGGATATCTACCTGTCTGGCACAATTACAAAAAATGACAATATAAATGACAACAGCTTAATGAACTCTGACCTTTGTTAAAGCCACAAGGTTTCCAAAGGTACCATCTTGTCTTCTTATCATCACTCCAAGGAAGCACAGCTGTACAGCCAGATCCTCAAATAACAGATAAATGTCTTCTTTGTAGTTTGCCTGTTGGTTGCTTGGGTCGGAGAAAAAAAGCACTTTGTTGTTATCAAATAGGAATTTATTTCTGGTTCCTCCTTTCCTCTTTACAGGAGGGTTCTCAGCAGGAATCTTGCCTGGAAACAGGCAGAACCCGGCAGTACACAAAAATGTCCTTGAATCATGAATACAGAGGTAGGGGAGAGACACAGTCATGGTAGAGAAATACACACACAGAACTAAAGCCTTCTGGGGCAGGCATACTAAAAATAATTTTCCATAGGAAGAATCTGTTCGGTGTAAAGGTTAAGCAAGGCTCCTTCCTTCCTTACAAAAGCGTCTGGGTTTTTCATAAAGTAGACCCAAAGAGTCCATCAGTGGGGGGTCTACTTCACCTAGAGCAACAAACACATTCCTCCCAGATCATGGGCTGCTCTGTGTGGTTGCTAATAAGATAATCTGTTACAGGAGGCTTACAAATCCATTTACATTGATTTTAATTAATGAATCAATCCCTGAGCCTGAACAACTTGGTCCAGAGAGGGTAAGCAATTCAAGATTCAATCTGCACTCCCAGCCTGAAAGCTACCTTAAAAAGAAATTAACTCTCAGATCAATGCAGGACAAATAAAAATAATTGGGTTTGTATCTCTTACAACATAAGAAAAAATCTCTTCCAAGTTTAGACAGTTACTCTTCACATATGAATAAGGGAAATATATTTTCAGTGATTTCCTAACAAACTCACCTAGGATTAAGCGGTTTTTTTGGACAAGCCTGAAATCTGGAAAACCAAAGTCAGATATTATGACTCTCAGTCCAGCCTCTGAAATGAAGATGAGTCCACCTTTCTCAAAAACTCATCAGAACCTCTCAGCTCAGACTGAAGTTGAATAGAGAATTACCCAAATACAAACGACCAGTAAGAACAAAGTGGCACCCACCAGCCTGGCTGTGCTCTGAATCAGCCAGGCTTCATTAAGAAGGCAGGCAAACTTTTGCGTTTGCTTTTACTTTATCCTTTACAAAGGCTGAAATAGAATTTGACCTTTCTGAGCTATCGCTAACTATGAATTGGAAACAAGCTCAATTTAAAAGACAGCATCAATATGTGACCGCTCATAGGTTCATTTTTCTCTTCTCTTTCCTCATCTTTTTTCACAGGGTTTGTCTACCCACTCTATTTTTAGACTCCTATCAGAACTTCCAATGACTCCATGTAAACCTAGTGGAAAAAAGTCTAGTTTCAGTCCCACTTTCTCAAATCCTCCAGCTGGCCAACACCAATTAGCATCGGAGAAGAACATTAGAGTTAATAACTGAAAACGCATCACACTCAATTTTAATTTTTTTTAAGATGGAAAAAGTTCATAAA
This sequence comes from Tursiops truncatus, assembly GCF_011762595.2. Classification (NCBI taxonomy): domain Eukaryota; kingdom Metazoa; phylum Chordata; class Mammalia; order Artiodactyla; family Delphinidae; genus Tursiops; species Tursiops truncatus. Next base: position 65,630,745 of record NC_047041.1, on the reverse strand, counting down.
CTCACCAGCAAACCATAAAGCAGCAGAGAGATACCAGCCTGAGTCTGCCCCCACTTATGAAGGCAGACAAGGGGGGGCTGCTCATAAAAGAGAATAAATACATACAGGGTGTGGAGACGCATGACTTTGGGAGGCAGCATTTCACGCTTCTCCCTCACTCTTTACAATATTTAATAAAAGAGTTATCAAATTGATTTTGAAGTCAGTAAGACTGGCCTGAAACACTGCAAAAGGAATTAAAAAAAAAAAAGACCCTGTACATAAGGAAGTAAACTGCAAGAAAAAGCAAGAGCAAGAGAGCCAGAGCTCGGGGCAGGCTGGCACTCGTGTGTTCTCTCCCTCCCTCCATCCCTCCCTCCCTCCCTCCTTCCCTTTCTCTCTCTCTCTCCCTTCTCTGTCTCCCGACTAGGCGAACAAAACAAAAGAAGTTGATACTTCAGCTATTCATATGGACTCCAGAGCTTTCTGCCCCTAATGTCTGCTTGCATGCCCTCAAGTTTTAGGATTCACTGGACGCTTAACTAAAGCTCCCTGAAACATTTCCTGTGCATTTCTGGGGGCACCTCGGCAGACCGAGCCAGCTGCCTTTCCTGGCTGAGTTGCGCAGGGCAGGGTATGCCAATGCAGCCTGACATTCAGAGCAAGACCACAAATTATAAACAGTTTCAGTAAATTGACTTGAGTGTCTTTGTTCCTCAGACATACATCTTTCTACCACTTACAAAGGCAGGCAGCAGAACCTAACCACCAATGCGACTATAGCCAGGACTGGGAAAGGAAGTTATTGAAGCCTGGATTTCCTGCTTTTGCTTGTAGCCAAGAACTATGAGGCTTGTAGTGGTTTCAGGAACTGACTCATCTAATGATTCATGGATAAGATACTGCTTTTAATACGTTTCTGACCCTAAGACTCAGGAACTTGAAAACCAATCTGAACCTAGGCTTCACTCTTATTTGCAAATGACTATTCACAGCAAAATAAACAGGAGGACAATGGTTAATGAAACAATGAAAACATCACACCAAGGGCAGGAAAAGCAGAATGTGGATGCCACATTTGAAGCCATGATCAAAAGCCTAATCTGTGGGCTGTGACTTGATAGCATCCAAACTTCCCAAAAGTGAATAACAGGTGGGATGAGGTTTATTTTTAGATATCATTCCCCTAGATGTAAAAATAGATTTAGCACAGCAATGTTTTAATTCAGGCGCATCTGGGGTTGTGACTCCAAATACCCAAGATGGAAAGCAGCATGTAGCTCTAAATTTAACTGCTACAGTTGCAAACCAGGGAAAGAGTTCAGGGTTAGCTGACCAATGAGTAATGGGTAATAAAGGACTCATGGTGGAACTCACTCTCTTAAATCATCCTCTACAGGAAGACTGCAACTCAGTATTTCCACCCATCCTCTGACCAGTCTTCTCTTTCCCCTCTCCACACACACGCACACACAAGCACATCAGTCCTGAAAAGCAAAACTCTCTAAAAGTAGAGTCAGAAGCTGGCACCTCTAGCTGCTCCCCGTAACTGCCCCATAGATGCATTCATCATCAAGAAAGCCCACTAGTGAAAAGTTTTCAAGCCTCCCTGGCCAACCAATCCTTGGGTTTTCCTTGCCCCTCCCCCTAGGGGCATTAAGAACAGGACCAGGGTTTCCCTGGTGGCGCAGTGGTTGAGGGTCGGCCTGCCGATGCAGGGGACGTGGGTTCGTGCCCCGGTCCGGGAGGATTCCACATGCCGCGGAGCGGCTGGGCCCGTGAGCCATGGCCGCTGAGCCTGCGCATCCGGAGCCTGTGCTCCACAACGGGAGAGGCCACAACAGTGAGAGGCCCACGTACAGCCAAAAAAAAAAAAAAAGAACAGGACCAGTTTCAGGGGTGGCTTTCAAACCGTTTACAGGTTTCAACACCAGTCCAGTCACACAGAGGGAAGGGGGAAAAGAAGACAAAAATGGCAGGGGGGAGGGGGGCCATGGGGGATGGAAGAAGCAGTAAGACCAGTTGACCAGGCAAGGCCAAAGTGCAAGGGCTGCCTGGCAGGCCCTGCCCAGCTGGGCTCCTCCAACAGATTTACTGACATGACGTCAGTGGCTCCAGTCCAGCTTTTCTTTGGTAGCTTTTACCACTTGCCTCCCCTGTGTTAGGGAGCCACAGGACCATAAAGAAAATTCCCGTTGTGAAACGAGTTTAACCTCGGGGCACAGACGCCTGCCTGTAAATTATAGGGCTCCTCACCCTCTCTCTGTGCCCCTGGAGGAAGGGGAAGGGAATAAACCCCTACTCTACTGTACTTTCCTTAACACAGAGGAACCATTAAACGAAGCTTGCTGCCTTTAAAAAAAGGGGGGGGGGGGCGGTGGGAAGGGGTGTGGTAGGGATATTAAATGAGTATACAAAGTTTCACAGGACAGGATGCTGGTTAATTTCTCAGGGATGGCATGAATGATGATAATTTCAGTACTACTCACTCATTCTGTTGTGAGGCTGTGTTGGCTGGACTGTGAACGCATACGGCTTTGTTTCACCAACAAAACAAAAAAGTATTACTGAAACTGAAACTTCAGGCCTGAATGGAACCTCTGAGGAGAGACCACTGTAGATGTATTTAAAACGAGATTTTCTTTTGGCCTAAGTGCATATTCTGTGACGCACCAACAGGGGCATCAAACAATTTGCAAAAAGCAAAGACAGAAATTACTAAAAATAAGTCTAATAGGAGACTCATTAAACAAAAAAACACTCATTTTAGACTTAAAGGCTTACTATTGTATTCCCACAACAGCAGAAGAGCCGTGTTCCATCTAGGACTCCAGTGCATACAGCTGCCTAAAACCAGAGCTTTAAAATTTTTTAGCTTATAAAAATAATGTGTTAGTGATAAACTCTTTAAATGAGTGAGAGATTAAATATATTCTATTTTAAACACTTTAGGAGAGAAAGGTACAAAACTTAATTCAACCAGTATTTATTCAAACACATGTGTGTAAATTGACCCCAACAATATCATCAAAATACAGCTTGCAGTCTGAATGGCTCAGAGCGGTCTTAAGATAAGGAATCTCTCACCTTCTGGTTATTTAAACAAGGCACAGAACAAACCATCAGGGAGACAGGACTGAAAGCAATGATTAAAGTCTTCCGTGAAGCCTAAATTAATGTGAGCTTTGGCCTTCAAGATGAGAGTCAAGTCATGAACTGTCCTGGGGGAATTCAGTTTGGCCTTTTTCGTAGGGGAGAAAAGGACACGATGACAAGCACAAGAGTGGAAATGGCAGAATGAGAGCCAAAGGGGCCAAACATGAGACAAGTGTGCAAGGAAAGTTTTTATCATGGACCAAAAAGTTGACATGGTAGGTGGGATCCATTTCTGAAGGGGGCGAGGGGTGTGTGACAGAGATCCTACCCAAGTTGTAGCTCTGAAATAGCATTTCCCACTAAAAGAAACCAAGCTCTGTGGAAATGGTTCATTCTAACTCCAAGAATACAAAAGACACAGGATAGCAAGGAAGCTGCTATCAATAAGGGTCCCATCAAAAGGACACAGGAGCCAACTAAAGAAATTCTCACTGCCCAAAGATTGTACAATTTGAGCATCAATAGGAAGAGGAAACTACACAGAGTCAAAAACATTGGACAGGGCTTCCCTGGCGGCGCAGCGGTTGGGAGTCCGCCTGCCGATGCAGGGGACATGGGTTCGTGCCCCGGTCTGGGAAGATCCCACATGCTGTGGAGCGGCTGGGCCCATGAGCCATGGCCGCTGAGCCTGTGCGTCCAGAGGCTGTGCTCCACAGCGGGAGAGGCCGCAGCAATGAGAGGCCCGCGTACCGCCAAAAAAAAAAAAAAAAATCTGACAATTTTAAATCCACGATTGCATAATGATATTCAAACAAACAAACAAACAAAAGAAACCACATACCTGCCTTTTCTGTACAACTATATGCCAGGTTAACCAAACAATTGATGATAGAAAGTTTCTATGAGTATTTTGGCTAATAAATGAAGTAAGAATGAGAGGACTGGAATATGACCAGTTTACGAAGCCCATATGAAACAACAGATACAGGTAGAGATCATAAATCAGTGGCTAACACACAAAGAAAGAGACAACTGGACATCACGTGCCTCCTGGTGGATTGCTAGTTATGGAATATTCCTGCCTTAAAAAACAAAAAACATTAAACCTCAAACAGACCAAACTTCTAGGTCTAAATTCCAATTTATAGGAGATACAGAGGATAGTGGAGCATGATAAACAGCACTAAGAGAATGCAACTGCAAAATCCAGAATGAGCGAGAAACTCGACAAGAGAAATAGGCTTTTATAAACACATCACCCGCAAGGGGGAATAAAGGAGGGAAGAGATCTTCAAAGAGTTTTAAGAAACAGAACAACCAAAGATAACCTTTGATCTTGTTTGGACCCTGATTTAAACAAACCAACTATGGAAAAACAGTGATGAGACAATCAAGGAAAAACTGAAGAGCCACTAGATATTTTACATTAAGGAATTATTATTAAAATATTGGCGTGATGATATTACAGTTGGTGTTTTTTAAAAAGAGTTATATTTTTAAAATACATACTAAACCTTTACAGATAAAATGGTATGGCATCTGGGATTGTTTCAAAATAATCTAGTGGAAAAGGAACCCGGGATTTAGAAGAAACAAGAATGGCCACGGGGTGATGATTGTTGCTAAGTCATGATGGTCCAGGGACGTTCACTGCCCTCTATATACTATACTGAACTTTTCATAATAAAATCTAAAATATTTTAAAAATCTGAAATAAATAAAAATAAGGCACTGCTCCTGTCCGCCTCCTTCAAAAAGACAGAAAGATGCTAAGAGAAGAGATACTTGGCACTCTAAGTCATGGCTACTTAGAGTAGCCGTAATTATAATCAGCAGATAACGTTAATGAGACACTCTGCCAGGCATCGTGCTAACCCTCACTATAAACCATGAGAAGGGCACTACTATGTCCATTTTACAGGTGAGAAACTGGGTTCAAAAAAAATAAAGAGGTTGCCCAAGGTCAAACAGGTAAGTGGAATAAATGTATGTAATTCCACAAATTCAAAAATGTAATGAGAATCAGGATGAGTTATGTCTTTGCAAAATAGTTACCGGAAGTGCCGGTAACTCCCTAAGTCAAGAGATCCGACGCTTTCCAATGTGAAAAACAGCAGAATCAAGAAGTGGTGCTTTGCTGATGACGATTTTTGGTGAAACCCAGGAAACTGAAGGGGCAGTCTCTTTAAGATCTCAAAGTGATAAAAGCAGAGGAGAAAGGGTGAAAAAAGTGGACGGCACATGTGTGTGTCTGTGTGTGTGTGAAAATATGAAAGCAAAAGGGAAATTGTCTGAAGAGAGAAAAACAACAGAGCAGGAAATCCAGCAAGAAGGGAAGCTGGAAAAAAGCTTAAAACTAAACCCAAAGGAGGAAGATGGAAAAGCAAATAAATGAGCTCCTGTCAGACTGGTCCATTCTGGTTGGGACAAAACCCTCAGGATCTTGGACAGAGAACTGGAGGACAGAGGAAGCAGGAGACTTCAGAATGGGTTGGGGCAACCAATGGAGAAGCTCACTGTGGGCCATTCGCCATACTCCATCATTTTACTTATTCTTTTTATTTTCATTTTTCAGATAAGGAGACAGAGGCCCAGAGAGACTAAATAATTTTCCCCAAGACCTCTCAGCCAATAAGCAGAACTGGGACTGGAACCTGGGTCTGACTTCAAAGCCATGCTTTTATATTTGCTTAATATATATAGCACTAGAGAGATCTACACAACCTTAGGGCAACACCAAAATGGCCAACAGCAGAGGTACCCAAAAGGCACTGGGAAATATATGACAACTCTAAGAAGGGGGCAAACCAGTACAGGGAAGGAGGGGAAGACAGGAGCACAAGTCCTAGAAACTGGCCATCAGTGCCCCAGCCCCTTTTGGCCCAGAGTCAGCAGAATTAGGTGAACAGGAGTAAGACAGTATCAACTATTCCACAACCTTCCACTAAAAACCAACCATGACATCAAAGATGGGTAGCAACCCCATTAGCAATCCCATTTCAAAGTCCCTGCTGTCTATTTCAGAGACCTGATTATTAAGGGCTCTGAAGAAAGCAGTTAACTCCCTTTTCCCTTCTGCCCCTGCCACTGTCCATCACACATCACTGCCTAAAACATATTTCCAGCTGGTCACCTGGGTGGGGAGGGGAGAAATTCACCCCATCTCCCTAGTTCCCAAGTACTCCCAAAGGTCATCTACCTAAAAACCCTACCCCCAACATGAAGGCATTTCCATATCCAGGCCTTCCGGGTGGTAGAGGGGGCTAACTTACTCTGCCTGCAGGCCAACAAGAGCACATTCCAAAGGAAAACCAGATAAACTGGCAGGTCCAGTTCCAGGCTTCCAAACCAGATCAGCTTCTTGCCAGAGCCCCCAACACAGCTATAGAGCAGTTTAGATCAACCCAGTCCCCAGATAGCCTCTCATTTTCATATAACCAGTCTGAGAGGTGAGGTGTTCTGGGTCCCCACAGTCTTTGAAGACTGACACAAAAGTGGGGAGGTGAATCTTGCCCCTTCACAAGAAGATGAAGGACTAGGGTGGGGCAGGAAAGGCTTGAGTGGGTCACACCTAACATCTTAGGACCTTAGCCACAGGTTTGTTTTGAAAATAGAGTAAAATGGGCCACCAAGAACACAAAACAAAATAAAGTATTAAGTAGTCTGCCTTTTCTGCACAAATACACCAAAAGAGGGGAAGTCTACCTTTGTTTCAATGTCACAATCTAAACACCATTCAAATGCCACAGGTGACTTAATAGGCAATCTTTTTCAGCCTGGCAGCCGTGAAGTCACACAGATCTAGGAACTGGTTTCAAATTTTGGTCCCCATTGCACTGGCTGTGTGACCTTGGGCAGGTTACTAAACCTCTCTGAGATTCACTTTCTTCAACCACAAATAAAGCTCTCAGGTTTAAATTAAGGTAATGCTGAAGAATGGGCTTAAGACAGAACCTGGCCTGTCAGCCTTCCTTTCTTATCCAAATTCTCCCAGGGTGGCCTGGGAATTAGCACAACTGAGAGAAGAGGTATGGAATAGACTCAGCAGTACTGCTCCTCCTCCATAAAAGGGAAGGGAGTGTGGGGTTGTGGACGGGATGGCTCAGATAACAACACTGCTCCAGGACCTTTTGGCCTAAGGCTCTCACACTTTATCTCTTTAATCTAAAGCTAGGCTCAAAAGCAGGCTGGATCATCTTACCAGAAAGGGAAAGCAAAGATTTTCAAGTGACTTGCCCAAGGTCACAGGGAGAGCCAAGACCAAGGGCTATCCAACCCACACAGCTGGAAGTGGAGGGACCAAGACCCCAGCCCTAGGAAGACCCTCAAATGCCTTCTCCCAGTGAACCACCCCAACAAGGAAATAGTTCTCCCAATTCTCAACAGCAAAGGCCAGAAGCCATTCTTTCAAACTGAACACCTGCCCAAGTTACTGCCTAGAGCACATGATAAAATAACTAAATGAATAGTGTTGTTAAGAGAACCACCTGGAATTGAGCAGTGTCATTACAATTATTTTTGGTTTTAGGCAAAGTACTAAAATTTCTTAAATTTCTAAGATTCCACTCCATTTTCCCTCTGTATCCACAGGTTCCAAATCCACATTCAACCAACCTCGAATCGAAACTATCTGAGAAAAAAAAAAATTTCCAGGAAATTCAAAAAAACCAAAACGTGAATATGCCACAAGCTGGTATCTATTAACATTTAGTATTTACACCGTATTTACAACTATTCACGTGGCATTTACATTGTATTAGGTATTATAAGTAATCTATACAGATAATTTAAAGTATACTGGAGGATGTGTGTAAATTACATACAAATACTACACCGTTTTACATAAGGGACTTGAGCATCCGAGGATTTGGGTATCTGCAGAGGTCCTGGAACCAATCCCCTGTGGATACTGGGTCCGGGTCCAATGTATTTCGGCACATCATAGGACATCATTACAGTCTCCCAAACAACAAAGATAAGCAAGTTTGAAACTAAGAATGTCAAGAGAGCCAAAACTACAGGTTTTAAAATCTGTAATCTGAAATCCCCAGATTTCACACAGTACAAAGCTTTCAGAATTCCACTGGGAAAAACTTCTAAATTGAACTTTGCAAGTCCGAAAGGAAATGAACCAGTGCTGAATCATTCCCATGAATGATGAGACACTTTTTTTAATTCGTTATGAATTGATCCACAGAATAGCAGAGGGTTTGAAACAATTTGGTTGAAACTAGCACAGGTTTATAGGAAAAGTTGTTCTCTGAAACTCCCCTCTATTGAAGCTCAGAAACAGCCTGGGATGCTGCAAGAATAACACTGTTATGAGCTCAATATCAGGGTACCTCAAAAGTCCCCTGCTTGAGATTTTTCTCTCTATTCTGCTTAATTAGAGAGTCAGCCAGTTTCCTCAACAGTTCCTATTCGTAGGATGACCATATCACTTATCTTCCAAACTGGGACATTTTGACAGTAAAAGAGGGCGCGATTAAGGGCTGCGCCACAAGCAGCCCAAACCAGGACTGCACCAGGCCAGAAGTTACACAGCCACAAGGAATGGTAGAGAACAATCCTTTAGAAATACAAGTGGATAAAAACTACCACAAACAGTTATTATGAGGAAGACAGTGTGCATCTGGTGGGAGGACCCAGCAATAAATTAAAAGTTAAAATTAAGAAAAAAATGGGCAGGGGGGAGGGGAGACGCCAGAGGGAGGACATATGGGGATATATGTATATGTACAGCTGATTCACTTTGTTATACAGCAGAAACTAACATACCATTGTGAAGCAATTATACTCCAATAGTGATGTTTTACAAAAAGAAAAAAGAAGAAAATGGGCAGAGTAGAACCTGAAACTCGGAGGTATAAATTAACCTATGCTGGGTTCAACTTTTCCCCATCTTAAATCAACTTAAATCAGATTCGATACTTAACTTGTGGCCTCACGTGCCTTCCAGGTCTCCCTCCCTCGTGATCTCCTAGTTTATTTATCTTTTATGATTTAGTCCACAGGCTGTTTAAAGTGTAAGCCATACGGGCGGTTAACATAGTCAACGTTTATCATTAAGGAGCAAGTCATCCCACATTACTGAAGTTATTCTTTCTTAAGTAAAAACACCTTCCACTGTAGATACTTCTAATGGATACCTTTAGGCTCCGCACTAAAACCAGTAAACTAGCAGAGATGTAAACCCTTATTATTAGGTCATTGCTCTGAATATCAATCTTAAATCACTTGACCAGCAAAACAAATGTACCACCGTGTGAGGAGTGCTGGGAGTACCGTGCTCCATCTTTTTCTATGAGATATAATTCACATACCCTTTTAAAAGTATAATTCAGTGACTTTTAGTAGATTCACAGGTTGTAAACCATTTTTTTTAATCTACCTTTCTCCCCTCTTCAACTATCAGTCTGCCTGCCTCTAAAAGCCTTTATTTCCCAACTAGTCTCCTCATCTCTCTTAACAATTTTTAACCTCAATTTTTAATTTAAACTAGGAAACCAGATTAACACACAGTTCTATATACCCCGGTTAAGAAGACATGAGCAAAAATGCAGGTGGTCCTCAGCCTAGGCTCACACAAAGCAGTCTTAACTGCTCAAACCAGTCACTGGGAGTGGCCCCGCTCTGAAAACACGGGGACATGGACACACCCTGAAGTGTACCTGGGTGTCAAGTGGAGCATGACCAGCCTAGGGCCTCTGGCTTTGAAAACACAGGTTTCTACCCACCAGCATCCAGAAAGTATTCAGCTCATCTGCCCAGGAAGTACCTCAGTACTAACCCAACTTAGACACTCACCTGGGACTAACAAACATTCTCTTAAAATATGCAAATATACTGGCAGAGGGATGGTCTGCCATTCACACATGAGTGTGAATTATTATTTGAATTATATTTAAGGCCCAGAGAAAGGAATCTGATGAGAGGGGCAGAGATTTAACTCCAGAGCTTGGAGTACTTGGAGGAATAGGATAAGTCTTAACAGCAGTCACACCTGCAGCTCTAGCCTACTGAGCTAGCTCTTATCTACATATTATCACAGCCCTTCAAGGTGGGTAACACACCAGCCCATTTTCCAGATGAGGAAACTGAGGGCACAGAGAAGTTAAGCAGTCTGCCTCTAAACAGGTTAAGAGGTGCGATTAGGCCAGCAAAGGTATGGGGAGGTACCTCTCTGCCTCTTGTTCTCTCACACCCAGAGTTGATGCCCTCAGAACTCCAGCAGGGATTCCTCAATAATGGCTTTACCAACAGGTCCAGGGCCTTGAGCATAGCTTCTCTATGAAAAGACGAGTTCTATACAAACACCTTGGAAAAGAACTTTCAGAACCCAATCCCAAAGTTGGGAGAGTGGCTTCCAAGCAAGAACCTAAGGAAGACATTTCCTTTCGAGTGGATATAGGTGCACCATGCTACCCATCTTTGGAAGCATTCCCATTTAACTGGTATTACCATTTGGCAAGGAATGACCTCAGATATTGCGTATTTACTGATGGATTTCCTCTACTTTATGAATCAGGGAAGTGTGGTTCAAAGAGATAAATGGTCTAGGACTTTATGGGATGCCTCACCTCTCCTGGATTTCAATCATTCGCCCGAGACCATAAGTCTGGCTCTTCTTAGCAACTGCTTCAGCCTCGGGTGTTCTTCGGGAGTCAACGTCCAGGCTGACCTGGCAGGAACTCCAGGGAGACCTGGTGTACAAGACAGCACATGAAGCTGCTGTTTGCTGAGCATGTATTATGTGCCGGGCACACAGGAGGCATTCTATTAAAATGTACAGATGGGGACACGGAGGCTCAGAGCTCAGAGAGGAAGTAATTTGTCCAAGGGTACAGAACAAGTGTGGCTGCACCAAGAGTCGCACTGAGGTGTGTCCGACTCCAAACCTGTGCTTTTAAACCTATGTTATTATCCTGCCTTTTTCCAAACCAGAATCAGGAAGCTTCCAGCTCCCCACAACCAGACCCCTCCCTCCCTTTTGCTTCTTTCATTAACTGTTCATAGCCAAGTTTTAGATCTATACTGGCTCACGACTGGCGATGAAACTTCTTTTTTAGTATTTTAGGGTTGAGTTCATTACTCTGGAGAGTATTTAGGGGGTGGGGGAGATGTTTGTTTGTTTATTTAACAACTTAGTCCCACTCTAATCCCAAAACGGCATCTGGCCAAAAAAATTAAAAAAAAAAAACGCTTTCCCTTCAAGGCCCAATTCCAACATCACTTCCTCTACAAAGGTTTCTTTAGTCTCCACCACTGGGAAACACAACTCTTTGGATATATCATGAGCACTCACCCCACTGGATTTTTCCCCCCTTTATTCTGATATTACCTAAGAAAATGTATGTTCCTGAAAACTACAAATGTGTAAAAATGAAAGCCCCTCCCCTTCCCAATCCACTCCCTCAAAGCAACCCATCAATGATGTATAATCTCCCAGATCCTTTTGGAAAGAGATGCAAACATATTTCATCAACATTTCATCAACTCTAAGACACCAGTGATTGTTAAATGCAGTATGACTTTATTTCTAAGAAATACTGTTGCAAAACACGTTGCCAGAGCACAGCCTTATCACTTAGAAACTGTATTTTATAAATATTGAAACTTTATCATATGTCAATCTTATGCAGATATAAAAAGGAAACTATATAAGCAAACAAAAGTGGGTAAGATATACTAAAACAACTTCTCAGAGAGATCAACATCCATGCTTTTCCACACAGTACTGCCCTCTGTGTCAATGAGAGCACTGGCGACATCAAATACATTCTTAGGAATGCTTAGCGACTGACGCTGGAATTTTCTTCCTCTCCACTGCATTTGTTCTGCAGGCTGTGATGAGTGTACGCAACCACATCATGGGTCATGACCACCACCTGGCCAGCCATGATTGCAGGACACATCCTAATTTCGAAATGTTCAAATATGGGGGAAGAAAACTGCACCTTGGAACTCATGAAATATGAAAAACACAGCTTCCCCACTGGATTGTGATGATCTCTTTAATCTCTTCACATGCCTGTTTCCCTTGCTAAATTGGAAACTCTGCAGGGGTGTTTTACTGATGGCCATTCATTGACCACCCTTGGCTGATCACCAAATCCCTGGCACACAGTAACCCCTGAAAATGTTTCAATGTAACAGTTCTAGGCAAAACTGGGAGCCCCTAGATTTCAAAGTGCCTAAGGTGGAAGGAAGAAAGAAGAAAGGAAAGAATAAGAGCCGAGTATGGTTTATCAGCAGCAAAACCATGCTCATCTCTGGGATGTTGTCACGATCACCCTTCCTATGCCCTCACTCTGCAATATCAAGGCGCACCACGTGAGACCCTCTATGAACATCCCCACTACTCAAAAATGAAAACTACCTCTGCAAACAGCCAGGCAAGAATTAGTCCTCAAACTCCTTGCCAGGGAGCCTGAGGCTCACCTCTATAATCACATCTGGAAACAACTGCTACCTTCCCAAGGGATAACAGATGTGTGCTGAGCACGGAGAAGGCGGTTCTGCTCATTGTGTTGCTTCTCCTGCGCATTTTTGTGTAGCCATATCTTTAAAACCAACCAAAAAGATCTTAGTGAATTCCATAAACAGTCAGTATATGCTCCTAGGTACATCACCTCACAGATACAGGAAAAATCTAGAGTTAGGAGGCAAATTTAGCCTGATTCCATCTGAGGATAAAAGTTAGAATACCTAGAGTAATAATTCCCAATCAGAGGTGGACACCACTCTGGGGTCTCTTAGAAATACAGAAACACTACACCTATCCCAGCCCTAAGGCTCCAGGGCTGATGCCCAGTCTGTGGAAAGCTCCATGGAGGCTGTGATGCACACGCTCAGGCGGGAATCACTGGTGAGGCAGAGACTCTCTAGGACAGGCGTGCAAAGAGGCTGCCCTGGGTTTGCGTCAGAACCATCCTGCATTAGCCATGTAAACAGATCTGTGTAGCAAGAATTAGAAACCCCAAATTCAAAAGGCGGGAGGCCTGGAAAGGAGACTGAGAATGTGCAGAGAGGCTGGGTGGGGAAAGGGACAGACAGTCTTACCCTGGCTTCCCCAGTGCCTGGCACACATCAGGGACACAAATGTTTGCTGAATGAGATTCATATGGCTGATAAGCACCTGGGCATGCACATGATGAAATTTCCACTAATCCACCTACTATGTGCAGAATCCCTGAAATGGCCCCAGCAACTCAAGGCAGGAGTCCCCCAGTCGATTCACCAGTGGCAGAGATTTTAGTTTTGCTTCAGCTTCACTGAACATCTGAGTAGAGATGTTCTAGGAGCGTTTCCCTCTCTAAGAATTCCTAGTCATAAAGGAAGCTGCTTTTTGCCTCCGAATCACAGATAATACTTCCTCTGATTTTCAGTTACATAGATATTAATCATTTTTGCACTTGATGAAAGGTGGAAAAAAATTAGGGAGGTATTTTTAATGCACAACAAAACTAGAAACATTTTGTCAAAATAAGAACCATATTGGTCTTATCCTCCCAGTATTTAGAACAAAAGCAAATTTTGAATTATGGGAATTTCTTGGCTCTGCCAGTATGAAACGCTATTAAATAGCTTGTTTTCTGCTTTTCTGTCAATGGAAATACCTGATGAGGTCTTCTAAGCATTCCAGATTTCAAGACGGGGTTGAAGGTTCCCTCAGCTGATATAGCTCTTTCTAACTCTTACCAACCACCATTGTCTCCCAAAAGCTTTGAAATGAAAAGGAGAAAGGGCTGAAAGAGATTCCACCAAAGGAAGCATCGGCTCCCAGAGGTTTCAATGGTTTCGGAATCAGCCCCCAAGATAGCCCCAGCCACAGTGATGGGTGATCTGAAAATGAAGCATATCAAAATGCTATTGATGAGCTAAATTACCAGACAGCTTATCTGAGGCCCACATCCGCCATATGGTGCCCCAACTTCTGCCGCCTGTTGCTGCCACAACAATAGGCACGCCTACCCAGAAAGCACCATTGGACAGAAACCCAGCAGCAGCGGCATGTGGGGTGGCTACTATGTTTACATTTTATTTTGTGCTATTAGCTGTGAGCCTCCCCCTATCCCAGGAGTGACTTGAAACATACACACATTCAATGTCAAAGACCTGTGTTACCTGCAGGACACATGCGTGCACGCCGCATGTGTGCACGTGTGTGGTATACATCAGGTGAACAGAGAGAAAACCAGATGTCAACTTCAGAAACGGAGCTGTCTGGTTGGGGGGAGGGCGAGCCAGGCCAGCTCCCAGCTAGAGCTGCAAGCAGACAATGCGCTTTTCTCAAAACACTCGGGCAGGCGGGCCTCGGGGAGTGGCTATTTAAAACACTTGGCTCCTTTTATTTCACCACCAGGGAAGTGAATTCGGACTCTCAAGTGCCAGAGCAAATGAAGTCATTTGGTTTCCTCGGGCAGAAGTCTGCATTTTAGCAGAAGTCAGACTGGACGAAAGTCGGAAGGTCCAGCTGAAGATGTTCTTTCTTCCAATTAAAACTGATTCCACAGAGGATTTGGCACCTGGGCTTCACTAACTTTTTCTTTTTTTTTGAAAAGACACTAAGGTCACAGAAAATGTAAAGGACACTGGAATGAATGCTGTCAAAGATGACTCCCTTTACAAAATGCCATTAAGTATGACCACATAAGGATATCACATTCTAAAGTCTTGGGTGGTATAAAAGATTAACAGTGATTTTTGGCAAATGAATTCATAAGATTTCTGCATTTCTTTCTTTCTACTCTCTCAAAACAGGTTCCTATCTTTGCAGAGATTATATCATTGATGGTAACAGAATATCTATTTAGTTTACTATAAGGGAAAAGACACTGGTTTTCAAAGAGAACTCAACAACACATAGCATCTGGTTATGAAAAAAAGCACAAGATGCAGGTTTGGATACAGTACAAAGCAAAAAAAAAAAAAGCCTCTATCCTAATATTCAGATCTAATTAACTATTACAGAAAGCCACTCATTTCATCCCCCCAATTAACCACACCTAAGCAGACAACATTCTTGGATGAACTTTTCAAATTTTCTTAAACATTCTCAGTTAAAATAAAAAAAAAAAAAACCTCCTTTCAAGTTAAATTGAGATTGCACTTGAACTCCATCCAAGAGCAGAGCTGAACTGAATTATGATAATTAGAAAGCTGTGCTTATAAAAAAGCAGCACAGTTCATGCATTTCTTTTAAAAGTTCATGCCAGAGAATATAAGTTCAATATGTTCTCACATAATTAACATTTCCCACCATTAGCAGCAGTTTTTCAGTTTATATGTAAAAACAACAGCACTCGCCATTGTTGTATCTACCCCCGCCAATAATGTTTCAGTCACTTTACACGTACATCTAAACCTGTCAGATGCCTCAAAGCAACCAGAACTTCCCAATGGAGACAATGGTGGTGCTTAACTTGTTCATCAATAAACTGGCTTTTTCTTTTAAACCCCTTTTCCAATGCTGGGCTCTGCTCCTCATACTAAAACCATTAATGAAATCCTAGGACACAGCCTTAAAATCTAACGTGTAAAGGGCAGGAAGCATTGCATCAGGATAGTTAATACTGGGGGGTTAGCGGCAAAATACAGCCAGGATAGAGCCTTCCTCCCTGGGCCTGCCACAAAAGTAGAAAAGACGGCCTCTTAGGAACTCCCCCCACCCCTTATCCAATCAGAAGAGAGACCAGTGGTTTCACAGTTAGCCAGGCAGGACTCCCAGACTATGGAAAGTATTTTCAGAGAATCCTCCCAACCATGCAAAAAGCCAGTGGACAAAAGGAGAACTTAAGAGCTGAAAGCGACCCACCCAGTAAGAAACACTCCTGAAAACCCATTTGCTTTGACTAAAATAAATACACATTTCAAAATTCTCTTATGCTGCACCACTACAAAGCCCGAATGTATCTGAAGAAATGGTTGGATTTCCACTCTGAGTTCAAACAAGGGAGAGTGTCGAGGAAGCTTATGATGACATTCTTACACATTGAAAACTCTCAACTGCCCACAGCTTTGAAACAAATTATAAAAACCCATGCAGAAACACTCCAAATGGGCTTCTCTGGTGGCACAGAGGTTAAGAATCCACGGGACAATGCAGGGGACACGGGTTCAAGCCCTCGTCCAGGAAGATCCCACATGCCGTGGAGCAACTAAGCCCGTGTGCCAAAACTACTGAGCCTGCGCTCTAGAGCCAATGAGCCGCAACTACTGAGCCCACGTGCGGCAACTACTGAGCCCGCGCACCTGGAGCCCGTGCTCCACAACAAGAGAAGCCACTGCAATGAGAAGCCCGCGCACCGCAACGGAGAGTAGCCCTGCTCCCCGCAACTAGAGAAAGCCCGCGCGCAGCAACAAAAACCCAACACAGCCAAAAAATAAATAAAAATTTAAAAAAAAAACAAGAAAAAAACACTCCAAGTATTTAGATCCAAATATTCTAGCATTCCACAAACTACCCCAGAAGAGGAAAGGCCCCAAACTTCCCTGATTTCAGAAGTATTCAGTAATTGCGATACAAGGGGGTCGAAATTAGTATTTGTCAAAAATACTAAATACTGAAACATTAAGTGCTTAGGATGGACCTGAATTACTTGATTTTATCACCTTCGTGAACAAGAAAATAAAATATATCACTGACACTGTTCAAACCTGACTTGGGATCTAACTTAAACACCACAGTGTAATCTGTGGCTTCTACAGATAAAATAAGAAAAAGCGCCGCGCAGCTGTAAGAGATTACTCCAGTCATCGGTCAGTCCCCAATAGCCCAGCAGCACAGCCTGAGTCTGTCAAAGCTTACAATATACTTTTCTTGCCGAGTTCAGAAGTAGGCCATTAGCACTCTGCAGTTCCAGTCTCTGAACTCGAAAGAGGAAGCTGTAATGCCCGCATTTATCAACAAAAAGGTGGGCTCTGATTTCCTTGCAATTCTACAGAGAAAGCTGGACACTTGCTCGGGCCAGTATTCTTCAGTCTTTGGAAAAAAACCAAAAAGTTTTATCACTAAACAGATCCAACTTCTAAGCACAGCTTTCAATCCACAATATTTTTCTCTCCTTTCGCAATCTCTTTATTGGAAACAAGATAAAATGCCTAAAATACAAGCTTAAAAGTGTTATCTACCTACTGTCTGTATGTGAGCACGGTCATTTTACATACATGGGATCATACACACAGTTATTTGCACCAACCTTTGGAGTGATAAGACACTACAATTATCATTTGCAGGCAGTATAATTATGCTCACAATTAACACATAACAACACAAGAGATTAGAGAGACGAGTAACCCCACAGATGCACAAACTCTTGTCCCACCGCCATGTATGACAGGTCAATCCATTTCAGAAGCAAGAAACCTTAAAATATTGTTAACGGCACAGCTCATTCCTCCAAAGGCCTATCTAACATTTGGGATCTACATTCTCGAACTGTCGAACTGTCACATTTTTCTACTGAAAATGTGACAACAAATATGATCTAGATCCCCATATCAATACAAGTATATTCCACCAAATTTTCGCATTAAGAAATACCCTCTTATACTTGCTGTCCTGTATCGTCAGAGCCAACAAAATTCAAAATTGTTCATAAATGACTGAAACTCAAGCAGCAAAAAACCCGAACATTTTTTTCCTTATGACTTGTCCTTTTTGCAAAAAAAAAAGTGGGGGTACCAGTGTCCAAAGTTGAGTATGTGAATATAGAATTCTTTCTATATAAAGCAAAAGAGGGGGAGGGGCAGAGAAGAAGAAAGGAGGAAACTGACTTTCCCCAGGCTGCCCCCCAACCCCCTACCACCAGCAGCCCTTACATATAATTGATTTGCTGCTGGGGCCTAGGCACACACAGCACCACAATGCCAGGAAGCACCTCTTGGTGAGAAATTCAGTTCAGTCTGGCTCAAACTAAGTTAGCGTGTCCTCCTTCTTTAAATTAAATTTCATTAAGTATATGCCACGGTGAGTCCTGGTTTATGTTTTGGGAAAAGAAGAAGAAAAAAATCCCCCAATAATCTCTCTCAGGCATGTTTCCTGGATGGAGTTCTATTTGTTACTTTATAAAACATCACACAGAGGAGAAATCTACACAAAAATTCTTTCCTTTAATAGTTTTTTACTCTTACTGTCAAGGCAAAGTGTCACACTGGTTTTATTTCAAACTTGTAAAAAGAGAGAGAGAGAGAAAGAAAAGAGAGAAAGAAAGAAAGAAAGAGAGAAGGAAGGAAGGGAGGAAGGAAAGGTAGCTGATATTCTCCTAAAACTGCAAATCAAATAATACTTAATCATTAACGTAAAAATAAAATGGTCTACATGGGCATTTTTATACCATCGGCAAGAACCAGTAATGGATGCAGCTTATCAGCTCATTCTTTTACATCAACAACAAATAAAAGAATTGTAAACTCTGTTTAAAATCTGAAACCTGAGAGTCCAACACAGAATTGCACATAGAAAGAAATACTAAACAAAAATATCTGTGACCATTTATGGGAATAGTGAGATTAGAAAAATAAGCCTTTCCCCTAAAAAACAATCAACAATTCAAAACCTCACTGTTGACAAAGGTTCAACTAATCCATTTGTCTTTCCTGAGTCACTTTGTAATTGATTCTACTATTTCCATCTAAAAAGGAAAGATTCTTACCAAAGTTGGATCTAAGTCTGGCCCTTACAAGCATTCAGATGTACTTGGGGCTCAAAGATCCTGCTATTTACAGAAAGGCACAAATCCAATAGTGAAAGGATGAAGCACTTGGCACAGCCTGAGGTCTGTTCCCCAAACCACCTCACAGTACCCTGGCAGACAAGCCCCCATGCATAAAACACCAGCCAAAATTCACTGCAAGCTTTAGAGAACAGAGCTCACTCCCTGCTCGGACAACGCAGCGGGATCACTTCTTCCTGAAGGGATCTGTCTATTCAGGTAACCACCTGCAGGCACCCAGCACACCCCAAGCATCAGACCACCTAAACTTCCAGAAACAATCAAGGCAAAGGGTAGGGAGGAAGAAACACGTGGTTGTCCAGAACTGACAGTGTTCTACTCATTTGCAATATCTGTAGCATTTTTAATACATATATTTTTTAAACTATAATATTTTGAAATCTGATAGGTTTTGCAGACCTTTCTGTGCCAGGACCTGGGCTTCCTCCAAAGCACTGTTTTTAAAACACGGCCTTTTTACATTACCCGCTCCTGGAACATCATCTGTCTCTAAGTTTCCAGTGCTTACTGAGGTCAATTTTCATTTCTGCAAATCACAGGCAGCCACTTGCTTCTGAGAAGTTAACAAGCCTCCTGAGAAATGCTGGTGGCTGGTATTTCATTGTTTCATAAATATTTTTATACAGTGACATTCAACTTTAAATAAATCTTTAAAAAGACAATTAAAAAGCGAAGAAAATTATGATCTGGATTTTATTTATTTTCGTGGGAGAAAAAGAAGGGAGGTGTGAGCCCCTCCACTGTTTCCAACTCATTTAAAATGTTGCTTCGGTTTAAAAAAAATAAAAACACATTAAAAGAAAAAGAAAAAAAGGAAACTCATAGAAGTTGTACTTTCTTTAAAGCGGGCCTCTGGACTTTAGAACAAAACATGTTGCTGCTACGAACAAAGAGCAGAAATGCACCCTGATTTTCTCCCCTCCTGGGGATCATTTCTCTTCCAATAAACAAACGAATCCCCCAGTATTTCCTACCGAAGGGAAGTTTTCCAGGGAGAGTCTCCTCCAGGGTTTGGTGGTAACTGCGACTCAGTCTTTTTTGGACACAATGTTTCTGCTGACTCCTGAAAATTTTCCACTTGAATGTGCAATGAAGCAGCGGCGGCGGCAGCAACAGTCCTGGAGAAGCGGCAAAGACGACCGTGCCTCCTTTCATCTTTGAGAAGAAGGAGCGAAACCCCGCCAGCAGCACAAGTCGGCGCAGACCCCAGGCCGGCCTCGGGGGGCCCAGGCGCCTGGGGCGGCTGGGGAGGCGCGGTGGGGGGATCGGGCCGGCTTCGGGCTCCCTGGAGGCGCCGTCGGCTCTCGCAGCCCGCGCTCGCTCTAACTTCTGACTTCCCCGAGAAAAACGTGGAAACTGCCCGAGGGTGTGTGCGTGTGCGCGCTGGCAGGCAGACGGGCGCGAGAGGGGGGCGCGGGGGGCGCGGCCGGCCTGGCGCCTCCAGGGCCGCCTGTTGCCGCGCGGGCTCCGCAGCGCGCGGCCCAACTTGGCGTCCCGGCAACTCCCGCGGCGGCGCCCGGCCGCTCACCTTGAAGGGGCGCGGGGAGGCGGGCGCAGGGGCCCGGCCCCGGCCCTCCGCGTGCCCACCCGCCCGCCGCACACAAAGCGGAGTCCGGAGAGAGAGAGCGGCCCGTGCCGTACGCCACGGGCGCCCAGCCCCCGGCGCCCCGCGCGCCCCCCGCACCCAGCATCAGCCCCGCGCGCCAACTTACCTCGGCGAAGGGAGCTGCCGCAGCGCCCGGCGAGTCCGAGGCAAACTTCGGCGCCGCTTCCCCCGCCTTCAGCTCGGAGCCCGGCTCCCGGTCCCCGGGCTGGGCCACCCCCCCCCCCCCACCTAGCACCGCTCCTGCCCCGGGGCCGGCTGGACGTACTGGGCTGCTGCCCGCGGCTCCGGGCAAAGGTGGACGGGGTGGGGGGGCTTCACTGCATGGCCTGTCCCCGGACGCGGCCGCCCCGAGCCCGGGCCCCGCCGCGCGGACTGGCCCGCAGGGTGGAAGCGAGTCTGCAAAGTGCTTGGTGGGCGCCCGCGGCGGGCGGCGGGGCCGCGGCGGCGGCTGCAGAGGCTCGGCTCGGCTCGGGCGGCGCGGCACGGCGCGAGCGATGCTAAGAATGTTCGGAATGAGGACAGGAATGAAATGAACGCCAGGACCGAACTCGCTCCGGAGGGGTGGGGCCTCGGTGACGTCATGCGGCCTGCCGCCCGGGGCCGGGGGCGGGGCCTGCCGCCGCCGGTGACGTCATGGGGATTCGGGGCGGGCCCGGCTCGGCAGCCTAGCCGTTGGGGCGCGCGCGGGCTCCCTCAGGAGGGGCGGCGGGGCGGAGTCTCGCGCCCACGGAGGAGCGGGGAGCGCGCGGGAGCCGCCCTGCCCCTTCCCGGCGCGGGCTCCGGGCTTTGTCCCTAGCGGGGCGGGGCGGACCGGGGGTAGGGCGCCTCGGAGGAGCCTACGCAGCGCGAAGAACTCTGGAATCCTGGGTTCCTTCCTTGGGGCGGGCGCCGAGGCCGCAGATGCGCGCGCCGCTCCTGCCCTGCCTCAGTTTCCCTGTCCCGAGACGCGGAAGCTCGGGCGGCCGCTTGGAGCGCTCCTGGACTCGGAGGAAGTCTGCAAGTGTGGGGAAGAGAAGTTTCTCTTCTGGAAATTCACGTAGTTGTTCACAAGCGCGGTGGACGCCTTCCCGGGGCCGGATTCCCAGCCTGCCAAGTCTTCCCCTCTTTTTCAGTTTATAAAAGTTCAGGACTCTCGTTCAAGTCGAAGTCAGCCCTACTGTTGGAAAGGGAAACCTTTAGCATAGCAAAGAAAGGATAATTCCGGAGTTCGTAATAATGCTGCCCTGCTAACACGGTCTCCTCCGAGTCGCTCAAGAAATCGAGTTCACTCATCCCTGCGAGTTGTAATTTTCGAAAGCAATGGGTCAGGTAAAAACCCTAAATTTTTAAATGCTACATCCGGCAATTTCACGTCACTCTTTTTTTTTTGGTGATGGGGGGAATAAACTTCATGTACACATAGAATAACTTTTACCCTACCTTTGGAGGTAGTGACGCTGAAGTGACATAGTAGACTCCGTGGGTAAATCAGAAAACAGCTGGGTAAAGCTGACCCACTGTGGCAGAACTGTCTAAAATTTGGGGTAATTGTAACCGGCAGTTTCAGTTAGATCGAAGTAGCATAGCAATTCCTGTTCTGTTGACTTCTTTTCTTGGGGCACTTCGCTCTCCTTTCCAGTTGGGGCCCCCAGGATACATAATGCCGCCTATTTTGTGTGCCCCCAGGAATCCCCTAAATATGGGTAACTGAGGGAGGCGGAATGTGACTGGAGACAGCACATTTTCTACAAGGCATAATTTTACTAATGCATTTTTAATTGAAATTTTTGTTGAGAGAATAAAATTAAATATTCACATGCAGTTGTAAAAAATAACAATACAGAGAAAACCTTTGTTCATTTTCCCCATTTCTCTCACCAGTGGTAATGTCTTAACTATAATAACACAATTGAGATATTGACATTGATACAATCCACCACATCTTATTCACATTTCCCCAGTCTTGTACTCATTTGTGTGTGCCTGTGTTTCGTTCTATACAATTTTCTCACCTGTGTAGGTATCCACCACCACAGTCAGGTACAGATGCATTTTATCTCTATCTAGTTTGAATGCAATAATGAGGTGATACAATGAGGGTCACAATAATGACTAGCCACCTTAACGCTGGTTTGGGGAAATTTGTTAGGGAAACACAAAATTTGGCATTACAGCTGTACTAGGCGTATCTCTCTCCAAATATCAGTTTCTAAATACACCAGATAGAGTCCGATGACAGTGCCAGACAGTAGGGTTTCTAAATCACTGTTGGTTAGCCCAGTACACCTGGGCACCTTTCAGACACTATTTCCCATCTCACAGCCACATGGCAATACGAGGTCTCCCAATCCTTACTGAATTCAGGAAAAAAATCCTTGGCCTAGGATTCAAAGCTCTTCATGACCAGTATTTTCTCCAACTTCCATCTACAAGCATATTTTTTGAGACTCATCTTAAAAACCTTTTCTTCCAGCAAGACTACTCACGTAGATATTTCCTCCCTAGCACCCTCAAAATTCCTTTCTCCAGACAAAGTACTTGTATTCTGTTAGTTACCGGCATACTGGGGTGCCCCAGATCTGAGCCTCTAGAAAGTGTACTGGGTCTCATTCAGCTATGTGTACGCTGCCAGAGACCTACACATAAATGGGAGTAACTTTCATGGTCTCTCCACACATTCTCAGTCTCCTCAGCTACCCATTGGTCAGTGCAGAGGAGCTAAGGGTTTAGGACCCGGAAGCTGTTCACTCCCAGCATCTGAGGGCAGGAAAAGTAGCTGCCACCTGCTAAGATGGTAGCAACTACCATGTACTGCACTAACACTTAGCCCTTGGCATTTTGCATTTGACATCTCAGTTCATCCTCATGGCACTTGTACAAGGTAGCAATCGTTAGCTCAGTTTATACAGGTGAAGAACTGAGGTATAGGAAGGTACTATGACTTGCCTACAGTCCCATAGTCAGGGAAGAGCAGAGCCAGGTCCTGAATTTCTTCTGACTTCAGCCCATGTTCAGAACCCCTCTATTGCCCACAAAACAGAAATGGATATATATCAAAACAATAGAATGCCAGGCACTGTTCTAAGTACTTCCTATATATTACCTCATTTAATCCCTACAGTCACCCTATGAGGTAGGTGATTTTATTTATTCTCATTTTATTAGTGAGCAAACTGAGAATCAGGTGAAATAATTTGGTCAAGATCATACTGTTAGAAAGTACAGAGTGAGGATTCAAACCCAGGCATTCCAGCTCCAGATTTCATGCTCTTAACCTTCCACTCAAAGGCCCAAACTCAGTAGTATACAGAACAAGAAAGATCAGCCATCTGCGGGGGCTGACCTACCCTGAAATGTAACAATTATACATATCACCTATGATAAAGGAAAGTTTGTTACCTTCAAGTTTTACCAAGGAAGAACCTAATTTGTAACATATAAGAGAAACAGTGATCCACTTAATGGTAACAAGTCATGCTGAGGTAGAAACTCTGAGTCCACCTGAAACTAGAAAGGAGAGCCAGTGGGTTAGAATTTACCATAAGGAAGCACTTGGCTCAGGAAGATACTGCTTTGGAAGACAAAGATGTATGATTAATAATAATGATACAGTTTGTCTTGTTTCTAAGAAGTTGATCCCCTTTTCTTATAGGAGTGTAAAAATTGGTACAACCACGTTCGAAAAGTTTGGTAGTAGCTAGTGGAGTGGAAGCTATGCATATTTTGTGAGCCAGAAGTTCTTAGGAATACAGCCAAGAGAAACTCAGGTATGTATGCACCAGGACACATGTACAAGAATGTTCATTGGGGCATTTTTGTAGTAACCCCAAGCAAGAAACAACCCAAATGTCCACTAACAGTAGAAAGGATACCTGAATTTTGATATAATCATACAGTGGAATACTATACAGAGTTGAAAATGAATGAAGTACAGCTACATGCAACAACATGGATAAAGGCTAAAAAATATAATATTGAGTGAAAGCAGCATGAAATAAAAGAATCCATGAAGTATAATTGCGTTCATATAAAGTTCAAAAATAAGCAAAATTTACCAGCATTGTTTAGGGATATATAATTATGTACAAAACTAGAAAGAAGGGGGGAAAAAACTAGATAGAAGAACATGAAGTAATTACCAATAAATCTGGGGTAGTGGTTATCCCAAATGATAGGATGTTCTGGCAAAGAGGGGAAACCTGGGAGAGGGGGCTTCTGGAGTGCTGGCAATGTTATATTTTTGTCTGGTTACATGGGTGTTTATTATAAGGATTCATTAAGCTATGTATTTGTTTTAAGCATTCTTCTTTACATATCTGTTGTATTTCACAATTTGTTTCAAGTTTTATTGAGAAATAATTGACATACATCACTGTATAAGGCATACAGCATGATGGTTTGATTCACATATATTGTGAAATGATTACCACAGTAGGTTCAGCTAACATCTATCTTCTCATATAGGTACAATAAAAAGAAAAGAAAGAAAAAAGAAAAGGAAAATTTTTTCTCCTTGTGATGAGAACTCATAGGATTTCCTCTCTTAACAACTTTCATTTATATCATAGAGTAGTGTTAGCTATAGTCATCATGTTGTATATTACATCCCTAGTACTTATTTACCTTATAACTGAAAGCTTGTACCATTTGACCGCCTTCCTCCAATTTCCTCCACCTCTGGTAACCACAAGTCTGATCTTTTTCTATGGCTTTTTGCTATTCAGTTTGTTTGTTTAAGATTCTACATATAAGTGAAATCGCATAGTGTTTGTCTTTATCTGACTTATTTCACTTAGCATAATGCCTTCAAGGTTTATCCATGTTGTCACAAATGATAGAATTTCCACATTTTTTATGGCTGAATAATATTCCATTGTGTGTCTGTTTGTGTGTGTGTGTGTGTGTATCACAACTTCTTTATCTGTTCATCCACTGGTGGACTCTTATGTTGTTTCCATGTCTTGGCTATTGTAAATAATGCTGTTATGAACATGGGGGTGCTATCTTTTTGAGTTAGTGTTTTCATTTCCTTGGGATATACTCCCAGAAGTGGAATTGCTGAATCAAAATTAAATCTATATTTAATTTTTTGAGGATCCTCCATACTGTTTTCCATAGTGTTTGTACCAATTTACAATCCCACCAACAGTACACAAGGGTTCACCATTCTCCACATCCATGCTGGTATTTGTTATCTCTTGTCTTTTTGATATGGCCATTCTAACAGACATGAGGTGATATCTCATTGTGCTTTTAATTTGCATTTCCCTAATGACTAGTGACATTGAGAATCTTCTCATGTACCTGTTGGCCTTTCATATATCTTCTTTGGAGAAATGTCTGTTCAGGTCCTTTGCCAATTTTTTAATTGGGTTATTTGTTTTCTTGCTATTGAGTTGTATGTGTTCTTTATATATTTTAGATATTAACCCCTTATCAGACACATGAGTTGCAAATATTTTTTCCCATTCCATGTGTTGTCTTTTCACTTTGTCAATGGTTTCTTTTGTTGTGTAGAAGCTTTTTAGTTTGATGTAGTCCCACTTGTTTATTTTTGTCGCTTGTGTTTTAGGTGTCATATCCAAAAAATCAATACCAAGAACCATGTGAAGGACCTCTCTTCCTATGTTTTCTTCTAGGAGTTTCATGGTTTCAGGTCTTACATTTAGGTCTTTAACCAATTTTGAGTTAATTTTTTGGGGTGATGTAGGTTACGGGTTCAGTTTTATTCCTTTACATGTGAATATATAATTATCCCACCATTATTGAAAAGACTTTCTTTTCTCCATTGAGTATTCTTGGCTCCCTTATCAAATATTATGCCTGAATTTATTTCTGGGCTCTAGGTTCTGTTCCATTGGTCTATATGTCTGTTTTTATGCCAGTACCATATTGTTTTGAAGCCTATAACTGTAGAGTACAGCTTGAAATCAGAAAATATGATGCCTCCTGCTTTGTTCTTCTTTCTCAGGATTTCTTTGGCTATTTGGGGTCTCTCGTGGTTTCATACAAATTTTAGGAGTGGTCTTTCTACTTCTGTAAAAAAAAATTCCACTGGAATCTTGGTAGGAATTGCATTGAATTTATAGATGATTTTTTGTAGTATTATTAACATTTTAACAAAATTAATTCTTCCAATCCATGAACACAAGATATACTTCCATTTATTTGTGTCTTCTTTGCTTTCTTTGATCAAAATGTTGTAGTTTTCAGAGTAAAGATCTTTTACTTCCTTGGTTAAATTTATTCATAAATATTTAATTGATGCTGTTATAAATGGGATCAATTTGTTCTTCATAAAATTCACTGTTAGTGTATAGAAACACTACTTATTACTGTATGTTAATTTTGTATCCTTGACTTTACTGAATTTATTGGTTAGATCTAACAGCTTTTTGGTTGAGTCTGTAGGATTTTCTGTATATAAAATCATGTCATTTGCAAATACAGTCAATTTTCCTTCTTCTTTCCAATTCTAATACCATTATTTCTTTTTCTTGCCTAATTGCTCTAGCTAGGACTTCTATTACTATTTTGAATAAGAGTGGTGAGAGTGGGTACCCTGTCTTGTTCTTGATCTTAGAGGAAAATTTTTCAGTCTTTAACCTTTGAAAATGATGTTAGCTGTGGGCTTGTCATATATGGCCCTTATTATGTTGAGATACATTCTTTCTATGCCTAATTTGTTAAGAGTGTTTATCATAAATGGGTGTTGAAATTTGTCAAATGCTTTTCCTGAATCTATTGAGATGATCATATAATTCTTTTATTCTATTAATGTGATGTATCACATTGATTGATTTGCCTATGTTGAACCATTCTTGCATCCCAGATGCTTGAATCCATTCAAATGGCTTGAATCCCATTTGATCATGGGGTATGATCCTTTTAATGTGCTGCTGAATTCAGTTTGCTGTTATTTTATTAAAAATTTTTGTATCAAAAAAAAAAAATTTTTGTATCAATGTTCACCAGGGATATTGGCCTGTAGTTTTCTTTTCTAATAGTATCTTTTTCTGGTTTTGATATCAGGATAATACTGGCTAGTAAAATGAGTTTGAGAGTGCTTCCTCCTCTTTGAATTTCTGGGAGAGTTTGAGAAGAATTGGTGTCAATTTATCTTTAAATGTTGGGTAAAGGGGAATTCCCTGGTGGTCCACTGGTTAGTACTCCATGCTTTCACTGCTGAGGGCCTGGGTTCAATCCCTGGTCAGGGAACTAAGATCCCACAAGCCGTGTGGCGTGGCCAAAAAGTAAATAATAAAATAAAATAAAATAAAGAAAAAAAATAAATTTTTGATAAAATTCACCACTGAAGCCATCTGGTCCTGGGCTTTTCTTTGTTTGGAGACTTTTGGTTACTCATTCAATCTCCTTTCTAGTAATTGGTGTATTCAGATTTTCTATTTCTTCCTGATTTGCCTTACTGAGTTGTATGTTTCTAAGAATTTTTTACATTTTTTCTAGGTTGTCCAGTTTGTTGGTGTATAGTTGTTCATAGATTCTATAGTTGTTCGTAGACTCTTATGATCCTTTGAATTTCTGTGGTATCAGTTGTAATGTCTTCTTTTTCATTTATAATTTTGTTGATTTGAGTCCTTTGTTTTTTCTCCATAGTTAGTCTAGCTAAGGATTTGTCAATTTTGTCTATCTATTCAAAGAACTAACTCTTAGTTTGATTAAAATCTTTTCTATTGTTTTTTCTGTTCTCTGTTACATTTATTTCTGCTCTCGTCTTTACTATTTTCTTTCTTCTGCTAACTTTGGACTCAGTTTGTTCCTCTTTTTCTAGTTCCTTAAGGCATAGAATTAAGTTGTTTATTTGGGATCTTTCTTGCTTTTCCATGTAGGTGTCTATTACTATGAAATTCCCTCTTAGAACTGCTTTTGCTGTATTTCACAAGTTCTGGTATCTTGATTTTCCAGTTTTTGTTTGTCTCAAGGAACTTTTTTATTTCCCCTTCAATTTCTTCATTGATCCATTGGTTGTTCAGGAGAGTGTTTAATTTCTGTGTGTCTGTAAATTTTCCAGTTTTCCTCTTTGTTATTGACTTCTAGTTTCATGCCATTGTAGTCCGAGAAAATACTTGATATGATTTCAGTCTTCTTGAATTTGCTAATTTGTTTTGTTTGCTACCATATGGTCTGTCTGAGAAAATATTCCAAGTGTGCTTGAGAAGAATGTGTATTCTGCTGTTATTTTATAGAATATTCTGTATATGTCTGTTAGGTCCATTTTGTCCAAATAGTTTCCTTATTGATTCTCTGGATGATCTATCCATTGTTGAGAGTGGGATATTAAAGCCCCCAACTATTATTGTATTACTGTTTATTTCTCCTTTTAACTCTGTTAGTTTTTGCTTTATATATTGGGCTGGCCAAAAAGTTCGTTCAGGTTTTTCTGTAAGATGTTACAGAAAACCCCAAATGAACTTTTTGGCCAACCCGATATTTAGTGGGTGCATAAATAATTACAATTGTTATATCTTCTTGATGTATTGAACCCTTTATCATTACATAATGACCTTCTTTGTCCCTTTTTACCATTTTCAGTTTTGAGTCTATTTTGTCTGATATAAGTATAGCTACCCCTGCTTTCTTTGGTTACCATTTGTTTGAAATGTCTTTTTCCATCCCTTCACTCTTGGTTTATGTATATCTTTAAGGCTAAAATGAGTCTCTTACAGGCAGCATATTGTTGGATCTTCTTGTTGTTGTTTTTTTTTAAATCCATTTATCCATTCTATGTCTTTTAGTTGAAGAATTTAATCTGTTTATATTTAAAGTAATTATTGATAAGCGCTTATTATTGCCATTTTGTTCATTGTTTTCTGGCTGTTTTATAGATCTGTTGTTCTTTGTTTCTTATCCTGCTCTCTTTCTGGGGGTTTTGATGTCTTTATGAATCAGTGTGCTTTGGTTTCTTTATCATGTTCTTTTGTGTAATTACCACAGGTTTTCCCTTGTGGTTACCATGAGGCTTACATAAAATATCTTAAATGTGTAACACTCTATTTTAAACTCATAACAACTTGGCTTCAATAGAATTTGTAAACTTTTACACATTTTTGGTTATTGCTGTTACAGTTTACATGTTTTTAGTATTATATAACTAATAACAGATTATCATAGTTATGTCTATTTTACTACTTAAAATTTTTTTTAAACTAGAGTTGTAAGTGAATTATGCACCACTATTACCAAATTGCAGAATCTAACTATGACTATATATTTACCATTACCAGTGAGTTTTATACTACCTTTTTATATTTTTATGATATTAGTTAGCATTCTTTTACTTCTACTCAAAGAACTCTATAAAATTTCTTGTAAGGCAGGTCTGGTGGTAATGAACTTCCTCAACTTTTGTTTGTTCGGGCAAGTCTGTATCCCTCCTTTTTTTCTGAAGGAAAGCTTAGCTGAGTGTAAAATTCTTGTTTGACAGTTATTTTCCTTCAATATTTTCAATATGTCATCCCATTTTCTCCTGGCCTGAAAAGTTTTTGAGAAATCTGCTGATAATCTTATGGTCCCTTGCATGTAACTTCTCTTTTTTCTCTTGCTGCTCTTAAAATTCTTTCTTTGTCTTTTGACAATTTAATTATAATGTATCTCATTGTAGCCCTATTTGAATTCAAGCTATTTGGGGTCCTTTGGTCCTGATGGATCTGGATGTCCATTTCTCTCCCCAGGTTCAGGAAGTTTTCAGCCTTAAATATACTTTCTGTCCCTTTTTCTTTTCCTTCTGGAATTCTCACAATGTAGATATTGTTTCTTTTCCTGTGTCCCATAATTCCCATAGAGTTTCTTCACTCTTTTTCAATCTTTCTTTTTGCTCCTCTTCCTGGGTAATTTCCAATGTCCTATCTTCCAGGTCACTGATTCTTTCTTCTGCATGGTTGAACCTATTTTTGAAACTCTGTTGAATTCTTCAGTTTAGTTATTGTATTTTTCAACTCTGGGATTTCTGTTTGGTAGTTTCATTTTTGTTTTTGTTATTTGATGGTTGCTATTTTTTTTGGTGAAACTTCTTGTTTTGTTCATGCATTAGTTTCCTAATTCTGTTTAGTTGTCTGTTTGTGTTTTCTTGTAGTTCACTAAACTTCCTTAAAAGAATTATTCTGAATTCTTTGTCTGACAGCTCATAGATCTCCATTTCTTCAGGGTCAGTTTTTGGAGCTTAATAAAGTTTCCATTGGTGGTGTCATATTTACCTGATTTTCATGATCCTTGATTCTTTATGTTGGTATCTGCGCATTTGAGTAGTGGGGTTCCTCTTCCAGACTTCACAGGTTTGCTTCGGCAGAAACAGTTCTTCACCAGTCAGCTTAGTTGGATTTCTGGGTATGTCTGCTGGTAATGTCCTTGGGCAGGTGGGACCAGCTATTATGGTCTATTTTGGGGGGAGGCAACTGTTCAAGCTCTGAGAACATGGATGGAGGGCATGTGCCACTGACTGAGAACAGTTGCATAGGACTGTTGGCATTGTTTCCTACCCAAGTAAGGCTCTAGGATTGGGTCCGTGGTTGTGTGGATTCCCTGGTCAGGTTTACTAGATGGTCAGGACTGGGTACTATATTTAATAGCTGATGGGACTATGAATTAGCTTCCATGCCCTGGCAGGACAGCAGGACAGGACCCCAGCCTGTACAGGTTGCTGTTTGGGAACCCAAATCAGAATGTGCACTGAATTCCCTGGTCAGGTGAGGCCACCATTTTACCACACAAATGGTGGAAGCCATAGGCTGTGCTCTCTGTTCAAGTGCCACTGTGTGTAGGACTGTTGAATGGCCACATGTTTCCCATGTTCTCTGGTTAGGTTCCCTGGTCAGACAGGCTGAAGACTGTATTCTGCAATGAGCAGGGCTACAAATTAGATTTCCTGCCCAGGGATAGTGGGAGAAGCAGCCCTAAAGCTGGTAAAGTTCTATGTTTATTATCTTAACTCAAGCCAGCCCACACTCAAGTTCCCTGATTGAATAGGGCCACTGGCTGTGTTCTGCAAACTGTCAACTCTGCCCACCAGCCTCCCAGTTCAAGTGCTGCTGGGCCACACAGCTTCCAGGAATTTTGTCCAACCCTTGTGGTCAGATGAGGCTGGAAGGTACTCTCTACAGGGCTATGTAGCAGCTTCCTTGCCTGGACAGGAGGGAGAGGGGCTGCTCTAGGTAACTCTCAATTTCCTGAACAGGCGCTCAGGTTGGAAAGGCTGAGAGCTATCACCAACCTTGGCTATGAGTTAATCCCCCTGCCTGTGTG
This sequence comes from Tursiops truncatus, assembly GCF_011762595.2. Lineage (NCBI taxonomy): Eukaryota > Metazoa > Chordata > Mammalia > Artiodactyla > Delphinidae > Tursiops > Tursiops truncatus. The sequence goes on along the minus strand of NC_047041.1, from coordinate 65,599,089 downwards.
TAGCACGGGAACATTCCCCGTCCCCTACTAGCTTTGCTCTGGTGGCAGTCCTCTCTGCCTGCCTACCTCTTGGCTTGAGCACTGCTGGGCCACATTGCTTCCAGGAGTTATTGCCAGCCCTTCTGGTCAGATGGGGCCACAAGACACTCTCCACAGCAAGGAGAGCAGGGGGTAGGGCTATGATTCAGCTGCTTGCCCGGGCATGGGTAAACCAGGGTCTAGGGCCAGCAAAACTCCTTGTTTGAAGTCCGAATCTGACAGATATGCACCCTGCCAAGTTCCCTGGTCAGAGTGTGCCCCCAGCTTGGTTCTGCAGATGAGCAAAACTCTGGTTGGGATTAATACTTGGGCACTGCATGATGTAAACTCAATCTGCCAAGATCCATTGTTTTCGCAAGCGTCTACCCTTTTCTCTGTCAGTCAGATTCCCTGCAATTCCATGGAACGAGATCAGAGCAGGGGCTCCCACAAAGTGACCCACAATGCTGGGAGATGCTGGTTGTTCCTGCCGGGGTTCTCTTTTCCCACTGGAAGAACTGGAGGCTCAGGGGACACCTTTCCCCATGGTGCTATGCTGGCCCAGGGTTGGGGGTGGGGACAATGCTGTTAACATGTAACCACTTCTCTTACCTTCTAATGCCATCTATCTTGGTCTCTGTGCTACAGGAGGTGCTCCAGCCTTACCCCTGTGTTCTAGGATTCTATCATTTGTGTCTTGTTCTGGAATAGTTGCTAGTTGTTCCTCTTGTGAGGGGGACCAAGTCAGGGACAACCGATGTCGCCACCTTGGTGACCATATTTCACAATATTTAAACATTAAAAATAAATGTTAAAGAGACCTGCCAATATTCAAATGCCTCCCATGTGCCCAGGGTTTGACCTGGTTCTGAATCCTATCCCTTCTCACATTCCCATAATCCTTTTGGACTACATCATTCCTTCTCTTCCAGATTTTCAACTTCACTGTATATTGGATCCTTTCCATCAGCATTTAAACATACACAAGTCTTCCCATCTTAAAAACAACAACAATAAAAAACAACCTTCTATTGCTCTAACCTCATGCCCTCCCTCCTACTGTCCTCTCTCCTTCCTTTCATAGCTAAACATCTGAAAAGAACTGTCTGACTCCATTACCTCCATTTCTTTACCTCTTACTATTCTTTGACCCTGTCCAGTTGGGCTTCTGCCTCCATTACTTATTCCATCAAAACAGGTGTCCTTCTAGCCCTCATGATTCAGTGTAGCTGATTCAGTTACATATATATATAATTTCCTGCTTGACAACATCATCTGGGTATCTCAAAAGTATGTCAGACAACCTGTCCAGAATTGTGATCTTCCACTATGAATATGGTCCTTGTCAGGTGGTTCCTATCTCTGAGAAAAGCACACAGATGATGGGCTTGATACATCCCTACCTGCTTAGTACCCTTCAATAGTGTTCTATCATATTTACAAAAAGCCATTCTAAAGCCCTGCATGATCCAACCTCTCCCTACCTTTTCAGGTATCTTGCATCTCTCCCTCCCAACTGTGTGTCCCTAGCACACTGGAAAACTTTTAGTTCCTCAAATTTATCAGTTGCCCACAGGGTCCTTTTTTGTGTTAGTACAGCTCCTTGGAGTACTTTTCCTTCCTCTTTAGCTAATTCATTCTTCTCCCCCTGTTATTAGCTCAAATGTTATTTCGTCAAGAGGGTCTTTCATGATTCTCCAGCCTTTATCACATTAGTTATATAATGCGGGGTAACAAATCTCTCTAAAATGTAATGTCTTAAAACAGTAATAATCATGTATTATCTTTCATGGTTTCTATGGGTCAAGTATTTGGGAATGTCTTGGCTAGGTGGTTCTACCTTACGATCTGTCATGAGATTGTAGTCAGATATCAGCTGGGGATACAGCTATCTGAAGGTTTGACTGGGATTGGAGTTTCCACTTTAAGACTGTTCACTCATGTGGCTACCAAGTTGGTATTTGCTCTTGGCAAGGGGACTCACTTTCTCTCTACATGGACCTCCGTATGTTTCTTGGGCTTCCTCACAAGATGGTGGCTTGAATTCAAAGGTAAGATTTGAGAAAGAGACAGAGAGAGAGGGAGAAAGGGAGAGTTGTGGATAGAGAGAGAGGGAGGGAAGGGGGGAAGGAGAGAGAGAAAGAGAGAAAGCTCATGCAGGCAAAAAGCTGCATCCTTTTTATGACTAGCCTCAGAAGCCACATAGTATCACTTCTACCATGTTCTGTTTGTTAGAAGTGAGTCATGATGATTGGCCCATATCCAATGAGAGGGGAATTCGATTCTACTGCTTAGAGGGGAAATGTCAAAAAATCTGCAGACATATTTTAAAAATCACCTCACCTATACCCTCCCTTCCTGGACTTGCCACAGTCTGTGTATATACTTCTGTGACTATTTGATTAATGCCTATCTTCCCACATTAAAACAAGTTAGTGGAATAAGCTAGTAGGACAAGAACCATATCTACTTTTCTTTCCATCTGATTCCTGGTACCTAGCACGCTATCTGGCAATTAGTGTGGAATAAATATGAATAAGTTATAGATTAGAAATGACACCTGCAATGCCCCTTTTAGGTAGGTATCATTCTTTCCATTTTATAGATGTGGAGTCAAAATTGTTGGGTAACTTGTTCAAGTACCAAAGTTTGAATCCATATCCCTCTGTTGCTAAGCCAGAACTATTTCTAGGACTCTAGAATTTCTCCCTATGACAACAAAAGAGGCACAGAAGTTACTCTGGTCTGAGTGAAATTGTCTCCTATGTTTCTAGATTTTCTTATCAGGAAGCCTTGGGATAGCTCATTCAGTTTCCCAGGTGTAAGAATTTAAGGACAGACTGTTCTTAAAGTGAGATAATACTCAGAATCTAGTCATGGATAAAAAAAGGTTCTCCAAAGTAATTGATCCTTTTGAGTTTTCTTATCATGAAAAGAAGAGAAAGTGGAGTTTCTGAAACTACCAATCTACTATTGGGAGAATCACCCAGAGTGGTCACTGGGAGAACTAGTGGCTCTCAATACCGGATTCTTCTATCTGACCCCATGCATTCCTCCACTCCTGTGCAAAGTCTTATCTCCTTCTTTACTATGGAGAAAGGAGACATTCATTAGCTGCTCTGTCCAATGAGGTGGCCATTAGTCATTTGTGTATTTTAAATTAATTGAAATTAAATAAAAATTTTAAATTCGGTTTCTCAGTTGCACTAACCACATTTCAAGTGCTCAAAAGTCACACGTGGCGAGTGACTACCATATTGAAAGGTGCAAATTGTAGGACATTTGTATTATCACAAAAATATTCTATTGAATAGTGCTGCCAGAGAACCTAGATAATCCTAACCCCAGAGAATTCCCAAGCCATGGAAGAAGAGGAAACCAAGGGCTAGAGGAATTATCCATCGCAAAGACAGCCCCAGCTCACCTGAAGGAAATGGTCCCTAATCGAGGGGCTCTGGGTGTGGATTTTCCTCTACAGGTCTGTGCTCTCTCACCAGGCTTTCTCTCTCTTCTCCATCTATCCTCTGAGCTATCTCACTTTAAATAATCACCAGCACTCTCCAGACCAGATTGCTCCACACCTGCTGCCCTGAACCCACTGAGCCTAGGCCTATTCTAGGCAGCTCCTCTGCCAAGACAACAAATCTTTACCCTTAAACCATTTCATCTCTGTACTTAGGCCAATCTTTGCCCCTCCTGTCTCAGAGTATGTAATTTCTCTCCCTCTTAGATACAGTTCCTCCATCAACTTCTCCATCAACAGATGTGTTCTGGATTCTATGCCCTTCATCGCACGGGAGAACTTGCTTTACTAATTATTCTCTTTCTCTTCATCATCTTCATCTTTCCCTCTCCACCAAGTAGGCACAGCTTACCCAATGTTGTTAACCTGAGTTAACCCTGAGGCCACCGTCCCATCTTCCCCTTCTTTTCCCTACCAGTTGGTTCTGGGGAGCTGTCTGCCTACATCTTCATTTCTTACCTAGAGCCTAACTTTCATCTAATTCATTTGCTTCCTATTTAATCAAATTTGTTCAGGATATGTCATTCAAGGCTCCCCCCAATCAGTCCCTGGCCCATTTTTCTTACCCTTTTTTCTTTGTCATCTTTTAGGCAAGCTCATCTCTTCACCATCCACCACACATGTCTAAAACATTCCTGCCCCTGCAGCTTTATTAATACTATCTCTCTCACCAAAAATACTTGCTCCATGTATACCCCTTCATCATTGGAGGCTGAGCCCAATCCATCCTTCTCAATGAAGTCTTTCTGATAATAAAAGCCCAAGTGCTTCACTGACTCCCGTCACTGAGCACAGAACTTCCTGGTGCTACTGTGTATTGTCATATGCATATTTATCTTCTCTCCCTAGTTGAGTTTCAGTGTGCATTCTGGCAGGGAATTAGCATTCACATCTTTTCTCTCCCAAGAGTTTTGAGATGCAGAGTTTTGTGCATAGTGGATATTCAAATATTGCTTGATTGACTCATACACTGACACCTTCTATCATCACTTCAAAAGGGGCCAGTGGTAAACCACGAAGCACTATTTTAAATAAACCTCCTGAAAAGAATATTATGAAATGGAGACTGACAGCTATTAGCTATGTAAATGCCCTGAGGATGAAGGTGGTGCGTTAAAAATAGTACACCTCTATTATGCTAAGTGAAATATGTCAGACAGAGAAAGACAAATACTGTATGTTATCACTCATAGATGGAATCTAAAAAATACAACAAACTAGTGAACATAACAAAAACGAAATAGACTCACAGATATAGAGAACAAACTAGTGGTTACCAGTGGGGAGAGGGAAGGGGGAGGGGCAATATAGGGGTAGGGGATTAAGAGGTACAAACTACTATGTACAAAATAAATAAGCTATAAGGATATATTGTACAACACAGGGAATATAGCCAATATTTTACAATAACTATAAATGGAGTATAACCTTTAAATGTTGTGACTCACTGTATTGTACACCTGTAACATATCATCATACTGTACATCAATTATACTTCAACACAATTTTTTAAGTTAGTTTACTTTTTTAATTAATTAATTTATTCAGTTTTGGCTGCACTGAGTCTTTATTGTGATGCGCAAGCTCTTTGTTGTTGTGTGTGGGCTTCTCTAGTTGCAGGGCATGGACTCTAGAGCATGCAGGCTCAGTAGTTATTATGGCTTGTGGGCTTAGTTGCAGTATGTGGGATCTTAGTACCCCAACCAGGGATTGAGGAATGCACTGGGATCATGGAGTCTTAACCACTGGATCACCAGGGAAGTCCCTCAATACAATTTTTTTATTAAAAAAAAAAACAATACACCTCTTTGGTAGATCCTGGGACAACAGGTGTGAAAGGGTGCTGGGAACTGCAAAGAGCTGCACACCTGGCAAGCATCTTTGCCATTGTTGATACATTTTGGTGGGTGAGGAAAAAAAATCTGTGCTGTATTTTACTGTTTGGTGGCAGGGGGATGGAGGAGTGCAAGGAGAAAGAGTATAGACTTTGGAGGCAGTACAAACTTGGCTTGGCTCTCAGCCTCATTGCTGAATTGATGTATAAAAGTGAGAAGTAATCTTTTTTTTTTACATTGCAGAAGAATGTTATTGGCCCAAGGAAAGGTTTGTGATAAAAAACATGAACAGTATGATATCACATTTATAATTTGTTTTTATAAAGGTTATCATCAAAAAGAACACAAATAACAAATGTTGGCAAGGATGTGGAGAAAAGGGAACCCTTGTACACTATTTCTGGGAATGTAAATTTGTGCAGCTACTGTGGAAAACAGTATGGAGGTTTCTCAAAAAATGAAAAATAGAACTACCATATGACCCAGCAATTCCACTCCTGGGTATATAGCTGAAAAAAAACAAAAACACTAATTTGAAAATGTGCATGCACCCCAATGTTCATAGCATCATTATTTACAATAGCCAAGATACGGAAGCAACCTAAATATCCATTAGCAGATGAATGGATAGAGAAGATGTGGCATATATATAATGGAATACAGCTCAGCCATAGAAAAGAAAAACATTTTGCCATTTGCAGCAGCATGGATGGACTTGGAGGGCATTATGCTAAGTGAAATAAGTCAGAGAAAGACAAATACTGTATTATATCACAGTATTTAGGTGGAATCTAAAAAATACAACAAACTAGTGAATATAACAAAAAAGAAGCAGACTCACAGGTATAGAGAACAAACCAGTGGTTACCAGTGGGGAAAGGGAAAGAGGGGGGGCAATATATGGGTGGTGGAGTGAGAGGTACAAGCTATTGGGTGAAAGGCTACAAGGATGTATTGTACAACACAGGGAATATAGCCAATATTTTGTAATAACTGTAACTGGAGTGTAAACTTTAAAAATTGTATAAAATTTTAAAAATTAATCCATTAAAAAATTAGGCATGAGAGAATCAAAATAAAATTTCAGATTAAAAACAAAAGTATATGTGTGCACAGAAAAGGACCAGAAAGGTACATGCCAGAATATTATAGATTACAGGTGATTTTTTATTTTTTTCTTTGGCATTTTCTGTGTTCTTCAAATTTAAAGCACTGTGACTCTTATAAAGAAGGTCTGCTAAAAACATTATCTGAGTTAAAGAATTGCAGTATAAGACCCCCTGATTATGTATATTTTAAGAAGTTTGAATCATTTCTATGTATTGAAAGGTGTATGTGTTTTTCTTTCAACAATCTCAAATATTCAAAAAGATAAGTGGAAGCCACCAACATGACACCACATCACCCCCAAATTCTTCAATGTGTCTTTCCTCCAAACATGAGCATTCCAATACATAACCTTATACAGTCATCTAAATTAGGAAATTAACACTGACCTGTAAGCCTCAAACTGCATTTGGGTTCCCTCAATTATCTAATAGAGTCCTTTATAGCAAAGGAACCTGTCCCATATTATGTGTGGCATTTAATTGTCATGTCTCTTTAGGGTCCTTTAATCTGAGTTAGTTCCTCAGCATTTTCTTAACTTTCATGATGGTAATGGTTTTGAAGATTATAGGTCAGCTATCAATATTTTGTCCCTTAATTTGGGTTTGTAGTAGTCAGACTCCAAAATGTCTTCAGTGATTCTCATCTCCTGGTATATATGGCCTGTGGAGTCCCTTCCCACATTGTACTGGGGTGACCTGTGTGACCAGAAGAATACTGCAGAAGTGACAGCATGTACCTAGAGACCAGGTGGTAAAAGACATTGCAACCTTTGCCTCAGGTTGCTTGGATTGCCTCTTGGATTGCTTTCTCTGGGGAAAGCCAGTCATTGCACCCTGAAGATACTCCAACACTCCTGTGGAGAAACTCACATGGAGATAAACTAAAACATCCAATCAGCAGCCACACTACCCTGCTGGCCATGGAATAAGCCCCCTTGAGAGTGGATTCTCCAGCCATCTCAGGGGAAAGCCTAAGTGAGAGCCACCCATCGAAGTTGCTCCCAAATTCCCGACCCACAGAAACTTTGAAAGATAATTTGTTATGCAGCAATAGCTAACGAATACAGATTTGTCTGTTTCTTCATGATTAGATACAAACTATTCATCTATGGCAGGCACACCACAGTGGTAATGCTATATTCTCATTGCAACCTATCATTTCTATGCATGATTTCAATTTATTGGTTAGGTTTGATCATTTGATTAAGGTAGTGTCTGCCATGCTTCTCCACTGTAAAGGCATATTTTTTTGTGTGTAATTAGTAAGTAATTTGTGGGGAGATACTTTGATACCACGTGACTGTACTGTGTTTAAACAACTTCCACTTTATTCGTCAATTTTTGTTATATCTGTATAGATCCCTGGACTCCTATTTTATTCAGTGGTTATAAGCCATTACTATCTGTGTTTATTTTGATGATCAACTCATATCATATTTAGCCAGTCAGGGCCCCTTCAACTGACTTCTGTGTCCTTTTGACATGTCTCCATCGTTTTTTGAGCACTTTACAACTTTCTGGCCCCAAAGTGTTCCCAACACATCTGATACTTTCCTTGGCCAGCTCACAAATTAGCCATTTCACCAAAGAGACATGATTCCTTTTAGTAGAGAATGGTTTTTAGAAGTCAGGATCTGGGTGCTAGGTATGCTCATTGCTCTTGGGTGACTACTTCTCTCATTGCATCTTTATAGACAGAATTAGATAATATATGCATGCATTCACATATATACTTATATGTATATCTAGCTAGCTAGCTAGGTATCATCTTTTGCAACTATGAGTTTATAATGGTACCTCCAATTCCAGACAAATACTCTTGAATTCATTCTAGTTTTCTTTTCCACATTTGTATCTCCGTTCTCCAACACTGTGAAAACTGGCTCCCATTATTCTTTTTTTTTTTTTTTTTTTTTTTTTTTGCGGGCCTCTCACTGTTGTGGCCTCTCCCGTTGCAGAGCACAGGCTCGGATGCGCAGGCCCAGCGACCATGGCTCACGGGCCCAGCCGCTCCGCGGCATGTGGGATCTTCCCAGACTGGGGCATGAACCCGTATCCCCTGCATCAGCAGGCAGACTCTCAACCACTGCGCCACCAGGGAAGCCCCCCATTATTCTTAATATATGATTTGATTAATCCCCTATTGTAACTAATTTCTCTTCACCACTTCCTGCCTCCCCTCCCCTGACATGGATGCCGTCTTCACCTTGTTAAGTTCCTGCACTTCACACTGGGAACATCCTATTCCAGGAATATGGTGAATTAGATATCTCAAATGACCCTTTGTATCAGTTTCCAATAGATGTGCAACAAACCACCCAAAACCTTAGTGGCTTAAAACAAAAGTAATTTATTACTTCTCACAATTCTGTGGCTTGACTGGGAGGTTCTGCTTATCTCACCTGAGCTCACTCATCTGGCTGCATTCAGTTAGTGGGTTGGGTGGAGAATGGCCATTCATAGATGTCCTCATTCACATTTCTGAGGTCTTAGCTGAGATGGCTGGGACGGCTCAAGCTCTCTCTTCGTGTGGTCTTTCACCTAGGACTTCTTTTCATGATTCTGGAAGTGTTCCAGGAAGCAAAACTGAAAGGCCTCTTAAGTCATACAACGTAACTTACACTACATTGTATTAGTCAAAGCAAGTCACAGGACAGCCCAGATTCAAGGGGTGGGGAAACAGACCCACACTTTTTTTTTTTCTTTGTTTTTGCGGTACGCAGGCCTCTCACTGTTGTGGCCTCTTCCGTTGTGGAGCACAGGCTCCAGATGTGCAGGCTCAGCGGCCATGGCTCACGGGCCTAGCCGCTCCGCGGCATGTGGCATCTTCCTGGACCGGGGCACAAACCCGTGTCCCCTGCATCGGCAAGCGGACTCTCAACCACTGCGCCACCAGGGAAGCCCCAGACCCTCACTTTTTGATGGCTGGAGCTGGAGCAGCAAGTTACATTGCAAAGGAGCACAGGGAGACAATTCATTGCTGGCCATTAGAGTAACAATTTGGCACACTTTCCTAATTAAATGATTACAATGTCAGTTAAAAAAAAATTTTTTAAACCATTATTTTAAATGTTTCTCTGAACCAGAAAGAATATAAGAAATCTCAGAGCTGTAATCAAAATAATAGCAGGAAACTTGGGAGACAAGAGACTCCAAGATTTGTCTTTTTCCCTGAGATTTTCTGCATCACTGGAGAACTTGAGCTCCTATTTTAATAGTTACATGGTGCATGGGAAATAGAAGGCAAAGCTAAGGGTTAAAAAAAGAAGGGAATCAAATATCAGACCCTTACATAAAGTTCAGACCCCACCCTCAGTCTCAGGTGAATGAGAAAAACAATCTTACTGAAAAAAAGGAGACAGCAAGAAAAACTTGCATACATGTCTTGTCCTTGGTGCTAGATGTTGGGGAAAAGAATCATCTGAAAATTTGTAACCAAAAACTGACCATCATATGGGTTTACAGAGTTTTCTGTAAAGGAAAATGCAAGCTGATGATGGTATTCAAAGTGGTCCCCTGTTGTAAGGCCCTTCATTGACTCAGAGGCGCAAAAGTGAATGCTCACTGGAAAAATTCAAACTCAATCCAGGCCTCCAAGAATTCCTACAGATGAAGTTCCAACACAAATGAGAAATGCATTGTAAAATAAGATCACAAAACATGCTAAGAAGCAAGGACCCGGGCTTCCCTGGTGGTACAGTGGTTAAGAATCCACCTGTCAATGCGGGTTCGAGCCCTGGTCCAGGAGGATCCCACATGCTGCGGAGCAACTGTGCCCATGCGCCAAAGCTACCAAGCCTGCGCTCTAGAGCCTGCGAGCCACAACTACTGAGCCTACGTGCCACAACTACTGAAGCACGTGCACCTAGAGCCCGTGCTCTTCAACAAGAGAAGCCACCGCAATGAGAAGCTCACGCACCGCAACAAAGAGTAGCCCCCGCTCACTGCAACTAGAGGAAGCCCGTGCGCAGCAACGAAGATCTGGCGCAGCCAAAAATAAATAAAAATAAAATAAATGAAATTTTTTTTAAAAAAGCAAGGTATCATCTGTGAGAACAAGCAGAAAAAACAGAAGGCAGAAATAGAGCCTTTATGTATTCAGATTATTCAGATACAAGACTAAAAGACATGGACTTTGAAGTAACTAAGTTTAATGTGTGTTATGGACTGAATCATATCCCCCCTAAAATGTGTATGTTGAAATCCTAACCCCCTGTGTGAAAGGATTTGGAGTAAGGAAGTAGTTAAGGTCAAATGAGGTCTTGAGGGCGGAGCCCTGACAGGATTAGTGTCTTTATAAGAAAAGACATCAGAAAGCTTGTTCTCTTTCTCCACCATCTGAGGACTCGGTCAGAAGTGCCACCTATAAGCTAGGAAGAGAGCACTCACCAGGAACCTGAGCATGGTGGTATCCTGATTCTGGATGTCCAGGCTCCAGGCTGTGAGAAAATAAAATTCTGTTGTTTAAGCCACCTATCCTATGGTATTTTGTTATGGCAGCCCAAGATGACTAACACAATATGTTTACATAAATATAAGACAAGCTTAAAATAGGAGCATGGAATAATTTGACAGAATCGAGAAAAGTCCATAGAAATTCTCAAAATTAAAATTATAATAACGGAAAGTAAAACACCTGTTTGAAAAGTGGGTTCCACCACTGAAAGTAGATTCTACCACTGAAGATAGAATTGGATGAATTTATACGGAATATAAAGAGATTGAATATATGATAGGTTATGAGATATGGTGGATGTAATGAGAAGGTCTAGCATATCTCTAGTCATATTTCCAAAAGAAGATAATGGGGATGGGAAGATTGGAACCCTCATACATTGCTGGTGGGAATGTAAAATGCTGTAGCCACTTTAGAAAATGGTTTGATAATTCCTCAAAATCTTTAGAGTTAGTGTATGATCTGGAAATGCCACTACTAGGTATTTATACAAGAGAAATGAAAACATACAGCCACACAAAAACTTATATACAGGGACTTCCCTGGTGGCGCAGTGGTTAAGACTCAGCATTCCCAATGCAGGGGGCCTGGGTTCGATCCCTTGTCTGGGAAATAGATCCCACATGCATGCCACAACTAAGGAGCCAGCGAGCCACAACTAAGGAGCCCACCTACCGCAACTAAGACCCAACACAACCAAATAAATAAATAAATATTTTTAAAAAAGCAAAAACTAGTACACAAATGTTCATAGCATCATATTCACAATAGCCAAAAAGTAGAAACAACCCAAATGATGAATGGACAAACAAATGTGATATATCCATACAACAATATTATTTGCCAATAAGAAGTAATGAAGTACAAATAAATACTCCAACATGAGTGAATCTCAAAAACATTATGGGGCTTCCCTGGTGGCGCAGTGGTTGAGAGTCCACCTGCCGATGCAAGGGACACAGGTTCGTGCCCCAGTCCGGGAAGATCCCACATGCCGTGGAGCGGCTGGGCCCATGAGCCAGGGCCGCTGAGCCTGTTTGTCCGGAGCCTGTGCTCCGCAACAGGAGAGGCCACAGCAGTGGGAGGCCCGCGTACTGCAAAAAAAACACAAAAAAACATTATGGTAAGTGAAACAAGCCGTTAACAAATAGTTACATACTGTAGGATTCTATTTATATGAAATTTCCAGAATAGGCAGAGAAATAGGAAAAGAAAGAAGATTAGTGGTTTCCCAGGACTAGGCAGCAGGTGAGGTAGGAATGGGGAGTGACTGCTAACAGGTACAAGAATTCTTTTGGGTGTAATGTGTTTTAAAATTAGATTATGGTCGTGGCACACAACTCTAAATACACTGAAAACCAGGAAACTATACACTTCGGTTTTTTTAAGATTTATTTATTTATTTATTTTTGCTGCATTGGGTCTTCATTGCTGCACATGGGCTTTCTCTAGTTGTGGCGAGTGGGTGCTACTCTTCGTTGCAGTGCACAGGCTTCTCATTGTGGTGTCTTCTCTTGTTGTGGAGCATGGGCTCTAGGTACGTGGGCTTCAGTTGTTGCAGCACACAGGGTCAGTAGTTGTGGCTCCTGGGCTCTAGAGCACAGGCTCAATAGCTGTGGCTCATGGGCTTAGTTGCTCTGCGACATGTAGGATCTTCCCGGACCAGGGATCGAACTCATGTCCCCTGCACTGGCAGGCAGATTCTTAACCACTGTGCCACCACGGAAGTCCGGAAACTATACGCTTTAAACAAGTGAACTTTATGTTATATAAATTACATATCAATAAAGCTGTTTTAAAAAGAGGTAATAAATAGGAAATAGCCAATATTCAAATTCATAATAACTGATAATTTTCCAGAAGAGTTAAAAACACATCTTTAAATGCAGGAAATCCAATGAATCCCAAGAAGGATGAATAAAAACAAAACACATATCTAGACTCATCATCAGATAACTAAAGAACACCAAAGAAAAAAAGAAGATTTCAAAAGCATCCAGAGACAAAAGACACATCGCCTGCAGAGGAGCAATATTGATTGCTGTCTGACTTCTCAACAGCAGAAGATCTGATGGAAGCTGGCAGACAGTAGAATAACATCTTCATGTGCTGAGAGAAAATAAACTACAATTCTAAACCATATACAAACCATATATAATATACATATTATATATTTCAAGAATGGGTTAGAAATAAAAAAAACTTCAGACAGATACAGATGTGAGATTACATCACCCACAGACCTTCATTAAAAGAAATTTTAAGGGCTGTACTTCAGCCAAAAGGAAAATGAATGCATATGGAAATCTGAGGAGCATGAAGGAATGATGAACATATTGAAAAACATTTCAGTAACTCTAAGCAAACACTGTATAAAATTTTTTTAAGTGTCCAGTTTGTGAAGGAATACAGGCTAGAATTAAAATAATAGACAACAATATCATATAAAGTGGGGATGAGTTCATGTGTCCTAAGGTCCTTGATTGGTCTCCCTACAGGCAACTCATTACTTCCACTACCCATCCCTATTGGATTGTGCTGCAGTTTGTTTTCCAATAAGTCCTTTGATTTGACCTGCCTTTAATCTTTATCTTCTGACACCCTGTCCTAGTTGCTACTGGTGCATGTCAGTGAATGACTGACTAGGCCTGTTGGAGCAGTTTTTCCTTTAAATATTAAAAAGCTTAAACAGGCTCGTACAAGGATTGGGTTCTTGGGAATTCCCTGGCAGTCCAGTGGATAGGACTCGGCACTATCACTGCCGGGACCCGGGTTCAGTCCCTGGTCAGGAAACTAAAATTCTGCAGACCGTGTGGTGTGGCCAAAAAGTAAAAATAGGATTGGGTTCTTAAAATTATCTTCATTCCAAACTATTCTTTTTTTTTTTTTAATTTTTTTTAAAGGAATTCCTTTATTTTTTATTTATTTATTTTTGGCTGTGTTGGGTCTTCGTTTCTGTGCAAGGGCTTTCTCTAGTTGCAGCAAGCGGGGGCCACTCATCATCGAGGTGCGCGGGCCTCTCACTATCGCGGCCTCTCTTATTGCGGAGCACAGGCTCCAGACGCGCAGGCTCAATAATTGTGGCTCACGGGCCCAGTTGCTCCGCGGCATGTGGGATCTTCCCAGACCAGGGCTCGAACCTGTGTCCCTGCATTGGCAGGCAGACTCTCAACCACTGCGCCACCAGGGAAGCCCGAAACTATTCTGTTAAAATTTTAGAATGCTTTTTTTTTTGGGGGGGGGGCTACTCGGGCCTCTCACTGTTGTGGCCTCTCCAGTTGCGCAGCACAGGCTCCGGACGCGCAGGCTCAGTGGCCATGGCTCACGGGCCCAGCCGCTCTGCGGCATGTGGTATCTTCCCGGACCGGGACACGAACCTGTGTCCCCTGAATCGGCAGGTGGACTCTCAACCACTGTGCCACCAGGGAAGCCCTAGAATGCTTTTTTTGATTCAAAACTGAAATGTTAATTATATTAAAATTTAGAAAATTGAGAAAAATATAAAGAAGAAAATAAGTATCATATCATAAAACAAAAATTATTTAAAAAAATTTTTAAACTGTTTGTAAAACACAACAAATAGATTAATGTAACAAATAGTTGTGTTTCCACTACTCAGAACTGAAAATTGCTAATACTTTGTCATATTTACTTCTAGTCAGTTCCTTACATTTTCATAGCCTTGGATAAATTACAAATAGAGGCCCACATAATTTATGTCTAAATATTTAAGATCTAAATCAGGACAACAAACTGTTAAAGTATATTTTACCCTCCTACACTGACAAATAATTTTCCTGACCAAAAACTATAAGGCTATACTTTTTTGAAACTAAAAAGTAAGTAAATAACAAATATGATTTAATTTTTTTAAACATCTTTATTGGAGTGTAGTTGCTGTACATTGTTCTGTTAGTTTCTGCTGTATGTGTGGGAGTTTGCTGATGGATTTGTGATATTTAGATGATTACTAAACTAAAATATATATAATCTATGAATAATTATATATTTCCCACAAAGTTTTTTTTCTTGCCTCCATTTCAGCAAATCACTAATAATCTTCTTACAGTCAAGATTTTCACGTACTTTGTCTTCTATTGATCATAATGCCAAATTTGACAACTTTTCTTCAGCCATTGAGGTTCTTAGATAATTTTTTTGTTAATTTCAGTTCGGACAATTTTTTCATCTCCAACAGTATCAACTGGAATTATCAGTAAAATTCTTATATATTTGCAACTCCTGTTACAAAGGGTTAATTTCCATAATACACAATAAGGTCCTACAAATTAACCAGAATATAAATCCACCAACCCAAAAGAACAATAGGCAAAAGATATGTTTTATAGCCAGCTGTATTTCTTTTTCTTAAAATTGTTCACATCCTTTGCCTAGATGACCACTTTGTTGTCCCAATAACACACAGCTAAATAGTTCTTGTTTTACCTACTGATATGTGATTATCACTTCATAATATGAATTCTCATACTTGTGAATCTATTTCTGAGTTCTTTATCACAGGACACTGATCCATTTGTGTATTACTACACAAATGCTCAATTATTTAAATTCTAAAGGTTTATGTAGATTTGTGTGTGAGAGTTTTTTTCCTATTGAATTGTAACTTACATACCATAAAATATGCAATTCTTAGTTTTATAGCTAAAATGAAGTTTGACCTATATATAAACCTGTCTAACTACCACTCAGATTAGGATATGGAATATTTCCAGTACTCCATGAGAGTATCTTATGCTCCTTCCCTGTCAATACCCTTGAAATGCAACCGCTATACTGATGCCAATCATTTTTGCCTGTTTTTGAGTCTCACATATATGGATATCACATACAGGATTTTCTCTTTATTTGGGTCTCTGTTTGCTCAGCATTATGTCTCAAAGATTTATCCATTTCATTACATTTAGTACTTTCTCATTGCTATGTAGAATTCCACTGTGTGAAAAAGCACAGTTTATTGATCTATTTTGCTGTTGATATACATTAGCATGCTTTCGAGTTTGGAGGTATTGTGAATAATCCTGCTTTGAATATTGTTGGATGTGTTTTTGATGGATATAAGCAATTATTTATGTTGGAAACATACTCAGAGATTGAATTGCTAGGTCATAGAGTATAAGTTTATTCAGATTTAAGAGACACTTTCAAACAGTTTTCCATAGTGGCTATAACAATTTAAACTTCCTAAAAAGTGTATGAGCGTACCAGTTGCTCCACATTAACATCAACACTTGGTATTCTCTGTCTTTTAGGATGGGGGTGTAGTGGTATTGACTACGGTTTTAATTTGTGTCTCCCAGATTGTTGATAATACTGTACAGTTTTTCATCCATTTATTAGTGATTTGCCCATCCTCTTTTGTGCTGTGCTTGTTGAAATTTTAGCTCATTTTTGTGAAAATCACCCAACTTTTATTTAGTGAACTGCTGGAACATATTATATATTCTGTATAGGATTCCTTTGGTAGAGATGTACACTGCAAATATCTTTCCCATGCCCTTGGCTTGCATTTTTGCTTGCTCAATGTTGTGTATTGATAGGGAATATTTAAGCTTCAATTTATTATATTTTCCTTCTGAGTGATTGTAATTGATACCATATTTTTAATTTCATTTTCTACTTGTTAATTTCTAGTGTCTAGAAATACATTGATTTTTGTGTGTTGATCTTGTTTCCTGTGGCCTTGCTGCTGGGCTCACTTATTAATTTAGGAGGTTGCTTTTGTTTTGTTTTTTTTTAGATTCCTTGGGATTTTCTATGTAGATAATTATGTCATCTGGAAATAGGGACCGTTTTATTTCCTCCTTTCCAATCCGTGCGCCTTTTATTTTCTTTTATTGCCTTATTGTGCTGGCTAGGCCTTCCAGTACTATGTTGAACAAGAGTGGTAAGAGTGAGCATCCTTGGGACTTCCCTGGTGGTCCAGTGGTTAAGACTCTGCGCTTCCACTGCAGGAGGCATGGGTTTGGTCCCTGGTCGGAGAACTAAGATCCCACAAGCCACAGGGGGAAAAAAAAGGAGTGAGTATCCTTGTCTTGTTCTTGAATTTAGGGAGAAAGCATTCAGTCTTTCAACATTAAGTATAATATTACCGGACAGTTTTTTATATAGATGCTCTTTATTGAGATGAGGAAGATCCCCTTTATTCCTAGTTTGCTCGGTGTTTTTATCACAAACAGGAAACAGATTTTGTCAAATGTTTGTTTTTGCACCAACTGATATGATCATGTGATTTTTCTTCTTTGGCCTGTTGATATGGTGGTTACACTGATTGATCTTTGAATATTTAATCAATTTACATATGTTTTAAATTCCTCTCAGCAGTGTTATAGTTGTCAAGGTAGAGATCTTACACATCTTTTATTAGGTTTATTCCTGTGCATTTGATGTTTTTGTCTGTAAATGGTATTACTTCTTTAATTTCATTTTCTAAATGTTTATTATTGGTATGTAGAAATAATTTTTTTTACATTTTTGATTTTGTATCCAGCAACTTGATAAATTTACTTAATAATTACAATAGTTTTTCTGTAGATTCTTTTTTATTTTCTAGGTACTGAATCACATTTCTGTGAATAAGGACAATTTTAGTTTTTTCTTCTTTTCTACTCTTTATTTTTATTTGTTTTACTTGATTTATTGCACTGGTTAGGATCTCCAGTACAAAACTGAATAAATGTGATAGTGGACATCCTTGATTTATTTATGAGATCAGTGGGAAAATATTGAATATTTCACCTTTGAGTAGGATTTCAATGATAGATTTTTGGGGGGGTTTTCCCCCATGTTCGAAATTCAGAACCATTAAAAAAATGTCCTTTAGCCCCATATAAATTATTAAGACCTGCTACTGTAAACTCAGAGGACAATTTTAAAAAATGACCAATAGAGAATAAGTAAAATAATTTACTTTTGATTATGATTGAGAATGTAGCACATGTTTAAAGTTTTTTAAGTATTTTAAATCAAAGTAAAATTTTCATAAAGATCCACATGTATATAATTATATATATAATTAGATGAATTATAATATACTCATATATCCAGTACCATAATCAAGATTTAAAACATTTTTATTTCTCCCTTGCCTCCTTTCAGGCACTACACACAGCATATAGACAACCATTGTTCTGATTTCTGTCATGGTTTTAGTTTTGTTTGTTCTAAATTTTCACTTACATGGAATTGTAGAGCATGTATTCTTTTATTTTTTGGCTTATTTGCTCAGCAAAATATTTTCAATGTACCATAAATACCATACATTTTTATTTATTCATCTATTTGATGAACATTTAAGCTATTTCTAGTTTGAAGGTATTATAAATAAAGCTACTATAAACATTTCCATACAAGTCCTTTTGTGAACCCAAATTTTAGTTTCTGGTGGGATAAAACCTAGGACAGGAACTGTTGAGTTATGATGGATTAAGTCTATGTTTAACTTTATAAGAAGCTTCAAAACAGTTTATCATACTGGTAGTGCTGTTTTCCATTACCACTAGCAATATATGAGTTCCAAATGTTCTGTATCCTCAACAACATTTGGTGTTAGTCTTTTTTAAATTTAGCTTTTTCTTTCTCCTTCTCCCTTTTTTGTAATAACCTCTTCATCAGATTAAGGAGGTTCTCCTCTATTCCTAATCTCCTCTGTGACTGTATCATTTATAGGTGTTAAATCTTATCAAATACTTTTTCTGCATTTATTGAGAAACATATAATTCTTCTCATTAATTTTAGTAATGTGGTGAATTATATTGGTTGATGTTTTAACAAATTTATTGAAGCACAATTTACATACCTTAAAATCACCAATTTTAAATGTACGGTTTGATGAGTTTTAGGAAACGTACACCGTTGTACAACCACTATAACAAACTATCACCCAAAATGTTTCCTTGCTCTCCCTTGCAGTTCATTCCTATTCTTATTCCAGCCTCTAAGCACCCTCTGAAATGCTTTCCGTCTGTGTAATTTTGTTATTTCTAGAAATTCTATATAAGTGAAATCATAAAATATGTGGCCTTTTGTGTCCTTTCCCACATGGCAATGAACTGAGGCCTCCTGCCAACAACCATGTAAGTAAGCCATCTTCAAAGCTGATTATCTGGTCTCCATCAAACCTCCAGATGACTGTAGCCTCAGGTAATATCTTGACTTCAACTCCATGAGAGACCCTGAGAGCTATCTGAGCAACTCTCAAACTCCCAATCCATACTATGAGATAATAAATATTTTTTGTTTCAACCATTAAATACTGAGGTAATTCATTATACAGCAATAGAAAAGTAATACACTTGCATTCCTGGTACAAGTCCAGTTGGTCATGATTATCCCTTTTACATAATCCTATATTCAATTTTCTATTATTTTACATAGAATTATTGTTTAGTTTCATGAAAGATAATGGTCTATAATTTTCCTATCTTGTAATGTCCTATTCAGTTTTTGGTATCAAAATTGTGCTGACTCATAAAATGAATTGGGAAATTCCCTTAACATTTTTATGACCCGAAAGAGTTTTTGGAAAACCTAGTACTTTTTCTTTATTACATATTTAGAGGAAATCAGGAATGAATACATTTAAATCTGAGGTTTTCTCTAGAGAAAGTTTAAAAATTACAAATAGAATTTCTTTTATAGATATGGAACTATTCAAGAATTTTTTCTTCTTATTTCAGTTTTGTTAACTTTTGTTTGTATAGGAATTTATCCATTTTATTCTGTCAAATTCATTGCCACAAAGTTATTCCTAATATCTTCTTATCTTTATGTTGTAGGATTTCTAGAATTCTTGATATTCATAATTAGTGCTCTCTTTATTCCATCAATCTTTCTATGGATTTATTGATTTTAATAATCTCAGCAAAGAAACTTAGACTTTGTTATATTTCTCTATTATCTGTTTACTTCCCGTTTTATTGATCTCTGCTTTTATCTTTATTATTGCCTTCTTTCTACTTTATTTAGGTTGATTTCTTATTCTTTTTCTAGACTCAAAAGTTGGGAGCGTTCATAATTTATTTTCAACCTTTCTCTTTTTTTGTAATACATATGTTTAACATTTAAAATTTCTCTCTAAGCACTGCTTTAGGTGTTTCCTACACATCTGTATATGTAGTATTTTTTTTGGCTATTATTCAATTTAAAATATTTTTCTAACATCCATTGTGATTTATTTTCTGATCCATGGGCTATTAAAAAGTGAGTGCTTAACTTTCAAATCTCTGGAGAGTTTCTAATAATCTTTTGTAAAATTGATTTATAGTTTAAATCAACTGTGTTCAGAGAATATATTTTATATTCTTGGTATTCAAAGTGTGATTCATGAGCCCAATAACATCAGTATCATTTGGGGACTTGTTGGAAATTAAAAATCTACATTTTTTCAAGATCCTGGTTGATATCTATGCTGACTAAAGTTTGAGAAGCACAGGGCTTCCCTGGTTGCGCAGTGGTTGAGAGTCCGACTGCCGATGCAGGGGACATGGGTTCGTGCCCCAGTCCGGGAAGATCCCACATGCCACGGAGCGGCTGGGCCCGTGAGCCATGGCTGCTGAGCCTGTGCGTCTGGAGCCTGTGCTCCACAACGGGAGAGGCTGCAACAGTGAGAGGCCTGCGTACCGCAAAAAAAAAAACAAAGTTTGAGAAGCACTACTCCGTATTATTTCAATCCTTTGAAGTGTGTTGAGGCTTGCTTTACAACTCATCTTATAGTCTATTTTGGTGTTCCACCTGTATTTGAAATAGTTCACATTATGCAGTGGTTCAGTGTGCTATTCTATAAATATTTATTAAGTCAGGATGGTTAATCATACATTTCAAATCTTTTATATCCTCATTGAGTTTTTGTCTCCTTATTCTATTAGTTCTTGAAAGAGGTCTGTTAAAATTTCCAACTATGTTTGTGTATTTCTTCTTTTAGTTCTATTAACTTTTGTTTATCTATTTTCAAATGTGAGCTTAGGTTCATGCATGTTTAGAGTTTTTTCATCTTCCTGTTCACCTTTTTATCATATGAAATTTCCTTTTTAACCTTTAGTAATATTTTTTTCCCTTAGAGTTCTATATATTATACACCTAGATTCCTTAGAGGGCTATATTTTATATATGTAGCTTTTTTTTGGATTAGTACTTGCATCTTATGTCTTTTTCCTTCTTTTTCTCTCAGTCTGTCTTAACTTTGTATTTAACAGTGTTTTCCTGAGACAACAGAAGCAAGAAGAACTACAATCCTGCACCCTGCAGAATGAAAACCATAATCATAAAAGTGTTTTTGTATAAACATAACTGGCCTTTTAAAAACATTTAGTCTTTTAGTATTTATCTTTTAATTAAAGTTTTCATCCATTTATATTTAATGTATATACTTAGTAATATAACTGAGTTTAAATCTACCATCCTTTTATTTATTTTCTGTTTGTCCATTCTATTTCTTTGTTTCTTCATTCCTCCTTTCTTGCCCTCTTTTGGATTAACAAGTTTTTTTTTAATTTAATTTTAATTTTTTGGCCACACCATAAAGAATGCAGGATCTTAGTTCCCCGACCAGGGATTGAACCCATGCCCCCTGCAGTGGAGGCATGGAATCTTAACCACTGGACTGCCAGGGAAGTTCCAAATTTTTTTTATTTGTAGTTTTATTCTCTATTAGCTTTTGAGTCATATCTTCTTTTATTATTCATTTAGTGGTTACCAAATAAATGACACTATGTCCCTTGACTTGTTAAAGTCTACTTAAATTAATACTTTGGCCACTTCCTGAACAATGCAGGAAGTTTACAACAGTTTAATTCTATTTATCTCCTTCTCATCTTTTTTTTCTTTTGTTCTTCTCTTTGGCCACCCTACATGGCTTGTGGGATCTTAGTTCCCCAACCAGAGATCAAACTTGGGACCCCAGCAGTGGAAGTGCAGAGTCCTAACCACTGGACCACCAGGGAATTCCCATATCTCTTTCTTATCTTTTATGTTATTGTTGTCACACATTTTATTACTACCTATATTTTAATATCTATGACATTATTTTTATTATCAGTAAAGGTTCATTTATATTATCTACATATTTATCCTTTCCCATGGTCTTTATTTCTTCCTTCAGTTTCATGCTTCAATCTGGGATCATTTTCATTCAGTCTGAGGAATTCTCTTGAGTCTTTCTTATAGTGCAAGTCTTCTGGTGACAAAGTTTTTCATCAGAAGCTTTGTTTGAAAAATTGTTTGTTTGAAGAATTTTACCTTAATTTTGAAGGATGAAATTCCAAGTTGGCAGATTTCTTTAAAATTTCAGTATTTTGAAGATATCATTCACTGTCTTCTGTCTTTCATAGTTTCTACTGAGAAGGTAACTGAGTTTTATTGTTTTACTTTGAGGGTAGCATGCCTTTTTGCCCTCTATTTGCTTATATTTTACTCTTTGCCTTTGATTTTAAGCAGTTTGTTTTTATTATTTATTTATTTATTTTACATGTATTGAGATATAATTTACGAATGAAATTGTAATTCAGCAGTTTGACTATAGATACAGCCTTCTTTATATTTATCCAACTTGGAGTTTGAAGAACTCTTTGAATTTGTGGTTTGATACATTTCATTAGGTTTGGAAATCTGGGGGTTAGTATATCTTCAAACATTCTTCTGTTCCTATTTCTTCTCCTCTCCTTCTGGAATTCCAATTATATATGTGTTAGATCTTCACATTGTATCCTATACTTATCTTACACTGTTTTATATAATATTCATTGTTTTTCCCACTCTGAATTTCAACCTGTATATTTTCACTTCCAGTTTATTAATCCTGTTTTTTGCTATGTTGTAATCTGCCCTTAAGCCCATCTCTTGAATTCTTAATTTCAGTTACAGTTTATTTTATACTTCTAGAAGTTCCATTTGACTTCTTAAAAATAGTTTTCAGTTATCTGTCAAATTTTTTAATTTTTTACACATGTTAGTATGGTTATTTAAAATGCTTGTTTGATAACTCCAATATCTAATTTACTCTGGATCTTTTTCTATTGTCTGTAGCAGCTCCCAGATAGGAGACCTCACCTCGTACACCCACCACTGACATTGCCTAACTGATATCCACATTTTAAAAGTATTATTTAATATGACACCAAAAGTGCAGGTACAAAAGTAAAAGTAGTTATATGGACTACTTCAAAATTGAAAACTGTGCGTCAAAGGACACAATCAACAGTGAAAAAGAAACCTAATGGAAAAAACATTTATAAATCATGTATCTGATAACAGGTTAATATCCAGAATATTTAAATAACTCCTAAAACTCAACAACAACACAAAACAACCTGACTGAAAGTGGACAAAGGACTTGAATAGACATTTTTCCAAAGATTTATAAATGGTCAACAAACACATGAAGAGATGCTAAACATAACTAATCATTAGGAAACTGCAATTAAAAGCTACAATGAGATACCATCTCACATGCATTAGGTTGGCTACTATTAAAAAAGCAGAAAATAAGAAATGTTGATGAAGATGTAGAGAAATTGGAACCCTTGTGCTCTGTTGATGGGAATATAGAATTGTACAGCTACTGGGGAAAACAGTATGGTGTTTAAAAATTGAACATAGAATTGCCATATGATCCAGCAATTTCACTTATGAGTATATACTCAAAAGAATTAAAAGCAAGGTCTCAAAGAGATATTTGTACACCCATATTCATAGCTGCATTATTCACAATAGCCAAAAGGTTGAAGCGATCCAAGTGTCCATCAACAGATGAATGGAAAACAAAATGTGGTATGTGCATACAATGGAATATTATTTAGCCTTAAAAAGGAAGGAAATTCTGGTATATGCTATCAAAACAACATAGATAGGCACTTCCCTTGTGGTCCAGTGGTTAAGAATCTGCCTTCCAATGCAGGGAACACAAGTTCAATCCCTGGTTGGAGAACTAAGATCCCACATGCCGCAGGGGCAACCAAGCCCATGTGCCACAATTACTGAGCCTGCATGCCACAACTACTGAGCCTTAGTGCTGCAACTACGGAGCCTGTGTGCTCTGGAACCCGCACACCACAATTAGAGAGCCCACATGCTTCTACTACTGAGCCCATGTGCCACAGCTAGAGAGAAGCCTGCATGCCACAACTAGAGAGAAGCCTGCATGCTGCAGCGAAGAATCCATGTGCCACAATGAAAGATCCCATGTGCCGCAACAAAGACCTGTCATAGCCATAAATAAATAAACAAACAAACAAACAAACAAAAAGCAACATAGATAAACTTTAATGGCATTATGCTAAGTGAAATGAGCCAGTTACAAGAAGACAAATACTGTGTAATTCCATTTATATGAAGTACTTAGAGTAGTCAAACTCATAGAGATAGAAAGTAGAATGGTGGTTGCCAGAGACTGGGGGAGGGAGGAGTGTGGAATGGAGACGTGTTGTTTAATGGATGTAGATTTTCAGTTTTGCAAGATGAAAAGGGTTCTGGAGATTGCACAACAATATAAATGCTTTTAACACTATTGAGCTGTATACTTTAAAATGGTTAAGATGGTAAATTTTATGTTGCATGTATTTTACAATTAAAATAATAAAAAATTTCAACTATTAAAAAAAGTATTGGCCTTTCTCACCTTCTGAGATGGCCCACACTCTGTCTGTGGAGGGTGTTTCTCTCTAAATAAATCTACTTCTTACCTATCACTTTGTCTCTCACTGAATTCTTTCTGTGATGAGACATCAAGAACTTGAGCTTCATTAAGTCCTGAAACGAGGTGTGTGATCTCAGTTGGGAAGACTGTGGGTTTTGGCCAGGTTCAAGTCCCAGCCGCATGAGTTCAAGTCTCATTCTGGGTTTTGGCTGGGTTCTAGTCCCGGCACATGGGTTCAAGTCCCAATCTGAGGTGCGTGGTTTCAGCTGGTGACCACGAAGGGACAGTGATAAGGTAAGAAAATGTTGAGAGTTAGGTCTTGGTCCTAAAGAGGCCCGTGGGGCACCACGAGCCAGGCATACTGGGGAGGACACTCTGCCCATGCCTGCTCATTTTAGACCGAGAGGGCAACTCCGTATACTTATGCACATCCAACAGCAGATCCAGGACAGAATTGTTAATCTCTATACTCTTCTCCTTGACTCTGAGGTTTTTCTCCTACATTCTTGCATTTTTATTCATTCCTGCTCTATTCCTTTCTCTGTTCTGTTAATCCCAGAAGACCTGTGTGACCACCAAGGTGTACTTTTTATTGCTTTTACTCCCTTCCCTCTAACTCTTACAAGTGCTGACCCTTTATTCCCAACTTATAGCTACACCAACTCCTGCTCATCATCAACACCATTGAGGACATCTTCTGTGCATTTCTTTGCGACTTTTGGGGCACTAACACCCGGTTGGGAGACTACCTTGGAAGGGATAACATCTAAAATCATAAGTGCAAACATTGACCAAATTGTGTGGTGGATTTTGACTTAAGGGTGGAATTTTGGATAGCTCAGGAGTTACAGACGTCACCTCAGGCTTGTCTGAAATGGGTCAGGCTGTATCAATCCCAACCAATACCCCTCTGGGCCATATACTCCAGGACTGGGAAAGAATTGGACAGTAGGAATTAAAAGGAAAACATTTAGTAGGTTATGTAATCAGGTTTGGCCACTATATGAGTTAGGAAATTTAAAATGGAGTGAAGTACCCTATGTTCAAATTTTCATGGCCTTGTATCTAGGCAATGGAACCCAAAAGGAATTTAAGGCGTGTGTAGCTTGGAGGGATAACTCTAGGAAGGACACAGAGCACATTTTAACTGACCCACCCTACAGGGCCATGGATCCCGAATGAATGTGAATCCCTCCTCCTCCGAGGTACAGGCCCTTTTGACTATGCATTTCATAACTTAGTCTGTCCCAGACATTAGGCACAAAATTCAGAAAGCAACTGTTGGTCCTCAGACTCCAATGAATGATTTGTTCCAATTGGCTTTTTAGGCTTTCAATAATAGGGATATGACCAAAAAGCCTGAATGCACCCAGAGAAATATGCAAAAGGCCCAAATGATTGCAGTGGCTTTGTCTGCTCAAAGACTGCCAAAGGGGAAGTTGGCTTTTCTGGGCTAATCTGGCCCTGGAAGACCACAAGGCCACAGGTACCAATACAAGGCCAGTGTACCCTGTGCGGACAAAAGGCACTGGGGGGAAGGTTGTGATTGATGTGCCCTTTGCAAACATCCAGGGCATTGGAAGAGGGAATGCCCCAGATGCCAGAGAGCAAAGGGGCCCCTTCAGCCATCGATGGTTTTGCAATCAGAAGACTGAAGGGGCCCAAGGCCAAAAGTGGCTCTGCCTAGAGATACCATCTACATAACTAATGTCTAACCTTGGGTGGTCATTGATGTGGTGGGCTACTTGATAGAATTTCTTATAGACACTGGTACAACCTTCTCTTAACCCAAAGGATTGGAAACCTTAGCAATCATAAAGGATACGTAATGGGGTTGTCAGGGAAGAGACAGGGGCACACTTAACCTGGGACCCCTTTTGTGCAAGATCAATGGCCAACTGTTTTTACATTCCTTTCTGTTTGTGCCTGACTGTCCCATCCCTTTAATGGGAGAGATTCATTAACTAAGCTAGGGGCCATTCTGTTTCTCGAGGGGCAAGGGAACACCCTCATCACCAAATGGTTCTAACAAAAAGCAAAAAGGAACAGATAAAATCTGAAGCTGAAACAGAAGCCTTAATAGACCCTAGAATGTGGAATATCGAGGTTCCAGGCTTGGCCAAAGATATCCAGCCGGTGATTATTAAGTAAAAAGGGTTATATTGTGTCTAAATATAAGGTACAAATTTCTTAAACCTAGGGAAGATCCTCAAAAATGTTTGTAACTAGATTACCAAAATAGGAGGCCACTGGTCTGACCAAACTGACCATAGCTGATATTCAGAGTCTGATAGGAATTTTAGAGGAGGCCTTCTCCCCTAAACTACATGAGGAAAAGTAAAACTTTCTAACATAGGTGAATGGGTACGTCAGCCCTTCAGTATCCTTGAGGTAACCACCCAATTCTTTGAAAAAGAAAACTGTCTTTGTTTTGCAAATGTAGTCTTTACAGGACCAGAGGTGTGGCTCCAAAAATAATCCAAAACCCACCAATCCTTTTACCACTCCCCAAACCTTCCCTATTTATCTTAAGAGGCTTGTAAATATTAAACAAAGGGGAAACAAAGTCATCCTAGGAGGCACTTACCCGTTCCTTTGAGATGCAAATATCCTACTTGGTCTTCTCAGGAATGCTTACCTCTGCCATCTTTTTAAACGCAAATTTTAAAAAGAGGGTATGTTTCCATTGAATTACTTAACAATGTATTCCTATAGTACAGCTAAGAGTTGCACACAAATCAATGGTTATTGTCAAAATATAAATAGGAGCACATCCACATACTTCCCTCCCTTTTATACATACCTCCTTCCTAATACTTTAATAGTTTAGATTGGATAATGAATCCTCTTAAAAGCATTATACTTTGTGTACTCTGTTGCTTTATGTCTCTTTTTTTTCCTTAAAGAATCAATTTTATTTATTTATTTATTTTTGGTTGTGTTAGGTCTTCATTGCTGCACGCAGGCTTTCTCTAGTTGCGGTGAGCTGGGGCTACTCTTCATTGCGGTGCGTGCGCTTCTCATTGCGGTGGTTTCTCTTGTGGAGCACAGGCTCTAGGCACGGGGGCTTCAGTAGTTGTGGCACATGCGCTTAGTAGTTGTGGCTCATGCGCTCTAGAATGCAGGCTCAGTAGTTGTGGTGCACAGGCTTAGTTGCTCCATGGAATGTGGGATGTTCCTGGACAAGAGCTTGAACCCGTATCCCCTGCATTGGCAGACAGATTCTTAACCACTGCGCCAGCAGGGAAGTCCCTATGTCTCATTTTTAATTGAACATTAAGGGAATGTAGTATTTTAATCATAACTCTGCCAATATCTTTATCTAGAGGCCTGTTGCTATTTTTGCCTTTTCTTAAATTTTTGTCGCCAAGAAAGGATTACATTTTTTTTTTCCTTCCAGATTGAGTTGATGTAGTGTATTTTTGGTTATCAAAATACTCATAGCTTTGGGACTTTGAAATGGTAAATATTCATGATGTGTGAAAAAGCATGATACATAACTGTATGATCTTAATTACATATAAATGGATGCTTAGTTGTGTTTAAATACACAAATGAGACCTAGAAGGACACATCAAATGGTAAACTGCTTGTGATGATGGATGACTTTGTTTTTGCTTCTTGTGTTCTTTGGTTTCCTATTATGCACGTGTTAACTTTTAAGAAATAAATGTTATTTTTAAAACCTTAAATAAAGATAAAAAGAGGGTAAAGTAATTTAGAATTTGACTTGCCAAGGATAAATAGAAATCTTAAGTGTCTTTTCTGTAAACACTAGTAAAAAGGGTTTAGCCATCTAGGCAGGTGACCTTGATTTGTTCCATCTGCTAGAAGCCCAATTTGAATCCAGCCCCTCATAACTGATGGCTTTTCTGTTGCACCTGACTCAGGGCTGAAATTTTGGAATGGGAACTATGAGGCCTCTGTGTTTGTTTGTGTGTTCCTGTGTACCTACATGTGCATTGTAGGTGTATGGTATTGCCAAGAATTAATTCACAAAAGAGCTCTACTTAATTGGCTTTTTAAAAATTAAGTGCTTATATAAATACTCGGAAATAAAAAACAATCTGGCCAAAATGAATTTCAGGTTCATGTCTTTGGGAAAGTATTCAGTACTAAACTGATATCTGGTATTGAAGGTGGCTTTAAGCTTGTTAATTTGATTAATATAGACATGTTAGAGTCATCAATGTCAAGTATAATATTTCTGTTGTACCTAGGTTTATTAGAGGTCAAATAAGACCTTATTCTGTTACAAATTTGTCAACAAGAAAAGTAACTCAATGTGAAAAAAACTTTTAAGAAAAGTAAATATGTGTTTTTAGTAAAAGGTGTGAAGAATGAAAAATACTGAAAAGAGTTTTGCATGATCAGGATTTTCTAAGACTGGATTGAATTTAGTTGGGTAAATGGATATTGTTAGTCTAAAACAAGACTGGATTTTTTTTCTCCCTCCAAAGTATTCTTGAAATGCTGATTTTGACAACAGATTGTATGAGTTTCTTTGCCTTTAAGTGACTTGTATTTGCTTTTAAGATCTTTTGTAACTTTGGTTAAGGAATAAGTATTGTCTCACAGTGACCTATGATCTTATTTGACCAAGTGTTTTAAAACTTTTTGAGGAACTTCCCAAATATCACATTTTAATTGTTTCTTTTGATTTCCAGCTAACTTTGGGGTACTTTAGAGGTCCCCTGAGGTATCTTAAAGAGAAATATTTAACTAGGATTATTTGGTAGGTTAAGTTAAATGTAATCATTCGTAATTCTGGTTATTGTAACCAAGTTTCTTTATCGGTTACACTGTAATCAGATGTTTAACCATGCCTTTTAAGTCTTTTGTCATTTATAGATATTTTTGTACTCTGATGCTGTTACAAAAAGTGCTTCATCATCAAGGAGATTCATAGAAAGGCTATGGAAACAATTACAACAGTTCCACACCAAGATGATGGCTCTGCAAGGATTCCAGCCCATACTGACTTAACAAGGAGCTTCCCTGCCCCTGGGGCCCCTAGATCAGGCATCCAGAGATTTTTACTCCCTGACAGGCAGGGTTGACACCCCTACTCAGCCTTGAAGCAGTTACAGAAGACAGACCATCGCCCTTCTGCTTCCCATAAGAACATGGGAGTAAAATCTCTGACAGGGGAATGAAACAGGAGGGAAGGGGGCAGGGCACAACCTTTGAAAGAATGACATAGCCCGAGGACATGACATAAACTGATTAGAACCAAATGGATCCAAGATGGCGGACAAGTCAACTTTTTCCACTAGACCTTGAACCTCAGTATCAGCAAGCTCACATCAACAAGCTAAATGACACACCCAGTGGCACCATGACAGTTCCAAGACTGACCATAAGGATCAAAGAGTGGGCGGTGGCCCAGTTCCTGGAAATGCCCGCCCCTTCCTAAAATAGCTGGAATACTCCTCTCACTCATTAGCCTATGAAATTACCCACTCCTATAAAAACTGACAACCCCTTACCCTGGTGCATTTCTCACCTTCTGAGATGGCCCACACTCTGTCTGTAGAGTGTGTTTCTCTCTAAATAAATCTACTTCTTACCTAAAAAAAAAAGTATTGGGGGACTTCCCTGGAGGTCCAGTGGTTAAGACTCCGTGCTTCAAATGCAGGGGGTGGGGGTTAAATCCCTGGTCAGGGAACTAGGATCCCACATGCCGTGTGGCACAGCCAAAAAAAAAAGAGATTGTTTAATATATTTGTTGCAACACAGTTGAGCTTTTCTTTGTAGAGACTTTTAGCACACACTAAACTGGAAGGTAATAACATGGTTTATAAAATCTATTAATGCTGTAAATTAATTGATAGAGGTTTTAATGTGAAATCATGCATTCTTGGATAAATCCAAATTAAGAAATTCAGTTTTGATAAAC
Source organism: Tursiops truncatus (assembly GCF_011762595.2). Classification (NCBI taxonomy): domain Eukaryota; kingdom Metazoa; phylum Chordata; class Mammalia; order Artiodactyla; family Delphinidae; genus Tursiops; species Tursiops truncatus. Next base: position 65,568,601 of record NC_047041.1, on the reverse strand, counting down.
ATCTGTATTCAACTTGCCAATTATTTTTAGGACTTTGGAGTCTAGATTTCTTGGCAAGATATGCCATAATTTTCTTTTCCTCTACCATCCTTGTCTAGTTTATGTATCGATGTTTTATTAGAATCAAAACAAATTGAGTGTCTTTTTCTCTTCTTTTGAAAGTTTATATAAAAGAAGGTTATCTCTCTTTTTAAAAGTTTGGTAAACTTCACTGATAACACATGGTGCTTTTTGAGAGATATTTGACTATTAATTCAATTTCTTAAAGAGCCAACAGTCTGTTTAGATTTTCTATTTCTTTTGGAGTCAATCTTGGTGATATGGTTTGCTGTATTTTTAATTTCATTTAAATTTTATTAGCATAAAGTTGTTCACTATATTCGCTTATGTTTTTTAAAAACTTATCTACTGAAACAAGCACTCTTCTGGTTATTATAAGTATCTAGTCAGAGTTTCAGAGTTCCAAAATAGTTAATTCAAGCAACTCTTTCCAGCTCAGCCGTTGCTTTGGTGAAGGGACCAACTGTTGGAGATTCCTACTTCACCATTTTGCATGAAGTCACTCTGATCTGGGCTGGCCTCGCCTTTAAGAAAAGCTGAAGCCAGGAACAAGCCTGTTTGGCAGTCTTCTTAAGTTTTACTTTCTCATTAGTATTTCTCGTAAGGCATATCTACTAGCAATAAAAAAAAAAAAGTTAGGTTTTGTTTATATAAGAATGTCTTACCTTCATTTTTGAAAGATAGTTTTTTATTATAAGATATTTGGTTACAGGTCTTTTTTTCTTAAAAAATTTTTTTTAGCACTCTGACTATGTCATTCCATTGTTTGATGGCCTCCACTGTTTATCATAAGAAGTCAACAATTAATCTTATTGGTGGGACTTCCCTGGCTGTCCAGTGGTTAAGACTCTGCACTTCCACTGCAGTGGGTGCGGGTTTGATCCCTGGTCAGGGGAATGAAGATCCCACGTGCTGCATGGTGCGGCCAAAAAATAATAAAATTTTTTTGAAAAGTCATATTGGTGTTGCCTAGTACATGGCAAGTAGTTCTTCTTTCCCTGTTTTCAAGATATTTCTCTTTTTCTTTTAACATTTTGGCTATGATATGACCATATATGTATCTCTTTGTGTTTATCTTACTTGGAGCATGTTGAGCTTCTTTGATGTATAGGTTAATGTTTACTAGCAAATTTTGGAAAATTTCAGCCATTAATTTTTCATATTTTTTCCTGTCCTTTTCTTTCCTTCCTCTCTGATACTCTCATTACATATGTGATGGTGCACTTAATGATATCGCACATTTTTCTGAGACTCTGTTTTCAAAAACATTTGCATAATTTCTGTTGCTGTATCTGCATATTAGTTGATTCTTTGTTCTGCCAACTCAAATCTACTACTGAGCTCCTCTAGTGGATTTGTCATTTTGGTTATTGTACTTTTCAACTGCAGAATCCCACTGATTCCTTTAAATAGTTTCTAGCTCTTTATTGATATTCCCTATTGATGAGACATGGTCATCATACTTTTCTTTAAGTTTTTTTTCCTTTAGCTCTTTGGACATATATGTAATAACTGTTTTCAAGTTTTGTCAGCTAATTCCACCAGCTGTGCCCCCTTTGAATGGCAGTTTTTGTTTTTTGTTTTTGTTTTTTTTTTTTTTTTGCAGTACGCGGGCCTCTCACTGTTGTGGCCTCTCCCGTTGCGGAGCGCAGGCTCAGCGGCCGTGGCTCACAGGCCCAGCCGCTCCGCGGCATGTGGGATCCTCCCGGACCGGGGCACGAACCCATGTCCCCTGCATCAGCAGGCGGGCTCTCAACCACTGCGCCACCAGGGAAGCCCTGAATGGCAGTTTTTAATGTCTGCATTTTTTCCTATGTAGGGGTCACACTTTCCTGTTTCTTTCCATATCTTATAGTTTTTTTTGTTGTTGCTGTTGAAAACTTGACATCTTAGATATTATATTGTGGCAGCTTGAATACTTATTGCCTCATTCCCAGGAAGTTGTTGTTGTTTATTTTCTTTGCTTGATTGTTTGCTTATTCCTTTAGTGACTTGTATGAACTAATTTTGTACAAAGTCTGTTTCTCCTGTAGTATGGAGCCTCTAATTTACCTACTCAATTTTCTCCTTTTGTTTTTATCCTTTAGCCTGGATACCTAAGAGTCACTCCTTGGTCAGCAGAAGTCACTTATTGGTCAAAGGTCATGCTTAAGCTCCCTTAGCCAGTTAGATTTTTTACATTTTACTGTTGTGTTTTGCAGTCTGCTATCACAATTCAAGATATTTACATTTTTGCACCGCATTCAGCCAGGGACTGGTAACTTGGATGTTCCTTCTCTAATCACTCCCGAGAGGGTGCAGTCTTGTGCATCACACATTCTTCCAGTTTGCCAGTGATGGGTGTGATTTCATTTTTAAGATTGGCTTCTTAGGCATTGTCTCTGCAGCAGAGTAGCTTATTGTTCCTGTGTTTGGTCATATGTGTACAGGCAGACCTCTCCTTTATTGCACTTTGCAGATACTGCATTCTTTTTACAAATTGAAGGTTTGTGGCAACCCTGCATTGTCAGATGATGGTTAACATTTTCTAACAATAAAGTGTTTTAAATTAAATTGTGCATGTTGTTTTTTAGACATAATTTTTTTTAGACATAGCATTAGAATGCAGTATATGTAAACATAACTTTTATATGTACTGGGAAACCAAAAAATTTGTGTGACTTATTTTATTGTGGTATTCAATCTATTGTGGTGGTCTGGAAACGAACCTGCAATATCTCCATGGTATGCCTGTATTTAATCCCCTTACTCTATTGAAGCTTCACCTTGTATTGATGGGTCTATATGTGGCTCAGGGAATGTTTTCAAGTCTGCCCCATGTCCTACTCTGACTGCTCCTGCATCGGTGCAGCCTTGCACATGCACACAGCCTTCCTGACTCCAGAGTTGACTGTGATCCCAGGAAGCTTCTTCTTGACTATCTCTTTCCCTGGTTCTCTCTATTAAACTTGTGTCTGCTTTATTATTTGATTTGTATAATGGAGCTACTGGCCTCCTCTTCATTGTTCTCCACCTAGTCTTCTTGGTTTTTGACAACCTTCTTAGGCAAGGAGTTCTCCACTCTGTTCCAGTCAGTCCCCTCAGGCAGACCTGCAGAGTTCTTCATCTTGTGGCCTACCTCTCCTCCCAGGCATAACCCTGTGCCACTGCATCTAACTGGGGGTGGAGACCAACTTTTATTTTGGTGATACTCCTGCTGTACAAGAGGAGACTGGGAATGGAGGGGAGGGAAGTAGCAATCCCTTATCTTCGTGGCTTGACTCTCCTAGCATGGAGACTCTGCTCTGTGAGTACATGGGGTGGGGGTGAGGGTGGGGGATGATTTGACTCCTAGTATTCTCAGCCTTTTATGCCTAGGGTAGAATTTCTATTCTATGAGTGGGGCTGAATGGAATAGAATAGAGCCTCTGCAATACAAGGTTGGAATGTGGTGTGGTGGTGGTGGATGAGAAGCCCCAGCAGCATTCCCCCTCTGGGTTGAACGTATAACCCCAGATTGGGGGTTGAGGGGAGACGTAGTCCTCACTTTCTTGGCTGCTTCTTGACAGCTCTTTCTGCCTGGAGTTGAATACCTAGGGTAGAGTTTCCATAACATGTAGATCAGAGTGTATAAAGGAGGGAGTGGTAGCTCACTATTCTTACCAAGACTTAGTAGATTTTCTTAAGTGAATGTTTCTCCATTTGCTGTATGTCTTTAAGACAATTTCCAGAGACTTTTTTTTTATGTTTCAATTTACATATTTTTTTTGATTTCATTTTTTTTTTTTAACATCTTTATTGGGGTATAATTGCTTTACAATGGTGTGCTAGTTTCTGCTTTATAACAAAGTGAATCAGTTATACATACACATATATTCCCATATCTCTTCCCTCTTGCGTCTCCTTCCAGAGACTTAATTGTTGTTTTCTTAAAATAATTTTCTCCAGTTACACTGATGTTTTGCTGGGAAGAGGGCCCACTGAGCTCCTTACTCCACCATTCTGGAAGTCCCACCCCCAAAATGATCTTTTAAAAATGTAAACCTAAATGATTTTCCTGCTCTGAAACTATTCCTCCTCTCTAACCTAAAGCAATTTAATGAATTTAATGATTCCCTATTACTTTTAGAATAAAATCTAAAATTCTCAATTTGGCCAACCTACATAATCTAGCCTGGCTCTCCAGCTTCAGTTTGAACTAATTTCTTTCTTACTCTTTTCCCACTGGCCACACAAGATCTCTCCCAGTTCCTCAAACATGCTAAGCTGTCTTCTGCCTCAGGACCTACCCACACAGCTTTCATGTGCTTGGAAAGCTGTGCCACTCTTTTTTTACCTGGCTAATTTCTACTCATGGTTCAGAATTCAGCCTAAGCCTCACACATCAGCAAAGTCCTCTCATTGTGTCCTGATGTGGGGAGATCCAGCGCCCCACTGAAACAGAGACCATCCCTTTCCACACCTGTAATATTTATTATTTTGAGTTATTTATTGTTTAATAATGTTTCCTTCTCCATTTGACTGTAAGCTCCCTGAGGGATTGTTTTCTATTGTGCCTTCCCAAGGAGCTCAACAAAGACTTGACTGATAGACCGATTGATCTACTGTGGAGCCTTTTAACATGGAGAACAGTGCTGAATTATCCTGTAATATAAGGTGGGGGAACAATACAATGCTTACTAATATTTATTATTTTACTTTTCATCTCTTCACAATTTATACAATTGTTCTACGGCAATTATGTTTTCCTCAAGGCATATAGATGCTTTTGGAGTTTGGATGACCAGTTCAAGCACCCTTAACTCAAAGAGACAGCAGTAGGATGCTTCTTCTAGTACCTCCAACACAGAGAACTTGCCTCTTCCCTCCTTTTCCCAGATCTGTCTCTGAAATCAAATGACACCCTGGCTGAGAAGAACTTGTGGAGGCCACCACAGGGAATATGCTGACTCATGTCTCCTTCCCATCCCCTTCTTTCTTTTGTGTCACGTAGAATTATAAAAACATGTTTGTCTTGTTTATTGGTACAAGTAGACACTTAATATATCCCTCTTTTCATTGCTTTTCCAGTACATAGGTAATTGTTTTAGTTTAGTTACGTAACAGTGAGATCTTAGAGTTCCTTCCATTGTTTTCTAGCTCTTGCCCAGTTATCTCTGGAAAATTCCTCAACAATAACCTTGGTTTCATTTGGCTGACAACCCCCAAAGTGGCCATGCTTATGCCAGTCAGTGCATAAATATTGTTGGTAGTTTACCTATATCAAGGAAAAGAAAAACAATACATTCAAAAATGAAATTACTCATAATTAAAGAAGTAGCATAACTCTCCAAGTGCCTTGACAGTGCCCAGAAGTCCCTTTTAGAATCTCTGCAAGGGAATTCCCTGGCAGTCCAGCGGTTAGGACTCCATGCTTCCATTGCAGGGGGCATGAGTTCGATCCCTGGTTGGGGAATTAAAATCCCACAAGCCACAAGGCGCGGCCCAAAATAAAAGAGAATCTCTGCAAATTTTGCCAAGATGGATTTTAAAATCTCTTTCTAAATAAACCCCAATAAATGTATTTTGAATGAATGAATAATACTCGCTTATAATCAAGACCTAGAAAAATAAGTAAAAAGAATTTTCTTATTGAATTTTGTTGCTTTCCTATTTTGTGTGTAGCCATAGCATGTCTCCTAACAGTATTCAGTGGGAAACGTACAGTATGTTGGCTTCAGTTTGTGTTTCTCCCTTCACTAGATTTTCCAGGGGTGGAGGGGCTTAACCCCTATGTGTGCAATTGTTTCTGCCTATGGGAAACAAGATCTGCGTTCCGAGCAACTGAGTTATAAGTGCCCTTTTGGAGTGCAACTGGCTCTGAATTGCAGAACCACCTATATTATACTCAGTACCAAAAAGGAGTAATGTATTTGTGCTTTCCGGGTTTTCTTTACTTCACCTTTTTGTTCTATTTCCATTTAAAACTATTATTAGCTTTAAAATAAAAGAAAAAAATATATAGATAAACATATCTTTTTGTTTTTCATTGCAGCTAACGAATGCCCTGGAATCAGAGCATAGATCAGTAATTTATAATTTTACCTATACTATATTATAGTTGAGAATTTGAACTCATAATGACAACACTTACTTAGGTAACCTAGGAAAATGAGAAAAAGAAAATAAGCATTAGCTTACAAGGTTGGGTTAGATTCCCTCAATTTGAAGTAGATAAAAAACAGAACAAATTAAAATAATTATTTAATGAAATACAGAAGTCAACTCCATTTTACTGAGTCATGTTTCTCTGTCATTCCATGGTTCCTTAGTTAATTGATTGTCACAGTGCTTAGCCTAGGGTAGGCAATTATCAAATGAATGAATGGATGATTGGATAAATAAATGAATGAATAAACAAATGATATCACCTGGATGTAGTTGAAGGGTTTGGAAAGTTTAGATAAAAGTTGATAGTTTCTCCAGATATTTGAAGGTCTTTTTGTTTTTTGGAAGATTCAATGAGTTGATGAGGCAGAGCAAACACTACAGAGGGCCTACTATGTGCATATTTGGCCCATTGGAAATAGAACCACTAAATAGTACAATCTTGCTCTGCTGCAAGTGAGGGGATTTGTAGAGAGGAAGTGAGGGGATTTGTAGAAAGGAAGCAATCTTCCTTCAGTCTTCCCAGGGGCTGGGAATTTGTCTGGAAGCTGAGTTTGCATAATTAGTGAGGAAGATACAGTGAAGCCACCTCTTGGCCCCATCACTTATATTGGTTAATATTTAATGCTCTACAAACCCACCCCGTCAATACCTTTACTTCTTAAGGCCACATAGATGATTTTGTTTATTATGAAAAAGGTCAGGAAGTTCCCAGGAAGAAAAAACGATGGAGATTAACATTTTGAGAACTTTTACCTTATATCCTATTTATAAGTGATCTTCCCCTACCTAAAAACCACTTGCTTAATAATTTCTTACCTTTAAGAGAATTTCTGAAGTAGTACAATGAGAGATAACCCTACTTTGTCTGATGTCTTGATTGGGTTTGTTTGGACCATGAAGTCACTACACATACAGGAACTGGAAGAGGTGACTTATAGCCACTGTCTCAGGAAAGCCGAGCCTTTGCTAAGGGTCTCTGGTGTGCCTCGTCCCAAAGTATCCAAATTAACTCGAGCTGTGGGAAGCAGGCTGATAGTTTCCTACTTCTGTTAATACCCCCAAGGTCCTGGGGAAGGCCTGCAATCCACCTGTTCCAAGTGAGAAAAGCAGGCAGGGAAACTGGGTGCTGGAAGCAGGGCCAGCAAGTCAAGGGCTGGCTCTGAGCCTGGGAGAATGTTCAGGGCAGGATCGGGAGGTCATGTCAGATAAGAGGGCAGGATCCCTAGTGCTCAGTGGGACGGACTGGCACTGGGCAGGAAGGGAGCCCTGCAGCCTAAATATTACCACATGGACTCTCTTAGTGTGAATCTTTCTCAAAGAACCTCCTGAGCCCTGGAGGATTCCAAACCTCCATGAAGAGGAAATTCACAGCCCTGGGGGCCTGGGCTCTTCTGTCAGGAGCCTTTTGCCCCCTAGCTAGCTGACAGGGCCCTAGGCTCCAGCCACCTTCCATTCATAGGGATGTCCTGATAGTCCTAAATGCCTGCCCTGCTGTTCCGGGCTCGGGGAGTGTGAGCCAAGGCAATGCATGGGTAATGAGATTTGCATCCACATTTTCCACACCCCATCTGGGGACACAAGGTCTGACAAACATGCGTGTGCTCGTGGGATTATGACCAGAATATGTGTAATCAGAGCTGCCCCAGAAACCTGGCATCTGTTGTAGCCAAAGCTTTGAGCAGTAGGGTCCCAGCTTCTATGGTCTTCACAACCCTAACAGCTGCCTTTGCTTTTGCTATTGTCCAAGGTAGGTTCATGTCAGGTGACATTCAGGTGACAGTGAGAATTTGGAGTGATGCCAGAGGCCCTAAGATACCCCTACTGGCTAATCATGCCTTGATGCAACCCCAGTTTCAATTAGGGTTCTCCACGAGGGTGCTTTTCAAAAGCAGTACTGGTAGCACAAGGCCATTTTTTGTCTTTTAGATTAGCAACATGGTTTTTTTTTTTTTTAAATGATAATACTAAAAAAAAAAAGAAAATGATAATACTGGCTTCGGTGAAGGATGAGGTTGAGATGGGTAGGAGTATACATTAACAGAACTTTTACGAAAAGGAGTTTGCCCCTTTGTATAAGGAGCCTTAAAAAATTAGACAGATTTCTAGACAGCTCTGTTATACATATCTGTCTCATAATGCACTTTGGCCCAGTATTTCTTTTTTTTTTTTTTTTGATGTTGCACAATTTTATTTATTTATTTTTTTCATTTTAACATCTTTATTGGAGTATAATTGCTTTACAATGGTATGTTAGTTTCAGCTTCACAACAAAATGAATCAGTTATATATATACATATGTTCCCATATCTCTTCCCGCTTGCGTCTCCCTCCCTCCCACCCTCCCTATCCCACCCCTCCAGGCGGTCACAAAGCACCGAGCTGATCTCCCTGTGCTATGCGGCTGCTTCCCACTAGCTATCTACCTTACGTTTGGTACTGTATATATGTCCATGCCTCTCTCTCGCTTTGTCACCGTTTACCCTTCCCCCTCCCCATAGCCTCAAGTCCATTCTCTAGTAAGTCTGTGTCTTTATTCCTGTTTCACCCCTAGGTTTTTCATGACATTTTTTTTTCTTAAATTCCATATATATGTGTTAGCATACGGTATTTGTCTCTCTCTTTCTGACTTACTTCACTCTGTATGACAGACTCTAGGTCTATCCACCTCATTACAAATAGCTCAATTTCGTTTCTTTTTATGGCTGAGTAATATTCCATTGTATATATGTGCCACATCTTCTTTATCCATTCATCCGATGATGGACACGTAGGTTGTTTCCATCTCCGGGCTGTTGTAAATAGAGCTGCAATGAACATTTTGGTACATGACTCTTTTTGAATTATTGTTTTCTCAGGGTATATGCCCAGTAGTGGGATTGCTGGGTCATATGGTAGTTCTATTTGTAGTTTTTTAAAGAACCTCCATACTGTTCTCCACAGTGGCTGTATCAATTTACATTCCCACCAATAGTGTAAGAGGGTTCCCTTTTCTCCACACCCTCTCCAGCATTTATTGTTTCTAGATTTTTTGATGATGGCCATTCTGACTGGTGTGAGATGATACCTCATTGTAGTTTTGATTTGCATTTCTCTAATGATTAGTGATGTTGAGCATCCTTTCATGTGTTTGTTGGCACTCTGTATATCTTCTTTGGAGAAATGTCTATTCAGGTCTTCTGCCCATTTTTGGATTGGGTTGTTTGTTTTTTTGTTATTAAGCTGCATGAGCTGCTTATAAATTTTGGAGATTAATCCTTTGTCAGTTGCTTCATTTGCAAATATTTTCTCCCATTCTGAGGGTTGTCTTTTGGTCTTGTTTATGGTTTCCTTTGCTGTGCAAAAGCTTTTAAGTTTCATTAGGTCCCATTTGTTTACTTTTGTTTTTATTTCCATTTCTCTAGGAGGTGGGTCAAAAAGGACCTTGCTGTGATTTATGTCATAGAGTGTCCTGCCTATGTTTTCCTCTAAGAGTTTGATAGTTTCTGGCCTTACATTTAGGTCTTTAATCCATTTTGAGCTTATTTTTGTGTATGGTGTTAGGGAGTGATCTAATCTCATACTTTTACATGTAGCTGTCCAGTTTTCCCAGGACCACTTATTGAAGAGGCTGTCCTTATAACAACCTCCTTTCAGGAAATGATCAGCTATATGAACACAGATTTGTGATGTTTATCCCAGTATTGCTAATGCCAAAATAATGGAAATTTACTTCAGTGTCTAATAATAGATGAATGATTAAATTAGTAACATTAAACTTATATAGTGGAATATCACGCCTCCACGAAAAATGATTCATAGTCAGTCCTCCATATCTGTGGAGATACCACAGATTCAACTAACTGCAGATGGAAAATATTTGAAAGAATTCCATAAAATTCCAAAAAGCAAAACTTGACTTTGCCTTGCACCAGTAACTATTTATACAGAATTTATGTTGTATTTACAACTATTTACATAGCATTTACATTGTATTAGGTATAATAAATAATTTAGAAATGATTTAAAGTATGCAGGAGGATGTGTGTAGGTTATATGGAAGTACTACATCACTTTATATGTGGGACTTGAGCATCTGTGGAGTTTGGTATCTGTAGGGATCCTGGAACGAATTCCCTGTGGATACAGAGAGTCCACTGTATTTAGAGAAAATATATGGTTCACAAGAAAGTAGGTATAAATTCTCTTAAATACAGGAAAAACTCTGATTTAATGTGGGCGGAGAACACTTAAGGACATGAATACCAGATGAGGATTATCAGGGCCATATAGGAGGCCCACATATTCCGCAAGTAGGAAGATAAATTCCACACCCTTCTTGGAAGATGATTGGTAACTTTTTTTTTTTAATTGACGTGTAGTTGATTTACAATGTTGTGTTAGTTTCAGGTATACAGCACAGTGATTCAGTTATACATGTACATACACAAACACACATACACATATATATATTCTTTTTCAGATTATTTTCCCTTATAGGTTATTATAAAATATTGAGTATAGTTCCCTGTGCTTTACAGTAAGTTATCTATTGTTGGTTATTTTATATATATATTGTGTATATGTTAATCCCAAACTCCTAATTTATCCTTCCCTGCCCCCCTTTCCCCTTTGATAATCATAAGTTTGTTTTCTGTGCCTTTGGATCTATTTCTGTTTTGCAAAAAAGTTCATTTGTATCTTTTGTTTTTTTGGGTTCTACATATAAGCTATATCATATGATATTTGTCTTTGGCTTTCTTCACTTAGTATGATAATCTCAAGGTCCATCCATGTTGCTAGAAATGGCAATATTTCATTCTTTTTTATGGCTAAGTAATATTACATTGTATATATATACCACCTCTTCTTTATCTATTCATCTGTCAATGGACATTTAGGTTGCTTCCATGTCTTGACTATTGTAACTTTTTTTTTTTTTTTGCGGTACGCGGGCCTCTCACTGTTGTGGCCTCTCCCATTGTGGAGCACAGGCTCCGGACATGCAGGCTCAGTGGCCATGGCTCACGGGCCTAGCCGCTCCGCGGCATGTGGGATCTTCCCGGACCAGGGCACGAACCCATGTCCCCTGCATCGGCAGGCGGACTCTCAACCACTACGCCACCAGGGAAGCCCCATGTCTTGACTATTGTAAATAGTGCTGCAATGAGTGGCAATTTCTATCAAATTTTAAAATACACAAACTTTGGGACCCAAGACTTCTACTTTTAAGAACTTATCCTGCAGATACATTTGCATTTGTGTCTCATGATATATGTACAAGGAGAGTTATTACAGTATTGTTTCAGTGGCAAAAGCTGGAAACAACTAAGTGCCTATCAATAGAGCATTGGGTAAATACAAGATGGCACAGTTATCAAAAGTAACATACTAGGGACTTCCCTAGCGGTCCAGTGGTTAAGACTCCAGACTTACAATGCAGTGGGGGGGACCTAAGATCCCACATGCTGTATGGCATGGCCAAAATTAAAAGAAAAAAAGTAGCATACTATGCAGCTGTTAAAAAGAATGAGGTACTTCATTTACCTCATGACTACTGTGGAACTTTGTGTATTAAATAAAACTCAATATAAGAAATGAAAAAAGTACAGCACAATAACTAATATACTACTAATGTGTGTGTGTGTATGTGTGTGTATGTGTGTGTGTGTGTGTGTTAATTTGTAGACTATCTATCTCAGAAAGGAGATAAAAAGCTGTTAATGATAATGGCTCCTGTGGGAAATAGGAATGAAGGGAAAACATATTATTCACTTTATGTTCTTTCATATTTTTCAAATTTTGTACAATGTAGATATATAACCCATTCCAAAATCAATAAATAAAAAATAAGAATAACATTTAAAAGTAAGAAAGAAGTAGAGGGTCTCCCTGGTGGCACAGTGGTTAAGAATCCACCTGCCAATGCAGGGGACACGGGTTTGAGCCCTGGTCCAGGAAGATCCCACATGCCACAGAGCAACTAAGCCTGTGCGCCACAACTACTGAGCCTGCGTGCCACAACTACTGAAGCCCATGTGCTTAGAGCCCATGCTCCGCAGCAAGAGAAGTCACCGCAGTGAGAAGACTGTGCACCTCAACAAAGAGTAGCTGCTGCTTGCCACAACTAGAGAAAGCCCGCACCCAGCGACAAAGACCCAGTGCAGACAAAAATAAATTAATTTAAAAAAAGAAAAGAAGTAGAAATAAATTTTAAAATTCCTGGGAAAATGCTCATAGAATAAAAATAAATGAAAAAAGAAACCCACAGTAAACCATATATATGGTATAATCCCATTTGTTGTTGTTGTTATTTTTTAAATATTCATTTATTTATTTGGTTGTACCAGGCCTTAGTTGCAGGAAGCAGGCTCCTTAGTTACAGCACATGGGCTCCTTAGTTGTGGCATGCGAACTCTTAGTTGCGGCATGCATGTAGGATCTAGTCCCTGACCAGGGATCAAACCTGGGCCCCCCTGCATTGGGAGCGTGGAGTCTTATCCACTACGCCACCAGGGAAGCCCCCCTCATTTGTTTTTAAAGTGGTGTACACAGAAAAAAGACAAAGAACAAATTTAAATGATGCTGAATGATACATAAAATAGTTTTTTCCTTAATATTTCTGTTTATTTTTCAGATTTTTCTATAATGACTACATGTATTATTTCTGTAAACAAAACAAAAAATAGGCAACTTATCTTTGGTTAGTGAGATTAAGGGAAACTTATCTTCTTAATTCTTTTTGTTATTTTTCCATAGTTTTTTTTTTTTTTTATTGTTTGTTTGTTTGGGTCTTTTTTTGGCCATGCCGTGTGGCTTGTGGGATCTCAGTTCCCCAACCAGGGATTGAACCTGGGCCACAGCAGTGAAAGGCTAGAATCCTAACCACTAGGCCACCAGGGAACTCCCCTGTGTTGTATTATTTTAAATATGGGGGAAAAAAAAGATTTAAAAACTCTAATCCAGGACTCTAGATCAGAGTTTCCATAATTCTTCTTGAGGCTCCTGAGCAGTGCCCTGCACAGTGAGAGGCATGTGTTCCTGGACATTCTCTGGCCAGGCTGGGCTCGGCCCCATGGTGACCACCACTGGTCCAGGAGAGAAGGGGAGAGCACTCTCTTTCTCAATGCTGGCTACCACCGTTTCCCAAGCAATGACCTCTCTGTTCAAGCAGCCACATTTACTGCTGCGGAGGGACCCTGGGAGTGAGGAGAAGTGGAATAGGGAGAGTTGGAAAGAGCCAGCAAGACAGAGGCCAAGGAAGAAAGCCAGGCACAGAGCAGCTTCTAGGCTGCAAACATCTGGGGCACAGTGTTCTAGGCTTCCTTGTTCTCCACGTTTGTTGAGGTTTCTTGAGTATCTCTGATGCTGGAAGTCTTTGCCTCCTCTATCCCGCCAGGCTCTGCTTGTCATTCCAGATAGACCATGAGCATCTACAGCTGTGAAATTCCTGGCACAGAACCTGGCATGCTGGAATAGCTGTTTTCCTAACAAGTGGTAGCCATATAAATGTAGTATGTTAAATTCAACAGTGTGAAAACAAAGAGCAGAAGGACAATTCCTGGGTGCTGAGATGAGACGGCTGCCATGTACTGTTGTCTATGTTGAATCCTGCCACATTTTCCATTCAAAAAGTAAACATTAATAATTTGCATATTTATTACAACAGTTTTTTTCTGAAAGGTGGCTTTGTTAAATTGTTTAACAAAGTTAGTATATTACGACAATTTTCAGACATAAGAAGAAAAGCGTCTTGAGAAAAAGGTGCCCTTTTCTCGTTGGTTGTGTGGTTCAGTGGCAGCTCTGTTAGCAAAAGCCGAATTTTAATTCAGGGGCCACTTCTTGCTCTTGTCCACAAACCAGCCCAATCTGCCTTGAAACTTCGAAAGGTGAGGGTGGGTGACTGGACAGTACTAAAAGGATAGTCTCAGATGCACATTTACAGATGCTGAGAAGGAGGTAGAACGTGCATAGGAGAGGTTGTCTGTTCTGTCCTCACGCTTGGATTTCTGGCTTCCCCAGTATGAGAACTGCATGCTGATGTGTGGATTTCAAAGCAATTATTGAGACCTAAGAGCTCTATTAAGCAGAAATTGCTGTCTGACTCGTGCAAGCTTCAGTGACTTGGTCGCTATGGTGTTTTAATCCTGACTCGTGGGCCCACACGCTCTCTTCCAGATTGCAGAGCATAGATTCTGTGATTGACCACATCTGACTGCTCATATCCTTGTACCGTGTGTGTGTGTGTGTGTGTGTGTGTGTGTGTGTGTGTGTAAGCATGTGTGCAAGCTCACTTATATGTATAATGAATGTACATTGGCTTCCCTCTAAAATTCTTATTGAAATAGCGATACAAATTACTTTTGGCCACATTCAGTTTTAAGATGGGAAAAACGAATTTGCTCTGCTGAAACAAATAGAGCAGAAACATGTCAGCAATATTGGGCTCTCATGTTTGGGGAGGTGTTTAATAAGGAGGGGCCCTAAGTCTGGGCATGGCCCCATGGTCTACCACACAAGGCCTCTATCTCTTTCTTCCCGCTCTGTTCTCCACCATCTCAACTGAGCGGAAAGAGCTTTGGGTAGAAAAAGCAGGAAGTCATTGAAAACCCTGGGTTCCCTTTGTACAATTATATCTCCTATAAGGAGATATCTGAGGGTCCTTTACTCTCAAAGCTCTTCTAGGGGTCACTCCCTAATGTCTTATTTGAGCAACCCAGACCCACTTGCTGAATTATGTATATTTTGTTGGTTACCGAATAGCTAAGAGGAAAAGGTGTATCAAACTCAGTATTTTAAAAATGAACGTATTAGTCACCTTCCCCATTTACCGCTACTTCTTCTCCCATGTTCCCTACCTTGGTGTGGTGGCTATGAGAGGGCACCTACCAGAACGTGAACTACAGGGAGTGTAATTGACCAAGGGCCCACTGTGCTCTGAAATCCTTCACTGTGTTTGGGCTGAGACCATGCTTCCCACGGGCTGCTGCCAGCAATGACTAAGCGTGGCCAGGATACTGAGGCAGATCCATTTCTGAGTGATGTGGGATAATTCTGAAGTTTGACAACTGACTTCAGCTCAAGGACTCCCTGACAGCCTTGCGAAATGTTCCATGACAGTCTAGGATGCTTCTACCCAAGCTTTCTTTCCTTACTCCAACACTTGGGGTCTCCTGCATTTGTGGTCTGATGGCTCTCCCAGTGGTTTGCAGCTCTGTCTCCATTTTCTTAAATGAAAATCTTTGCACACTTAATCCCATCTTGGCATGACTTTCTCAAGGACTCAGTTAACAAAAGTAGTACTGAGGGTGGGGTAATAATACTACCGGCTTCTTTCCATTCTGGGAGGACTAGTAGTTCATCCTCACAGGGATAGAGACTCATTCTGATTATGAGTTTGCCTTTCTTGCCTTTGGAAAATGATCAGGGGCTCACATTTGCCAGGGAACACAGCAAGGATCCTACGGAACTACCGGGCACTAATACTAAGACTCTCTTTCATCAAAAGACACCATTAAGAGATTGAAAAAAATCAAGTCTACACAATGGGAAAAGATGTTTGCAGTACATGCATCTGTTATAACTTGTGTACAGAGTATATGAATTCTTACAAGTCAATATGAAAAAAGCAGGTAACCTAATAGAAAAATAGGCAAAGGAGTTGAACAGTACTTCACAAAAGAGAGTATCCAATGGCAATAAACATTTGAAGAGATATTAAATTCCACTTGTTATTTGGGAAATGTAAATTAAAGCCTCAAGGTGATGCCACTAGAAATGGCCAAAATGAAAACACCAGACAGTACCAAGTGTTTACATGTGACTGGAGTGGAGTACCTAGAACTTTTACACTCTACTGGTGGACGTGTGTTTTGGAACAACTATCTGGGAAAATAGTTTGACAGTGTCTATGAAACTGTACATACACATTTCCTCTGACCAGCAATTCCATGCATACATAAGTTCAACAAAAGATGGAACTAGAATGTTCCCAGCAGCATTATTTATGGTACCAAAAACAAGTAATAACACAAATGTACACTGAGAGAAGAATAGGTAGATAAATTGTGTTTGTATGTTCATATAACAGAATACAGGGTTGAGGATGAATGAACTACTATTACATACAGCAACGTGGACACTCACAGACATTGTTAATGAAAGAAGACAGACTGTACAAAGCATATGGGATGATTCCACTTGTAAAGTGCTTAAAATCAAACTAAATTAGTCTAGACTGTTAGAAATCAGAATAGTGGTTATCTGTGTGGGGCGAGTAATGACTGGGGTGTTTCATGAGCTGATGCTAATTACACAGGTATGTTACTTTATCAAAATTCATCAAGTTGTACTAGAATTTGTACAACTTTTCAATGTGTATGTTTTGCTTCAATAAAACTTACCCCAAAAGTTAATTTTTTCCGCAATATTTTCATTATCAAAAATTTAGAAAATACAAAATAGAAAAATAAATATTGCAAAAGAATACCCACTTCAAGCATTTTAATCATTATCCTTTTGGCCTTTTCTCTATACACTCAAATGTCCTCTCCAGCCCTTCCTTCAGAAAAAATCAGGACCATGTTCTAGATTCTGTTTTGTAACTGCGTTTTGCAACTTCCACCATATATACAGTCAACACCTTTCCATGTCATTAGCATTCTTTTACCACATTTAAAGGGTTGCTAGTTGTCTACTGAATTGGAGTTCCATAGTCTATATACAAAGTCATTTTTCATGTTTAGGTTTTTTCTAATTTTTCAGCGTCATAAACAATAATATGTGGTGATCAGGACTTTCCTGGCAGTCCAGTGGTTGGGACTCCATGCTTCTGCTGCAAGGGGGCATGGGTTTGATCCCTGGTCAGGGAACTAAGATCCTAGTTCTGGACAGTGCAGCTCGGCCAAAAAAAAAAAAAAAAAAAAGTGATGATCATTCTCGTAGCTAAATCTTTGCCCTATATCCATGATTATTTCTTTAGACTCAAGTTCTAGGAGTTGGGTGTCTGCATATAAAGCGTTGTATACCCTTGAGGTTTAGACATCTCCTGGTTAATTTTTAACAGTGATGTAACAGTTTGCGCTGAGAGCGTGCTTTGGAATATGTTCCTATCAGGTGGTTCTTGGAATCCTGAGAGCAACAACAGCAATGACAATGTCAATAATTGCCATGGAGCCTATTATATCATTTCATTTATTTCCCACCAAAAATCTGGCTATGTGGGGACTAATAACTACCTTTTACGAATGAGGATACAGGTTCAGGAGAAGAACCATATTCAAGTTCTCTCAGTATTGAAAGCTGGATTCAAAGCCAGAGGTGTCCAACCCTAAAGCCCTCTGCCACTCCATAGCGCCTTCCGGGGAATGGTAAATCCTTTTGTTGAGCTACCAGGGAGTCCAGCTGGACCAGTGATTACTGTAAGCCACAATAGCAACACAATAATGATCATAGTGAGAGCTAATGCTCAATTGATGCTAATAGACTGATCGGGAAAGCAAGTGGGATTGAGACAGAAAAAGAGAATGAATCTGGAAGTGTGGGTGCATGTGGGGAGGAATTCTGACTCTTATGGAAGTTACCAGAAGATAAAAAATTGAAATCCCGTGTCAACCCACTTGTTGATGACATGTCACAAGGTTGTATAAGCCTCCTCAGCCACCAGGGCACCAGGCTGTTGGACTCATTCCCCTGGAGTAAGATTGATAAGCACATTCCACTAAGAACAGATGTAGCTGTGAGAGGCCAGAAGCCAGTTTACTAGAAGACACAGAGGGAGTGGAGAGGCTTGTGCAAGCTTTTTGATTGTGGCTCAGAGTTTTTGTGAAGGGCCAAAGAAGTGAGACTTTCTGGGGACGTTCCAGTGAAACTCTGATTCAAGCTGTATCCCTTTTTCCAGGAAGCTGTTAAGGCTGGTTACTCAGAAAAAGTAAGAAAACTCTGTGTGTGTGTGTGCGTGTGCGTGTGCGTGTGCGTGTGTGTGTGTGTGTGTGTGTGAGAGAGAGAGAGAGAGAGAGAGCGAGAGAGAGCGCAAGAGCAGCATGGGAGCATCCGTGAAAGAAGCTCTGCGATTGGCAAGTGACAAGTTTGGGGGAAACTGGATGTGTATGCCTATTGATAATTTGTTCTTAGTCCTTCTCCCTGCTGACTCAACATTTCAACACACAGTCTGCTTGTCAACTGATAGGGCAAGTTGCTTGGAAGCTACAGAAAAGAGAAGAGGCAACATGGGGAAGTGGGAGAGAAGGCTTTGGAATGCCACAGCTTCAATCCAAATTTAGCCACCGGTCAGATTAATGTAAGAGAACAATAGTTAACTTGTATTTCAGGATCTGTGCTAAGTACATCTTCTGTATCACTAAATTTTCAAAGCCACTCCACAGCAAAGTTTCTCCCATTGTCCCTGTTTTATAGATGAGGAAACCAAAGATCAGGAGGCTTAGGTAATTAATGGGAGATATCAAATTTGTTGAGAGGCATGTTTGAACTGAGGCCCATCTAAATCCAACATCCTACCCTTTTTAATGGTGTGACTTAGAGAGAATTTTGTAATCCAGGCCTCAGTGTCTATTCTTTAAAGTAGAAATAAATACCGCTGACCCAGGTCATTGTCTGGGGGCCTAAATTATGGTATTTTACACCAGGGTCTGGCACATAATAGGTCCTCAGTGAATGTTACTTTCTCTAGGGAGAGGACTTTCAGGACTTTGAGAAAGGGAGAGGGCATATAAAAAGCCAAACCAAACCAAAAAACCTGAAAAACATCTAGTGGCTTAGATGAGGCTAGATTGGACAGAGGGCAATACTATTAAAAAAAGAAGAAGGGGGCTTCCCTGGTGGCGCAGTGGTTGAGAGTCTGCCTGCTGATGCAGGGGACGTGGGTTCGTGCCCCGGTCCGGGAAGATCCCACATGCCGCAGAGCGGCTGGGCCCGTGAGCCATGGCCGCTGAGCCTGCGCGTCCGGAGCCTGTGCTCCACAACGGGAGAGGCCACAACAGTGAGAGGCCCGCGTACCGCAAAAAAACAAACAAACAAAAAAATTTTTTAAATAAAATAAAAAAAGAAGAAGGATTCAGATTCAACTGAGAGTACTAACAGGATGAAGAGCACAGGGCTCAGAACATCACATATACTGACTTAGCCACAAGCTTGTGGAGATGATGGTATTGCGTCTAACTGGCAAATGAAGGAATAATGTCCTAAAAGACTAGGTACCTTGTCCCAAGTCATGTTGCTGGGATTCTTTCCAAGGAGTGAACATGTCTTCTATGATTTTTTTTTGAGACAGAATGTGCATCCTGTGAAATTCACCTTTAGAAGTATACAATTTAGTGGGTTTTACTATATTCACAGAGAAGTGCAGCTATCACCACTGTATAACTATCTAATTCCAGAATATTTTCGTTGCCCCAAAGAGAATCTCCATTCTCATTAACAGTTACTCCCCATTCCTCCCTCCCTTGGATGCTGGCAACAAGTACTTTGCTTTATGTTTCTATGGGTTTTCCTTTTCTGGACATTTTATATAAATAGAATCATACAGGATGTGACCTTCTGTGTCTGGCTTCTTTCACTTAGCATTATGTGTCAAGGTTCGTTCATGTTGTAGCATAAATTAATATTTCATTTCTTTTTATGAGTCAGTAATAATCCACTGTATGGCTAGACCACATTTTGTTTATCCATTCATCAGTTGATGGAAGTTTTGGTGGTTTCCACTTTTTTGCTGAATAAAATTGCTATGAATATCTGTGTACATCTGTGTGGATATATGTTTTCAATTCTCTTGGGTATATACCTAGAAGTAAAATTGCTGAGTCATATGATAAATCTACGGTTAGCTTTTTGAGGAATTGCCAAACAGTTTTTCCAAAGTGGCTGCACCATTTTACATTCCCAACAGCAATATATGAGAAATCCAGTGTCTCCATATACTTGCCAACACTTGTTATTATCTGTCTTTTGATGATAGTCATCCTAGTGGATGTGAAGTGGTATCTCATTGTGGATTTGATTTGCATTTCCCTAATGACAAATGATGTTGAACGTCTGTTCATGTGATTGTTGGTGATTTGTATATATATATATTTTTTTTTTTCACATTTTAACAGCTTTACTGAGGTATAATTTGCATACCATGAAATTCACCAACTGTAAGTATACTATTCAAATGGTTTTAAGAACTTGATTGTTTCCTGATATAGGTGTTTAAAAGTATCCCTTTAATCCCTACTTTAGCTGCATCCCATAAATTTTGATATTAGGTTTTTATTTTTAAAAAGTTCAAAATATTTTCTAACTTTTCTTGGTTTTTACTGAAGTATAGTTGATTTACAATATTGTGTTAGTTTCAGGTGTACAGTAAAGTGATTCAGTTATACATATATATATTTTTTAAATTTTCAGATTATTTTACATTTATAGTTTATTACAAGATATTGAATATAGTTCCCTGGGCTATACAGGAGGTCCTTGTTGCTTATCTATCTTACGTATATTAGTTTGTATCTGTTAATCCCATACTCCTAATTTATCCCTCTCCCCTCCCTTCCTGGTTCAGTAACCATAAGTTTGTTTTCTATGTCTGTGAGTCTATTTCTATTTGGTATATAGAATCATTTGTATTATTTTTTAGATTCCTCAAATAAGTGATATCATATGGTATTTGTCTTTCTCTGTCTGACTTCACTTAGTGTGATATTCTCTAGGTCCATCCATGTTGCTGCAAATGGCAATATTTCATTCTTTTTTATGGGTGACTAATATTCCATTGTGTGTGTGTGTGTGTGTGTGTGTGTGTGTGTGTGTGTGTGTGTGTGTGTATTACACACACACCCCCCCCCCCACACATCTTCTTAAACTAATCATCTGTTGATGAGTGCTTGGGTTGCTTCCATGTCTTGGCTGTTGTAAATAGTACCGCTATGAAGATTGGAGTGCATGTATGTTTTCATATTAGAGTTTTCATCTTTTCTGGATATATGCCTAGAGTGGGATTGTTGGATCATATGGTAGCCTATTTTTAGTTTTTTAAGGAATCTCCATACTGTTTTCCATAGTGGCTGCACCAATTTACATTCCCACCAATACTTTTGGAGGGTTCCCTTTTCTCCACACCCTCTCCAGCATTTATTATTTGCAGACTTTTTCATGATAACCATTCTGACTGGTGTGAGGTGATACCTCATTGTAGTTTTGATTTGCATTTCTCTAATAATTAGTGATGATGAGCATCTTTTCATGTGCCTATTGGCCATCTGTATGTCTTCTTTGAAGAACTGTCTATTTAGGTCTTCTGCCCATTTTTTGATTGGGTTGTTTGGTTTTTTGACTGAGTTTTATGCATTGTTTGTATATTTTAGATACTAACCCCTTGTCAGTTGTATCATGTGCAAATATTTTTTCCCACTCTGTAGGTTTTTTGTTTTGTTTATGGTTTTCTTTGCTGTGCAAAATATTTTAAGTTTGATTAGGTCCCATTTGTTTATTTTTGCTTTTATTTCTTTTGATTTGGGAGACTGACCTAAGAAAATATTGCTATGATTTATGTCCAATAATGTTTTGCTTATGTTCTCTTCTAGGAGTTTTATGATGTCATGTCTTTCATTTAGGTCTCTAAACTATTTTGAGTTTATTTTTGTATATGGTATAAGGGAATGTTCTAATTTCATTTATTTACATGTAACTGTCCAGCTTTCCCAACATCACTTGCTAAGGAGACTGCCTTTTTCTCCATTGTATATTTTTGCCCCCTTTGTCATAGATTAATCGACCATAGGTGTGTGGGTTTATTTCTGGGCTCTTGATTCTGTTCCATTGCTCTATTTGTCTGTTTTTGTGCCAGTACCATGCTGTTTTGATTACTGTAGCTTTGTAGTATTGTCTGAAGTCAGGAAGGGTTGTGCCTCCAGCTTTGTTTTTTTCCCTCAGAATTGCTTTGGCAGTTCTGGATCTTTCATGTGTATATATATTTGGGAAGTGTCTTCAGCCACTTTTTTTTTTTTTTTTTTTTTTTGCGGTACGTGGGCCTCTCACTGTTGTGGGATCCTCCCGGACTGGGGCACAAACCCATGTCCCCTACATTGGCAGGAGGGCTCTCAACCACTGTGCCACCAGGGAAGCCCTTCAGCCACTTTTTAATTGGATTATTTGCTTTTTTTTTTTTTGAGATGTAAGAGTTTTTTATATATTCTAGACACTAGACACTTATCAAATATATGATTTGCAAATATTTTCTCCTATTCTGTTTCTCTTTTCATTTTCTTAATAGTGTCCTCTTATGCCTAAAAGCTTTTAATTTTGACAAAGTAGAATATATCTATTTTTCTTTTGTTACTTGTGCTTTTGATGTCATACCTAAGAATCTAGTGATAAGTCCAAGATCATGAAGCTTTACCCTTATGTTTTCTTCAAAGAGTGTCACAGTTTTAGCTCTGATATTTAGGTCTTTGCTCCATTTTGAGTTAGTTTTTGTATGACGTGAGGGAAGGACCCAACTTCATTCTTTTGCATGGGGGTGTTAAGTTGTCCCACACCATTTGTTGAAGAAATTATTCTTTCTCTGTTAAATGGTTTTGGCATCCTTGTCAAAAATCAATTGGCCAGGGCTTCCCTGGTGGCACAGTGGTTGAGAGTCCACCTGCCGATGCAAGGGACACGGGTTCGTGCCCCGGTCTGGGAGGATCCCACATGCCGCGGAGCTGCTGGGCCCGTGAGCCATGGCTGCTGAGCCTGTGCGTCCGGAGCCTGTGCCCCGCAACGGGAGAGGCCACAACGGTGAGAGGCCCGTGTACTGCCAAAAAAAAAAAAAAAAAAAAAAAAAAAAATCAATTGGCCATAGATGTATGGGTTTATTTCTAGACTTTACATTCTATTCTGTTGATCTGTATGTCTATTATAATGTCAGTACCACACTGTTTTGATTACTGTAAATTTTTAGTAAGTTTTGAAGGAAGTGTGATTCTTCTTACTGTGTTTTACTTTTTCAAGATTGTTTGCATTTTCATATGCATGTTAGGATCAGCTTCTGAAACTATACCAGCTGGAATTTTCAAAGAGATTGTGTTGAATATGTAGATCAATTTGGGGGAGTATTGTCATCTTAACAATGTTAAATAAACTTTTAAAACTTATTTTGTTGTTATGAGGTATAATTGACATATAATATTAGTTTCAGGTGTACAACATAGTGATTCAATATTTGTGTACATTGTGAAATGATCACCACAAGGTCTAGTTAACATCGGTCACCATGCATAGTTAGAAAACATTTTTTTCTTGTCATAAGAACTTTTAAGATTTACTCTCTAGGCAACTTTCAAATTTGTAATACAGTATTATTAACTACTGCGTTGGCCAAAAAGTTTGTTTGGGTTTTCTGTAAGAGCTTATGGAAAAAAAAACCGAACAAATTTTTGGCCAACCCAATATCATCATGCTGTATGTTACATCTCCATAAGTTATTTATTTTGTAACTGGAAGGTTGTGCCTTTTGTCCCCCTTCACCGATTTCTCCCATCTCCTACCCCTCCCCTTTGGCAACCACCAATATGATCTCTGTATCTATGAGCTTGTTTTTGTTTGTTTGTTTGTTTAGATTCCACATATAAGTGAGATCATACAGTATTTGTCTTTCTCTGCCTGACTCATTTCACTTAGCATAATGCCCTCAAGGTCTATCCATGTTGTCGCAAATGGCAAGATTTCATTTTTTATGGCTGTATAATATTCCTCTGTGTGTGTGTGTGTGTGTGTGTGTGTGTGTGTGTGTGTATGTGTGTGTGTGTGTGTGTGTATCACATTTTCTTTATCCATTCGTCCATCAATGATTGCTTTCATGTATTGATTATTGTAAATAATGCTGCAATGAACATGAGATGCATTATCTTTTCAAATTAGGGTTTTCCTTTTCTTCAGATAAATACTCAGCAGTGGAAGTGCTGGATCATATGGTAGTTCTATTTTTAATTTTTTGAGGGACCCTCATATTGTTTTCCATAGTAGCTGTATCAATTTATATTCCCATCAACAGTGCACAAAAGTTCCCTTTTCTCCACATCCCTGCTGACTCTTGTTCTTTCTTTCTTTTTTTGGCCACACCATGTGGCATGTGGGATCTTAGTTATCTGACCAGGGATTGAACCTGTGCTCCCTGGAGTGGAAGCGCAGAGCCCTAACCACTGCACCACCAGAGAATTCCCTTGTTATTTCTTGTTTTTTTGATAGTAGCCATTCTGACACATGTGGGGTGATATCTCATTGTGGTTTAGATTTGCATTTCCCCAATGATTAGTGATGGTGAGCATCTTTTCACGTACCTGTTAACCAACTATATGTTTTCTTTGGGAAAATATCTGTTCAGATCTTCTATCCATTTCTTAATTGGATTGTTTGGGTTTTTATTGAGTTTTATGAGTTCTTTATATATTTTGGATATTAACCCCTTATTAGATATTTGCAAATATATTTTCCCATTCCATAGATTGCCTTTTCATTTTGTTGATGGTTTCCTTTGCTGTGCAGAAGTTTTTAGTTTGATCTAGTTTCATTTGTTTATTTTTGCTTTTATTGCCTTTGCTTTTGGTATCAGACCCGAAAAATCATTTCAAGACGTATGTCAAGGAGCTTACTGCCTATGTTTTCTTCTGGGAGTTTTATGGTTTTAGGTCTTAAATTCAAATCTTCATTGGAAGTTAATTTTTGTGCATAGTGTAAGATCATGGTCCAGTTTCATTCTTCTGTATGTGGCTGTCCAGTTTTCCCAACACAATTTATTGAGGAGACTATTCTTTCCCTGTTGTCTATTATTGCCATAAATTAATTGACCATATAAAGTTTATTTCTGGGCGCTCTATTTTGTTTCAACAATCTGATGACTTTTTTTTCTTTTTCTTGCCTTGTACCTTGATTAGCTCCTTCACTACAATGCTGATTAGAAGTGGTGAGACAAATATCCCGATCTTGGTCCTGACCTTAGAGGCAAATCTGTCAGTCTTTCCCCATTAACTATGATGTTAGCTGTGAGTTTTTCATAGATGCCTTTAATCAGGTTGAGGAAGTTCCCATCTATTCCTACTTTGTTAAAAATTCTTATCATAAGAGAGTGTTGGATTTTGTCCATGCTTTCTCTGCATCTATTGAGATGATAATGTGGTTTTGTCCTTTATTTTATCAACATGGTGTATTACGTTGATTAATTTTCATATGTTGAATCACCCTTGAATTCCTGGGATAAATTTCACTTTGTAATGATGTATAATCCTTTTTATATGCTGCTAGATTTGGTTTGCCAGTGTGTTGTTCAGGATTTTTGCATCCATGTTCATAAGGGATATAGTTTTCTGTAGTTTCTTTCTTGAGAATTCCTTGTCTGGCCTTGGTATCAAGGTAATTCTGGCCTCAAAGAGTGAGTTAGAAAGTATTCATTCCTCTTCTATTATGTTTGAATTATTTATTTTTTCTTTCAAATATGTCAGTATATTGGACAGCCAGTAACAGAACTTTAGGGCTTCCCTGGTGGCGCAGTGGTTGAAAGTCCGCCTGCCGATGCAGGGGACACGGGTTCGTGCCCCTGTCCGGGAAGATCCCACATGCCGCGGAGCGACTGGGCCCGTGAGCCATGGCCGCTGGACCTGTGCGTCCGGAGCCTGTGCTCCGCAACGGGAGAGGCCACGGCAGTGAGAGGCCCACGTACCGCAAATAAAACCCCCAAAACAGAACTTTATTTTGGGCTGTGGTGTGGCAATACATGAAATGTAACTGGCACCCGGGTGTTTATCCTGGTAGATCAGATATCCCAAAATGCCAAAGGAGATGCCATCATAATGTAGAGGAGGCAAACTAAATACATAGGCCACACCCATGCAGTCAATGCATGTTCAGCCTGGTTAAACATAAACCTACCTTAGAAGACAATCCCAACACACGACCTCTTCCTGTTTGCAGACTATCTTTGGAATTTCCAACTAGAACTGCATCTCACTCCTTATTTGCTCCTCCCGGATTCTCTTGACCAAGGACCACGTAGTTTCTTCTCCCACTTCTCCACCAAGGAATAAATACACATATTTCTTGTTTGTGACTGTTTCCAGTCTAATTTTGTCTTTGTTCAAGCAATGCATATCAAAATAGCTCAAGGAACTCACCTTCTAGTTATCTCTTGCCCTACAAACACTTTCTTTCAAGAAGCTTTTCAGGGGAGTCCAAGTCTAAAATGTCTATGGAAGACCCACACAGTTTAATGTGTGTTGAGTAAGAGAAAAGTATGGTGTGTGCTAGATCACACTGTGAAGTCTTCACGGACCAGGCACAGAGTTGAGTTGAGCCTTGAAATATAAGAAAGACTCAGAGTGATTTAGAGGCGAGAAGGGTCATTCCAGCTTCAGGAAACAATGTGCGACGTTCCCAGCTCTCAGTGGAGATATATGCTGCATACATATAGCAATAAAGAGGTAATTTGATTGGAGCTGTGTATGGGAAATTTGGTAAGGTAGAGAACCATGCAGAGCATTTTTAGAATTTTGAATAGCTTTAGGGTTCTATTTCACCATTCTCCAAACTACAATTCTTACTACACTAGTATTCCTCTAAGTATTGTTTTAATTAAGGTATAATTGACATGTAACATTATATTAGTTTCAGGTGTACAGTGTAATGATTCAGTATTTGTATCATTTGAAAAATGATCACCACAATAAGTCTAGTTAATATCTATCACCATACATAGTTAGAGATTTATTTTGTTGTGATGAGAACTTTTAAGATCTACTCTCTTAGCAGCTTCCAAATATACAATACAGTATTATTAACTATAGTTACTCTCTAAGTATTAATAAATTTCTCCCAATGAATAAAAAATTAAGAGGTTCTGTGGTCAACTCCATCTAATGAATATTGTTAAAGTCCTTACAGAAGGATGTCTCAAAGCCTTCATTCAGTGAATATTTATGTAACTCTAATGGGGGAATGTAGTATCCAAAATTTTCCGACCTTATTTGGCCATAGAGTCCTATTTTGAAGAAGATTCAAGCAACATATTCAAGATAGAAAATGAAATACAGATTGTAAAATGTTGATCCAATCTAATCCTCTTACCTTTCCAATGTAGCCTTGAGGGAAGTGCTTCTTTAAGGTCACACATTAAGTCAGAGCCTGTACTGGGGCTAGAATCCAGGTCTTTGACTCTGGACAAATTATGGTGGGTCTTGGTTGCCAAGTGTATCAGTTAGGGCAAACACTAGATGCTGTAACAAACAAACCCAAAATTTCAGTGCGTTGACTCAACAGAAGTTTATTTTTCATTCATGTGTTAGTCTAGTGTGGGAGTTTGTGGTCAGAGGGCAGCTTGCTTCCCTGTGGCTAATCAGAAACCCAGGACCCTACAGTTAT
This sequence comes from Tursiops truncatus, assembly GCF_011762595.2. Classification (NCBI taxonomy): domain Eukaryota; kingdom Metazoa; phylum Chordata; class Mammalia; order Artiodactyla; family Delphinidae; genus Tursiops; species Tursiops truncatus. Next base: position 65,541,049 of record NC_047041.1, on the reverse strand, counting down.
GTGGCTCTGCCATCCCCTGGGGCCACAGAGTACATAGAGAAGCCTCATTTGCTTTATAAAGACCCTGGCCCAAGAGGAAGCATAATGCAATGGTTAAGAGTATGGACTCGAATTAGATGTCTTAAGCTGGAATTTCATCTCCGTGACTTATTAGCTGTGTTCCTCTGTATTATTCAACTACTCTGACCCTCAGTTTCTTTGTCTGTGAAATGGGGGCAGTAATAGAACTTTCCTTTCCACATAACAATAGAATTGTTATGTGCATTAAATGAGTTGATGTTTATCAAACACTTATCTATACCTGACACATATTATGCACTTTACAAGTGTTTTATAAATAATAGCAAAAACTATAGTAATAATAGCTCCTGCTTACATTCCACTAGCTGTATCTGGCTGTAAGGAGAGCTAGGCAGCCATTTCCCAGTGACAGCTCCACACTCTGAAAGGAGAAAGAGAACTTTCTGAATTTTTCATAGAGAACTAGCCATCTTTGCAAAAGCCAAGCATCAGAATTTTTGGAAATAAAGTTTTTCTTTTTTTTAACATCTTTATTGGGGTATAATTGTTTTACAATGGTGTGTTAGTTTCTGCTTTATAACAAGTGAGTCAGTTTTACATATACATATGTTCCCACATCTCTTCCCTCTTGCATCTCCCTCCCTCCCACCCTCCCTATCCCACCCCTCCAGGCGGTCACAAAGCACCAAGCTGATATCCCTGTGCTATGCGGCTGCTTCCCACTAGCTATCTATCTTACGTTTGGTAGTGTATATATGTCCATGCCTCTCTCTCGCTTTGTCACAGCTCCCCCTTCCCCCTCCCCATATCCTCAAGCCCGTTCTCCAGTAGGCCTGTGTCTTTATTCCTATCTTACCCCTAGGTTCTTCATGACATTTTTTTCCCTTAAATTCCATATATATGTGTTAGCATATGGTATTTGTCTTTCTCTTTCTGACTTACTTCACTCTGTATGACAGACTCTAGGTCTATCCACCTCATTACAAATAGCTCAATTTCGTTTCTTTTTATGGCTGAGTAATATTCCATTGTACATGTGTGCCACATCTTCTTTATCCATTCATCCGATGATGGGCACTTAGGTTGTTTCCATCTCTGGGCTATTGTAAATAGAGCTGCAATGAACATTTTGGTACATGACTCTTTTTGAATTATGGTTTTCTCAGGGTATATGCCCAGTAGTGAGATTGCTGGGTCATATGGTAGTTCTATTTGTAGTTTTTAAAGGAACCTTCATACTGTTCACCATAGTGGCTGTACCAATTCACATTCCCACCAGCAGTGCAAGAGTGTTCCCTTTTCTCCACACCCTCTCCAGCATTTATTGTTTCTAGATTTTTTGATGATGGCCATTCTGACTGGTGTGAGATGATATCTCATTGTAGTTTTGATTTGCGTTTCCCTAATGATTAATGATGTTGAACATTCTTTCATGTGTTTGTTGGCAGTCTGTGTATCTTCTTTGGAGAAATGTCTATTCAGGTCTTCTGCCCATTTTTGGATTGGGTTGTTTGTTTTTTTTTTATTGAGCTGCATGAGTTGCTTGTAAATTTTGGAAATTAATCCTTTGTCAGTTGTTTCATTTGCAAATATTTTCTCCCATTCTGAGGGTTGTCTTTTGGTCTTGTTTATGGTTTCCTTTGCTGTGCAAAAGCTTTTAAGTTTCATTAGGTCCCATTTGTTTATTTTTGTTTTTACTTCCATTTCTCTAGGAGGTGGGTCAAAAAGGATCTTGCTGTGATTTATGTCATAGAGTGTTCTGCCTATGTTTTCCTCTAAAAGTTTTATAGTTTCTGGCCTTACATTTAGGTCTTTAATCCATTTTGAGCTTATTTTTGTGTATGGTGTTAGGGAGTGATCTAATCTCATACTTTTACATGTACCTGTCCAGTTTTCCCAGCACCACTTATTGAAGAGGCCATCCTTTCTCCACTGTACATTCCTGCCTCCTTTATCAAAGATAAGGTGACCATATGTGCGTGGGTTTTCTCTGGGCTTTCTATCCTGTTCCATTGATCTATCTTTCTGTTTTTGTGCCAGTACATACTGTCTTGATTACTGTAGCTTTGTAGTATAGTCTGAAGTCAGGGAGCCTGATTCCTCCAGCTCCATTTGTCATTCTCAAGATTGCTTTGGCTATTCGGGGTCTTTTGTGTTTCGTACAAATTGTGAAATTTTTTGTTCTAGTTCTGTGAAAAATGCCAGTGGTAGTTTGATAGGGATTGCATTGAATCTGTAGATTGCTTTGTGTAGTAGAGTCATTTTCACAATGTTGATTCTTCCAATCCAAGAACATGGTATATCTCTCCATCTATTTGTATCATCTTTAATTTCTTTCATCAGTGTCTTATAATTTTCTGCATACAGGTCTTTTGTCTCCTTAAGTAGGTTTATTCCTAGATATTTTATTCTTTTTGTTGCAGTGGTAAATGGGAGTGTTTTCTTGATATCACTTTCAGATTTTTCATCATTAGTGTATAGGAATGCAAGAGATTTCTGTGCATTAATTTTGTATCCTGCAACTTTACCAAATTCTTGTTTAGCCCTAGTAGTTTTCTGGTAGCATCTTTAGGATTCTCTATATATAAGTATCATGTCATCTGCAAACAGTGACAGCTTTACTTCTTCTTTTCCGATTTGGATTCCTTTTATTTCCTTTTCTTCTCTGATTACTGTGGCTAAAACTTCCAAAACTATATTGAATAAGAGTGGGCAACCTAGTCTTGCTCCCGATCTTAGTGGAAATGCTTTCAGTTTTTCACCATTGAGGATGATGTTGGCTGTGGGTTTGTCATATATGGCCTTTATTATGTTGAGGAAAGTTCCCTCTATGCCCACTTTCTGCAGGGTTTTTATCATAAATGGGTGTTGAATTTTGTCAAAAGCTTTCTCTGCATCTATTGAGATGATCATATGGTTTTTCTCCTTCAATTTGTTAATATGGTGTATCACATTGATTGATTTGCGTATACTGAAGAATCCTTGAATCCCTGGAATAACCCCACTTGATCATGGTGTGTGATCCTTTTAATGTGCTGTTGGATTCTGTTTGCTAGTATTTTGTTGAGGATTTTTGCATCTGTGTTCATCAGTGATAGTGGCCTGTAGTTTTCTTTCTTTGTGACATCCTTGTCTGGTTTTGGTATCAAGGTGATGGTGGCCTCGTAGAATGAATTTGGGAGTGTTCCTCCCTCTGCTATATTTTGGAAGAGTTTGAGAAGGATAGGTGTTAGCTCTTCTCTAAATGTTTGATAGAATTCGCCTGTGAAGCCATCTGGTCCTGGGCTTTTGTTTGTTGGAAGATTTTTAATCACAGTTTCAATTTCAGTGCTTGTGATTGGTCTGTTCATATTTTCTATTTCTCCCTGATTCAGTCTTGGCAGGTTGTGCATTTCTAAGAATTTCTCCATTTCTTCCAGGTTGTCCATTTTATTGGCATAGAGTTGCTTGTAGTAATCTCTCATGATCTTTTGTATTTCTGCAGTGTCAGTTGTTACTTCTCCTTTTTCATTTCTAATTCTATTGATTTGAGTCTTCTCCCTTTTTTTCTTGATGAGTCTGGCTAATGGTTTACCTATTTTGTTTATCTTCTCAAAGAACCAGCTTTTAGTTTTATTGATCTTTGCTATTGTTTCCTTCATTTCTTTTTCATTTATTTCTGATCTGATTTTTATGATTTCTTTCCTTCTGCTAACTTTGGTTTTTTTTTGTTCTTCTTTCTCTAATTGCTTTAGGTGCAAGGTTAGGTTGTTTATTCCAGATGTTTCCTGTTTCTTAAGGTGGGCTTGTATTGCTATAAACTTCCCTCTTAGAACTGCTTTTCCTGCATCCCATAGGTTTTGGGTTGTCGTGTCTCCATTGTCATTTGTTTCTAGGTATTTTTTTATTTCCTCTTTGATTTCTTCAGTGGTCACTTCGTTATTAAGTAGTGTATTGTTTAGCCTCCATGTGTTTGTATTTTTTACAGATCTTTTCCTGTGATTGATATCTAGTCTTATGGAGTTGTGGTTGGAAAAGATACTTGATACAATTTCAATTGTCTTAAATTTACCAAGGCTTGATTTGTGACCCAAGATATGATCTATCCTGGAGAATGTTTCATGAGCACTTGAGAAAAATGTGTATTCTGTTGTTTTTGGATGGAGTGTCCTATAAATATCAATTAAGTCCATCTTGTTTACTGTATCATTTAAAGCTTGTGTTTCCTTATTTATTTTCATTTTGGATGATCTGTCCATTGGTGAAAGTGGGGTGTTAAAGTCCCCTACTATGAATGTGTTACTGTCGATTTCCCCTTTTATGGCTGTTAGTATTTGCCTTATGTATTGAGGTGCTCCTATGTTGGGTGCATAAATATTTACAGTTGTTATATCTTCTTCTTGGATCGATCCCTTGATCATTATGTAGTGTCCTTCTTTGTCTCTTGTAATAGTCTTTATTTTAAATTCTATTTTGTCTGATATGAGAATTGCTACTCCAGCTTTCTTTTGGTTTCCATTTACATGGAATATCTTTTTCCATCCCCTTACTTTCAGTCTGTATGTGTCTCTAGGTCTGAAGTGGGTCTCTTGTAGACAGCATATATATGGGTCTTGTTTTTGTATCCATTCAGCCAATCTGTGTCTTTTGGTGGGAGCATTTAGTCCATTTACATTTAAGGTAATTATCGATATGTATGTTCCTATTCCCATTTTCTAAATTGTTTTGGGTTCGTTATCGTAGGTCTTTTCCTTCTCTTGTGTTTCTTGCCTAGAGAAGTTCCTTTAGCATTTGTTGTAAAGCTGGTTTGGTGGTGCTGAACTCTCTCAGCTTTTGCTTGTCTGTAAAGGTTTTAATTTCTCCATCAAATCTGAATGAGATCCTTGCTGGATAGAGTAATCTTGATTGCAGGTTTTTCTCCTTCATCACTTTCAGTATGTTTTGCCACTCCCTTCTGGCTTGCAGAGTTTCTGCTGAGAGATCAGCTGTTAACCTTATGGGGATTCCCTTGTGTGTTATTTGTTGTTTTTCCCTTGCTTCTTTTAATATGCTTTCTCTGTATTTAATTTTTGACAGTTTGATTAATATGTGTCTTGGCGTATTTCTCCTTGGATTTATCCTGTATGGGACTCTCTGTGCTTCCTGGACTTGATTAACTATTTCCTTTCCCATATTAGGGAAGTTTTCAACTCTAATCTCTTCAAATATTTTCTCAGTCCCTTTCTTTTTCTCTTCTTCTTCTGGAACCCCTATAATTCGAATGTTGGTGCGTTTAATGTTGTCCCAGAGGTCTCTGAGACTGTCTTCAGTTCTTTTCATTATTTTTTCTTTATTCTGCTCTGCAGTAGTTATTTCCACTATTTTATCTTCCAGGTCACTTATCCGTTCTTCTGCCTCAGTTATTCTGCTATTGATCCCATCTAGAGTATTTTTCATTTGATTTATTGTGTTGTTCATCATTGTTTGTTTCATCTTTAGTTCTTTCAGGTCCTTGTTAAATGTTTCTTGCATTTTGTCTATTCTATTTCCAAGATTTTGGATCATCTTTACTATCATTATTCTGAATTCTTTTTCAGGTAGACTGCCTATTTCCTCTTCATTTGTTAGGTCTGGTACGTTTTTATCTTGCTCCTTCATCTGCTGTGTGTTTTTCTGTCTTCTCATTTTGCTTATCTTACTGTGTTTGGGGTCTCCTTTTTGCAGGCTGCAGGTTTGTAGTTCCCGTTGTTTTTGGTGTCTGTCCCCAGTGGCTAAGGTTGATTCAGTGGGTTGTGTAGGTTTCCTGGTGGAGGGGACTAGTGCCTGTGTTCTGGTGGATGAGGCTGGATCTTGTCTCTCTGGTGGGCAGGTCCACGTCTGGTGGTGTGTTTTGGGGTGTCTGTGGACTTATTATGTTTTTAGGCAGCCTCTCTGCTAATGGGTGGGGTTGTGTTCCTGTTTTGCTAGTTGTTTGACATAGGGTGTCCAGCACTGTAGCTTGCTGGTTGTTGAGTGAAGCTGGGTGCTGGTGTTGAGATGGAGATCTCTGGGAGATTTTCGCCATTTGATATTATGTGGAGTTGGGGGGTCTCCTGTTGACCAGTGTCCTGAAGTTGGCTCTCCCACCTCAGAGGCACAGCACTGACTCCTGGCTGCACCACCAAGAGGCTTTCATCCACACGACTCAGAATAAAAGGGAGAAAAAGTAGAGAGAAAGAATTAGTAGAAGTAGGAAGAAAGAAAGAAAGAAAGGAGGGAAGGAAGGAAGGAAGGAAGAAAGAAGAAAAGAAGGAAAGAAGGAAAGAAAGAAAGGAGGGAGGGAGGGATGGTGGGAGGAAGGAAGGAAGGAGGGAAGGAAGGACAAAAGAAAGAAAGAAAGAAGATAAAGTAAAATATAATGAAGTTATTACATTAAAAAAATAATTATTAAGAAAAAAATAAAAATAAAAAACGGACGGATAGAACCTTAGGACAAATGGTGGAAGCAAAGCTATACAGACAAAATCTCACACAGAAGCATACACATACACACTCACAAAAAGAGGAAAAGGGGAAAAAATCATAGATCTTGCTCTCGAAGTCCACCTCCTCAATTTGGGATGATTCGTTGTCTATTCATGTATTCCACAGATGCAGGTACATCAGGTTGATTTAGGAGCTTTAATCCGCTTCTTCTGAGGCTGCTGGGAGAGATTTCCCTTTCTCTTCTTTGTTCTCACAGCTCCCAGGGGCTCAGGTTTGGATTTGGCCCCGCCTCTGCGTGTAGGTCGCTGGAGGGCGTCTGTTTTTTGCTCAGACAGGACGGGGTTAAAGGAGCCGCTGATTCGGGGGCTCTGGCTCACTCAGGCTGGGGGGAGGGAGGGGCACGGAGTGCGGGGCGAGCCTGTGGCGGCAGAGGCCGGTGTGACGTTGCGCCAGCCTGAGGCCCGCCTTGCGTTCTCCCGGGGAAGTTGTCCCTGGATCCCGGGAACCTGGTAGTGGCGGGCTGCACAGGCTCCCCGGAAGAGGGGTGTGGATAGTGACCTGTGCTCGCACACAGGCCCCTTGGTGGTGGCAGTAGCAGCCTTAGCGTCTCCCGCCGGTCTCTGAGGTCCGCGCTTTTAGGCTGCGGCTCGCGCCCGTCTCTGGAGTTCCTTTAAGCAGCGCTCTTAATCCCCTCTCCTCACGCACCAGGAAACAAAGAGGGAAGAAAAAGTCTCTTGCCTTTTCGGCAGCTCCAGACCTTTTCCCGGACTCCCTCCCAGCTAGCCGTGGTGCACTAACCCCTTCAGGCTGTGTTCACGAAGCCAACCCCAGTCATCTCCCTGCGCTCTGACCAAAGCCCGAGCCCCAGCTCGCAGCCCCGCCCGCCCCGGCGGGCGAGCAGACAAGCCTCTTGGGCTGGTGAGTGCCGGTCGGCACCGATCCTCCGTGCGGGAATCTCCCCGCTTTGCCCTCCGCACCCCTGTTACTGTGCTCTCCTCCACGGCTCTGAAGCTCCCCCCTCCGCCACCCGCAGTCTCCGCCCGCAAAGGGGCCTCCTAGTGTGTGGAAACCTTTCCTCCTTCACGGCTCCCTCTCACTGGTGCAGGTCCTGTCCCTATCCTTTTGTCTCTGTTTATTCTTTTTTCTTTTGCCCTACCCAGATATGTGGGGAGTTTCTTGCCTTTTGGGAGGTCTGAGGTCTTCTGCCAGCGTTCAGTAGGTGTTCTGTAGGAGTTGTTCCACGTGTAGATGTATTTCTGGTGTATCTGTGGGGAGGAAGGTGATCTCCGCGTCTTACTCTTCCCCCGTCTTCCCCTCCGGTCTGTAAATCAAGTTTTTTGGGAACAAAGCCATGTTCGTTGTGTAGCCTTTTCTTTCTTTCTTTCTTTCTTTTTTTTTTTTTTAGTGATTTAATACCAAACATTAGCATTTGTATTTGAACCGGTAGATAATGGAAAATTTTAAAGATTTTGAGCAGAGAAGTAAAATAATAGCAAGAAGCCACTCCAGATATTTTTTTCTATCTCAAATATCTTTTCTATAAATTTTGAGTTGTGGAAGATAAAATTGTGTATATTATTCTAGACTATGAATATGTCTGACTGAGAATATGTGAATTTTCAATTGTTATGAGGAGTTAAAGATAAAACAGAACACCTGAATGGAATACTAAATAGTAGAAAAATGCCTTTTCACATACCTTATATTTATATAATTTGTATATTTGTGTATTCTACATACATTATACATACCAAGCAAAATGAATATACAGCTAGTACTGAAACTACTGAGGAGAGAAATTTTAAATTTTCCAGAGAGTAAAGAATGATAATAGGAAATTAATTGTAGAGAATCTTTATTGCTAATTTAATATGTATTTAAAAAACTAATGCTAATGGTGTGCTGAGGTAATTTATTTACTTTGTTGAAAGTTTTAATTTTGGTGGTCCTCACTTGACTTTTCCCATAAGGTTGCATGTTTCTTTTATTTAAATTCTCCTATTATAAAAGTATGAATTATTTGGGCTGTTGATAATATTCCATTTCTCTCTGTAAGCACATAATAAGATAGCATTTCCCTGCCCCTTTTGAAGTTAGGCATAGTCATGTGACTTGCCTTGGACAAAGAAAGGTGAGTGGCCACCACGGATGTCACTTCTAGGCAGAAGAGTTAAGTGTCAGTGTATAATTTGCCATGTTCTCTTCCTTCCTTCAGCTGTGGGGATTATGACCCATTACAGCCTTCCTCTACCCGGATCTGAGAGTTTACAAAGAGCACAGCCCCACTGCCAACCATCAATGAACATTCAGCATAAGCAAGAAATAAACTTTTGGTACAGTAAACCACTAGGACGTGGAGATAATGCACTTGCCATACCGTAACCTAACCAATCCTAACTGATGCAAAGAATATCAGGTTGGCAAAGTATGACTCTAGTTTTTTAGATAATATAATTGTGGTGTTCCACAGACATGGGTAGAGAGAAGAAGCACAGCCTGGATATGGGAACATATTGCTATAGACTGGATATCTGTGCCCTGCACCCCCCCCAAATTCATATGTTGAAACCTAATGTCTAATGTGATGGTATTGGGAGGTGGGGCTTTTGGGAGATGATTAGGTTGCGAGGATGGAGCCATCATGAATGAGATTAGTGCTCTTATAAAAGAGACCGCACAAAGCTCCCTAGTCCCCTTCCACCTTGTGAGGACACAGTGAGAGGATGGTCTTGTATGAACTGGGAAGCAGGGCCTCACCAGACACAGAACCTGACCATATGGACACCTTGATCAAAACATCCAGCCTTCAGAACTGTGAGAAATAGATTTCTGTTGTTTATAAGCCATTTAGTCTGAGGTATTTTGTCATAGTAACCTGAACGCACTAAGACACGTATGTTAAGTGACAAGGGCCTAAACTAGCTTACTATAGTGGGAACAAAGGACAATAAAGCATTAAATATAATAATAAAACAATAAACCTAAAAGCATTACTCATACCATGTTCTTAAACATCATGCTGTCTTCTGAGCCTCTGTCAGCCTCAGATACAGGAGTGACTTGTAGCTGCACTTGGCAATCATAACATCTTCCCAGGGAATGGCTTGACTTTGCCTCTGAATTATTTTTTAAAAACCTAAAGCTAATTATGTTTAATGTACTGGTACAGTTTGGTTATTGGTTTATTGGCTATTATCTAATTGACGGGATTTCTTCTTATCTCGCAAATTGAAATCTCTTTAACATGATAATTATTACTGAACAATACAGGATTCAATTTATTCTGAAAGTAATCACGTTGTAATATCAGGTTTGCTCTTTGCAATCAATGGAGATTGATTTTTTCATTATAACAGAAAGAAATACTAATTTTAGGAGCAACAATAGAAAGATAAGGTCCAATGGAGCCGTTATTGGTATAGGCAGCTGATTTCAGATCACTAGCTAGTACTGTTTGTTGAATCACAATAGACTGAGGTCCCAGGGCCTTTTGTGTAGATAAAGGTACTGATGAAAAGTACACACCTAACCTGAGGGAATTACTGAATAAGGCTTGTGCTTCCTAGATATCAGCTGAAGTACAGAACTGGTCCCATTGTCTTCTTGGTCTGTAGCTCATTATATCAGGAAAAAGCCTTCATAGAAAACGGACTCATCCAATATCCAATATCCAAGTTTAGTATAAGATCACTTATCATTTCCCCAGACCACTAATGGACATGTATTCGGGAAGGTATTCGTCCTTTTGTTGACGTGATATTTATTATTTAAAAAATTGCCGAGAGAACTGGGTTATGAAAGTCAATTCAGCAAATATTTACTGAACACCCACTTCTTCCACATATTGTAAACAAAAGCCCTCACTGCAGTGAATGTGCTTATCCTGGAAAGTGGGGGACAGGGAGTAGAAAAGATATAATTGATATGCCTACCTGGTTCTCCTGTATACATTAAGGTTTTCAAAATGCTGCTTTAGAATTCAATTGTCATATAACTTCATTTATATTTTAACTTTTTATTAATATCTAGTAGTTCAAGTCCTCCAATGTTGTTCTTTTTTCAAGTTTGTCTTGGCTCTTCTCAGCTTTTGCATTTTCATATAAATTTTAAAAACAGCTTGTCTATTTCTCCCAATAAAACATGGCTTATTTTTTGATCAGGAGTGTTCACAATTTATAGATCAATTTGGAGAGTATTGGTATCTTTAAACTATTATCTTCCATTCATGAAAATGGTATATCCTTCCACTTATTTAGATTTATTGTTATTTCTTTCAATTACATTATGTGGTTGTCAGTGTAGAGGTCTTGCATATCTTTCATTATATTTATTACTGGATACTTGAGGTTTTTTGATGCTCCTTTTAGAAGGCTGAAAAATGGCCCCCTAATGATGTCAGGTCCTAATCCTTGAAACCTGTAAATGTGACCTTATTTGGAAATGAGGTTTTGCAAATGTAATTAGGTTAAGGATTTTGAGGTGAGAAGATTGTCCTGGATTACCTGGATAAGCCCAAAATGCCACCACGGGTGGGTCATCCTTATGAGAAGCAGGGGAAGATTTGGCATTGGCACATAGGGGAGAAGGTCATATGAAGATGGAGCAGAGAGAAATCTGAAGATGCTGGTCTTGAAGATTGGAGTGATGTCACCACTAGTCCAAGAATGCCAACAGCCTCCAGAAGGCAGAAGAGGCAGGAACAGATTCTCTCCTAGAGCCTCTGGAGGGATGTGACCCTGCTGACATCTTGATTTTGTCCCAGTGAAACTGATTTTGGGCTTCTGGGCTCCAGACTGTAAGAAAATTAGCTTTTGGTGTTTCAACACACTTCTGGAGTTGGTAAGTGCCTCTAGGTTAACGGTACCCTAAGTTCCTGATACCTCCAAATTTCTGCTTTCTCCTGCATCTTTGTCCAGCAATTTTTAACTATCTTTTGGGTTCTTCAGTGACTCTGAGCAGATTAAAAAATTTTTAACAGTTCAGCAGAAGAGTGGTTATATAATCTAATTTCACATTACTCAATAACCTCACCTGCCCTTTTCTTGAGCATATTATAATTTTTTAAAGTACATTAATTTCCTGTATTGTTTCTAATTTCTCTATATTACTGTCTTTTTTTCTTCCTTCCTTTCTTCTTTTCTTTCTCCTGTTTCTTCATTTTGCATCAGTCTGTTATGTTAAAATATAAACTTTCTCCAGATGTCTAAGGAGACTTGTTTTTAAAAAACATATATTTGAAAAACAAGGCACTAAATGTTGTTTGGAGATTGTGTGTGTGTGTGTGTGTGTGTGTGAGAGAGAGAGAGAGAGAGAGAGAGAGAGAGAGAGAGAGAGATAGAGAGAGGTTGAAGGGGAAAGGCTGCAGTAGACTTCACTGATTAAAGGTAACCTGGCCATTTCCTTGAGGGGACATTAAAATGTCAGTATATGTAAGTCCTTTCTCTTGAGCAGGGGTATACTCCTAGCTTTGAAAGTCCTGGGACGTCTCACCAATCAGTTTGATGATTTTTCACTCCTTTCTTCAATAATCAGGCCAGTGCTTCCCCACTTCCTTGAGTTGTTCCCTGAGTTTAGAACACCTCAGCCAGGGGGTAGGGTCTGACCAGTTCCATTTCAGGTGTCCATTTCTGGCCCAGTAAACAGTGATCAGGGACTTAGTCACATAGTGTATAGAGCTGCCACTTTTGTACTGAGGTTAGGGTATTTTTCCAAGAGGATATTGAATGGGAGGGCATTATGAGCAAACTCTTTATAAAGCACATTTTTACATTTTGACTCACCATCCTTGAAGCACTTTTGCAAGTTCTGAAATCTTTATATTTCCAGAGAAACCACACCTCTTGGTTTGGATGAGTGGGAAATAATCAAGCTCGCTTGGGTAATCTTTCATAACCTGGGATACCTTCCACGTGATGGGATGTCCATCTACTCATGATGGTTAGTACCTGGGCTCTCTCAAAGCAATGTCATTGATGGGACATGCAGGGGCAATAATAAGATTATAGCAGAAACTTCCTTCATTCTTTAGGTGAATTCTGTTAGTTCCAAATTTAGATGAGGAGACTTGGGGATGAGCAGGGTCCTGCTATCTGCTCATATTCTTGGGTAGTAACTTGGTGTAATTGAACATGAGAGAATGAACTTCAGTAAAGAGACTTTCATTGGAGCCAGAGCCACTCTAGCTGTGTGACCTAGGGCATGTTATTCAAACTTGGAGTTTCAGCTTTCCCCTTTCTTTAAAATGGGAAAAATAAAGAATCCTTCTTATGCTCATAGTCTGTGAAACAGTAAACATGTTAAACATAGGGTAGTTTTTCTTACGCTCTTATGTTTTACATAATTCCAGTGACTTGAAGGCATCTTGCAAAGTTTTCACCCCCAAGAGAGAGCAATGTTGATTTCTCATCCTGTTCTGCAGGGGACCTTCCTGCATCAGGATACAGTTTCCAGGGAACCTGGGCCAGTGACAAGTTGGAGCATCATTCATTCAAGAGAGGAAATGGATGGTCTGAGGGAATGACTAGAGAGACAGGATCTTGTAGAAAAGGCAAATTAAAAGTTAGTCAATTTGTCAGTTTGAAGGAGCTGGGTCAAAAATGAGAAGCTCAGTTGTGTACAAATTGGACTAAAACTTGAAAAATCAATCTTGAGTGAAATTTTGAAGTAGGCTTGGAAGACAGAGTCTGGAGTAGGACTGGCCTGAGGACTCAAAGGCCAGGCCCTGAAATAAGATAGCCTTATGATTTTTATGTTTTCTATTTATTTTAGTAAAAAATCCAACATCTACATAAGAAGTGAAAAGTAAAAGCTCACCTCTCTCTTCCCCCTTTTAATCCTTTTTCTATGCATTTACACACATATAAGAATACTTTTTTACAGAAATGAGGTCAGTCTGCACATAGCATTATTTTTAACTTAGTAATATATTTTGGTCATTCATTCACTCAACAAATATTGATTGTGCACCATTTTAAGTGTTAGAGATGTAGTGGTAAACAAAACAGAAATTCCTATCCCAAAGATCTTTTCATATAGATACATGCCACTTATTTTTAACAGTGACAAAATTATTTTACAATTTAAGGGGCATCTATTGTTTTCTCTCAGTCTGAGTCTTGACTTTTCACCTCCAATAGTGCCATTCAAACAACAGCTTTTAACTTTGCTTAAGTCTAATTTGTTTTTAAAGGGAGGGGGGATCTCTCCCCTTATTATTATTATTTTTTAATTAATTTGTTTAATTAATTTATTTTTGGCTGTGTTGGGTCTTTGTTGCTATGAGCAGGCCTTCTCTAGTTGCGGCAAGCAGGGGCTACTCTTCATTGGCGGTGCGCGGGCTTCTCATTGAGGTGGCTTCTCTTGTTGCAGATCGTGGGCTCTAGGCACGCAGGCTTTAGTAGTTGTGTTACGCAGGCTCAGTAGTTGTGGCTCGCGGGCTCTAGAGCAGAGACTCAGTAGTTGTGGCACACGGACTTAGTTGCTCCGCGGCATGTGGGATCTTCCCGGACCAGGGCTCGAAACTGTGTCCCCTGCATTGGCAGATGGATTCTTAACCACTGTGCCACCAGGGAAGCCCTGCTTAAGTCTAATTTATATATTTGTTTCCTTTTATGACGAGTTCTTTTTTGGTGTTTAAGAAAACCTTTGCCTATTCCAAAGCTGTAAGGATTTTATCATGTTTCTTCTAGAAGTTTCATGTTATATCTATCCCTTGATTAGGACTTGGCCTGGTCTGAATCACAAAGATTGGTCAAGAAATGGGCAGCCATAGCTCCAACTATTACATGAGATACTCTTTACATTTTGGGGTAGTGAATTTTGTGGGATAAAAGCCTGAGCTGCTGTTGGCTATCTCTACTGCCTGAGCATGAAGTGTATGCAGAAGAAGACTGCAGAGACAAGAGATGAAAAGAAGCAGGTTCCTGACAACATTCTTTGGATACCTGGATCCCACTGGACCTGAAGCCATATGTCCTTGTGTCTTTCAGTTACATCAGCTGGTAAGCCCCCATTTTGGCCTCTGGGAGTTTGAGTTGTGTTTATTTCAACTACACTTAAAATTTAGGTGACTAATGAACAATGTAAGGAGGTAGCGTCATGTATTTAATCAGTCCTCTATGGATGGACATTTAAGTTGCTCCAGATTTTAGCTATTATGAGCCATGAAACCCTGGGGGCTCCGCAGAGGAGGAGAATGGAGGAAAAATTTGGATAAATGTCTGGGAGGAATGTTCTGAGGGAGATGCAGTAGATTTCAAAAGAAGAATAAAGCCAGCCTGCCTAGCTGTGACAAGGAAAAGGGACTGTGACATCAGACTCTTCAGGAGAGGATTGGAGACCCCTGCCCAGGAGCAAAGGAGTGGCCGGGAAGAAACAAGGCTATTCCACATGCCTCAGCACCTGTGCCAAGTGAGGAGAGAAGGCAGAAGGAGAAGCCCGCTGCCATTGTGTGTGCTTGGATCGTGGTCTTGGTTTCAGCTCTCTCCACAGATCTCTTCCTGCTCACACACAGCCATCTGTGGAGGTGACTCATTCTGAAACACAGGGTCTTTTTGTGACCTTGAACATAATCTTGAATATAAATAATCATTTGAATAACTTTAAAGTCTGGAAGACAAAATATGTGATGAAGACATTATTATTGTTATTGTTATTATTATTATTATTACTACTACTAAGGCACATTTGAAAAGTAAGAGACTATACTGGAGATAAAACTGCTTCAGCAGAAACTTTGGAGTCAGAAAGATCTCAACAACTCTACTGGCCTAAAAGTTTGGGCAAGTGACTTCTTATGTCTCCATTTCTTAGTCTATAAAATGAGGAAAACAAACACTTCCTTCATGTAATTGTTGTGAGGATTAAATGAGGTAATTTTTAGCAGCATAACCCAGGGAACAGAGCCAATGAATGGTAATAGAGATTATTAATAAACAAAGGTTCAGAAAAGTAGAGACACGTCCACATTCTCATAACCAGGGAGAGTTCAAAACAGTCTTGAATCCATGAGTTTTGACCCTTGTTCTTCCCACTACACTACACAGCTTCTGAAGTGACTATTGAAAGGATGAATGGGGAAAATGCTGACTATCTTAGCCGGTGAAGGGAGAGTGTAGAGATAATAGTATGTTTCCTGATTTTTTTCGTTCAGCGTTGGACAGTTTTCCTTTCTCAGGTATTCTGCGAATACTGGTCTATTTACAGTGAGGTCCTTTCGGGCACAGACATAGGGCCACCGCAAGATTTCTTACTGGGATGATGACCTCAGCAGAGTGGTCCAACTTCCCAGAGCTCCTGGACTAGGCTCCCCCTAGCGGCCGCTGCGGGACGTGCGCACGCCAACTGGGACAGGAGGCCTTGGGCCCACAGAGGGGAGGGGTCATTTACCAAGAGCAGGCAGGACAAACACTTCACAGAACGTACCCAGCTGTGATGCAGTGCTTCCCCACGGGAAATACATTTACATTCTGCTCTGGGGGTTCCAGGGCCAAGAGGCTCAACAGTGGTAGGGGGCAGAGCTGAGATCCTGCAGGAGAAATGTGAGTGAGAATCGGGGTGAGGAGGACAGAGACTTTCATGACCCAGCGAAATCTTGAGTAGCTCACTCAAGACCCTCCGGGCTGGGGTGTTTGGCCAATTGGCTGAGGGAACATTCTCGTCCAATCTGGACTTGCCTCTGGGGAACCCCCTCCAGAAGCTCTGTGCCTATTCTTGGTCTGCATGCAGGGGAACTCCTGTCTTTGAGAACTCTGTCTGTAATAGATTTTGGTGGAAGTCTGTACTAATTTAATACCCAGGACACCCTAGGAGCTAGATTCTTTTATTATCCTTGTCTTGAGACGAGGAGACTGTGATTCAGAGACCCTATCTCTCCTGCCAAGGATCACACACCCATGGAATGGGAAAGTTGGCATACAAGCTCAAGGCTGAGAGCTTCAAAGGCTGTTTTCTTTCTACCAGGCTACCCTGCACTGGACACTGTAATTATTTGTTACCTACAGACACCATCAATCATAGAACTTAAGAAAAACTTGGAATCGCAGCAGAGAGGAAAAGCCTTCTTATCCACAGTTGGACTTGTATCTCCTTTCCCTGCTTCTTACCCATCTTCCTCCCTCCGGATGGTCTGTCCTACAAGCCTTCCTTTTATCTAAGAACCACTGCCAAGCCACAATTTCCTGTGTTTTGTTTTATTATCCAGGGAAGAAAGTAGTGTCTGCCAGCCTGATCTGTGACTCGGGGCCATAATTACTTCTGGACTGTTTGGGTCCAAAAGGCTGGCTAAACAGCTCCAAGAAATACCACAGCCTTCCTGTTCTTTCATCTCCTGGTGGAAGTTAAATACAAGAGAATGAATATTATTAGAACACTAATAGTATTATATGTTGAATTTACCTACATATAAATATTTATAAGTATATAAGTGTATTATATGTATATATATATATGTGTATATATATGTACTTACTTCTCTGTGTATATATTTACTGTGTGTTATCAAACACAACTGTTTGATATAGATGTCAGTACTCTCGCTATATAGATGAGGAAACTGAAAATCTGAGAGGTAAAGTAATCTGTCCGAAGTCACATCTCTGGGATATAAGGGCTGAGATTTGAACCCAGTTGGTCTGAATATCAGTCTATAATCTATTTCCTGTATCACACTTCCTTGTTGTTTAGTTTCTTTTTTTTTCCTTTTTAAGTCAACTCTAGTTAGATCTAATTAACTTACAATAAAATGCCCTCATTTTGCAGAAATAGAGACACAGATGTAGAGAAAAAACGTACGGACACCAAGGGGGGAGAGTGGCGACGGGGGTGGTGGTGGTGGGATGAATTGGGAGATTGGGATTGACATGTATACACTAATATGTATAAAATGGATAACTAATAAGAACCTGCTGTATAAAAAAATAAATAAAATAAAATTCAAAAATCCAAAAAAAAATGCCCTCATTTTGAATGTACAATTTGATGAGTTTTGACAAATGTATACACCCTTGTAATTACCACCACAATAAAAATATAAATATTTCCATTGTGCTCAAAAGTTCCCTTGTGTCCCTTAGGGCAGTGGTCCCCACCCTGTTTGGCACCAGGGACCGGTTTCATGGAAGACAATTTTTTCACGGACGGGGGTGGAGGGGATGGTTCAGGTGATAATGCCAGCAATGGGGAACGGCAGAGGAAGCTTCGTTCATTCGCCCGCCTCTCACCTCCTGCTGTGTGGCCCAGGCTGCGGCCAGGGGCTTGGGGACACCTGCCTCAGGGGTCAATTCCACCCCAGGTAACCACTAACCTGATTTCTCTAGAACTTCATGTAAATAGACTCATACAATATGAACACTTTGGGGTTTGGGTTCTTTTGCTTAACATTTATCCATGTTGTTGCATATATCAGTAGTTTGTTTCTTTTTATTGCTGAGTAGTATTCCATTGGGTCAATATACAACAGTTTCTTCATTTATCCACCATTCCTCCTGATAGACATTTGTGTGGTTTCCAGTTTTGAGCTATTATGAAAAATGCTGCTGTGAACATTTGTGTATACTTCTTTGTTTGACATAAGTTTTTATTCCTCTTGAGTAAAACCCTATGAATGGAATTTCTGGGCTTCATGCAATGTGTTTAACTTTTTAAGAAACTGACAAAATGTTTTTCAAAGTGGTACCAGTTTACACTCTCACCAGCACTGCTGGGGTTTCAGTTGTTTTACATCCTCATCAACATTGTGTCCTCACGTGGCAGAAAGGGAGAACTCTTGTCTCTTCATCCCCTTAAAGGGCACTAATCTCATTCGTGAGGGCTTTACCCTTATGAGATAATCACCCTCCAAAGGCCTCACCTCCAAATACCATCACATTGGGATTAGGCTTCAATATATGAATTTTAGGAAGACACAAATATTTAATCCATAACAGTATTTAGGTATAAATGCAATTTTTAAATAAAATATAGATCTATTCATATTTTCTATTTCTTCTTGAGTCAGTTTTGGTAAGTTGTATTCTTTTAGGGAATTTGTCCATTTCATCTAAGTTGTCACATTTGTTGACCTTATGTTGTTCATAGTAGTATTCTTTTAGTATCTACAGTATCTAAAGTGATGTTCCTTCTTTCATTCCTAAACTGTCACTTTGTGTCTACTCTCTTTTATTCTTGAGAAGTCTTGCTAGAGTTTTTTTCAATTCTATTGATCATTTCAGAAATGGTTTTACTGTTTCTCCCCTTCTACATATTTTGGGTTTAATTTACTTTTTCTAGCTTCTTAAGGTGGATGCTTAAGTCATTAACCCCACTCTCTGCCTCTCTGTTGATTCAGAGTTTATATTTTGTCTGCTTGATCTTTCATAGCCAGTGTTGGGCAAATATTTTCCCCATTATTGTTTATTCTGTTATTATTATGGAACATGTCTTGTTTTCTCTATTCTAATATAATCTGTTTTGATAGGTCAGGTAGATAGAACAATACTTTATTCTTTGCATCCTGCACAAATATTAACATAGTGTTCTGCATGTACTAGGTGCTTAATAAATAATTATTAAAATAACAAATAATATTTTAGTGTGTTTCCATGCACCGGACATATATATATATGCAGAGTGCACATTATAGGGATTGGCCTTAATATTCCAGTTTGGTCATCAAAAATCAGCTCAGACATCATTTATTCTTGGAAAGAGTCTCCATTGGTGGAGAGCATCACTCTCTCATTCAATTTTCTTTATCTTGTGTGTACTTCTATTGTTACACTTACGTTGTATCATAATATTTAAAAAATTAGTTTATAAGTATATCTCTCCTACTCTAGTCTTATTTTTTTTGACAACAGGGCCCTTGTCTTGTTCCTCAGTGCCTAGTACAATGCTTGACATACAGAAATCATTCAATAAATATTTGTTGTGTGAATGAGAGAACAAAAATGCCTTTCTCTGCCTCTGAATTCTGGTGAAGCATTCAGAACATATGTAACAACCATGTGTTCTGTTGTGCTATATTTCAGAGAATAAACACACAGGCCTATTGTGGTTTTGAAATGCATTTTAAATGGAAAAACGTTCAGCATGTGTTGTAGTAACTGCTCTCACTCAAAGCAGAGTCCGGAACCAATCAACACCTAGGACCCAACAGCAAGTGGACAACACCATCATCCTCCCCCACCCTTTCATTTGTCCTGGAAGAAAATTACTAGTTTAAACCAAACTAACCTCTCCCATCTTTGTTCCCAGAGATGAGGACTGTTTCACAAAGAAAGGAGGGTCTGCATCTCCACTGCTTGAGAAATACTGCATTCAGAGCAATTATATAATAGGAAATGTCCCTAAACTCCAGCCAGATCAATTTGTTCCCCCTCCCCAGGGCTATTATCACAGTGCCCTTGCCAAAGCTCTCAACAAGTCTTCATAATCTCTTACATGCTTGGTTCTCTGTGGAGTTTTCCAAGCACTTTCCTATCCATTATCTTTTCTAATCATCACAACAGCTGCTATATGTTCCAGAGGGCACTGAATAAAGGAAAAGAAATCCGGCTGTGGATCCAGACAGCACTGATTCCATTTCTGCTCTGCCACTTACTGGTGTGTGGAAGGGGGCAGATCTCTTCATCTCCTTGAGCCTCAGTTTTCTCATTTGTAAAATGGGAGTAATAATACTTACCTCACAGCCTTCTTGTGATGGTTAGAGCTAATGGGTATAACCCATGTGGCATGGTGTTTGGCACATGATAGGTGCTTGATAAGTGGTAGTTATGGGACTTTAAGAATCCACTTGCCAGTGCAGGGGACACAGGTTCGAGCCCTGGTCAGGGAAGATCCCACATGCCGTGGAGCACCTAAGCCCGTGTGCCACAACTACTGAGCCTGTGCTCTAGAGCCTGTGAGCCACAACTACTGAGCCCATGTGCCACAACTACTGAAGCCTGCATGCCTAGAGCCCCTGCTCCACAACAAGAGAAGCCACCGCAATGAGAAGCCTGCGCACCACAATGAAGAGTAGCCCCTGCTCGCAGCAACTAGAGAAAGCCCGCATGCAGCAATGAAGACCAAACACAGCCCCCCAAAATAAATAAATTAATTAAAAAAATAATAAATTAACTCATAAAAAAATAAGTGGTAGTTATTATTTTCATGTTCTGTAAATGTTGCAGTTATTTCGGGTTCTTGTAGTAATTCTGGGTGAGATTAAATCAGGTGCAGTAAAACAATGCTAATGGGCATCAGATATGCTGCCAGCTTACTGCTTCTCAGCACAACAGCTTCTAAAGGCAAGAATAGAAAGAACTTAAACAAACAAACACACACAAAAGCAAAAACCCGTCCCCCAACACTAAATGGAACAGAGGGAGGCCCTGTAACTTAAACATTGCTAGAGTGCAACTGAATCCATCCTGGAATCTGTGTAAGACCTTGTGCTGAAAGTCGTTGCTTTGAAGAAGTTGGTATTAGTTAATCTGTTTCTATGAGTATCATTTAACACAAACCCAGCTGGCAGCTACTCTGTGCTAGATTCTAAGGTTAGAGAGAGAAATGAAATAATTCAGTAACTGAATTAATCTTTGCTCTCCAACAGAAGGCTGTACAAAGAACACAGAGAATGGACTCACTAACTCTGGGAGAATCGGGAAAGGCTCCACAGCAGATCCTGGAAGGGTAGGTTGGGTTTTCCTCAGATGGGGCCAACACTGAGTCTTAAAGGTATGATGAGATTTTGTGAAGTTCAGCCGTGGGGAGCAGGGAAGTTACAGGGATTAGCTTGGCATGGTTGTCAAGTGTTTGCTCTAGAGTTAACCAGAACTGAGTAAGAATCCATGCTCTGTCATTGATGAGCTGTGGAACCTTGGATAAGTTGGCTCAGTGCTTGTGTTTCACAACTTAAACTAGAGACACCAATAATTCCTACTCTGGGGATTTTAAAAGATTACAAATACTTTCCCATCTTCCCCATATAAATTTGAATAACTGAAAGGGCAGAAATTAGAGGGATGGATATCAAAATGTTGCTTTACTACTAATAAGACTGTTTGAAAACTTGGATGTTTTAGAAATGATGTGTTTCCTAGTCCTGTACCTCAACATCAAACACACTCACTAGGCACAGGAAGACACGGAAATACGGGCCTCTCTCCTGGGGCAGATCTACTCCACTCAGCTCACGGTGAGACTCAGCAGCAGAACAAAGCGCATCCTTTCTCTAGGAGGCAGATCGAAGAGTGGTCCTGGATGCGGCTGAGCCAGATGTGTCTAGTTCCTTCTTCATAACAAGCCAATGAGGTGAGTGACTGTCCCCAGGGAGACTGAAGAGGTGAGCAAGAGGCCAAGAGTTTTATTCTAATGGAGATCCTTCCATGTGGAAACATGAAACCAGAGGACGAGAGGTTGCTTCCAACACCTACAGCAAAGTATTTTTGTGAGGATGAAATATGAGGTAATACACACAAAATACTAAGCACAGTGCCTGGCACATAGTAAACACTCAACCCATGTTAGCCTTTATTGTTGTTGTTGTTATAACAGCAGATTAGCAGGCCCCAGTGTATTGTCTGATATCCTTCCATTAAAATATCCACGAAGTTATGCAAAAAGACAAACACTGGAGGCTAAAGGGAAGACCATAAGCCAAAGTCTGTGGGGGAATTCCTTCCAGCTATACTGTTGGTAAAGGTACACATCCTAGACTAACTACATTCTCCTTTAGAAAGCATGGAGCCCCCTTTGGAGAAGGAGTCTAAAGTGACCCCAAATATCAGCAAACCTTGTGCAGCTACATCCCTTCTGCATCTGGGGTTTATCTTTTGAACTTGATAGAACTGGTCCTATCCTCTCAATTCCATAAATACCACTCCACACATAGAGAGAAGCTAGTAGTGATGGAGGCAGAGGCAGGAAAAAGGATGTGGTCTTTTATGCTCTGACAAGAGAACTAACAAATGCATCTGACCCAAACGTCAGAGGGAAGGGAGAGCTTACCTCAGTCTTCCTTAGCCAAGTGAGACAAATTACCCGCCCGGCCCAGGACTAGGGACCATGTATATCATACCTACTCTAAGTGTGGATCTTAGAGAAGTATGCTCCAGCACCCAAGTGCACAGGGAGAGAAACCAAGGAGATCCCATGGCCTCTACCTGTTGGCAAAAGTTGAGCCTTGTTAAAAGATAAGTCAAAAGGAACCCTATAAAAATTACTGTAGCATAAAAGAAATGGAAAATTATTGTCTAGGCTCAGAAGAAAATCTTTACTCTAGAAATTACTTACTATGTAACGTGATAAAGATAATTAACACAGCTGTATGGTATAAATTAAAGTTAAGAGAGTAAATCCTAAGAGTTCTCATCAAAAGGAAAAAATCCGTATATTTTTCTATTTCTTTAATGTTGTATCTATATCAGATGATGGATGTTCACTAAGCCTATTGTGGTAATCATTTCATGATGTAGGTAAGTCAAATCATTATGTTGTACACCTTAAACTTATACAGTGCTGTGCGTCAATTATATCTCAATAAAACTGGAACAAAATAGTAAAAAAAAAAAAAGTAAAAATTACCTACTAGAGGAGTCAGAAAAGTTTTTGGAAGACATTTGCTAGCTCTTTCCAGCAAGATGCAGGCAGTCATGTTCTCTCTGAAGAAGGATAAGTGAGCTTTATCAGCAATGGTTTGAAATAAAAAGGAAGCTTGCAATTCAACTCCAAAAGCAGGATTAATAATATCAATTTGGACATGATTTTATAAAATTGAACTGTTCCTGAAGAAAAGATTAGAACAAATAAAAAAGGATAAAAATCTAAGTCTTAATAGAAGAAACTATTCTTTATTGGGAGAAAAGGGCAGTGTTTGGAGAACAATAGGATTTGGTATGTTCCAGGTGATATTAATATATATTCCTAATGACCTATTTTGAATTTTAAGGAAAACAAAAGATTCTGTAAGAATCCATGCCCCAAACAAAAATAGAACAACCCAGATTATCTACAGAGGAACAAAAATCAGACTTCTCTTTGGCAACACTGAATAACTTAAAACAATAAAGCAATGTCTGTGTAGTTTTGAAGGAAAAAAATGTGAAACAAGTATTGGTCAGAGAAACCAAGAGAGAGGTGAGTCTAAAATAATTCAAGAATATTAAATTGTAGTATAAAGGGGTAGGTAGTAAGCATTGAAAACAAGTGAACATGCGAACATAAAAACTTAACTGTGTCAGTTAGGTCCTGCCAGAGACCATCTAGGCATTTCAAACAGAGGGAATTTAGTACAGGCTATTTGTTACTTAGAGGATGGTCTTCCTGAAGACACAAATAGGGCCTTACTTCTCAAACTTTAATGTGTTCAAATCACCTGGGGTCTTTTTTTTAAAATTAATTAATTTATTTATTTTTGGCTACGTTGGGTCTTCGTTGCTGCGTGTGGGTTTTCTCTAGTTGCGGCGAGCGGGGGCTACTCTTTGTTGTGGTACATGGGCTTCTTGTTGTGTTGGCTTATCTTGTTGCAGAGCATGGGCTCTAGGCACTCGGGCTCAGTAGTTGTGGCTCACGGGCTCTAGAGCGCAGGCTCAGTAGTTGTGGTGCACGGGCTTAGTTGCTGCGTGGCATGTGGGATCTTCCCAGACCAGGGATCAAACCCATGTCCCCTGCATTGGCAGGCAGATTCTTAACCACTGTGCCAACAGGAAAGTCCCACCTGGGGTCTTTTTAAAATGCAGATTCAATAGATTTGGAGTGGAGCATGAGATTCTGTGTTTTTAAGAAGTTCCCAAATAAAGTCAGTGCTGCTGGTTCATGAGCCACATTTTGAATAGCAAGGAAATAGGGGAAGTTGAGTCAAACAGAGATTACCAATAGCAGGAAGCCACAGTTTTCCTCAGAGTTGAAGGAATACCGAGAGGAGACGTTGTTACCAAAGACTAGAACTCGGTGCCTTGGTGGTAGCTAGCAACATGGCCATGCCTTCCTGAAGGGAGCTGGGACCAAGAGGTTGTCTGGCAGGGTCTGAAGTGACCAGCAAAGGTGCAGCTGCTGCTGGAGACCCAGCTGGAGGCAGATAGATAGGGAGTCAATACCCTGGGCTTCTGCCCTCCTTCTAGCCTCTGATCTTTTCCTACCAGCTGAAACTCCCTTCCTCAGTATAGCATACTGCCTCCCTGGCTCTCAGCTTCTCCTTCTAGGTTGCTCTTAAACTTATTCTGTTAATATGCTGAGCTGTTAAGCTTGATCCCAACTTGTTTCCAATTTCTACCTCCAAACTGGTGCAGTCAAACATATCACAAAGAGCTCTCTAGGTATAGGATCCACCCTCTTAGAAAGAACTGGAGAGGCTGGGGAATGAGTGATGGGGAAATAACAAATATAGTGAATGTTAATAACAGACATAGTTTTTCTTTATTTTCTTAGTTTGCTTATTACACTATGTACCTCCCATCTTTCACTGCGTTGAACACACCAAGCTCTCTCCCACTTCAAGGCCTCATCAAAGGCTGATCCCTTACCATGAAATGCTTTTCCACCTAATCTGTGGCTGGTTAACTCCAACTCATTATTTAGATCTTAGCTTAAATGTCTCTTTTGAACAGATAGCTCCCCTATCACTCCAGTTTATAATAATTTCTTATAACATCTTTTCCTTGCTCTTCAATTTCAGTATGAAATTATATATTTATGTGATTATCTTCCATTCCCCTGTCCCCCACCAGGCCTTTAATTTCCATGATTGTCAAAAAGTGTATCAACCTTGTTAAATGCTGTATTTCCCATGCCTGGAAAACTGGACGAATAAATGAACGTGCCTCTCTACCACATTAGTATGAAAAAGCAGGTTGGGTGTTTTGGTGGCTGAAGAACATATTCCTGATTTTAATATTTGAGTGTGAATATTGAAATAATGTGATTTTTGGAAGGCATTTTGCTTTGGTAATGAGCTAGTTAACCAGGAGTTCAGATTATTCTAAACTTTCATAAGTTGTATCATATGTGTACCTGCATAACATTGGCCTTTAAAAAGAGGTAATATCGGGCTTCCCTGGTGGTGCAGTGGTTGAGAGTCCGCCTGCCGATGCAGGGGACACAGGTTCGTGCCCCGGTGCGGGAAGATCCCACATGCCGCGGAGTGGCTGGGCCCGTGAGTCATGGACACTGAGCCTGCGCGTCCGGAGCCTGTGCTCCGCAACGGGAGAGGCCAGAGCAATGAGAAGCCCACGTACTGCAAAAACAAAACAAAAACAAAACAAACAAAAAAAAACAGGTAATATCAACAGTTACCATGTGTTGAGCACTTAGTCAATGCCAGACACTGTGCTGTTTTGTAGACATTATTTCATTTAATCTTCATAACCACCCATGAGGTTGTTATAATTCCCATTTTACTGATGAGGATACTGAAACTCAGAGAAGCTGAATGATGTCCTACAGCTTATACATAGTAGAATAAGAATTAAGACCCAGGTCTTTCTGTTTTTATCAACAATATAACTAACTTTTTTTTTTTTTTTTTTTTTTTTTTTTGCAGTACGCGGGCCTCTCACTGCTGTGGCCTCTCCCGTTGCGGAGCACAGGCTCCGGACAAACAGGCTCAGCGGCCATGGCTCATGGGCCCAGCCGCTCCGCGGCATGTGGGATCCTCCCGGACCGGGGCACGAAGCCGTATCCCCTGCATTGGCAGGCGGACTCTCAACCACTGCACCACCAGGGAAGCCCTATAACTAACTTTTATAACTTCTAAATAACTAGTTTTAAGCTTAATGTAGGAGGTATTTCGCCCCTTTTTCTAACTCAAAGGGAGGGAAATGACCTAAGCTGTGAATAACAAAAAGTCTTCAGGGAACTTTCTTTCCTGGGCAAAAGGTAAGTAAAGGAGGGACCTGTCTATGCAGAGGTGTGAGAGTCCTCAAGGAGTCCAGTGTGGAAAGTGTACGTCTCCTAACCACAGAGCCAAGAGAGGTCTCTGTGGGAAGTTAAGCTCAAATTGGAAGGTCAAATCCAGTGATGTGCCAGCTCACAAAGCTGATGGTTAAATTTGCAGGAATTCTGTGAGCTGGTTATTAGATGCAGCCATTATTAAAAATTAAGTTTTATAAACATAAAATAATTAAAAATTATACTAAGAACAAAGAAACTACAAGCTCAAAACTCATCACTTCTTAATTATTTTACTACATTTTACTGTTATCTATGCTTTTGAGTTGTTTCTATCTATTAACACTGAATGGTGGAAATACTATGTAGTGGTTGGTGTGCCACTGTGCATCTCTTTCTGACTATGTGTTCAGTGACATTACATAAGTACCTTGAAATGGTCCATTGTGAAGTATTTACACCATGGAAATCAGCAAATACTACCAACCAACCTCCACTCTCCCAAAAGCTGGTTGCTAAACATTTATCAGGACACCATTGATTTAATCCCTGGGAAAAGGGCAAGGTTCAGAGCCAATGTCAAAAGAACAGTAATGATTAAAACTACTGTTGCCTGCGGTTGCTCTCTTCTGTATTTGGGATAGCTAACACTCAGGGGGCTAAAAAAGGGGGCTTGGTATCTTACAAATAAAAATGTTTTGTATGGGTGTTCTTTAGTTAAAAAAGAAAAGAAAAATAAAACGCTGATGAGAATGTAGTTATGAAGTAGAAATTAGACACTATTAATATAAACTCAATTGGAAAAAAATTTTAGGGGCTAGAAAATCTCATTAAATAGCTATAGATGGGATGATAGGATTCTTTTTTATTTTATTTTAGAGCTGATTAAACTTGGAGGTGATGCATGAGATTTAATCTGTGTTTACAAATTTTACACTTGCCGCATCCTGCCACTGTCCTGCTACTGCCCTGTTGTCCATGTCTTTGGAAAGCTACAAGATGTTTGTGTAAATTTTGGAATGTCTTTGTCTCTTGTTATATTTGGAAAAAGCTCTAGAATGTGTCTGAAGTAGCTGAGTATTATTTATAGCAGATAAAGCTTACTGTGATACAATGTGATGGTGGGGCCGCAGTTAGAGTTGCTGTCAGCACCAGAATTTTGGCTGTGCTTGTATTGATATAATAGGTTTTCTGTAAGGGCTTTATTTGGCCTTTGAAATCAGATTCTTAGCAATCCAGGCAATATGGTAAAGAATATAAAAATTTATGGAAATCTTCAATTTCAGTTATTTGGGTGAAAGTTGGCTAGCCTCAATACCTGGGACATTTTTCCTAGCATGATTTTCCTGGTTGTTTAAAAGTTTTACTTACAAAGTAATTAATTACAAAGTAATATGAGCTTATTGTAAAAATTCAAACAGCGTAGACCATGAATATCTTAGAAGCTCACAACCCAGGATACCAGAGGTCAGACCCCATAAGTTAAGCAGTTTATGTAGTATTCCAGAGTTCTTGTATCCATTAGCCCTTAACATATATAAGTATGAAAATTAAATGAGATCATATTACTCTGCAATTTGCTTTTTTGTCTTTTCTTCTTAAAATTTTGTGATATGTTATCATACATACAGATGATTATATAAATGGATGTGTACGTTTTAATGAATTATAATTAAATGTACACCAGTGCAACCTCTACTCAAGTTAAGAAATATAAAATATCCTGCACCTTAGAAGTTGTCTGTGTCCCTTCATGATCACAAGCACTTCTCAGTCTTCCATAGGAAATCATGACCTTGATTTTTGTGACGATCATTGCCCTGATTTTCTTTATGCTTCTATCATATATCTGTGTATCCCGAAATAATATTTTGTTTAGTTTTGGCTGTTGTGAACTTTATATAAAAGGAATAACACTGAATGCATTTTCCTGTGACTTCTTTCTTTCATTCAGTAGTGTTAATGAGATTCATTCATGTTGTTTCATGTAGCTGTAGTTCATTTATTTTCATTGATGTATAATATTTCATTACCTGGATATGTCAATTTGTTTATCCATTGAACTGTTGATGGACATTTGTGTTTTCAGTTTTTTCATATTATGAATAATACTATTATAAGTAATTTATATCTTCTGGTGTAACTGTATAAAAGTTTTCCTATGATATGTACTTAGGAGAGAGATTGTTGGATCATAGTGTTTGCACATGTCTATCTTTGCTAGATAACCCAAGTTGTATTTCAGAATAGTTTTACCAATTTACTCTCTGACCAGCAGTGGATGAGAGGTCCTATTTCTTCACATCTTTGTCAACACTTGGTATTGCCAGACTTGAAACCTTTTGCCTATATGTAGAATCTCATCATGGTATTAATTGGCATTTACCTTGTTCCTAACGATTTTAAGGTTTGTTTTTCACATAATTGATGACCATTTTGGTTGTCCCTTTATACAGTATTTAAGTCATTTGTCCATTTTTCTTGTGAGTTGTTTATCTTTTATTTAGTGATTCTTAAGTATTCATTACATGTAGTTTTTAATCAAAGCTGAGATGCCATTGATTAAAAATGCTCTGCTATTTTACGTTACATTAAAAAAAAGAGAACATTATCAATTAAATTATAACCTGCCATTGACCATGATATGTACCCAATTTCTGTGATGGTAAAATGTGGAAAATGTTTTATTTATTAATTTATTTATGGTTGCACTAGGTCTTAATTGTGGCACGTGGGATATTTGTTGCAGCAATCAGACTTCTTAGTTGCGTCATGTGGACTCAGTTGCAGCATGCATGTGGGATCTAGTTCCCTGACCAGGGATTGAACCCAGGCCCCCTTCATTGGGAGCATGGAGTCTTACCCACTGGACCACCAGGGAAGTCCTGGGAAAATGTTTTAAAAACAAAAAATATGGTATTCTAGGTACAAGACCTTTGGTAGTTTTATGTGCTGCAAACAGCTTCTCCCAATTTTTGGCTTGGTTTTTCCCTTTCTTTATGACTCCTTTGATTAACTGAAGTTCTAAGTTTTAATGAAGTCTAACTTGTATACTTTTGAAAAAATTTTGTATTGTTTTATTCAAAATAGGACATTTATACAGAAATGTTCATAAATCACTATGTGCATTTTATTTTATTCATTTTTTCTGAGTATAATATGTATAGTTCTTATTCTGGAAACAAAAGTTTCAAGTATTCAAAACTAGAATTGTATCAATATGGATGTAGCTACAACTCTAATATTGAATATAAAGAGAAACAAATTAACCTCGTTGTATTTCAAATAAACATAACTTCAGAGAAAAAAAGTAAATGAATCCAGGTAATTTTGAGCACAGTACTTTACCTTCAGTGTAAAAATAAAGAAGAAATGCCAACAGATCTTAAACTCTATAATTGGTTGGAAATTTCAGGGTTTTTTAGCTTTTCACTTTATTTATTTATTTATTTATTTATTTATTTATTTATTTATTTTTTACGGTACGTGGGCCTCTCACCGCTGCGGCCTCTCCCGTTGCGGGCACAGGCTCCAGATGCGCAGGCCCAGCGGCCATGGCCCACGGGCCCAGCCACCCCGCGGCACGCGGGATCCTCCTAGACAGGGGCACAAACCCGCATCCCCTGCATCAGAAGGCGGACCCCCAACCACTGCACCACCAGGGAAGCCCTATTTTTATTTTTTAATTAATTAATTTATTTTTGGCTGCCGTTGCGTCTTTTTTTTTTTAACATCTTTATTGGAGTATAATTGCTTTACAATGGTGTGTTAGTTTCTGCTTTATAACAAAGTGAATCAGCTATACATACACATATATCCCCATATCTCCTCCCTCTTGCATCTCCCTCCCACCCTCCCTATCCCACCCCATAGGTGGTCACAAAGCTCCAAGCTGATCTCCCTGTGCTATGCGGCTGCTTCCCACTAACTATCTATTTTACATTTGGTAGTATATATTAGTCCATGCCACTCTCTCACTTCGTCCCAACTTACCCTTCTACCTCCCCGAGTCCTCAAGTCCATTCTCTACATCTGCGTCATTATTCCTGTCCTGTCCCTAGGTTCTTTATGACCATTTTTTTTTTTTTTAGATTCCATATATATGTGTTAGCATATGGTATTTGTTTTTCTCTTTCTGACTTACTTCACTTTGTTTGACAGATTCTAGGTCCATCTACCTCACTACAAATAACTCAGTTTCGTTTCTTTTTATGGCTGAGTAATATTCCATTGTATGTATGTGCCATATCTTCTTTATCCATTCATCCGATGATGGACATTTAGGTTGCTTGCATCTCCTGGCTATTGTAAATAGAGCTGCAATGAACATTGTGGTACATGATTCTTTTTGAATTATGGTTTTCTCAGGGTATATGCCCAGTAGTGGGATTGCCTGGTCGTCTGGTAGTTCTATGTTTAGTTTTTCAAGGAACCTCCATACTGTTCTTCATAGTGGCTGTATCAATTTCCATTCCCACCAAGAGTGTAGGAGGGTTCCCTTTTCTCCACACCCTCTCCAGCATTTATTGTTTGTAGATTATTTATTTATTTATTTATTTATTTTTGTGGTGTGCGGGCCTCTCACTGTTGTGGTCTCTCCCGTTGCGGAGCACAGGCTCCGGACGCGCAGGCTCAGTGGCCATGGCTCACAGGCCCAGCTG
The DNA here is from genome assembly GCF_011762595.2 of Tursiops truncatus. Lineage (NCBI taxonomy): Eukaryota > Metazoa > Chordata > Mammalia > Artiodactyla > Delphinidae > Tursiops > Tursiops truncatus. Next base: position 65,510,099 of record NC_047041.1, on the reverse strand, counting down.
CTCTGTGGCATGTGGGATCTTCCCAGACCGGGGCATGAACCCATGTCCCCTGCATTGGCAGGCGGACCCTCAGCCACTGCGCCACCAGGGAAGCACTGTTTGTAGATTTTTTGATGGTGGCCATTCTGACCGGTGTGAGGTGATACCTCATCGTAGTTTTGATTTGCATTTCTCTAATGATTAGTGATGTTGAGCATTCTTTCATGTGTCTGTTGGCTGTCTGTATATCTTCTTTGGAGAAATGTCTATTTAGGTCTTCTGCCCATTTTTGGATTAGGTTGTTTGTTTTTTTGATATGGAGCTGCATGAGCTGCTTGTAAATTTTGGAGATTAGTCCTTTGTCAGTTGCTCATTGGCAAATATTTTCTCAAACCTGAGGGTTGTCTTTTCATCTTGTTTATGGTTTCCTTTGCTGTGCAAAAGCTTTGAAGTTTCATTAGGTCCCATTTGTTTATTTTTGTTTTTATTTCCATTTCTCTAGGAGGTGGGTCAAAAAGGACCTTGCTGTGATTTATGTCATAGAGTGTCTTACCTATGTTTTCCTCTAAGAGTTTGATAGTGTCTGGCCTTACAGTTAGGTCTTTAATCCATTTTGAGCTTATTTTTGTGTATAGTGTTAGGGAGTGTTCTAATTTCATTCTTCTACATGTAGCTGTCCAGTTTTCCTAGCACCACTTATTGAAGAGGCTGTCTTTTCTCCATTGTATATTCTTGCCTCCTTTATCAAAGGTAAGGTGACCATATGTGCATGGGTTTATCTCTGGGCTTTCTATCCTGTTCCATTGATCTATATTTCTGTTTTTGTGCCAGTACCATACTGTCTTGATTACCGTACATTTGTAGTATAGTCTTAAGTCTGGGAGCCTGTTTCCTCCAGTTCCGTTTTTCTTTCTGAAGATTGCTTTGGCTATTCGGGGTCTTATGTGTTTCCATACAAATTGTGAAATTTTTTGTTCTAGTTCTGTGAAAAATGCCATTGGTAGTTTGATAGGGATTGCATTGAATATTTAGATTGCTTTGGGTAGTATAGTCATTTTGGCAATGTTGATTCTTGCAATCCAAGAACATGATATATCTCTCCATCTGTATCATCGTTAATTTCTTTCATCAGTGTCATAGTTTTCTGCATACAGGTCTTTTGTCTCCTTAGGTAGGTTTATTCCTAGGTATTTTATTCTTTTTGTTGCAATGGTAAATGGGAGTGTTTCCTTAATTTCTCCTTCAGATTTTTCATCATTGGTGTATAGGAATGCAAGAGATTTCTGTGCATTAATTTTGTATCCTGCAACTTTACCAAATTCATTGATTAGCTCTAGTAGTTTTCTGGTAGTGTCTTTAGGATTCTCTATGTATAGTATCATGTCATCTGCAAAAAGTGACAGCTTTACTTCTCCTTTTCCGATTTGGATTCCTTTTATTTCTTTTTCTTCTCTGATTGCTGTGGCTAAAACTTCCAAAACTATGTTGAATAATAGTGGTGAGAGTGGGTAACCTTGTCTTGTTCCTTATCTTAGTGGAAATGGTTTCAGTTTTTCACCATTGAGAATGATGTTGGCTGTGGGTTTGTCATATACGGCCTTTATTATGTTGAGGTAATTTCACTCTATGCCTACTTTCTGGAGGGTTTTTATCATAAATGGGTGTTGAATTTTGTCGAAAGCGTTTTCTGCATCTATTGAGATGATCATATGGTTTTTCTCCTTCAATTTGTTAATATGGTGTATCACAGGGATTGATTTGTGTATGTTGAAGAATCCTTGCATTCCTGGATAAACCCCACTTGATCATGGTGTATGATCCTTTTAATGTGCTGTTGGATTCTGTTTGCTAGTATTTTGTTGAGGATTTTTGCATCTGTGTTCATCAGTGATATTGGCCTGTAGTTTTCTTTCTTTGTGACATCTTTGTCTGGTTTTGGTATCAGGGTGATGGTGGCCTTGTAGAATGAGTTTCGGAGTGTTCCTCCTTCTGCTATATATTGGAAGAGTTTGAGAAGGATAGGTATTAGCTCTTCTCTAAATGTTTGATAGAATTTGCCTGTGAAGCCATCTGGTCCTGGGCTTTTGTTTGTTGGAAAAATTTTAATCACAGTTTCAATTTCAGTGCTTGTGTTTGGTCTGTTTATATTTTCTATTTCTTCCTGGTTCAGTCTCAGAAGGTTATGCTTTTCTAAGGATGTGTCCATTTCTTCCAGGTTGTCCAATTTATTGGCATATAGTTGCTTGTGGTAATCTCTCATGATTCTTTGTATTTCTGCAATGTCAGTTGTTACTTCTTTTTCATTTCTAATTCTATTGATTTGAGTCTTCTCCCTTTTTTTCTTGATGAGTCTGGCTAATGGTTTATCGATTTCATTTATCTTCTCAAAGAACCAGCTTTTAGTTTTATTGATCTTTGCTATTGTTTCTTTCATTTTTTTCATTTATTTCTGAGCTGATCTTTATGATTTCTTTCCTTCTACTAACTTTGGGGCTTTTTTGTTCTTCTTTCTCTAATTGCTTTAGGTGTCAAGTTAGGTTGTTTATTTGAGATGTTTCTTGTTTCTTGAGGTAGGATTGTATTGCTATAAACTTCCCACTTAGAACTGCTTTTGCTGCATCCCATAGGTTTTGGGTTGTCATGTTTTCATTGTCATATGTTTCTAGGTATTTCTTAATTTCCTCTTTGATTTCTTCAGTGATCTCTTGGTTATTAAGAAGTGTATTGTTTAGCCTCCTTGAATTTTTATTTTTTACAGATTTTCTCCTGTAATTGATATCTAGTCTCACAGCGTTGTGGTCAGAAAAGATACTTGATATGATTTCAATTTTCTTAAATTTACCAAGGCTTGATTTGTGACCCAAGATATGATCTATCCTGGAGAATGTTCCATGAGCATTTGAGAAGAAAGTATATTTTGTTGTTTTTGGATGGAATGTCCTATAAATATCAATAAAATCCATCTTGTTTAATGTGTCATTTAACGCTTGTGTTTCCTTATTTATTTTCCTTTTGAATGACCTATCCATTGGTGAAAGTGGGGTGTTAAAGTTCCCTACTATGATTGTGTTACTGTCGATTTCCCCTTTTATGGCTGTTAGCATTTGCCTTATGTATTGACGTGCTCCTACGTTAGGTGCATAAATATTTACAATTGTTATATCTTCTTCTTGGATTGATCCCTTGATTATTATGTAGTGTCCTTCTTTGTCTCTTGTAATAGTCTTTATTTTAAATTCTATTTTGTCTGATATGATAATTACTACTCCAGCTTTCTTCTGATTTCCATCTGCATGGAATATCTTTTTCCATCCCCTCACTTTCAGCCTGTATGTGTCCCTAGTTCTGAAGTGGGTCTCTTGTAGACAGCATATATATAGGTCTTTTTTTTAATCCATTCAGGAAGCCTGTGTATTTTGGTTGGAGGCTTTAATCCATTTACATTTAAGGTAATTATCAATATGTATGGTCCTATTACCATTTTCTTAACTGTTTTGGGTTTTTGTAAGTCTTTTTCTTCTCTTGTGTGTCCCACTTAGAGAAGTTCCTTTAGCATTTGTTGTAAAGCTGGTTTGGTGGTGCTGAATTCTCTTAGGTTTTGCTTGTCTGTAAAGGTTTTAATTTCTCTGTTGAATCTGAATGAGATCCTTGCTGGGTAGAGTAATCTTGGTTGTAGGTTTTTCCCTTTCATCACTTTCAATACGTCCTGCTACTCCCTTCTGGTTTGCAGAGTTTCTGCTGAAAGATCATCTGTTAACCTTATGGGGATTCCCTTGTATGTTATTTGTTGTTTTTCCCTTGCTGCTTTTAATATGCTTTCTTTGTATTTAATTTTTGATAGTTTGATTAATATGTGTCTTGGTGTGTTTCTCCTTGGATTTATCCTGTATGGGATTCTCTGCACTTCCTGGACTTGATTAACTATTTCCTTTCCCATATTAGGGAAGTTTTCAACTCTAATCTCTTCAAATATTTTCTCAGTCTCTTTCTTTTTCTCTTCTTCTTCTGGGACCCCTATAATTCGAATATTGGTGAGGTTAATGTTGTCCCGGGGGTCTCTGAGACTGTCCTCAATTCTTTTCATTATTTTTCTTTATTCTGCTCTGCAGTAGTTATTTCCACTATTTTATCTTCCTGGTTAATTATCCGTTCTTCTGCCTCAGTTATTCTGCTATTGATTCCTTCTAGAGAATTTTGAATTTCATTTATTGTATTTTTCATCATTGTTTGTTTGCTCTTTAGTTCTTCTAGGTCCTTGTTATACGTTTCTTGTATTTTCTCCATTCTATTTCCAAGATTTTGGATCATCTTTACTATCATTACTCTGAATTCTTTTTCACGTAGACTGCCTATTTCCTCTTCATTTGTTTGGTCTGGTGGGTTTTTACCTTGCTCCTTCATCTGCTGTGTGTTTCTCTGTCTTCTCATTTTGCTTAACTTACTGTGTTTGGGGTTTCCTTTTTGCAGGCTGCAGGTTCGTAGTTCCCGTTGTTTTTGTTGTCTGCCGCCAGTGGCTAGGTTGGTTCAGTGGGTTGTGTAGGCTTCCTGGTGGAGGGGACGGGTGCCTGTGTTCTGGAGGATGAGGCTGGATCTTGTCTTTCTGATGGGCAGGAGCACATCCGGTGGTGTGTTTTGGGGTGTCTGTGACCTTATGATTTTAGGCAGCCTCTCTGCTAATGGGTGGGGTTGTGTTCCTGTCTTGCTAGTTGATTGGCATACGATGTCCAGAACTGTAGCTTACTGGTTCTTGAGTAGAGCTGGGTCTTAGATTTGAGATATCTCTGGGAGAGCTTTTGCCGTTTAATATTACATCGAGCTGGGGGGGGGGGGGTCTCTGGTGGACCAATGTCCTGAACTCGGCTCTCCTACCTCAGAGGCACAGGCCTGACACCTGGCCCAAGCACCAAGACCCTGTCAGCCACACAGCTCAGAAGAAAAGGGAGAAGAAAAGAAAGAAAGAAAGAAAAAATAATAATAAAATTAAATTAATTAAAATAAAAAAATTATTAAAAATAAAAAAATAAAAAAAGAAAGAAGAGATCCACCAAATCAAAAAAGATATCCACCAATGATAACAAGTGCTAAAAACTGTACTAAAAAAAAACCCAACCCCTCCCCACAAAAAAACCAGACAGACAGAACCCTAGGACAAATGGTAAAAGCAAAGCTATACAGACAAAAATCACACAAAGAAGCATGCACATACACACTCACAAAAAGAGAAAAAGGAAAAATATATATATATTGTTGCTCCCAAAGTCCACTGCCTCAATTTGGGATGATTCGTTGTGTATTCAGGTATTCCACAGATGCAGGGTACAATCAAGTTGATTGTGGAGATTTAATCCGCTGCTCCTGAGGCTGCTGGGAGAGATTTCCCTTTCTCTTCTTTGTTCGCACAGCTCCTGGGGTTCAGCTTTGGATTTGGCCCCGCCTCTGCATGTAGGTCGCCTGAGGGCATCTGTTCTTCGCTCAGACAGGAGGGGGTTAAAGGAGCTGCTGATTCGGGGGCTCTGGCTCACTCAGGCCGGGGGGAGGGAGGGGTACGGAATGTAGCGCGAGCCTGCGGCGGCAGAGGCCGGGGTGACGTTGCACCAGCCTGAGGCGCACCGTGCGTTCTCCTGGATCATGGGACCCTGGCAGTGGCGGGCTGCACAGGCTCCCCGGAGGGGCAGTGTGGATAGTGACCTGTGCTTGCTCACAGGCTTCTTGGTGGCGGCAGCAGCAGCCTTAGCGTTTCACGCCTGTCTCTGGGATCCGCGCTGATTGCTGCGGCTCGCGTCCGTCTCTGGAGCTCCTCTAAGCAGCGCTCTGAATCCCCTCTCCTTGTGCACTCCTCGTGCACAATTGTCTTTTGCCTCTTAGGCGGATCCATTTTCCTGGACTCCCTCCCGTCTAGCTGTGGCGCACTAGCCCCCTTCAGGCTGTGTTCACGCAGTCAACCCCAGTCCTCTCCCTGGGATCTGATCAAAGCCCGAGCCTCAGTTCCCAGCCCCGCCCGCCCCGGCGGGTGAGCAGACAAGCCTCTCGGGCTGGTGAGTGCTGGTCTGCAGTGATCCTCTGTGCGGGAATCTCTCCGCTTTGCCCTCTGCACCCCTGTTGCTGCGCTCTCCTCCGTGGCTCCGAAGGTTCCCCTCTGCCACCCCCGTCTCCGCCAGTGAAGGGGCTTCCTAGTGTCTGCAAACCTTTCCTCCTTCACGTCTCCTCCCCAGAGGTGCAGGTCCCGTCCCTATTCTTTTGTCTCTGTTTTTTCTTTTTTCTTTTGCCCTACCCAGGTATATGGGGAGCTTCTTGCCTTTTGGGAGGTCTGAGGTCTTCTGCCAGCGTTCAGTAGGTGTTCTGTAGGAGTTGTTCCACATGTAGATGTATTTCGAATGTATTTGTGGGGAGGAAGGCGATCTCCACGTCTCCTCCGCCATCTTGAAGGTCTCCCTGCCTAACTTTTCACTTTAATAAACACATATCTTTAAAAAACCCAACTTAAGATATAGTTTACAACTATACAATTTACCCCTTTAATGTATACAATTCAATGGTGTTTAGTATAGTCACAGAGTTGTGCAACTGTACATTTTAACAAATAGAAAAAAACACCCATGTAACCACCAATCAAGGTCAGGAGTAAAACACTGGGGAAGCCCTCTGGAGGTCTCTTTTCTTTTTTTAAAAAATTTTTTTATTGAAGTATAGTTGATTTACAATGTCGTTTTCATTTCTGCTATACAGCAAAGTGACTCAGTTATACATATATATACATTCTTTTTTATATTCTTTTCCATTATGGTTTATCTCAGAATATTGAATATAGTTACCTGTGCTATATAGTAGGACCTGTTGTTTATCTATCTGTGTATAATAGTTTGCATCTGCTAATCCCAAACTCCCAATACTTCCCTCCCCCTCCCCCCTCCCCCTTGGAAACCACAAGTCTGTTCTCTACGTCTGTGAATCTGTTTCTTTTTCATAGATAGGTTCATTTGTGTCATGTTTTAGAATATCTACTTTTTTCTCTGTGTTTTTTTCCTTTTTGCATCTTAAGAAAGCCTTTCCTACTGTGAAATAATGAAGATATATTATTTTCTGAAAGTGATATAGTTTTACCTTTCTCATTTCATCTTTACCTAGGATTCATTTTAAGTATAGTATGAAGTAAGTGTCCAAGAGTGTATTATTTATTATGGCCTATTTCCTTATGCATAAGTTTGGGTTCTGAGTCAGGGTTCTATTCTTTTCCATTGTTTTTCAACCTTTGTGTCAATACTGTATTGAATTTCCTGTAGCTTAGCCTCTGTTAGAACAGGTCCCTCTTCATTTGTTTTTCTTCAAGGGCATTTTGATTATTCTTGATCCTTTGTACCCATTTATTACACACACATGCAAAATACCTCCAAAACAAAAAATTGCTAAAACTTTAAGATCACATTGAATCTATGAATAAATTTGAGAAGAAATGACATCATTATAATATTGACTCTTATAATTCATTGGTATGATATGTGTCTCCATTTTGGAGTAGTCCTTATTAATTTCTCTTGATAATGTTCTATGGTTTTGAGAATGCCTTGCACATTTTTTGTAAGACTTATTCCTGGGTACTTTTTATGCTATTGAAAGCAGTATTTGTGTTTTGTTGCTGATATGTAAAAATATACTTGAGGTTTGTATATTGACCTTGTATTCAAAAATATTTTATTAATTCAAGTTTATTAATTCTAATAATTTACCTATAGATTAAAAATTTGTTCTACATATACAATCATAACATCTGTGAGTAATATCAATGCTGTTTCTTTTGTTTTTTTGCTTGCCATAATGAATAGCTAGGATTTCCAGTGTAATACTGAACTGAGGTGGTAATAAGTAGAATAAGGCAGTCTTGTCTTGTTCCCAGTCCCCAAAATAGTGTTCCATAGTTCAACAGTAAGGATGGTGTTCACTGTTGTTTTTGGTCTTGGTTTTTTTTTTTTTTTCTTTTTAAGAGTTATATTCCATAAGATTAATGAATTTCCTTGGGTTTAAAGCCAAGCTTTGTGAATAACTAGCTGGACGATCTTTGGCAAGTAATTTTACCTCTCTGTGAGTTTTCTCATGAGAAAAAGATGGATGTCCTACTCTAGATTCTCTGATAAACAGACTGGGACAAGGATTAAGTGCTAATGCTTTATAAAGGAGGTGTAATCCCAGAATAGCAAGAATGAGTGCAAAGGAAAGTGAGGCCAGGCAGTGTGGGAAGCAACGCAAAGTAATGTCTCACTACCCTGGCCACTGTCTCTTGATGAGCTACAAGGATGTAAGCAGTGGCTTAGCTGGTGAGTCTGTCAGCCATGCAAGATGTCTCCAGATAGGCTGAATGACAACCTGAGTCTCAGAACAGTCTGTGGGTAAAAGGAAGGGTAGGGATTCTATCCTCCAGCTTCCTGTTTTTTCCTGGGGGGGTCAACATTTGTCCCACTGGGAATTAAGTTTCCCTCCTTCTCTGTTGCATCATCAGGCTTTTTGGCAACTGTGGGCAACCGGATCCCTTACCCTGTGGAGTGGCATTTCCTCTGGGCCTGGAGGTTGTGGGAGGAGCCATAGACTCCAGGTAAGTGGTTGGCCAGCCTCAGGCATCAAGACCACAAGGGCCTACAAGAAGTCCTTTGGCCAGGGTGTTGGCCAGAGCAAATGGCTGAGCGTGCAGGAGATGTGAGGCTGAGAGACTATGAGGACGTGCACAAAATAGGATTATTTGTAGGGCTACTACTAGTACCTACATCATAGGGTTGTTGTGTGGATTAAATACGTTACTAGTTTTTATTTTATTTATTATTATTTAAAATATTTATTTATTTATTTTTGGCTGTGTTGTGCACGCAGGCTTTCTCTAGTTGCAGTGAGCACAGGCTACTCTTCGTTGCGGTGCGCGGGCTTCTCATTGTGGTGGCTTCTTTTGTTGCAGAGCACGGGCTCTAGGTGCGTGGGCTTCAGTAGTTGTGGCACACAGACTCAGTAGTTGTGGCTCACGGGCTGTAGAGCACAGGCTCAGTAATTGTGGCACACGGGCTTAGTTGCTCTGCGGCATGTGGGACCTTCCTGGACCAGGGTTCGAGCCTGTGTCCTCTGCATTGGCAGGTGGATTCTTAACCACTGCACCACCAGGGAAGTCCACTTTACTAGTTTTTAAAAGCTTAGAAAAGTGCCTCGTACAGGGTGAGCTGTCAAATACTGTTAGCTAAAATGCAATCCAATGTATCAACCTTTTCGCTATAGACAATGATCTTCGTGAAATGCTTAGAAAAGTCTTCTCTACTCAGCAATTATAGAAATAGCATCCATCTGGATTTTATTTTGACATATGAAGTGAGGTCAGAATCACACTTTGTGTTTTTCCAAATGTCTTGACACCAGTCCAAACACCATGTATTGAATATTCTATGTTTTCCCCTTTGCTTTGAACTTTGATTTATAATATATTAAATTTGCATATTTATTTGCTGATTTACTAACTTTTATTCCATTCCATTGATATAACTCTAAATTCTATTCTACTGTTTAAGGATGATAGCCTTATGATAATAATGTATTTTATGACATGTTTCCATTTCTTGTTCTTTTAAGAATTTTCCTGGCTAGTCTCACATGTTTATAATTTTAGGTAAATTTAAGAATCATTTTTTCAAGTTCCTTCTAAAAGAATAATTCTGGGATTTTGATTGTGAATACACTGAAATTATAGTTTAAGTTAGGAAAAATTTATTATGGTGAAATTTACTTTTAAAAAACAAGATATCTCTTTCCATTTATTCAAGATTTAATGTTCTTAGTAGAATTTTATAGTTTCCAACAACTTCCAAACATTTCTTGTTACAGCATTCCTAGATAATTTATGATTTTCTATGATTTGAATGGAATGTTTTCTTCTGTCATATATTTTACTTGATTATTTTTGTATATCAGAAATCTATTAGCTTTATTTTAAATTTTTTAGTAGCTTTACTAAGATAAATTTTACAGTATGGTAGAATTCACCCATTTCAAGCATGCATTTTGATGATTTTTAGTAATGTTGCTGAATAGTGCAACAATCACCATAAATTATTTTTAGAATATTTTCCTTCCTCTAGTGAGATCGTTCGTGACTGTTTACAGTTAATCCCAGTTCTCATCCCCAGCCCCAGGTGAACACTAATCTACTTTCTGTCTCTATAAATTTTCTAAACAATTCATATCAGTAAATCATACAATATGTAGTCTCAAGTATCTGTCTTTCATTTAGCGCAATGTTTTTTGAGATTTATCTGTGATGTAGCCTATGTTAGCGGTTTGTTTGTTATTACTGCCAAATAGTATTCCACTGCACATTTATATCACATTTTGTCTATCTTTTCACCAATGATGGACATTTAGGTTGTTTTCAGTTATGGACTATTTATAAATAATGCTACTATGAACATTTGCATGAAGTCTTTGTGGGGACGTGTTTTTTTTTAATTAATTACTTAATTTATTATTTATTTTTTAACATCTTTATTGGAGTATAATTGCTTTACAATGGTGTGTTAGTTTCTGCTTTATAACAAAGTGAATCAGTTATACGTATACATATGTCCCCATATCTCTTCCCTCTTGTGTCTCCCTCCCTCCCACCTTCACTATCCCACCCCTCTAAGTGGTCACAAAGCACTGAGCTGAACTCCCTGTGCTATGCGGCTGCTTCCCACAAGCTATCTATTTTACGTTTGGTAGTGTATATATGTCCATGCCACTCTCTCACTTTATCCCAGCTTACCCTTCCCCCACCCTGTATCCTTAAGTCCATTCTCTAGTAGGTCTGTGTCTTTATTCCCGTCTTGCCCCTATGTTCTTCATGACCTTTTTTTTTTTTTAGATTCCATATATATGTGTTAGCATACGGTATTTGTTTTTCTCTTTCTGACTTACTTCACTCTGTATGACAGACTCTATGTCCATCCACCTCACTACAAATAACTCAATTTTGTTTCTTTTTATGGCTGAGTAATATTCCATTGTATATATGTGCCACATCTTCTTTATCCATTCATCTGTTGATGGACACTTAGGTTGCTTCCAGGGACGTGTGTTTTTATTTCTCTTGGATAGATATGTAGGAATGGAATGATTGGGTTTTATGGTAATCTTATGTTTAACTTTTTTTTTTTTACATCTTTATTGGAGTATAATTGCTTTACAATGGTGTGTTAGTTTCTGCTTTATAGCAAAGTGAATCAGTTATACATATACATATGTTCCCATATCTCTTCCCTCTTGTGTCTCCCTCCCTCCCACCCTCTCTATCCCACCCCTCTAGGTGGTCACGAAGCACTGAGCTGATCTCCCTGTGCTATGCGGCTGCTTCCCACTAGCTATCTATTTTACGTTTGGTAGTGTATATATGTCCATGCCACTCTCTCACTTTGTCACAGCTTACCGTTCCCCCTCCCCATATCCTCAAGTCCATTCTCTAGTAGGTCTGTGTCTTTATTCCCATCTTACCCCTAGGTTCTTCATGACATTTTTTTTTCTTAGATTCCATATATATATGTGTTAGCATACGGTATTTGTCTTTCTCTTTCTGACTTACTTCACTATGTATGACAGACTCTAGGTCCATCCACCTCGCTACAAATAACTCAATTTCATTTCTTTTTATGGCTGAGTAATATTCCATTGTATATATGTGCCACATCTTCTTTATCCATTCATCTGATGATGGACACTTAGGTTGCTTCCATCTCCTGGCTATTGTAAATAGAGCTGCAATGAACATTTTGGTACATGACTCTTTTTGAATTATGGTTTTCTCAGGGTATATGCCCACTAGTGGGATTGCTGGGTCATATGGTAGTTCTATTTGTAGTTTTTTAAGGAACCTCCACACTGTTCGCCATAGTGGCTGTACCAATTCACATTCCCACCAGCAGTGCAAGAGTGTTCCCTTTTCTCCACACCCTCTCCAGCATTTATTGTTTCTAGATTTTTTTGATGATGGCCATTCTGACCGGTGTGAGATGATATCTCATTGTAGTTTTGATTTGCATTTCTCTAATGATTAATGATGTTGAGCATTCTTTCATGTGTTTGTTGGCAGTCTGTATATCTTCTTTGGAGAAATGTCTATTCAGGTCTTCTGCCCATTTTTGGATTGGGTTGTTGTTTTTTTGTTATTGATTATGTTTAACTTTTTGAGAAATTGCCCAACTGTTTTCCAGAGTGGCTACACTATTTTACATTCCCACCAGCAATGTGTGAAGATTCTCTATTGATTTTAATATATTTACTTTGTATGTGACTATCTTATTGAATAATCTTTTCTTTTAGTGTTTTTTCTGTTGATGCTTTATTAATATGTACTCACAATTTCAAGTGACAGCATTCCAAATCAAACTAGCTGAAGTATTGGTTTATGTAATTAAGAGAAATTTAAATAAAAGAGAAATGTATCCGTTTATGTAATCAAGAAGGACAGACGAAGTGCTGATCATACACGATCAGAATTCAACTTAAAAGATAATTAGGTGCTCTCTCTCTCTCAGCTATGCTTCTTAATGATTATTAGTCTTGAACATCTTGACAGGTGTTGATAGAAGCTCAATGATGACACAGTTTTTCTCCTTTGATGTCTTTATGTAATGGATTATGTTGGTCAATATTTTCCTATTGTACCATCCTTGAATCTCTAAAATAAATACCAATTGGTCATATGGTTTTACTGTACATGGCTGCATTTTATTTGCTAATATTTTGTTTAGAATTTTTCTTTCTAAATAAATGGGTGATTTCAATCATCTTTGTTTTGTACTGTCTGTAACCAATTTGGTTGTTAAAATATTTGCTAGTAAAATGAGTTGGAGAGTTTTCTATATTATTTTGTGGTTTGGAATAATTTAAATAGAATTATAATAATTTGTCTTATAGCTTAGATGAAGCTCAGTTCTAAATGCATTTGGATTTAGTGCCATTTTCAATGGTAGATTTTTTGTCATTTTTCAACCACTTTTATAATTGGTCTATTCAGACTTTTTTTCTTCTCAGGTTAATGTTGATAATTTTTATTTTGTTAGAAAGTTATCTGTTTTCTGTAGATTTTCAAATTTGTGCCTATGGATTTTGCATGTGATATTCTCTTAGCTCTTTTAATCTCTGTTTTGTCTTTGGTTAGAAATTGGTTATACCAATTTACAATTCCACCTAAAATATTAGAGTTCCTGTTTCCTTATATCTTCTTCCACTCTTGATGTTATCAGATGACAAAAAAAAGTTGCCAAACTGCTGTGTACAAATTTTATCACATTAACTGCCATTTCCATGATTATAAATGAATGTCAGTATTTTTTCATGAGTTTATCAGTTTATTGTTCTCTGCCACTATTGAAAGTATGTTCATAAACTTCGCCTGCCTTGAAAAGATATTCGTAACTTCCAGCATTGGTCAAGATGGATTAAATCCACTACAGCCTATGTTTTCCACAGGTTACAAACTAATAACTATGAATAGAAATTTTAAAAACTACTTAAAGACTCTGAAAAATAAAAAAATAATATTCAGATTGGGGCGGGAAGTCAGATCTTGCAGAGCAATCAATATGAGATTGAATTTCCTGGTTTTGCTTCTTCCTTTGTATCCCAGCTTTAACCCAAGTGTGGCCCCAATTATAGAACTGTAATATGAAGAGTAAAACTCAGAGAAAACCTTTTCCTTCTGGCAAGAAGACCAGGGAAGGCGACTTCTTCTCTTTATGCTTGAAATGAGTTTCTTATAGGCAGCATATAATTGGGCCTCACAATTTTTTTTAACCAATCTGACAATTTTTGCCTTTTAATTAGGGCAATTAGACCATTTACACATAACATGATTACTGATATAGTTATGTTTAAATCTATCATCTTCCTTTTTTTCCCCCTATTTGTCCCATTTTTCTTTGTTCCCTTTTTCCCTCTCTTTCTAACTTCTTTTGGATAAATTGAATATGTTTTGTGATTCCATTTTATCTCATGATAGATTATTAATTATAGTTTTTATTATTCTTTTTATTATTTTAGAAGTTGCTCTAGCGTTTATAATATACATCTTTGACTTATCACATTCTACCTTCTAGTGATATTATACCACTTCACATATAGTATAAGAACTTTTCAATAGTATACTTCCATCTCTTTCCTCCTAAACTTTGTGCTATTTTTGTCATAAGTTTTACTTTTACATGTGTTATAAAACCCACATTAACTAGTTATTGCCTTTGTTTAAAGAGTCATTTCCTTTACAGTAATTTATATAGTAAAAGAAAAATCTTACGTATTTACCTATGTAGTTACCATTTGCAGTGCTCGTTCCTCCTTTGTGCAGATCCATATTTTTATCTTATTTCTTTTTGCTTCTGCCTGAGGGATTTCTTTTACTATTTCTTATAGTGTGAGTCTGCTGGTAGTAATTTTGTTTTTAGCTTTTGAGTATCTGAATAAAATCTGTTTCATCTTTGTTTTTGAAAGATATTTTTGCTAGGTATCAAATTCTAGGCTGATGTTTATTTTCTTTCAGCATTTTAAAGATGTTGTCTGATGTCTTCTACTCTGCATTGTTTCTGGCAAGTTATTTTTGTTCCCCATATGTTACATATTGGTTTTCTCAGCTTTATTGAGGTATAGCTGATAAATAAATTGTAAGATATTTACAGTGTACATTGTGATGATTTGATGTACATATACATTGTGAAGGGATTCCCACCATCTGGTTAATTAACACATTCACTACCTCACATATTATCATTTTTTGTGTGTGAGAACATTAAATTCTACTTTCAGAAAATTTCAATTATAAAATACAGTATTATCAACTATAATCACCATGTTTTACATTAGATCCTCAGACTTTATTCTTTTTATAGCTCAGTATTTATACCATTTTACCAACCTCTCCCTATTTCCCCCACCCCCAGCCCTGGCAACAACTTTTCTACTCTTTGTTTCTATCAGTTTCACTTTTTTTTTTTAAAGATTACACATGTAAGTGATACCACGCAGTATTTGTCTTTCTCTGGCTTGTTTCACTTAGCATAATGCCCTCAATTTCTATCCATGTTGTTGCAAATGGCAGGATTTCCTTCCTTCTCATGGCTGAATAATGTTCCATTGTGTGTGTATTGATGTATGTGTATATGTATATCTGCCTATGTATGTATGTATATATGTGTGTATCTATCTATTTCTTTATCCATTCACCATTGATAGAAACTTAGGTTGTTTCCATGTCTTGGCTATTATGAATAATGCTGCAATGAACACGGGAGTGCAAATATCTCTTTGATACCCTGTTTCCATTTCCTTTGGATATATACACAGAAGTGGGATTGTTGGATCATATGGTAGTTCTATTTTTAATTTTTTGAGGAAACTCCATACTGTTTTCCATAGTGGCTGAACCAATTTACATTCCTATCAACAGTGCACAATGGTCCCTTTTCTCTGATCCTTGCCAATGCATGTTATCTCTTGTCTTTTTGATAATAGCTCTTCTAACAGGTATGAGGTAATATCACTGTGGTTTTGATTTGCATTTTCCTGATGATTAATGGTGTTGGGTGCCTTTTCATGTACCTGTTGGCTATTTGTATGTCTTCCTGAGAAAAAATGTCTATTCATTTCCTCTGCCTGTTTTTTAATTGGATTGTTCATTTGCTTTTTGCTATTGAGTTTTATGAATCTCTGTATATTTTAGATATTAACCCCTTGTCAAATATATGATTTGCAAATATTTTCTCTCATTCAGTAGGTTGCCTTTTCTTTCTTTCTTTTTTTTTTTTTTGTGGTACGTGGGCCTCTCACTGTTGTGGCCTCTCCTGTTGCAGAGCACAGGCTCCGGATGCGCAGGCTCAGCGGCCATGGCTCACGGGCCCAGCTGCTCTGCAGCATGTGGGATCTTCCTGGACCAGGGCATGAACCCATGTCCCCTGCATCAGCAGGCTGACTCTCAACCACTGCGCCACCAGGGAAGCCCGCCTTTTCATTTTTGTTTATCATTTCCTTTGCTGTGCAGAGCTTTTTAGTTTGATGTAGTTCCACTAATTTACTTTTGCTTTTATTGCCTTCACTTTGGGTATCAAATCCAAAAAATCATTGCCAAGACCAGTGTCAAGAAGCTTACTCCCTATATGTTTTCTTCCAGGAGTTTTACAGTTTCATGTCTTACGTTCAAGTCCTTAATCCATTTTCAGTTGATCTTTGTATATGGTGTCAGATAGTGATCCAGTTTCATTCTTTTGCGTTTGGCTCTGTGCAGTTTTCCCAGCACCACTTATTGAAGAAGCTGTCCTTTCCTGTATATTATTTGCTCCTTTGTTGTAAATTAATTGACCATATATGCATGGGTTTATTTCTAGACTCTCTGTTGTGTTCCATCAATCTATGTGTCTGTTTTTATGCTAGTACCATACTGTTTTGATGACTATAGCTTTGTAATATAGTTTGAAATCAGAAAGTGTGATGCGACATATTGTTTTGTTTTGTTTTGTTTTAAATCTGGATGCTTTTAAGTTTTCTTATCACTGGTTTTGAACAATTTATGATGGGCATTGGTATATTTTTCTTAATTTTTTCTGCATTTGTGGATTGCTGAGAGTCTTGGATTCGTGGGCTTATAGATTTCATCAAATTTTGAAAAATTATTGTTATTATTTCTGGATATATTTTTTCTGCTCCTACATTTCCTCTCCTTCAGGGACTCCCATTACAAACATTATTAGGTCCTGTGAAGTCTTTCCATAGCTCACTGATGCTATGCTCATTTAAGAAAATTTCTCTTTTCTTTCTAGTTTCTTTTCTTTTTTATTTGTATAGTTTCTATTGTTCCATCTTCAGATTCATTAACCTTTTCTTCTACAAAATCTAATTTGCTATTAATCCTATCCAGTGTATTTTCCATCTCACACATTGTAGTTTTCTTCTCTAGAAGTTTTATTTGGTTCTTTTTTTAATATCTTACATATCTCCACTTAACTTTTTTTTTTTTTTATTTTGTGGTACACGGGCCTCTCACTGTTGTGGCCTCTCCCATTGCGGAGCACAGGCTCCGGACGTGCAGGCTCAGCGGCCATGGCTCACGGGCCCAGCCGCTCTGCAGCATGTGGGATCTTCCCGGACCGGGGCACGAACCCGTGTCCCCTGCATCGGCAGGCGGACTCTCAACCACTGCACCACCAGGGAAGCCCCACTTAACTATTTTTTAACATGTGGAATATAGTCATTGTAACTGTTTTAATGACTATGTTTGGTAATTTTAATATCTGTTTCAGTTCTGGTTTGGTTTTAATGTATGTATTTATTTTATCTCATTATAGGTCAACTTTTTCTCCTTTTTTGTATCTGGGAATTTTTTTTTTTTTTTGCAGTACGCGGGCCTCTCACTGCCGTGACCCCTCCCGTTGCAGAGCACAGGCTCCTGACGTGCAGGCTCAGCAGCCATGGCTCACAGGCCCAGCCGCTCCGCGGCATGTGGGATCTTCCCAGACCAGGGCACGAATCCGTGTCCCCTGCATCGACAGGCAGACCCTCAACCACTGCACCACCAGGGAAGTCCTCAGGATTTGCTTTTAAGAGTTATTAGGCAAAGCTAAAGCAGTGTTCAGTAGAGGACTAATTATTCCCCACTATTGGTACAAGTGTCTTCTGTGTATTTCTACCTCACACTCTGAGAATCATAAGGTTTCCCAGCCTGGCTAGTGGGAACTATTCCTAGCTATGTGAGAGCTCTGGGCATTGTTACTTCTAAATCTTTTAAATGGTTGTTTCCCCAGCCTTGTCTAGTTTCTTCACACACATGTGCTTATCATACTCAGCTGAATATTCAAGGAGACCCCCTGCAGACCCCAGAGCTCTCTTTTTGTGATGCTCGGTCTTCTCTTGTACTCTGTCCTTCAAATATTAGTCACCTTGTTCTCCCCAAGCTCTCAGTTACATCTCCTCAAGTCAATAATTATTTCCTTTTGATGAATTGATATCTTTATTATTATTGTGTCTCTCTTTATCCATCACTATGTATTTTTTTGTTTTAAATCTTGATATTACTAACGAAGTGGCATCCTTCTAAGTATTCTAGTCAATGCTTATGAATTAGAAGGTTTTTCATGTTGGCTGGTAGGAAAATGAACTATTTCTGGCTTGGTGTGAGCTTTGGGGGTTTTCCCCCTGCTATTTTTGGTTGATTATTTCCCCATCCTTAGGTAGTCTTCTTACAAACATGCTCTGATCTGTATTCAGCTGAAGACTCAAGAGGCACTGATGATCTCTGGAGCTCTCTCTTGGCTGGTCTTCCTCTTCTCTGGTTCTCTGTCCTGGGAGCTCTAGCCACTTCGGCCTCCCTGTCTTCTAGTTCTCTCTTCTCAGCGTAAGGAAACTGCAAGCCTCTGCCTCCCTTCTCTCTTCCTATGTTGTGGCCAGGAAATTCCCTCCAAGCAGTAAGCTGAGGCAATTGTTGGACTCATCTTCTGTGTTCCTTCTCTCTCAGGTGCCACTGTCCAGAACTGCCTGATGTCCAGTATCTGAAAACCATTGTTTCATATATGGTGTCCTTTTTTGGATTGTTTCAGATGAAAAGCATATGCCATCTCTGTTACTTCATATTGACCAGAAGTGGAAGTTCTCATCCTTAATAACTTTAAAAGTATCTATATTATGGATGCAGACTGTATCTAAGACTTAAATGATTACCTTGTGTTTTATGTGGTGAATACTGTTTACTCATGGTGTTATGTTTTCAAACATCTAACATTGTTATCTTTTATTATGACCTCATTGTTAGTGGGCTTTTTTAAAAAATCCTGTGTAGCCAGTGTTGAAGGCATGTCTTTCCAGGGTAGTTTTGTATTCCCTTATACTGGATTATGTTAATTTCTCAGCTGTACAGTATTCCCACGGATTAAAAACCCACCGAAGATAAGCTCACAAAATATATAAAATAATTGTGTTGAGCCATTGGACATCTTTGATGTCCTCAGATCACATGAAGTATATAAATTCAAAGTCCAAAGCCATGTATGTTGTGGGCTCTCATTTTTGAATTGTCAAAAGAGACTTTTCCTCTTTTTCAATCCAGAGCCTAAGAAAAGACTGACAAACTTTCTTATGCTCCTTACATGCTAATAGATAGTTTTCTCCCTCCCTTAGGAGGTGTAGAAAACTTCTCCTTGTGTAGATATCTCATTTCTAACTCCTAGCATTATAGAAGGCTTTTCTGTCCTTATGTTGGTGCTGAAATCCCTAGATTACTGAAACTAGCATCACCTCCTTTCCTCAAAGACCTTCACAGAGTCACTTCTCATATTTATTGTTCTGATTTTCAGTTTCTTCTTCATTTCTAGGATGTAGAGATTTCTCTTTATTCTTATGGTATTAACTATTAAAAGTATATATATATATATATATATATATATATATATATAATATATCTCTTCCAGATAACAACATGACTTCTTTTTGATTACTAGCTAGTGTCAAGTTTTTCTTTTTTTAATTAATTAATTAATTTATTTGTTGCTGCGTTGGGTCTTCATTGCTGCGCAAGGGCTTTCTCTAGTTGTGGCGAGCGGGGGCTACTCTTTGTTGTAGTGCATGGTCTTCTCACTGTGGTGGCTTCTCTTATTGCGGAGCACGGGCTCTAGGTGCATGGGCTTCAGTAGTTGTGGCATGCAGGCTCAGTAGTTGTGGCTCACAGGCTTTAGAGCACAGGCTCAGTAGTTGTGGTGCACGGGCTTAGTTGCTCCACAGTGTGTGGGATCTTCCTGGATCAGGGATGGAACCCATGACCCCTGCATTGCAAGCAGATTCTTAACCACTGCGCCACCAGTAGAAGCCTGTTAGTGGCAACTTAGTGAAGCTTCCAGCCTTCAATAATTTGCATTTAAAAAATAAGTACCTGGGACTTCCCTGGTGGTCCAGTGGTTAAGAATCTGCCTTCCAGTGCAGGGGACATGGGTTTGATCCCTATCCGGGGAACTAAGATCCCACATGCCACGGGACAAATAAGCCTGCGCACCACAACTAGAGAGCCTACGTGCTGCAACTACTGAGCCCATGCGCCACAACTAGAGAGCCTGTGGGCCATCATTACTGAGCCCACATGCTCTGGAGCCTGCACACCACAACTAGAGAGAAGCCTGTGCACCACAACTAGAGAAGCCCGCACACCGCAACAAAAGATCCCACGTGCCTCAACTAAGACCCGACACAGCCAAATAAATAAATAAATTTTAAGTACCTAAATACCGATAAGAGAAAGGGTTTTAATAAAGATATTGTTAGTAATGAAAGGAAATGCTGATTGGGAAATGGGACCAGGGAATGAAAAAAGCAAGAAAAGAAGAGTGGGATCCAGGCAGAAGGGTATAGGTGATGTAAAACTAATAATCACCACTTACTGGGTGCTGACAATGTGTGGTGCACTTCACATGTGGTGTCTCACTGTTTGAGCCAGGGAACCAGGATGTGAGTGGGCTGCTTTCAACCAGATCTGTCTGCTATTTGCATTACACTATGCTGCCTCCCTTAGCTGTGTAGAACGCACTGGATTCTTGTGAGAATGAAGAGTGAGGATAAGATTACTACATCCCTTTGAGTGAACCTCTTGTTCTGGATCTTACTGTTATTTTGTAGTGAGAGTGTGCTGTCATACATATACACACACAGACATATACATATATATACTTACTATGTATGATAATAATGATGATTTTACCTATATCTATACGTCCAAAGCAGGATTTGTAGTGGCAATTCAGGCTACATGTCTGTCTGATTTTGTCAGTGGGAATCTGCTGGATGCCAGCCCTAGATACTCTTGCACAGGGTTCAGTGAAATTTTTCTGTGAAAGACTAGGTAGTAAATATTTTTGGCTTGCAGGCTGTATGTTCTCTTTTATTTTTTAAAAATATTTATTTATTTATTTATTTTAGGCTGCGTTGGGTCTTCGTTGCAGTGCGCGGGCTTCTCATTTCGGTGGCTTCTTTCGCTGTGGAGCACGGGCTCTAGGCACGCGGCTTCAGTGGTTGTGGTACGTGGGCTCAATAGTTGTGGCTCACGGGCTCTAGAGAGCAGGCTCAGTAGTTGTGGCACACAGGCTTAGTTGCTCTGTGGTATGTGGGATCTTCCCTGACCAGGGATCAAACCCGTGTCCCTGGCACTGGCAGGCGGATTCTCAACCACTGCACCGCCAGGGAAGCCCAGGCCGTATGTTTTCTTGTTGCAACTACTCAACTCTGCTATTGTAGTATGAAAGCAGCTTTAAACAATACATGAATGCATGGATGTAGCCATGTTGCAATTAAATTTTATTTACGGAAACAGGCAGCTGGCCAGATTTGGTCTGTGGGCTGTAGTTTGCTGACCACTGCTCTTGAGTCTATTCCACGATGAAATGCCATAATTACACACATATATCCATAAACTAAGGCTTCCTCTGTACTCAGGGACCTCTCAGGGATTGTCTGAATCAGGTAGAGAAAGTCTGGATGGCAACTCTTGAAACCCCAGCAAGAGTGGAGAGAAAATGAGATGGAACTCTCTGGCACACAACTCTTTTCTTATCACAGCCTGACTGTGAAGAGAAGCTAAACTATGCTGGTGATGGCCACGGAATTTTCACAAATATAGTTACATTATTCCATTGCGTCTTTGAATCATCCTTGTCTTCCCAGAGCCTGCTGGGGCTGGTAGAATGACCAAAGCGAGGTTGGGTTTTTAGATTATTACTTGTTAGAGAAGTGTGTGAGTTTTAAAGAAAGGTGCTTTTGTTTACAGTTAGATTTAATGTTAATTTTAACAGTTAGTTTAGTAATTTTACAAAAAGACAAGGTGGCTGGGCCACACAGTGACTTTCCAGTCATGACAACTTCCCTTTTGAATGTCATTGATCTTAGTTTCACTGAGTGTGTCACAGGAGGGGCTGAAATCAGTACCCACTGACCTGATCTGACTGCTCAAGAATCTGGGACCCAGAGAATGGATAGGTCCTGAATGACATTGTCCTAAGCATCAAGGCTAGATGGATTCACTTTGCATATAGCATATCATCTACAGCTATCATGATGAATTTTAGTTTGCTTGCAGTTTGGACCAGGACTTTTGTATATAGTATTTTTGTTTGTTTTCTTCCGGGAGTTGTTTTTTTGGCCACGCCGCGCGGCTCGTGGATCCTTAGTTCCTCAAGCGGGGATCAAACCCTGGCCCTCAGCAGTGAGGCCTAACCACTGGACTGCCAGGGAATTCCCCTTCCTGGAGTTTCTAATTGCCTTTCTGATTTTGTGTCGATAAAAGGATAATGTGCCTTCATTTTATAATCCAATCTATCCAGCTTCCATTTTTAAATAAAATTTTCTACTTAATTTTTTGAATATGGTGTATATTTCCAAGGGTTGAATATCGGTAATTCTAAAACAAGCTCCTTCCCACTTTGTTCCTATATTTGCTCAGTTTCCATTACTATGAATAGGTAATCATTGTTATTAGTTTCTTAATAATCCATTGTTATTAGTTTCTTAATAATCCATTGTTATTAGTTTCTTAATAATCCTTTCATTGAATTTTTATGCATATGCAAGCCAGTGCATAATATTGCATAATATTATGCATAATATTTTTTCTTCTCTCCTTTTTATACAAAGGATAACATGAATATACTTCTGCATCTTGCTCTTCACTTAACAGTGTATCTCCAGGATCTTTTTGTGTTAATCCATAAAGAACTTTTTCATGTGTTTTTACAGCTGCAGTCTTCCATTGTTTAAATAACCATAGTGTACTTAATCCTTAGTTTATTGACATTCTAATCTTTGGCTAATGCTAACAATGTTGCAATGAATAATTCTGTCCATTGGTCATTTTGCATGTGCCTAAGTATAGGATAAATTCCTAAGAGTGAATTTCTGGGTCAAAGGTTATATCCAGTTGAATTCTGATAATTATTGACAACTTGTCCTCACTGCAGGTTGTACTATTAAAACCCCCAATGGAAATGTATAAAATGCTTGTTTCTTCAAAGCAGTGTCATCACACCATTCTAAAATCTTTTGGATTTTTGGTAGTCTGATGAGAAATAATATCTAAATATAGCTTTACTTTACATTCCTTTTATTATGAAAGTTGAGCACCTTATCATATGATTTGTGAACTGTCTGTATAATTTTTCTTTGAATTTTTCAGTTTTTTTAAAATTGGAGTTTAGTTTTTTTCTTGTCAATGTCTTGGACATTTTATTTTGTAAGGAGGTTAGCCTTCTGTTCTTATAAGAATTGCAAATATTTTCCCAATTTGTCATTTATCTTTTGTTATTTCGATTGTTTAATAAGTTAAGTTTGACTTCTGTTAGAGTAGTTCTTTTTTGTCTTAAAGTTGTTTTTGTTTCTTTTACTGCAGTCAAATTTAACAATTTTTATTTGTGGCTTTTTGATTTTGTGCTTTGATTAGAAAGTTCTTCTCCATTCCAAGGTTATAAAGAACAATGTCCATTATTTTTTCTAATACTTTATGATTACTTTTTTTTAACACTTCAAGATTTGATGCTTCGGAATTTATCCTAGTATGTAATGTGGGATATGGTTCTACCTACATCTATCTTCATTATTCACAGATTCTGCATTTACAAATTCACCTACTTGCTAAAATGCATTTGTAACTCCAAAATCAATACTCACAGTGCTTGTGCTGTCACTTGTGGACATATAAGGAGTGGCGGAAATTTGAGTTGCCTGTCATGTGCATGTTGCCAGCTGAGGTTGACCAAGATGTTGCTCTGCTTTCTTGTTTCAGCTCTAGTACTGGAAACGAATGTCCTTTCTGTGGTCTATTTAGCACCACATTTCACGTTTCCGTGCTGTGTTTGTTGGGAATTTTGCTGTTTAAAATGGCCCGCAAGTGTAGCGCTGAAGTGCTATCTAGTGTTCTCAAGCACAAGAAGCTTGTTATTTATTATAGTGCCTTACAGGGAAAATACGGGTGCTAGATAAGCTTTGTTCAGGCATGAGTTATAGTGTTATTGGCCATGAGTTAAATGTTGAGTCAACAATGTATATTAATAAGGTGTCTTTAAACAGAAAGACACATAAAACAAGGTTATCTGTTGATCAGCTGATGAAATGGTTGTGACCAGAGGCTTGCAGAACCCTGTATTTCTCCTAGCAAAAGTGGTTCAGTGTTCACTAACTCAGTGTTTGCAGTATTTTTATAGAATGTAACTACTGCTGATGAGAATTGACTGCTATGGTTTTTCAAGATGGCTACTAACTGCCCCCCACACCATCACTGAATAGTTCATCTTTCCCCATGATTTGAGATGTCTCCTTTATTGTACACTAAAGGCTAATTTCTTCTGTTTTACTGGTCAGTCTGTGACTTCATGTACCAAGAGCTCATGAGACTCTATAAAAAAGTTTTTAAATCTGCTAAGTATAGTTCCCTCCTCATTTCTCTTCTTTTTCAGAATTTTCCAGGATATGTTTGTTTTTCTCTTTCACATAATTTTTAGAATCACCTTACCTAGTTCTGAAAAACTTATCGGTATTTTTATTGAGTTAATTTACAAATTAACTCAAGGATAATTGACATCTTTATGATACTGAAGCTACTATGATAGGAAGCTACTCACTTAGGCAAATCCTTTATTTCCTTCAGGAGAGTTTAAAAGTTTTCTTCATACAGGCCTTGCAAACTTCTTTATTATTATTATTATGCTTTCACTACTATTATTTCTATGGGCTTATCAATCTCAGAAATCTGCAGGACATCTATGGAGGATGGGAAAAAGCGTATATGTTCCAAGCCTAGCTGATATAACTAAAGAATATTTTCACATGAATATTTAAGGAGAGAGAAATGTAAATAAAGCAATTTTTATGTGGAGTAGAAGGAATGACATGGGGAGATTAATGAAAATATAGGAAAGGCTTTATGGTTCATTTAACTTATTTTAGCAAATAATTCCAGGGCTTTATTATGTGTCAGGCACTGTTCCAAGTACTTTATAATTATTAATTTATTTAGTCTCACAGCAACTCTATAAGATGGGTTTATTGTCATCATCGCCCCCGTTTTACAAATGAGGAAACTGAGGTAGACAGAGGCTTGAATTGCACGGCTGGTTAAGGGGGCAGCTGGGATCAGACAGAGCCGACTGGCTTCTGGGGCCATGCTCTTAACCAGATGTTCTGCATTATACGGAGAAACAGTGAATAGGGACTAGGTTATTATGGCCCCAAATATTAAAACACCAATGTGTAGAAAATAGGTAACTTGCAGAATAAATGTGAGATTTTTATTCATGACTTGAGAGGGATCTCATAGTGTCACTGACTCTGTGGAGGCTGGAGCTGGACTGGAATATGCTGACAGAAGAATCACCTTCATTCACAGAAACAGCCCTATGAGAAGGGGCAGGGGTGGAACGTGGGTCACTTGAGTGAGAATCAATAAACCTGGCAGTGGTGAGGACACCTGTGGGACTTTGTGGTAGGTCACATGGCCATGGGGAGACATCCAGTGATCCCATCTGAACCAACAACAGAAAGGACACAAATGGCACTATAGCCATGATGGGGAGTTGTCTCTCTGGATCCTTTCCCAAAACCTCAGGTTCAGCTAACAGCAGAATGATTGGCAAGCAGACTTGTGAATGATATTATCTCCAGGAACTCTAAGAAGTGACCTGAAGAAATTCATCTGTTTGTTATTCTGATCAATGAGGAGAGATTGGCTGGTTTAATAAGACTGGGAGGGAGCTGTGTTATTTACAGCTATAAAGCTACACAAAAATGATTTGGTTAAGTGACCACATTATCTCATTTCATTAGAGACGAGGGTAGTCAGATGTGTACTCTAAAATTCAGGGTGAAAGATTCTAAATAGATAAGAAAAATAACAGAGGCATGAATTTATAGATTGGAACTGTGAAAAGAAAAAGAATATAGGAAGGATAACAAGAGATGAAGGAGATAATTGACATTAATTATGTGCTGACTGTGTCTCTGTGCTTTACATACATACTGTGGCCAGGAATAGACCATTAAAACAATGAAACAGAAGGTCTAGAAACAGATCCTTGCATTTATGGAAATTCAATGTATGATAAACAGAGCAAAGAATAGTGATAGTAACACTGGGTCTTCACTTAAAAAAAATTAGAGCCCAAGTTTTATCCCCAAATAGGTTCCAGATGGAATATAGAGTTAAACCTAAAAATAAAATGTTAGAAGAAGAAAATAGAATCCTTTATCATTGTGAGTGGGAGAGGGCACAAAAGTCAGAAGCCATATGTAGAAAGAAACGGATGAATTTAATTCCATCAGATTTTAAAAACTTTTGTGTGACAAACTATATCATATCAAAGAAATGGCGTAGGTGAAACTTTTTGCCACATTTATAATAATACTCAGAGTTCCTAAAAATCAATAACTAAAAGACAGAAAACCCAATAGAAGAAGTGGGCAAAGAAAATGAGCAGGCAATTCACAGGAAAAATACAAATAGCCAATAATCAATGGAAATCAAGCTTAATGTCACAGTAAATCTGGAAATACAAATGAAATGAATACTGAAATACCATTTTTTTACCTATATTTTAAAATGACTTAAAAACTGATAGCATCCATTATTGGCCAGGGTGGTGGGAAGCAGTTATTCTCAAACAGTGAGGGAGGGAATTAAATTGATGCAGCATTTTTGGATTCAAATGTTCTTTCTGTCAGACATAACAATTCAACTTCAAGATATCCAGCCAAAGGAGCACAGTGATATGAGCCTGGCTTTTGGAGCAAGGTTGCCTGGGATCTAAATCCTTGCCTGTTAACTTATTCCCTGCTGACTTTGGGGGCAAGTCATTTAACCTCTTTTTTTCTCAGTTTTGTCATCTGAAAAATGGAAATGATAATAATAGCACCAACCTCAGATGGCTTTCGAGAATATTAAATAAGTTAATACATGTAAAGTGCTTATAATAGCATCTGTAACTAAATGATGATGACCATTTCTGTTCTATAAACCCAGTGGAGCCAGGATATTTGGTATTATTTGTAAGTAGTATTATTTGTAAAAGGTTAAAAAAAATGGGAAGGAACCATCTCTTTGAATAAAGTAAACATTCTGGTTACTTTAATGGCGAAAGGTTGAGTAAATACTATTGAAGACCATGTAGACATTAGAACAAAAGAGGCTGGACATTCATTAGTTGAAACTTTCTTTCTTTCTTGAGTTCCTACCATGTTCCAGAGACGGTTCTAGCACTCGAGATACAGTCGTGGAGAGAATCAAATCTTCACTGAAAAGGAAGATGCTCGAAGAAATGTTCAGAAGGCAGTTGAAGAACAATGTGCTTGGAATGAATGTATTAATGATAAAAACTAATAACCATGCAAAAATCTATGGATATGTGGAATGCTGAGAAAAATATGTGAAAAGATACCCAACATACTACTGTATCTCCTTGCATCTTTTAACATCTCAGAAATGAGCATGTATCTGACAATTGACGGCATTTCAGTTTGCATGAAATATGGCGCGAGCAAAGGTAATCTTGGAGGTAGGATCGATTATTAAGTAAGTGATGAGAGACATCTGTATTTATTCTATATACTTTTATATTGTTGGGAACTTTACTAAGAGTATATATATATGTGTGTGTGTGTGTGTGTATGTGTATGTATATATATCTTAGTTGTGTAAGAAAACAACAACAACAAACTCTTCAGGGTTTGTGGAGGAGGGCAGTCTAGATGAGGTGAGGACAGTTGCAGTTCCATCCTGACGCCCAGGTCAACCACTTCACCTTACAAATGTTACCGGGACGCTCTCTGTTCCTACCTTGGCCTGTGGACCTTTCTGGGCTTCTGTCTTAGCCAATGTTCTTTAGGTTATAAGTGACAGAAACCCACTCATACAAGCTTAGTCAAAGAAAATAGGGGGAGGGGGATTATTATAAGAATAGATGGGTTTTGTAGAATCCAAGGATGTGACCAGACCTGAGCAAAGATACCCTTAGGAGCCAGGGTCAGGGTCGTTCAGGGGCTGTCTGACTCTACGTGGTCTCTCTCTGCTTCTGTTCACCTGGTCAGTTCATTCTTCTTCTTTTTCTACAGAGGGGGTTTTAGGCTTCTCTATCTACAGGACAAAAGATGGCTACTCCACTGCTGCTAAAATACATCTCTTCAATTCAAATGGCTAACTGGGACATGTAGCATCTTTGGATCCCAAATATAAACTCCTGGACAGAGAATCTGATTTGTTCAGTTTGGGTCAGGTGTCCATCAGTGATCAATTAGCCAGGGGGTGGGGAGCAGGGCATATGTTCAGCTAATGCTGTAGCCAAGGGCTACTTTTGTGGCCAAAGAAATGCAGCTTCTCTGGAAGCTAGATTATGGGCTCAGCAGATGACTATATTACATTAATATTATATTATATTAAAGTAATTTCCATGCCATTTTATTCCTTTATGCTTTTTGTTCTGGTCCTGAAGGCTTCTAAGGTTTTGGTGCCCTATGGTACCAACAGAGCCAGGATGCTGTTTCGCTCCCTACAAACTACTGTTTCTCCCCCAGATAGTCCTTCCTTGTAAGGACTTAGTCTGGCTTGCTGGCCTTGGGAGAGACTGATAGTTTTGCCTTCAGGGACATTAATTAGTTAGGGCCTCACCAACAAAGCCAGTGACCTACTAGTTTATCTCTTAGCCTTTGGAGATGAAATGGAAAGGTGTCTTTTTGAAAACACTGGAGATTAAGATGATCCATGTCCTAGGCTACTGGTGCCAAGATAAACAAGTCTTAACAGCCCAGCTTACTACAGAGAACTCTTCTCAAGTGTCTACCACTCCTTGGTACCAATGCCACCAAGTGGGAGGGGGAATCAGAGCACAGGGCTCCCAGCAGAGAGCATTTCTCAGTATGACCAGCACAGGAGATGTTTGGAGGACACACAGAAGTCTCTGGATGCCTAACTCTAGGCTCAAGCTTCCTTTTTAGTGTGGTGGTAAGAAAATTTCTGTTGAGCTGCTCTTTGGGGGAGAACATGAATATCACAGTTTCTAATTTTAAACAGAAAATCCCACTTCTACCATCATCCTCCATTAAATGTAGCCTTTTCTAAAAGCTGGGGGGGATCGTAATGCGGAAATCTGGTGAGCTCACCTGGTCTCTCGAGTACATTTTAAAGGACACAAGGAAGCACTTCAGGAAAATGAAAATGCAGTGGGTTTGAGTCCCTTTCTTGAGGAAGGACAGAGAAAGCTTCAGGGGTGGGGAAGAGGGGGTTGGGCACATTCCCCTAGTCATTTTCTTGAGGATGAGAGAAAGAGGAACGAATAGAAAGATCAGCTGAAGAAGTGGGACTCTTTGATGCAATTCTTTTAATAAGCTTCCATCTGCAGTGGTGAGGGAAGTGGCCCATACCATTCCACTCCTGGGAGGCTGTAGGAAAGTACTGAACAGTGTGATTCCTGTTGTGTCAGGGATGTGAGCAAGGGAGGAGACTTAGCTGGTCCTCTGCAAAGCATCCTTGGGCCAATGGCACTCCACACATTTTTCTGAGACTTTGGATCATTTGCAGTTTGCCCCATAACTCCCACACATTTGCCTCTTAGTGTCCCAAAGCTCTCCCTGCTGCAACGTTCCCATAGGAATGTGGATGCCTGCCAAGCGACCTCATGAACATTCCATTCATCTCCTTGGCTGGGAGGCAGCAAGGAAGCCAAATTGGCTGATATTTAACTGTTTGGGTCCCAAATTCACCCTGAAATGAATGGCTAAGCTTGTTGGAATTTTCCAACAATCATGAAGAAAAACAGAAGATAAAACAAAAGAGAAATACTTATTTGTTCATATGATCCCATCGGAAAGACAGTTCTTTTTAAAGGTAGCCTAATGAAAACCATATTCTCTGGTTCTCCTTGTTGTGAAATCCTCTTCCAGCGGAAAGCATTTTGAAGTAATGAGGCTTTGTGAGGTGTGACTAAAAACAACGTGACTATTATTTTTCAGCAAACACAGCAGAATATAGCCCTCCAAATGAAGGTTGCTGTCTTCCAAGTAACCTCAGAGGGATGTTATCCTGCAATTCTAAGATGCTCAAACATGTGTAACATTCCTTTTAGGGAATTTCTGTCTGAGTCTTGTTCTCACTGTTTTTCTTTCTGTTTATCATTCATTCAGCATGTATTAGACACCTCCTGTGTGCCAAGTACTCTGCCAGGCCCTGGGGATGGAATGACGATGGAGATGCAGTCTCATTGAGTGATGGTAGGAGGCCCCCAGGGGCCAAAGGAAAAAGTTAGCCCAACCTAGGTTTGAATCCCAGTTTTGCCTTGTGTGGATTGTGTAAACTTAGGCAACTTTTAAAAACTCTTTGAGTCACAGTGTCCTCATTTCTAAAATAAAGATGGTAAAATCTACTTCATAAGATTACTTTGAGGAGAAAATAAGATAAAGTGTGTAGTAAGTAGCTTTAATATAAAGGCTGATACAGGTTAAATGCTCAGCAGATGAGAATGCTAGTGATTATAATTGTTTGAATTCTATAGCTAGTTCAACCATCTTTCTTTGGACTGGACTCTGAATGTATTTTGGAAAAATCAGTTATTTTATTATTGTGTATATGGGTAATACAAGGTACAAAATGCAACATCTATAAAAATCAGATGATGAAAACAAAACTTCTTGCTTTCCCTTGGCCCTCTGCCTCTAGTTTTCCTCCCCAGAGATAACCAGTATGGCTAGGATCTATTTCTTCAACATGGATCTCTAACAACACTGGTTTATTCTTGCTACATCATTCTTTTTTTAATGATTATTTGGCATTCCATTGGCTGGATGTATCATAATTAATTTAGACAGTCTCCTTTATATATATATATATATATATTTAAATTTTATTTATTTATTTTTGGCTGCGTTGGGTCTTCGTTGCTGCACGAGGGCTTTAGTTGCAGCGAGTGGGGGCTCCTCTTTGTTGCGGTGCGCGGGCTTCTCATTGCGGTAGCTTCTCTTGTTGCGGAGCACGGGCTCTAGGCATGGGGGTTTCAGTAGTTGTGGCGTGCGGGCTCAGTAGTTGTGGCTCACGGGCTCTAGAGCGCAGGCTCAGTAGCTGCGGCACACAGGCTTAGTTGCTCCGCTAGCCAGTCCCCTTTTGATGAACATTTGTTTCTGACCTTTGGCCATGGCAGTGCAGCAAAGACCATTCTTGCACTTGGTTTTGACTAAAAATGATGAACCAAAGACATACAACAGGCCCCTAAGGCAGCTCCAGGAGCTCCGGTCAATGCCCTTGGAATAAGGTGACTAGTTGGAAGCAGATAATGCTGATCTGATTGGATTCATTCTGGATTGTTGTCTCAAAAAATACCTCACTATTCTATTCCTAGATTATTCATACCACTCCCCAAATCTGCCTATTTGAAAAGTGTAGAATCTACATAATAATATTACAAGAATGGTGGCATTTTCGTCCAGACATGACTGTCTTAAAACCCCTCCAACATATATAATAAATGGAATAGTCTTTCTTTGGTTGGCACCAAAGAGTCAAAGATGCAGAGATTTCAGACAGCCACTCTAGAAGCGGCTGTTAAGGAGATTCCCACTCTAATTTTCTGTCACAGCTTGAAACAGCGAAGTGTATTAAAATGTGCCACATTGGTTAACATGGGTTCGATTAGTTGAAGCCTGCCAATTTGGAAGGAGGGCAGATATTCCTTGGTGGCCATCTTCACTGCTGCCCAGGCCTGTACAGGCTGGGTGGGGAACCGAATCAGAGAAAACCTATATGTGAGGTTCTGGCACTATCCAAGTACAAGTAAGACCAGGGGATTAGCCTTCCTGGATGAATCATTATTTCCGAATTAGGAGAAAGACACACGTGGAAGGGAGGCAGGGGAATGGAAGTCTTTCTAAGAAGTTTCTGCTGTCAGAGGCGCGATGCTCAAATGAGCTCCATGCAAATGAAAACCAGTCCCAACGGCGTCTTGAGCCAAAGACAATTCTTGGTTGGGGTTGAAGAAATGTCAGATAAATAGTTTCTCCTTGCTTCTCAGCAGGCCCCGGCTATCACTGCAATCCAGATCTGGCCTCTGAGCAGTTCTGGCAGGTTTATCTTGGACCAGCTGCTGTTATGAAATTGCAGTAATTCCAGGTTTCCCTCAAATCTGGACTGAGCCAAAGGCAGTCTGGGCTTCTAGCATCCGGCTTACTTCATTGCCTTCTCTCCAGTCCCTCCTCAACTTTCAAGCTTTTGATTTTTAAAAAAAAAAACTGAAGTAGGGATGGTCGAGGAAACCCTTCCAGTGCAGCCCAGAAATCTGAAAAATGTCTATTTCAGGTTAGTTCAAGAAACCTATATGGAACACTAGTGAGTCTGTTTAGGTGGGCTACATGGTGTGATGCTGAATGACACGGACTGTGTATCCGACAATATGCCAGGCTATGTACCAGTTCCCCTACGCAAAAGATCTCATTTAATCCACCAACAGAGCTGTGAAGTAGGAACTATTATCCCTATTTTACAAAAGAGGAAATTGGGTCTCAGGAGAGTTACTTTAGAACTCAGTGGTAAGTAGAAGTATGTGGATTGGAACCTGGCTGTAGCCTGAATCTCAGGCCTCTGCTTGTTCTCACTATGTTACAACACTGGCCATAAGCAAGAAGGTCTTATTTAGCATCCAGGAAAGGAGACTGAGACAAGAAAAACTAAGGTGAACAGTAGAGGGGAAACTGGAACTCAGGTGAGAGAAGGTAGAGGTAGGTGGGTAGAGTATATGATAAAAATGACAGAGGCTAGGCCCACATTCACCCCGAGCCCAACCTCTGAAGACCTTGTGAGCCCTGGGAGCCCAGTGGGAGGTCATTGACCAAATTTCCCCGGAAAGCACTTATTTAAGGAGAAGAACTTTGAGCGACTGGCACAGAGCCTGAAGTGTTCTGAGAAGCAGCCCTTGCTCTTTGCCCCCGAGGGAGAGGAGGAAGCTTCCTGGGTGCACCCAACATAGAGATACGTCTGTGCTCTAAGGAGTTCAGATTCCAGACACGACGGCCCAGGGCACTGAGAGACCTACAGTGGGATTCACTGGGGTTTAGGGAGCGATGTTTATGGATTACAATCCCTTTCAAACAGACTTCCTGGGCCAGATGGGTGGCTGAGTGCCCACTCCTGGGATTCTGGGCTCCCAGGAGGATGGCAGCAGATCTGTTTTAAGGCACAAATCATCCTCAATCCAGAGAGGGAGATGGACTCTGAGCATATCCCAGTAACATCCAGCAGTGTGTGCTGGTGAAGAGAGAAGAATGGGTTCATAGCAGACCCAGTGGGACCCTGAGGCACATGACATGTCAAGAAGGACACTTCTGGGCTTCCCTGGTGGCGCAGTGGTTGAGAGTGCGCCTGCCGATGCAGGGGACACGGGTTCCTGACCCAGTCCGGGAAGATCCCACATGCCGCGGAGCGGCTGGGCCCGTGATCCATGGCCGCTGAGCCTGCGCATCCGGAGCCTGTGCTCCGCGACGGGAGAGGCCCCAACAGTGAGAGGCCCGTGTACCACAAAAAAAAAGAAAAAAAAAAGGACACTTCTGAGCAAAGCTGGCCAACAAATGTCTTTCATTTTCTCCTGTGGCATCTTAGAGCGTGTCCCCTGGATCATCCTGAGGCAGTTCTAGAAGGCCCAGAGGTACCAGAGGCTGGTGGTAAAGTGGAGGAACTGCTGGATTCCAGAGATGGCTCACCAGTGATTCTGACCTGAGGAAAATCTGCTGTCTAAAGAGCAAAGAGAGAAGAGGCATCCCACATCCCTGACTGTGGGCTCTCCCTGACATGTCTCCAGCTGAGGGAGGGGAGACATTTGAATCTTCCAACTATTTTGCTGGAATCTTTATGTGAGGCATTAAGAGTCAGAAGAAATGGCTCAACTTTGCATCTCTTGGAAGGGGAAGGGCGATCCCTACTGAGTAGATCAAAAAAGACCAGGAGAGAGAAGCAAAAATTGGCCTTATGACAATAACTTTTGAGACCTACGTACCCACATGCTAGTTTAACTTTATACATTTTTTAATTGCTAAGCTAGAACATCAGTAGGGCGAGGGGCATGGAGAACACGACTGACAGAAAGAGAGTGGTCTCTGAATTAGGCAGACCTGAGTTTGTCCTTGTGCCTGACGCCCATGAACCCTGAGACTTTGGGCAAGTTACTTCCTGCCCCACAGTGTCAATTATTTGTTAAATGGGGTACAAAAAAATACCCTGAATCTTGACATGAATGTTATATATTTCTAAAACTTGTAGCACATTATGTGTGTTTAAGTAAATGTTAGTTAATAATAACAACAATATAAAAGATAATAACCCAAAGGTGCCAGATTGTAAGCTCAAGGGTAGAGACTCGGCCTTGTTCATCCCTGTACCCCCATCACTCTACAAACTTCTTGGCACATAGTAGGCAACCCCTAAATGTCTTGCATTAAATCCAGCTAGTTTGTTGAGCACCACCTATCTGAAAAGCATTGTTCTGGATACGCTTGGGGTTACAGAAGTGAGGGAGAGGCTGGGTAAAATCCAACAGATGAGGATTCAAGTCATTGAGTTCTTCTCAATGTCATTTTTTTCTTCCACCTAAAGCCAGAGAAAATAGCATTTACCAGCACCAGAGATAGTTGGTCAGCTCCGCCCAAACCATTCTCCCCTTTTCCCTTGCTGGCAGAATCCTGATTGTATTCAGGGCTCCATGCTCCCTCTCCGTGACTCAGGGAGGCATAATAAATATTCATGATTTCAGGCCAGTCACCCTGGTGATCTCACTCCCTTTGCCTGAGATTGTTTTAAGGGTGGCCGTGAGGCTCAGTCCTGGCCGAGGAGACATGCGAGAACATCACTAAGGGATGCCAGGAAAGGTGTTTTTGCTTTAAAAAAGAGGAAGAAGAAGACACATAGGGGGAAATAAATCCTGTTCTGTTTCCACTGGCTTTCCTTGAGTCTGCCTGTGAGGTCTGGAACGGAGGCAACCGTCTCAGGCCCATATGGAGAAACACTGACCCCTGAGGATGGCAGCACTGAACCCCAGAAGGAACCTGTGCCCTTGATGACATCACAAAGCCACCGAATTAACCAGCCCTGGAATTCTTGTTACATACAATAGATGAAGTTTCCTTCTGATTTAGGCCGGTCAAGTCAGAACTTATGCTTTCTCTAGTTGAAGGCGACGTATGTGATACACTCCTTCACGGGTTTGTTAATGTTGGTTCTCCTCCCTTCCCCTTCCCGGAAACAGGACGTCCATCTGCCGGGAATATTGTGGGACGGGTTCCTGCCTTGTGTGGGAAATGCAGCAGGTCCTTTCAAACTCTGAATTCTTTGCTCCTGTGCTCTTCAGAGAGAAACTCTGAAAAGCCATTGGAGGGAGTTCCTTAGGGAAACAAGGGAGGGTGGGCGGGGGCACTAGAGAGAGTGCAGGACTTGGAGGAAGAAATACCTACCTTGATCCTGGAGATTCCGTTGCCAGCTCTGCAGCTCTTGCTGAATCACATAAGCTCTCAGAACCTCAGTTTTCTTACCTACAAAATGGGGATATAAGGAGCCGCTACCTGAGGATAAGGATTAAATGAAAAAATGTCAAAGTGCTTTACAGTGTGAACTCCTCTTTATACAAAATCTAAAAAAGGCCTCAAAGAGCAGAAAAGGAAGACTTTCATTTACCTTACTAGAAATATATAGATATTTGTTGGGAAACAAAAATTGGGGGGAAAGTGGTGGTCTTCTCTAGGAAGGATTTCATGCCCTCTCCCTCACCAGCTTTCCCAAATAATACAACTCTTTCTAAGTGGTTTAAAGAGCAGAGTAGCTGAGAGCAGCGGGGAAAAGAGAAGTCCCTTGGACAGTGGCCTGCAGCCCTGCTGCTACGAACTATTAATAGCCTATAAACACTTGGAGCAGGGCCCCAGCCTCTCCTACCCTGGGGACAGTGGAGGGGTCAGAGCACTGCCTGATATGGTCTCAGAATACTGGTGATCCCCGGAATTCTCCCAGTTAGGGAACTTTTTTCCTGCTGGGCTGGGCCTGGCTAGACTTCCTCCCGAAGAGCCTCCAGCCTGAGCTGCTAGGTTCGTGTTCGGCAAGCATTGATTGACCTCATTCTGGGTGCTCAGGGCACACAAGCTGCCTTGACACACGTGATCTCATTGCACACCCCCTCCCCCCAGCAATGAGCAAAGCTGTTCTCCAGTAACAGAACCCAGCTCAGAGAGTGGTCATGTCCCGTTCAAAGTCATTCAGAAAGGAAATTGTGCTCTAACATTTATATTACACTGTGAAGTCTGAAGATTTCTGGGCCTTAACAAGACCATCCAAATCCTCTGATCCTGCTGGCAGGAAGCATAAGGAGCCTGGGGGTAAAGTGAGCAAGAGAGCAGGGATGAAGCCACCTGGCACCTGGACTCTGTGGGCCAGGGGAGCTGACATGCCCATCGGCGCTGCTCTGGTGGCCAGGCTGTGAGCCCAGGGAACAGGCAGGGCCCCTCTTTCCCTCTCCTTGCATGGTCACACCTGATCTTATCACTTCTGAGCTTAGAGAAACTTGGAGACCCTCTCTCTCCGGAACGCGGGACAAAGACAGTCCCTTAGCTTGACATTCAAGGTCTTTCACGACCCAACCCCTGTCCTTCTTTCAACACTTACCCCTACTCCGCGCCTTCCGTTCCCTATCACTCAGACCTGTTTACAAGTCTGAGGATAGCCATTTTGAGGGCAAAGATGTGTCTTATGCCTTTCTGAACCCCCAGAGCCCAGCCTAGCATCTGGAGGAGCTGTGATGCTCAGGGACTGCAGCAAAAGCTGTCTGCCTTGTTAACTGGGTCCAGACAGCTGGAGATCCTGGGCCTGGGATGCTTGGCCTTCTCTCCTTTAAGATGTGCTGGGACCTGGGGTCTCGGTTCTTTCTGGGGCATTGGGTGCAGACTGCTTCCAGAAGTCCTTCTCCAATAGCCTGGGTACAAATATTAGACCATGAGTGTTGTTTTCTTGGGTCCAGATGGCAGTACATGCCATGGGGGAATGAAAGCACGATCGTTCACTGACTGCTGGTGAGGGGCCAGGAATTGTTCTGGGAGCTGGTATCCCAGGAAGCACGTCCAGAGAGAAGCCAGAGAGATCATTTTTTTCCAACAAAGACTGGGAACTGGGGAGCTTCTTCAGTTGGCCTATCCTGAGAACTAGAATCACTAAGCTTATAGACAGAGTCTACCTAGGTTGGCTTCCCTCATCACCAATCACCTGGAGCTCTTGTGAGCATAAAGAAGGGTTTGCTGGGAATGACTGATCCCACACTCTACAATGAGAACCTTACCCAGTTTGTACACCATGGGTCAGGGCAGGTTTGAGAGGTACGGGGGGAGTTATCTCTGCCCTGACTCAGGCAGGAGTCCTCTCATTCCAGCTGCTGTATTCCCTGACTGGGAGCTCACTGCCGAGTTTCACTGGATGCCCCTTCCATGCAGGGAATTCGCAGCATCTACAGTGGTTCAGTTGGCTGTGAGCACAGTCTTGGTGAATTAGCTCTCTTGGAGGTTACTTCTGTCTAATCGGCTTGCCCTGCTAGTACCACCCCAAATCCCCAAATGACTTCTCTCCCTGTGACCTTGGTACTCAGATTTCTGGGACCTGGATGTCTGTTCTCCATACCAATCAGCATAAACTCCCTCCTGCCCTGAGGCAGGGAAGAGTTAGCCCTCCCTCTGCCTTTGATGGGGAGAGTCATTTCCCCACTGGGCACTTCCACCTAGAGGAGAGCACAGAACTCGGGACACTCCCCCTTGA
Organism: Tursiops truncatus; assembly: GCF_011762595.2. Taxonomy (NCBI): domain Eukaryota; kingdom Metazoa; phylum Chordata; class Mammalia; order Artiodactyla; family Delphinidae; genus Tursiops; species Tursiops truncatus. Next base: position 65,472,313 of record NC_047041.1, on the reverse strand, counting down.
TCTTCCGCACCCTTGGGTGAGTACTTTTCCACATTCCATGCACTCTTTCAGAGTCATCATGGAAACTCTGTGAAGTAGAGATTATCATCACTCCTGTTCTGCTGTTTCTGAGAAAAAGAGACTCAAGGAGAAGCCGCAACTAGTGGCACAGTGGGAACTGCACCCAGAACTGCTGGCACTGCATCCAGGCGTGCTTCCTCAGCGCCCGATTCACGTCCCTCATGCAACTAACGAGGAGCGGGCCCCTCATGCAGAGAGAGCACATGCCCAAGGGTTTATCCTAGATGCCTATCCCAACCACCAGGGCACCTGGAAGCCGCAGGATGCCCTCTGAAGGAGTGTGTGTTCACCAAGACTTGGTGAGCCGGCTGCCGGAGGACCTGCAACTTTGGCTGGTATGTGCTTTGGACCACGTTCTGCCCTGAGGCCGAGTCATCTCTGGACATTCACGTTGGGTCACTCTATGGTCTCATATTACCTGTCTTAAAGCATTTTGGGGGTTCTTTCAGACCTTCCCCAGCCCTCCTTTAGGGGGACTGGTTTCATGGGCAACCCATTTCCTGAGACAAGCCGAGCTCACTTGCTTTTTCACTTTTATTTTCACCATTTCACACTAAGTCTGTGCCATTTTCTTCCATGTCCTGTGTCCCTAAGAAAGGAAAGGGAAGAGCTCCTACTTAATGAGAACAAACTGTATGCCAGGCATTGTGACAAATCATCTCTTTGAATTTAATCTTCATAACAAGGCTGTGAGAGTTTATTCCCATTTTTACAGTTTAGGATAGTGTCTTTCTTTAGTACTGTTTCTTACCTAATAAGTGGCAAAACCAGAATTTGAACCTGGGCCTTTTAACTACTCCTTTTACATATACCCATTGTCTCCTGAGGAAGTTGGTGCCAACTGTGGCGGCCACTTAAATTTACACTCAAGTTTGAACTCTGGGTCTCCAGACTGGCTCTGTGAGCATCCACAAACTTTTCTGTCCCAGGTGCCCTTCTCAGTCCTTCCTTCTAGTGGATTTATTTGCTGAGAATCCTAGGCTCCGAGAGCTGAACGGGACTTCAGAAGTGCCCCAGTCCCCCGTCTGCCGGATCCTCACAGCCTCCTTGGAGGTTAGCAGGACAGATATGGTTTCCTCCTTTTTTGGATGAGGAAATGTTTTCAGAGGATGTACTGGATCGTCTCTGTTTGCCCCTCCAGGCCTGCTTCTAAACTTTGTTCATGCTTCTCTGTGCCCCCAGGAGACTGCAACACCTGGGCTCCCCTGGCCTCCGGCAGGAGACTCAAGGGCCGGAGGAGAAAGAGGGGGTGTTCATCTGCCTGCCTGACCTTGGTTTGGCAGTAGTGAGTAGATTCCACCACCAAAAGCCATGGCTCCTGGGCTTCCCTGGTGGTGCAGTGGTTGAGAGTCTGCCTGCCGATGCAGGGGACGTGGGTTCGTGCCCCGGTCCAGGAGGATCCCACATGCCACGGAGCTGCTGGGCCCGTGAGCCATGGCCGCTGAGCCTGCACGTCCGGAGCCTGTGCTCCGCAGCGGGAGAGGCCACAACAGTGAGAGGCCCGCGTACTGCCAAAAAAAAGGGAAAAAAAAGCCATGGCTCCTGTCTGGTGGCCCTTTCTTGCAGCTATAGATTTTGTTGGGTCCCTGTGAGGGCCCCTACTCTTGCCCCTGGCGTGGTACCAGGTCCCCAGAGCTGCTTGTCTCCAGCGCTTCATTGTCCCTCATTGCTCCCTCAGCCCTGCCCGCAGCTTTGAAAACAGTGACTTCATTAAATTCTCACTCCTTCTGAGTGCCCCATGCATTTTCTGCAGGGACTCACCTGAGACAGAGGTGCTGCGACTCGCCCAAGGTCTCCCGGCATCTCAGGGGTGGAGCTGGCTCTTGAACACGGGTCTCAGGACTCCTTGCCTGATGACACATCTCACGTGTTACCTGGACTGACCCTGCTCTGCAGCCCCAATGCTTCTGTACCAGGCTGAGCACCGTGACAGCTCGTCTCTTGTATGCATTCCTGGGGTACACCCCTGCCTACCCTGGGTCACTTTTCGGGGACTGATGACTCTTGGCTTTTCTCAGGCAAACGTTGCTGAGTGCGTGAGCACCTCAGGGTCCAGACCCCTTATTTCTTGCCCTGGCTGGCCCCACCTCTCCAGGGCTCTCATTGCTGATCCAGATGCAGTTCAGTCCTTGGGCCTAGAGGCCTTTTCTGGCCTGGGGCTCAGCCCTGAACTCCAGGGATTTCCCTGAAGCTCCCAGTCTGCCAAGCTGGGTAGGTGGCCAGCATCTCCACCCTCTGCCTGATGTTGGATATTGGATACCATGTCTGCCTATGGGGCTGGCCCTGCCCAGGTCCACCCCATCTAAACCTTGTCTGAGCTTCCGCAGCCATATAGCGCCACCTCCTCTGACCACCCTCCATCGTCAGCTTCTAACACCCTCCATCGGTGGCCGAGTGCTGGGAACGCTATCCCTTTGAGGAGGCCACAACCAGTGGGCACAAATACTGACATCCCTACCCCTAACCCCTGGGGAAGGGAGCCAAGGCTGGGCATGATGTCAGGACCTCAGTCAAGCGGGGTGGACTCAGGATCAGCAGTACTTTCTTTGGGAAATGTGGGAACCAGGAAAGGAAACTGGGGCAGAAACGCAGGTGTGTTGGGGAGCGGTGAGAGGCCGCTGCTCAGATTCGCAGCGTCTGAGGCCTCAGCCACGCAGGCTCACAGGCGTGGGAGGATAACATCGCTGGGTGCTGCGGGGCCCTCTGTGGGCTCAGGGCCTGAAAGGAGACTGACCTGGCAGGTAGAGGCCTCATGGCCTGAGGTGCGCAGGGTCGGGGTGTGTGTGCACATGCAGAAGCAGTGCAGGGGCACCCGCAGGAACTGGTGGGCCTGCCCCCTGCTTTTCTGCCCATTTCCCTTTCTTGCCTGTGCAGAGGTAAGCCCTCCCTTTTCTCTCCTGGCTGGTTTGTCAGGAGGCTTTTATCCTCCTCCTCTTCCCCGTTGTACCTCGTCTTGGACATACAGCCTGCTGCCTCCTCAATGAGCCATGTCTTGAGTCACAGCAGTTCTGACTCAGCCTAGTGTATAGAGCACGAGTGTGACACATTTCTGTCACCTTTGGGGACCTCCCTGGGGAGCGGCAGCGGATTTGGCTTAATTCCTGATTCTGCAAGCTCTGGCATTCCTGGGGTGGAAGGCCAACCTGACAGGGCTGCCCCGAGGAGTACGTGGGAACTTGATCTGCAAAAGGAATGACTACATGTGGGCCACATTCAGCTCAGGACCCGCCGCGGCCTGGAGCGCAGCCTCGTCCACAGAGCACCTCCCCAGGCCATCCTCACCCAGAGGCAACAGGGGACGGGACCCACGTGGGTCTCGTATGTGTCATAAACAACCCGTTTTCTCCCAAAGAGCTAGTGGCACTGTGCACAGAGTCTGGGCTGGGGAGATGTGCAGACCTGGGTTGGAATCTGGCTCCACGATCTCCAAGCCGTGCAACCTCAGGCAACTCATTTATAACATCTGTGAAAAGTGAAGCTGATGACATGTCCCTCACAGGGGTGCTGTGAAGATTAGGGGAAATGCTTATATACAGAGTAGGTATTCAAATGTATGGTCAGGCCGCTCAAGATGGCTGTTCTCTTGCTCTTTGTACATCCTCCTGCTTGACCTACACTGGCTTCACCTCTGCCCTACTGACATGAAGGTGCTTGCTCCCTGCCCCTTTGGCCAGAGCAGCTCCACCTGTGAGTTTATTAAAGGAAAACATCTGCTCTCCTGATGGTCATTAACCTGAGGGGCTGTGAAGGATCTGCCCCTGCTGCTGGTTTCCCTGGTAGCTGATGAGCCAACCTGATGTTAATTCCCCCTATAAATGGTAGCCTCCATCTCCTCTGGGTGGAGGAGGGTGTTGTCACGTCTTCCCCGCTATCTGGCGCACATGGTGGAGTGTTGCTTTAGGTATGTAAGACCTCCCTATCCATTAAACCACTGATGTCTCTGTTGCTGTCTCTGGGCCAGTTAGTTGTGTTGAGGCTGGGCAACTACAAGCCTTGCAGGCCTGTGGGGTGTAGCCCAACATCGAACATGTCAGGAATTTTAGTATCATCCCACAAAGGTGGAGGGCAATGGGGTCAAATACCCCTGGGGCCAGCGTTGCCACCAATCAGCTCTGCAACCTCGGGCAGGCTGTTTCCACGGGTGGGATGGTGGGGCTGGGTGAGATTAAGTCTCAGTGCTCTCAGTAACCAGACCCCATGACTCTTCCTTCCCTTTCCAGGCTCTACATTTCAGCTTCCTGGGAAGCAGGCTCTGAGATGGAGGTTTGCCAATACCAGGCAGACAGGGGAGCGGGGAACAAGATCCACCTGTCGGGAGCGCTGACTGCAGGGCCCACAGCGGTGAGGGAGCCGGAGCCGGCGGGAGGGAAGGTGAGCCCCGCGGCCGCTGCAACTCTCACCGGGAGCTCCGAAGCCGGGCCGGCTGCGCAGAGAGGTCCTGGACAGAAACAAGGTACTGGCCTTGGTGCCCACGTGGACCGGTGATTGGGTCTCCAGGGGACGCCGTGTAGACTTGGACCCAGCCGCCTCTTTGGCTGGGGCTGATGGCCGTGTGGGAGACAGCTATGGCGGGAGGGGGACGGAGGAGATAATGGGGGAATGAGAGCTTGGGTCCTAAGGGGAATCTGGGTGGGCACCATAGCCTCCACAGTGAAACCCTTCCCACCTCCAGACTTTTCTTTCCTTTTAAATATTTATTATATTTATTTGGCTGTGCCAGGTCTTAGTTGCGGCACATAGGATCTTCACTGCCCTGTGCGGGATCTTCCTTGCCGCATGCGAACTCTTAGTTGCGGCATGCATGTGGGATCTAGTTCCCTGACCAGGGATCAAACCCGGGCCCCCTGGATTGGGAGCGCGGAGTCTTAGCCACTGGACCACCAGGGAAGTCCCCCTCCAGACTTTTCTAGAGGAGAGACTTGGTCTGCTGGCTTCTTTGTCTCAAGCCTGGCCTTCCCCAGCAGAGGAAAATCAGTGTCTGTCCACAAACACTCACCCTCTGCCTGGGGCTGCCAGAAATTCTGAAGGCAAAAGCTGAGGAATTTGAAGCATTTATGACTTAGCGGGATTGTTCCCAAGCTGCAGGCTTCTCTATAAAGAGCCTTCTGGATTTCATTGTGGTTGCTTCTCAGCTCTTAGAACCTGGCCAAGGGCTCCCTGGGTCTCACTTTTCAGGCTGCCCTCTGGCTGCAGGGTCTGCAGGTCTCTGCAAGGTTGTCTGGGTAACACATGGGTGTTTGCAAACCTTGTTGCCTGCCCAGAGGTAAAAAGCACAGAAGCTGGGGGCAGATGGTTCTAGAGGGTCATCTTGTCCATACCACTTAACCTCCCTGGGTTTGTTGGCTCATCTCCCACGTGAATTGGTGCTACCCTCAGAACCCGGTGTAGTGGCTTTTCCAGAGGAGAACAATAGTTCCACCTGAGCAGAACAACGTGCTTTCTTCTAGTAGATGTTTCCTTCTCTCAAGTTTGAATGGTAGTTACTACCTCCTTATAGATTCTGCCTTCTGCCCCTATGCCCAGGTGCAGCTAATTGGCCCAGGAGTAGGTATCTGAGCTAAACAGGGCCAGTGATTAGCATTCAGGCACCTATTTGGAGACTTGTGTTTGTATCCAAGTTGTAAACTCTGTGCAGCATTGCAATGGCAAAGAGCTTTCCTTTCCTACCTCCCTCCTACTCCACTGCAGACATCGCTGGTCAATCTAAGGAGGAAGAGTGCTGGATTGATTAGTAATGTCTGCCGTAGGTATGTGAGGAGCTGAGTGAGCGTGCTGCTTTTGGCCTACCCTGGTCTTATGCTTGTAGGAATAACAATAATAAGAACTTCACATCCACCTTGGCGCTCTCGGCTTCACTGAATGTCTGTAGCTACACTCATTCAGTTGTCCTGACAAGCACTGGGTTATAGAATGGTCCTGCTGGGTTTGGGATGGTTACCCTCAGAGTTGAAACACAGCCCTCAGAAGGGAGGCCTGAAGAGGGTGAGGTTAGAAGGATACACCTTCTGAGTCAGGCAAGCAGAACCAAGCCCAATACTCAATGTGTGACGACCCCCCTTTACCTCTCACTGCAGAAAAAGAGGCTCAAAGAGGTAAAGGGACTTACCCAGTGACACACAGCTAGCAAGTGCTAGGGCTTGAGTCCAGGTCCTTTGCTCGAAACAGAAGTTTTCAGGGGTTCTGGCTACACCTAGTGCTTGTGTCCTCTCTCCTGGGTTTGTCCTGGTTCATGTAAGTTAACTCCCTGACCCATCGGGAAAATCTAAGAGGAGGAGAGAATGGCTGCTGTGTGTGGCTTTCTTTGTTCCCTAGAAATCCATTCTGAAACGTGATCTCATAGAGTTATTGTAAATATGCATCTGTGTGGCACCTTTAACTTTGGAACTGCATTTATGCGGGCGGAGGCCAGTGTGAGTAATCTTGGGTCGTGAGTGGAGGAAGCAGAGACTTTCGGTGCAGCCGTTCACACATGGACACCGGCCCTGCCGACAGAGCCGTGTACTCTAGGCAGGGAGGCTGGGCTGGGCCTGGATTTGTGAGCCAGGATGGCTGTCATCACATTTCTTCAGTTCCCCACTGCTGGGTCCTGGGTCCACTGATATGCCCAGCCAGATGTGGGAGCCAACTCCCTGACTGGGGGAATTTGGGGAGGAAGATTGGAGAGGGTGGGGATAGGGTTCGCAGGCAGATGGCAGCTCAACAGCTCTGGAAAGGTTTGGTTGTTAAAGACCCAGTGTCACGTTAGAGCACCTGGGCACTTTAATGGCAGCGCCCTCTTCCCTGGCTCTCTTGTCCACCTCACAGGCGTAGGCTCCTGCCTGGACTCCCGCCCTACATCGCCGTTCCCCAGTGGTGCTCAGAAGGCTAGTTGGTCAGCCCCCCTCTGTGTTCTCAAGCCTTGCTTACTGCCTGGGCTCAGACCTACCTGCTGGGATCCTCCTTCCCACCACCCCCTCCCCATATACCTGCCTGAACTGGGTGGAGCCTGTGTGAGCCTCACCTGTGGGACCTCAGCAGGTCTGGCTGCTTGCCCGGCAGTGGTCAGTTGCCCCAGCCTGCTCAGACCCAGGCCCTTCCCCTCCCTCCAGCCACGTGCCTCGTGCTCAGCCTGTCTCCTGCGTTCTGCCCAAAGTCACACAGCCCCCTGAATCCCCACTCCAGGGAAGTGACAGGCCATGTCTTTGCTGCAAAGGAAGTAAGCCTCCTTCAGGCATTTATACTTGCACCCCTTCCCAGAGTGTCCCAATAACCAAGTGTTTGCCAGAAAAGACACGGAACATACCCTCGAAAGAACACCTTTGGAGTTTTGTTAAACCTTTCTTCATCCAATTAGAGTTTCTTGCAGTCAGTTAAGGAAAGCCCTACCATTCCCCCTCTGCCAATCAAATAATGAAATACACAAATACATAAAATAAAGTCAAGAAGAAACATAGTATTTAAGACATTAAAAGGAACACTGTCCCACAGTTAAAGTCAAACCCCACTGGCATTGCTCTTGACCCCTGTCTCCATCTCGTGTGCCCTGGGTCAGCCACGATTATAAGAACATCAAGGCAGCAGGGAATTGTGGAGAGAATGGAGACTTCAGAGTGCGACAGAGCTGGCTTTGAGTCCCAGCTGGTGAACCTCTGTGGACCTCTGTTTTCTCTTCTGTAAGATAGGGATAACAAGAGCACCTACCTGAGAGGTTGCTGAGATGTGTGTAGGAGCCAACCCTGTACCTGGCACATGGTTGGAGTCCAACAAGGGTTAAGTCTTTGCTTTACCACTGCCACTCGTCACTGAATCATGGCCTCCTGAGCAGAAAGGGGCTTGGAGCTGAGCCTTCCCAAGAGGGAGCATCTGTCCCTTGGCAGCACTCTTGGCTATGGCAAAGCACAGGTTATGTACGACACAAGCAAAGGGGGTCTGGTCCCAGAGACAAAGGGATTAGCAGGTTCCTAGCAGAGATGGCAGCTGTAGGGGGTCAAGACTGAGCAGAAGCACAGGAGGTGCAGCCCAGTTCCACGTGGGGTCTGGAGCGTATACATGTCGGGACGAGGCATGTCTGTTTTGTTCTCTGTGGTGTTCTGTGCCTAGAACAGTGTCTGGCAGTATAGGTAATGTCTAAATATTTATTGAACAAAGAATAAATGAATGAACGACAACCTTATCAGTCAGAACCTGGTTGTTTCAGGAATTCCACTTAAAAACAAGGCAAAGGAGAACAGCTGCTGGCAGGAAACAAAGGTTCTCTGGCAACAGATGGTTCTGTCTGGATGCAAAGAGTTAACGATTGCTCAGGTGGCAAAGAACCAGATTCTGGGGGCCTTGAGTAGGCAAAGGGATTCTGGTCTATGGACAGTGGGAGCCACTAATGGTTCTGAGTTCATGAAGTTAGAACCTGAACTCTGGGGCCGGGCTGCCCAGGCTCAAAGCCCAGCTCTGTCACTGACAAGGCATATGACCTGTGTCAAGTCACTAAATCTCTGTGCATCTTCATTTTTTCTTCTGTAAAATAAGGATGATAGTGGTACCTACCTCCTAGGGTTGTTGAGAGGATTAAATGAGATTTACATGTGTAAAGTGCATACTGTCAGTTCTCAAGAAGCACCACCGTTAGTGTTATTTGATAAGTTGTGAGATAATCTGAGCTGCATTTCAAGACATTTAAGCAGGGAACATGTGAAGCATGGATTAGCCCAAAGGGAAACTAGTTCAGAGGCCATTGTGATGTCCAGGAATGAGAGGATGAGGTCTAAGTCAGGGAAATCATTGAGTGCCTGAGAGGAGGGAATCAATGCAAAACAGGTGGTTCATGAAGAGGCAGTCAGTAGAACTGACTGGCTGCAGTGGGGTGGGGAGCAGAAAATTCAGGACACATGCATCTGAGAGCTAGGAGGCCTGGAAAGGAGAAAGCACCTCTGGAAGAGACAAGGGATGTTTAAAGAAGAAGCTGGTGTAGGAAGGATAAAAATTGAGTTTGGGGTGTGCCAAGTTGGACTTGGGGTACCCCATTCAAAAGGAGATGTTGTGAAGCTGGAAATACCCAATTGGCCGGTGAGATGTTGGGGCCAGGGGATAGCAGGTGGCAGGAGATGCCAGGGAGAGATGTAAGGAGAGAAGTATGGAGCACGCCCCCAGGCGGCATTCACATTTGGGGGCTGGGGAACGGAAGAGGGTACCTAGGAGCAAACAGAGCAGCAGCCGGAGGCTGGGAGGGAAGCAGAAGAATGCAGTGCCTCCGAAACCTTGGCTGCGGAGTTCCTGGAAGGAAGCGATGGACAATAAGGTCAGACGCTGCACAGCCTGGGAAATAAGGGCTGGCTCAGCCCAGTGGGTGGAGAGCTGACTACTCAGAGAGCAGTTTCAGCTTCTGGAAAACTAGTGATAGGTTTTAGGGATTCATAAAAGAAAGGGAGGAAATGGAATCAGTATGGATCTGTATACTTCCAGGAGAATGTCTTAAGGAAGAGTTCAATAGGGAAAAAGATGGAATTGCAGGGAGGAGTGGCTCAAATATCGATACAAGTTTTTGTCATCCTAGAAATATGAATGGTTTGGAGTAAAAGTCAAGATGCTGGAGGAGGAGGGAGGCTCGAGTTTGTAGGAGGATGAGGAAGCTGGTCCTGGATGAGGCAGGTGGAGGAAGGGACAGTCCAGGGATTGAGGTAGGAAGAAGCAAGAGGCAGCAAGAAGTTGAGATTTTGTGGAAAGAACATGAAGCAAACAGCTTTGATTTTTTGGTGAAGGAAGGGCTGAAGACATAAACCGGGAGGAAGTGAGAGAAGTGGCATGGGGAAAATGTAGGGCATAGGTGCTTGTAAAGGTGAAGGCAATTCACGAGAGATGAGAGAGGACTTGCAGAAGCCAGGGAGCACCCAATGGCAACTGAGGATGCACCCAAGATGACCGAGTGGGCAGCTGGTGTTGTCCACACTGTGACTTTCTGCAACAATTCTGTGCTGGGAAAGAAGACTAGAGATGCCTAATGGTGGGGCTGAATGAAGGGAGACTTGGAGAGGCAATGGAGCTTTGAGTGCAATGACAGAGTCAAAACATCTGGCAATGGAGCCCAGGCTAGACGTTGGGGTCCTTGCTGGCTAGTTGGGACCTGTGGAACAAAGACAGTGATTTCCCAGCAACAAGCAAGAACTGTAAAAAACTATTCCTAAGTCTCCATTTGGCTTTAGGGTGAGTTGTGTGGTTTTTGAAGCACCAAATCTGTATGGAACATGAAATTGCTGATCCTAGGGGCAAATGCCACTGGAGATTACATGGCAGCTGGAGCTGGGGTATTTTCTGGGAGAATCTAACTAGGGACCCTCAAAGGTATCTAGCCTGTCTCATCACGTCACTGAATTATTTCAAATGAACTGCATCTGTCAACCCCATTAGGATGGAAGACTCCATTTGGGAAGGGACCCTGTAATTTCTGATCCCATTCTGTGCATAGAATGGGCCTGGACCTAGAACAGGCATTCCACAAATATTCCCAGACTTGACTGCATTCTGATCGTGTGCAGTCTGGGGCCTTGCCAAAGGAGTTGACTGGGAGTCTTCTTGTCCCGTGGTGTTCGGTGTTTTGGTCATCAATGCTAGGGCAGGCCTGTGCTGCCATGGGTGGGAACACTTCATGTAGGAATTGGAATCATCATGAAAAGAACAGCAGAGAAAGCTCTGTATCTTATTGGAAAATCACACCAAAGGTACGCAGGTCAGAAAGCCATTTATTCCATAAATGAAGACACATGAATAGGTAAATTTTATAAACCAAAACAATCTGGCAGGTCCCCAGATTAGAGCGGTTGCTGGTAAGCTTGGTCTCTCACAGGCAATGGCAACCTTGATCATGGGTCTGGACTGCATGCAATTCCAATGCAGATAGTAGGACATTATGGGAATTAGCTGGAGAACCAACCATGCAGGAAGTATAGGCTCAGGTACTGTACAGAGGATGCAGCCACTCCCTGCCCCCAAGTGCGCTGCATCATCTAGAGACTCACAACGTGGAGGAGATGAGGGGTACATGGCCTCAGTAACCTAGCTTAGCACATGTTCACTGGTCACCATCTTATTATCCATTATTTCAAGCCAAATGTCCCCAGTTCTATGAGAGTTTATATTCTCCAATACCATGGCAAATAAGGAAAGATGGGATAGCCTCTGAAGCTCGAGTGAAAAAAAATCCTTCCAGGAGCTGCTTTTCAGAAACACTGGCAAATGTTTGCCAAGGGCAGGCAGTGAGGCCATTGTCAGGGCTTCCAGGAAGACATACAAGAGCCTGAGTGTCGTGCGGTCCTAACCCTGACTCCCAGACTGAGCAAACGTGTAGCAGATTAAATAGTTTTCTATTGTCCTGTCCACCTCAATAAAACAGGGCACTCTTTAAAGCAGTTGCCTTAGTGACGTTTGTGTGTCTTGGAATGCCACCCAGGGCGAACAAATCAGATCTGAAGATGTGAAAACATGAAAATTGATAACAAGAAATGAAAAGTTCATTTCACTGATAAAACATCATTTATCTTAATCATTGGGGCTTTTTAGAATTTCCTAAGTGCCCTTTGAAATGCCAGCATCAAGGCTAGTGCCTGTGTGTTTGCAGAAGGCCTAGGGGAGTCGAGGCAAGAATACCGATTGCTCGGGCAGGGAGCCTGCTAAGGAGAATCTGTATCCTTCTGGGGCAGGTACCCACTGGACTGGTTTCCACCCAAGGAGCTCCCAAGCAGGGGTTTCCTGGGATATTTTTGGTATTTCAAAACTCCCAGTGAAAATAAAATAATATACTACCTTCCTATGAAAGATATTTCACAAGACCCTAACTGTGAAGCATAAGTGACCGTTTTGATAGGCTTTATGTAATATAGCAATAGTAGTTCACACTGATGAATCTGAATTGGGAAAATGAAATTATTATTCCACCTTCAGGAACCCTATACCTTGCCCTGCCCCCAGGCTAGATGACAGCATTCCCACTGCCCGCATTGAATCCATACAGGGATAAAATAGCACAGGTCCTCTGGTGAGAAGGTTGGAGGCCCTGGTACCCAGAGATCAGCTTTCTGGCTGGTAGTCCTCTCCTTTCCTTTGCTTTACATATGCAGCCTCGTCCAGTCTTCTGGTTCCCTCAGCTCTTTTCAAAGGACCCAAATGTAGAGAGGATGGAGATGGCCTAAGAGTTGCTGTCCCAGCAGGAGGTGGAGTATTAGGGGCGCCCAGCAGGCCTTGCATTTGGATAGCACAGCCAGGCTTCCTGCACATGCTTGAGACCAGATTAGCTGTGGGGCAGGGAAGAAGCTGGAGCTCCTCTCCTGGTCTCCTTTGCCCTCCAGCCATGACCACAGTATGGAGATGGGAAGGGCAGTCTCAGGCCTCCATATTGCTGACATAGCTTTCTCCAGAGTTTTCCCACATAGTGGCCAGAAGGCTTTTTAACACACGTTGTGTCCCATTTCTCCTATGATAAAATCTGTAATCCTCTGATCTGACACCTCTTCTCCCCGCTCACTCTTTGTAGTCTAGCCATCCTGGCTTTCTACCAGCTCCTCCAGGGAACCTAGTTTTCTCCTAGCTGGGACCCTTCCCTTAATAGCTCTTTACTCGAGCGGCTCAATGATTCAGGCGTCACTTTAAAACATCACTTTGCCAGAGACCTCTCTTGACCTCAAAATCTGAATGAGATCTCCTTCAGAATTTTTTGTACTTCTTCACAGAGGTCATTCCGATGCTACTCTCTCACTTCGTCCCAGCTTCCCCTCCGGCATCTTTATTCCTGCCCTGACACTAGGTTCATCGGTACCGTTTGTTTTAGATTCCATATAGGTGCGTTAGCATACGGTATTTGTTTTCCTCTTTGACTAACTTCACTCTGTATGGCAGACTCTAGGTCCATCCACCTCATTACAAATAACTCAATTTCGTTCCCTTCTATGGCCGAGTAATATTCCATTGTATATATGTGCCACATCTTCTTTATCCAGTCATCTGTCGATGGACATTTAGGTTGCTTCCATGTCCTGGCTATTGTAAATAGTGCTGCAATGAACATTGTGTACATGTATCTTTTTTTATTCATATATCTTTTTTTTTTTTTTCTGTATGTAGGCCTCTCAATGTTGTGGCCTGTCACTTTGCGGAGCACAGGCTCTGGTCGCGCAGTCTCAGCGGCCATGTCTCACGGGCCCAGCCGCTCCACGGCATGTGGGATCTTCCCAGACCGGGGCACGAACCCGTGTCCCATGCATCGGCAGGCAGACTCTCAATCACTGTGCCACCAGGGAAGCCCCATATATCTTTTTGAATTATGGTTTTCTCTGGGTATACGCCCAGTAGTGGGATTGCTGGGTAGTATTGTAGTTCTATTTTTAGTTTTTTAAGGAATCTCCATACTGTTCTCCATAGTGGCTGTATCAATTCACATTCCCACCAACAGTGCAGGAGGGTTCCCTTTTCTTCACACCCTCTCCAGCATTTATTGTTTCTAGATTTTTTGATGATGGCCATTCTGACTGGTGTGAGGTGACACCTCGTGGTTTTGGTTTGCATTTCTCTAATGATTAGTGATGTTGAACATCTTTTCATGTGTTTGTTGGCAATCTGTATGTCTACTTTGGAGAAGTATATATTTAGGTCTTCCGCCCATTTTTTGATTGGGTTGTTTGTTTCTTTGCATTGAGCTGCATGACCTGCTTGTATGTTTTGGAGATTAATCCTTTGTCAGTTGCTTCATTTGCAAATATTTTCTCCCATTCTGAGGGTTGTCTTTTCATCTTGTTTATGGTTTCCTTTGCTGTGCAAAAGTTTTTAAGTTTCATTAGGTCCCATTTGTTTATTTTTGATTTTATTTCCATTACTCTAGGAGGTGGGTCAAAAAGAATCTTGCTGTGATTTATGTTAGAGTGTTCTGCCTATGTTTTCCTCTAAGAGTTTTATAGTGTCTGGCCTTAACATTTAGGACTTCAATCCATTTTGAGTTTATTTTTGTGTATAGTATTAGGAAGTGTTCTAATTTCATTCTTTTACATGGAGCTGTCCAGTTTTCCCAGCATCACTTATTGAAGAGGCTGTCTTTTCTCCATTGTATATTCTTGCCTCCTTTGTCAAAGATAGGGTGACCATATGTGCATGGGTTTATCTCTGGGCTTCTGATCCTATTCCATTGATCTATATTTCTGTTTTTGTGCTGGTACCACATTGTCTTGATTAGTGTAGCTTTGTAGTATAGTCTGAAGTCAGGGAGCCTGATTCCTCCAGCTCCATTTTTCTTTCTCAAGATTGCTTTGGCTATTCGGGGTCTTTTATGTTTCCATACAAATTGTAAACTTTTTTGTTCTAGTCCTGTAAAAACTGCCATTGGTAATTTGATAGGGATCACACTGAATCTGTAGATTGCTTTGGGTAGTATAGTCATTTTCACAATGTTGATTCTTCCAATCCAAGAACACGGTATATCTTTCCATCTGTTTGTATTGTCTTTGGTTTCTTTCATCAGTGTCTTATAGTTTTCTGCACACAGGTCTTTTGTCTCCTTAGGTAGGTTCATTCCTAGGTATTTTATTCTTTTTGTTGCAATAGTAAATGGGAGTGTTTCCTTAATTTCTCTTTCTATCGTTGTTATTGTATAGGAATGCAGGAGATTTCTGTGCATTAATTTTGTATCCTGTTACTTTACCAAATTCATTAATTAGCTCTAGTAGTTTCCTGGTGGCATCTTTAGGATTTTCTATGTATAGTATCATGTCATCTGCAAACATCAGATTATTTTTGATCAGCCCCTACTTAGGCAGGGCAAAACCGCTTGACCTACTGACTCCATCTAGTCTCATTTTCCAGTGGAAAAATAAATTAGTGATAATATAGGGGGAGTGGATTATGTATACATTTGCTCTAGCACTGGAGTATGGATGATTCATATTTGAACCACAATGTATACATGTCTGAGAGTCAAGTTATTGGAAAATTACAGCCCCAGAATACTGTTGATGCAAATAAGCTTCAGTATACTCTGTAGGGTTAACCAAGCAACCCACAACAAAATAAACTGATAATGATAAAGCTAAGCTAACTGTAATTCATAATTAAAAAGTACTGAAAGCAGCAATTGCAAATAGCAACCAACTCAAGACAACACCGATGATATCCTGATAAAAAGTCCTTCTCTCACATTTTGGAAGTGTCAGTTCTGTGCCTGCACATGTGAAATTGGACCTTCTCATAGAGTGGACAGGCACTGTACAGGCATCAGGCTTATAGCAGGATACTGTGGGGCACTCAGTAACCTTTAGCACTTTCTTAGTCAATTACAAATTAGTAGCCCTAGTAATATGTACAAATGAAAGCTTAATCAAACTGTACATCATTTGCCATAATAATCCAAAGGAGGCCTTTAAAAAAATAAATTCAGTTTAGGGCACAGAAGAATGTTTCTGGTAATGCCCTCCCTACCCCCCCCCCCCCCACCCCAGTAGGTACCAGTCTTGATTTTTGAAATCACTGCCTAGGCAACGTTACCTCCTTCTGGTAGGGCTTTCGTTTTCTAGCTCATGCAGACCAGAGGTGTGCATTTGTATTTATAAAGTACTCATATTCTCATTTTAAACTGTAAGAAGTTTTAATACTCAGTGCAGAATAATCTCCAAGATAGAACATTAAGTGAAAAAAGCAATGTGCACGATACTGTGTATAATATGCTATTTATGTTTAAAGAATGATTTTATATGTATGTTGACAAATAATTATATGCTTTATATTGTTGGGGCATCTCTGGAAGTGAATATAAGAAACAGAACAAAATAGTTGCTTCTGGGGACAGGTACTGGCTGCTGGGGGAGGGGAGGGAGAGGAAGTAGGTTTTTCACTAGATACCCATTCACACTTTTTAAATTTTGTACCATTTATACATCAGCTATTAAAAAATCAATGAATTTAAATTTAGAAAAGAGGAAAAGGGGGAAAAAAGGACCCAGTGAGCCTACAGAGACTTGATTCTTGCCTCAGCTTTTCTTTTTTCTTTTAAAAGAGATGAGGGTTAAGTCTGGCTTGTTTCCTGATGCCTTTTACCCCCCTTCAAAAACACAGTCATGTATTAGGCAGAAGGTTCCAGAATGTAAACAAAACCTCTAAATGAGACAGCAGCATCATAAAACCAGGCCCAGGCCCTGGGATTCTGGACTGTGGCGAAGACCTCAGTCTCAAAACACAATTTTCTGATAAACTAGACCTGCTATTAAAAAAGTTTCCGAGTGTTCTGATGTGTCTTCATACAGTATATTTGTAAAATATAAAAAAAGGATGCTCTTCATAAGGCCACTTGTCCACTGTCCACTTGCAGCTTGAATATAAGAACACAAAAAAAGGAGACAAAATTCATACAGCAAAGCACGTTTAAATGAATGCATTATTTATTTCATCCCGCTTTAGTATTGCTCAAGGAGACAAAGCAATTATTTATGTTGATTTGCTATCAGGAATTTAAAAGAGAGCAAACAAATATCACAGTATTTAGTGTTTCCTAATGACAAATGAAATATTTCACTAATTATGTAAAAAGAATTGTATACTTTTGCACAAATTGACCCAGAGAGTACATTTTCTTTCTATCCTTAATGCTCATTATGCTAATACTTCTTTCTTAGAGCAAAATCTCCCCAGAAATAGGTAGTATATCGAAATTGTATGGGTTCTGAGTGACTGCAGCTAGACCATAGAGTAAGAAGTGATGAAAAGCTGGAAGGAATGTTTTGGACATGATGGGAGGCCTCCCTCTGGGTGGTGTAGACAGAGATCACAGTGAATTCCTCAAACTAGGGATGGGCTTTGGGCAATTGGGCCTAAAGTAGTGACAAAGCAGGCATAGACTTCTGGCGGTGGGTATACAGACTGGTGTCCACTGAGCATACTTAGGAAAATTCTATAATGAAGATATAATATCAGTACAAGTTATTAATTATCCTAAGGGCTTGGTCAACTTATGAGTACAAGTGTTAAGTACCCCAAGCTGGAACCTTCGGTCTAAGGGGGTCCCATGCATACTAAGTGTGCAAGTATTTGCCCCACGCTTCTTGTCCTCCTAGTCGCCCCCACTTCAGCCCCTTTCCTATCCCTCCAGGCCCCACAGGCTGGGACAACTAGAGCCCTGTATTCCAAACTTGGGTTCACGTAGAGGGGATCCATGTAACTGCAAGTCTGCGGGTAACCCACGCAAGGAAACCACTCAGCTTGGGTCTAAATAACTTACATTTTCCTCGCCTAAATTAGCCAGTAATTGCATGTGGGCAGACTTAGCCAGAAATGGTCTAAATGATCAATTAGAGGGCAAAAAGGAGTTCCTTTCTTTAAGCTCAAGGGTCCCTGTTGAAGAGCCCTATTTCCCAAGCCCTGCTCGCATGGGCCCGCGCCCAGCTCTCTGTGGTGCCTGGGTATATTGCACATTTGCCTAACGATAGTGAATTGAGGACTTATTTTGTAGGAAAATATAGGGCACTTCCATTACATGCAATCAAGCAAGAAGGCTGCAAAATGTGCCACTCCATTAATTTTAAACAGGATCTACCCCAAATGTCACCCTGAAACCAGAGTAAGGGGTTATTACAAATCTGAAGGAATTAAGAGTAATTTTCATTTGCAAAGGATTTGAGGGACATGACTCCTGCCACGCACACACTATTAATTGGGTGAAATTTGATTTGCCAATTTCAGTGTGAATCACTGAGCCCTGACCTAGCCTGCCTGGTGGTGAGATCAGGGGGCTCCTGTCTTCTTGGAGCGCACAGGTGCACACGTAGACACACACACACACACACACACACACACACACACACACACACACACACGGATAGAATGTGCAGAGACTGTAATGCAACGGGCTGGTTATTAACACATATGTTCTTCAAAGAAGAAAAACCAATGGCAGCTACTGGCAAGTCATGTAACCTCTCTGAGCCTCAGTTTCCGTATCTGTAAAAGGGGCTGATAACATCTGCTTCAATGGGAGTCATGAGTATTTGTGAGTTTGAGTAGCTCAGAGCACTTAGTGTGGTGCCCAGCCCATAGGTTACACCCATTCAATGGTAACTATTACCTTTATTTTCATCTTCTGAGGGTGGGTGGGGGGGTGGGCTCTTGTGCCTACGTTGGTTCCAGATCACACTGAGGGAAATCTGGACCTGGCACTAGGATGGCAACAACCTTCACAAGCCATTGCAGGGTCAGCTTTAGAGCCTGGGAGGTGTGGGTCAGCCCCCTGAGTTACTGATCATTTCCTTCCTAATCTCAGTTTCCACTATCTCTGGGAATAGAGCAGGCGGACTTGGGAGAGAGCACAGAGCAAGAGACAGGAATAAGCAGGTTAAGGCGGTCCAGGGGACGGTCCAGTCTGCCCCTCACTCCACATTCCGGTACTTGGTGAAGAGGTTGTACAACACTCGCAGTGTGGATTTCAGGTCACAGTTGACGATGTCTGCATAGAAAACGAAAAAACACACATTGCTTCAGTGGTGCCACATGGCCCCAAACTGGCATTGGGTGTCCTCTTCCTTCTGCCACCCACCATGTGCCCAGCATGGTCCTGGGGAGGGTGTCTCCCCTCTCCCATAGGACACCATTCTGTGCTCCTGAAGAGCTAGCTCCCTGTCCTGCCGGGAGAGAAGAGCATCCCCATGAGACAACCAGGGGCAGGTGGGTGTTGAAGGATGGGCAGTGTGTGCAGCAAGAATTCAGAGCAGGGGGCAGCGAGGGGCAGAGGTGCTGGGGCATGGGCGTCTCATCTCTCACTGAAAGAAAGCAGACCCCAGAGCATGTAGTCTTCGCCCTGGAAATAGAATCCCAGGCGAGAGGACCCTGACCCGACTCTGTGCCCTGGGTCTCACCTGTCTCTCGGGGGCCCCTCTCCCTCTGCCTTCACCCTGCCCCACAGAGCCAGCCGTGAGGGGTGGCAAGGAGGGGAGGGCCTGCAGCTACACTGGGGGACGAGGTGGTGAGTTAGGAGAACTAAGCTGCCTCTCCCTTAAGACGGGAGGGAGGGCCCCTAAAGGGCAGAGAAGCCCACCCGGCAGGGAGCACTCAATAGATTATGTGTCATCCGAAAGATTAAGGACAGAGCAAGGCGGCCAGGTTTGAGGCTGGGAGCTGGATTATATTTTCAGGAGAGTTCCACCGTGGGTCCTGAGCTTTTATACAACCATTTCCTCCCACCCTCACTTCCCCTGACCCCTCCCTCTCTTCCTTCTCTTTACTGGTCACCTCCTCTGGCTGCCTCTCTAACCCTCTGTGGAATCCTCTGCCTTCTCCTGCCCCCCAAGGCCCCACCCTGCACTTGCCCCTCTGCACTCACACCCCTGTGGGAGCGCCTTCCCTGAGGAACTGGCATAGTGAAAACATAAAGAAAGGAACTCTGCCTACTACTTAGGGATGCAGACTGAGGTAATAGAAGGAAAAGGAAAAGTTTAAAAAAAAAAAAAAAAGAAGGAAAAAGGCAAAAGCCTGATGACTATACAAGTCAGGAGAGTTGAGGTTGAAGATTGTGTCCAAAAAGAGCAAGCGGAAGGAAGTCTGGGGAGCTGGGATTGCTGTATCCCTTGAGCTGGGTGCTGGTTATATGGTGGCTTGTTGGATAATATTTCACTAAAGTTATTTGAAAAAAACCCTAACTGTGCAGAAGGTCTGATGAAGTAAATGATGTAAGAGAAAATAATAGAAAATAATAAATGCTCTGGGTTTCAAAGGTGGGAGGCTGAGTCACTGGGAGGGAAGGGATTGGGGGACAATGTCAGGGCTCCAGCAGCGGCATGGTCAACAGGAACAGGGATCGTCCAGGACCAGCAGAGCGGGAGGCCGGTGGCTCTGGCAGGCTGGGCTGTGGTTCCAGGTCTTAGCCTTGGGACTCTTGCAGTTGTAGCTGCCACAGTCAGGTGTGCCCAGGCCCTAGGCCCCGCAAAGATCAACACCTACTGGGCCATAAGCCAAGGGCCCAGGGCTGGGGAATCTCCTTAGGGCTCCCCAAACCCCTGGGCCCCATCCTGCCTGCCCCCTCCCAGGCCTTAGTCCCAGTTGTAGACCAATCCTACTCCACCCCTGCTGGGTTCAGACTCTGCTTCAAGCTCTCTTGCGATAGACCAGGGGCTCAGGGACCACCCGTGAGGCTGGAGCTCAGCTTCCTTTCTGCTCCCATGCTGGTTTGTGCACGTACGTGAGCCTCCAGCTTGGACCCTGCCCAGTGGCTGAGCCCTGCTACCTTGCCTTGCTAATGCTGAATCGCCCTGTCAGGTAGGTCCTATGTCCTCTGGGCTGATTCCTGTCCTCCGCTGACTGCTTGGCGATGAGTGTTCCTTAAATTCCACCCAAGTCAAAGATTAGGAAGTTACCCTAAGAAGGAACTGCTAGAAAGGCAGACAGGGACAAAGGTGAGCTCACTAAGGGAGTGAGCGTGAAGGGGAAAGTAGGCTGACACTGGGGCCACTGCAGCAGGCTCCTAACTGGGCTCCTCAAAGCCTCTTGCCCTCTCCAGTCCCTTCTACCCACTGCAGCTAGACTATTTGGCTTCTGGGTATGGTTGTGCAGGATGCACACTGCACAACTCCAGGGCACATCTTCATATTTCCAAGGTATCATTACCACAGACTACAATACAACTCTGGCCCCAGGGATTGTGCAGGTCACAACTTGTATGCCCACACAGCTATTTCACATAAGATAAAGTCCAGAATCCTAATCCATGGTTTTACAAGGCAAAAGCTGACTCCGGCCCACCCTTCCAGTCTCACTTCATGCCACGTTCCCCCTCATTCACTCTGCACTGGTCACAGGGGCTTCCTTTCACAACGTCCCAATAGGCTGTGCTCCTCCATCATCTCGGCCTCTGCACATGCTGTTGCAACATCTAGATTGTTCTTCCCAAGTAGCTGCCTCCTGATCCTCTTGCAGACCTCAGCTCAAAGCACTGCCTCCTGAGTGAAGCCTTGACACCTGGCCTTGGTGAGGGCATCCTGTCTTATGTTCTCAAAACCCCCACACTCTTCCTTCATAGCACTCACTCCAGTTCTCAAGCAGTGGTTTGTGTGCTTATCTAATGAAATCTGCCTCTGCTCGGGAGTGTGACCAACGTGACTGCAGAGAGTTGATCTTGTTTTGCTCCAGTGCCTGGCCCAGTACCTGGCATGCACAGACCTCAAAAGATATTAATAAATAAATGCATGAATGATTTCCCAATGTCCTGGAAGCCAAGAAAGAAAATTCCAGAAAGAGGGGATGACCAATAGAGCCACATGCTCCCAAGAGGGTGAAGAGGGTAAGGGCTGGAAAGAGTTCCCAGGGGACATGGTCCTGCTGGTGGCTTGGGAGAGAGCAAGGCCATGTGCAGGTGGTGGCAAGGTGTGAACAGCAGAATGGGCAGATGAGAGGTGGAGGCAATGGGCATGGGTGCAAAGAATGAACTTGGGAGACTGAGGAAGGAGAGCTATGGATGGAGGCGGGAGGATTTATTGTTCCCTTTTTTTTTTTTTTTTTTGCGCTACGCGGGCCTCTCACTGTTGTAGCCTCTCCCGCTGCGGAGCACAGGCTCCGGACGCGCAGGCTCAGCGGCCATGGCTCATGCACCCAGCCGCTCCGCGGCATGTGGGATCTTCCCGGACTGGGGCACGAACCCGTGTCCCCTGCATTGGCAGGCGGACTCTCAACCACTGCGCCACCAGGGAAGCGCTGTTTTTCCCTTTAAAGACAGGGGAGTTCTAAGATTGCTAGAGAAAGAAAATGTCCAATATGGGAGAATGTTTCGAAATGACCATTTAATTTACTCCAATTTATTTCTTTTTCCTTTTATTGCTGATTTACAGTATAGTTTATTTACAGTGTTATATTAGTTTCAGGTATACAACACAGTGATTCAATATTTCTGTAGATTTTACTCCATTTAAAGTTATTATAAAACAATGGCTATAGTTTCCTATGCTGTACAGTATATCCTTGCTTATTTATTTTAGGCATAGTAGTTTGTTAATCCCCTACCACTATCTTCCCCCTCCCTCATTCCCTTTCCTCCCTGGTAATCACTAGTTTGTTCTCATATCTGTGAGTCTCTGTTTTGTTATATTAATTTGTTTTATTTTTTAGATTCCACATATAAGTGAAATCATATAGTATTTGTCTTTCTCTGGCTTATTTCACTAAGCATAGTATTCTCTAGGTCCATCCACATTGCTGCAAATGGCACTATTTCATTCTTTTTTATGGCTGAGTAGTATTCCATATTATATATATACCACATCTTCTTGATCCATTCATCTGTTGATGAGCACTTGGGTTGCTTCCATGTCTTGGCTATTGTAAATAGTGCTGCTGTGAACATCAGGGTGCATGTATCTTTTTGAATTAGTTTTCATCTTTTCCAGATATATACCCAGCAGTGGAATTGCTGGATCATATGGTAGTTCTATTTTTAGTTTTGGAGGAAGCTCCATACTGTTTCCATAGTGGTTGCAACAGTTTACATTCCCACCAACAGTGTAGAAGGGTTCTCTTTTATCCACACCCTCTCCAGCATTTATTATTTGCAGACTTTTTGATGGTAGCCATTCTGACAGGTGTGATGTGATATCTCATTATTGTTTTGATTTGCATTTCTCTGATGATTAGCCATGTTGAGCATCTTTTCATGTGCCTGTTGGTCATCTGTACATGTTCTTCAGAAAAATGTCTATTCAGGTTTTCTGCCCTTTTTTTTTAAATGAAAACTTCTTTATTTATTTATTTTTGGCTGTGTTGGGTCTTTGTTTCTGTGCAAGGGCTTTCTCTAGTTGCGGTGAGCGGGGGCCACTCTTCATCACGGTGCGCGGGCCTCTCACTGTCACGGCCTCTCCCGTTGCAGAGCACAAGCTCCAGATGCACATCTGCCCATTTTTTAATCAGGTTGTTTGACTTTTTGATATTGAGTTGTATAAGCTATTTATATATTTTGGAAACTAACCACTTACTGGTAATATCATTTGCAAATATTTTCTTCCATTCAGTAGGTTGTCTTTTCATTTTGTCAATATTTCTTTTGCTGTGCAAGTTTTTAAGTTTAATTAGGTCCCATTTATTTATTTTTGGTTTTATTTCTTTTGTGTTAGGAGAGAGATCCCCCAAAATATTGCTACAACTTATGTCAAAGAGTGTTCTGCCTATGTTGTCCTCTAGGAGTTTTATGGTTTCAGGTCTTAAATTTAGGTCTTCCATTCATTTTGAGTTTATTTTTGTATATGATATGAACAAGTGTTCTAATTTTATTCTTTTACATGTAGCTGTCCAGTTTTCCTTGTACCACTTATTGAAGAGACTTTTTTCCCATCATATATTCTTGCCTCCTTTGTTTTAGATTAATTGACCGCAAGTGTGTGGGTTTATTTCTGGGCTCACTATTCTATTCCATTGATCTATGTGTCTGTTTTTGTGCAAGCACCATGCTATTTTGATTACTGTAGCTTTGTAGTTTGGTCTAAAGTCAGGGTGAGTGATTCCTCCAGCTTTGTTCTTTTTTCTTGAGATTGCTTTTGCAATTTGGGGTGTTTTGTGGTTACATATACGTCTTAGGATTATTCTAGTTTTGTGAAAAACGTCATGGGTATTTTGGTAGGGATTGTGTTAAATCTGTAGATTGCTTTGGGTAGTATGGACATTTTAACAATATTAATTCTTCCAATCCATGAACATGGGATATCTTTCCATTTCTCTGTATTGTCTTCAATTTCCTTCATAAGTGTTTTATGTTTTTCAGATTATAGGACTTTCACCTCCTTAGTTAAGTTTATTCCTAGGTATTCTTATATCCTGCAACTTTACTGAAATCACTTATTAGTTCTAATCATTTTTTGGTGGAAACTTTAGAGTTTTCAATACATAGTATCATGTCATCTACAAATAGTGACAGTTTTATTTCTTCCCATCTGGTTGGATGCCTTTTATTTCTATTTCTTTTCCGATTGTTATGGCTAGGACTTCCAAACTATGTTAACCAGAAGTGGTGAGAATGGGCATCCTTGTCGTGTTCCTGGTTCTAGAGAAAAAGCTTTTAACTTTTCATTGTTGAGTATGGTGTTAGCTGTGAGTCTGTCATAAATTGCCTTTATTATATTGAGATATGTTCCTTCTATAACAACTTGATGAGAATTTTTGTCATGAATGGATGTTGAATTTTGTCAAATGCCTTTTCTGTGTCTATTGAGATAATCGTGTGATTTTTATCCTTCTTTTTGTTAATGTGATGTATCATATTGATTTGGGGATATTGAACCATCCTTGCATTCCTGGAATAAATCACACTTGATTTTGGGATTTTTATATTGTTGAATTTGGTTTGGTAATATTTTGTTGAGAATTTTTGTTTATATTTATCTTAGATATTGGCCTGCAATTTTCTTTCTTTTTTTTTTTTTGTAGTGTCTTTGCCTGATTTTGGTATCAAGGTAATGATGGCCTTGTAGAATGAATTTACAAATGTTCTCTCCTCTTCAATTTTTTTAACAGTTGAGACGGATGATATTAGTTCTTCTTTATATGTTTGGTAGAATTTCCCTGTGAAGCTTTCTGGACTTTTGTTTGCTGGGAGTTTTTTTCTTTTTGTTTGTTTGTTTGTTTGGTTTTCTTAAAATTACAAATTCAATTCACTACTAGTGATCACTCTGTTCAGATTGTTTCTTCCTGATTCAGTCTTGGAAGGTTGTATGTTTCTAGAAATTTGACCATTTCTTCTAGGTTGTCCAAGTTTTTGGCATATAACTGTTCATAGTATTCTCTTATGATTTTTTTGTATCTCTGTGATATTGGTTGTTATTTCTCTTCTTTCATTTCTTATTTTGTTTTTTGGGATCCTCTCTCTCTCTCTTTTTTTTCCCTTGGTGAGCTTGGGTAAAAATCTGTCAATTTTGTTTATCTTTTCAAAAAAATGCCAGCTTTTGGTTTCATTGATATTTGGGTTTTTTTTTTTTTGGTCTCTATTTTATTTATTTACTCTCTGATCTTTATTATTTCCTTCCTTCTGCTAACTTTGGGCTTTGTTTGTTCTTCTTTCTCTAATTCCATTAGATGGTCAGTTAGATTGTTTATTAGAGATTTTTTTCTTATTTCTTTAAATAGTCCTGTATTGCTATAAGGTTCCCTCTTAGAACTGCTTTTCCTGCATCCCACAGATTTTGGAAAGTTGTGTTTCCATTTTCGTTTGTCTCGAGGTATTTTCTGCTTTCTTTTTTGATTTTTTCATTGACCCACCACTTTTTTAAAGTAGAACATTGTTTAGTCTCCATGTGTTTGTGCTTTTCCCATTTTTCTTCCTGTAGCGGATTTCTAGTTTCATACCATTGTGTTTGGGAAAATGCTTGATATAATTTCTATCCTCTTAAATTTGTTGAGACTTGTTTTGTGGTCTAGCATGTGCTCTATCCTGGAGAACATTCCATGTGCACTTGAAAAAAACGTGTATTCTGCTGTTTCTGGGTGGAATGTAGATATCTATTAGGTCCAACTAATGTAATATGTCATTTAAGATCACTGTTTCCTTACTAATTTTCTTCTGGTGATCTGTTCATTGATGTAAGTGGGTATTAAAGTCCCCAACTGGGACTTCTCTGGTGGCACAGTGGCTAAGAATCTGCCTGCCAATGCAGGGGACACAGGTTTGAGCCCTGGTCTGGGAAGATCCCACATGCTGTGCCACAACTACTGAAGCCTGTGTGCCTGGAGCCCGTGCTCCACAACAAGAGAAGCCACTGCAATGAGAAGCCCACACACTGCAACGTAGAGTAGCCACCACTTGCTGCAACTAGAGAAAGCCCGTGTGCAGCAACAAAGACCCAACACAGCCAAAAAATAAATTTAAAAAAGTCCCCTACTATTACTGTATTACTGTCAATTTCTCCTGTTATGTCAATGTTTGCTTTATATATTTAAGTGCATATATGTTAACAAGTATTACATCCTCTTCTTGTATTGATCCCTTTATCATTATTATTATTATTATTATTTTGCGGTACGTGGGCCTCTCACTGTTGTGGCCTCTCCTGTTGCAGAGCACAGGCTCCGGACGTGCAGGCTCAGTGGCCATGGCTCATGGGCCTAGCCGCTCCGCAGCATGTGGGATCTTCCCAGACTGGGGCACAAACTCATGTCCCCTGCATCGGCAGGCAGACTCTCAACCATTGCGCCGCCAGGGAAGCCCCCCTTTATCATTATTTCATGCCCTTCTCTTTTGCTATAGACTTTGTTTTAAAGTCTATTTTGTCTTATATGAGTATTGTTACTCCTGCTTTGGTCTTTCCATTTGCATGATATATTCTTCCTTCCCCTCACTTTCAGTCTGTGTGTATCTTCAGTTCTGAAGTCTCTTGTACGCAGCATTTAGATGGGCATTTTTTTCTTTATCCAATCAGCCACGCTGTGTCTTCTTTTCTTTTAGAATGTATCTATCTATTTATTTATTTATATTGAAGTATAGTTGATTTACAATGTGTTAATTTCTGCTGTACAGAAAAGTGATTCAGATATATATATATATACACACACACACACACACACACACACACACACACACACACATATACATATATATATATTCTTTTCCATTATGGTTTATCATAGGATACTGAATATACAGTAGGACCTTGTTGTTTATCCATTGCATATATAATAGCTTATCTCTGCTAACCCAAACCTCCCATTCCATCCCTCCCCCAACTCCCTCCCCCTTGGCAAGCACAAGACTGTTCTCTATGTCTGTGAGTCCGTTTATGTTTTGTAGATAGGTTCATTTGTGTCATATTTTAGATTCCACGTATAAGTGATATCATATGGTATTTGTCTTTCTCTTTCTGACTTACTTCACTTAGTATGACAATCTCAAGTTGTATCCATGTTGCTGCAAATGGCATTATTTTGTTCTTTTTTTATGGCTGAATAGTATTCCATTGTACATATGTACAAAACAAAAATAAACAAATGGGACCTAATCAAACTTACAAGCTTTTACACAGCAAAGGAAACTATAAAAAAAAAATCTTGTTAATCTTGTATCCTGCTACATTGCTGAATTCATTTATCAGCTCTAGTAGTTTTTTTGTGGAGTCTTTAGGGTTTTCTCTATACAGAATCATGACATCTGCATATAATGACAATTTTACCTCTTCCCTTCCAATTTGGATACCTTTTATTTCTTTTTCTCATCTGATTGCTGTGGCTGGCTAGGACTTTGCTGGTTTTGGTATCAAGATGATCGTGGCTTCATAGAATGTCTTTAGGAGTGTTCCCTCCTCTTCAAGTTTTTGGAAGAGTTTGAGAAGGATCGGTAAAAGTTCTTGTTTGTATGTTTGGTAGAATTCACCTGTGAAGCCATCTGGTCCTGGACTTTTGTTTGTAGGGAGTTTTAAAATCACAGATTCTACTTCATCTCTAGTGATCGGTCTGTTCAAATTATCTGTTTCTTCTTGATTCAATTTTGGTGGGCTGTATGTTTCTAGAAACTTGTCCATTTCTTCTAGATTGTTGAATTTGTTGGCATATAATTGTTCATAGTATTCTCTTATGGTTTTCTGTATTTCTGTGGTATGGGTTGTTGTGTCTCCTTTTTCATTTCTTATTTTGTTTATTTTGGTTCTCTCTCTTTTCTTCTTGGTGAGCCTGGCTAGAGGTGTGTCAATCTTGTTTACCCTTTCAAAGAAGCAGCTCTTGGTTTTATTGATTTTTTTCCTATTGTTTTTTAAAATTTAATTTTTATTGGAGTATAGTTGATTTGCAATGTTGTGTTAGTTTCTGCTGTACAGCAAAGTGAATCAGTTATACATATACATATATCCACTCTTTTTAAAATTCTTTTCCCATGTAGGTCATTACAGAGTATTGAGAAGAATTCCCCATGCTATACAGTAGGTCTTTTAGTAATCTACTTTATATATAGTAGTGTGTGTATGTCAATTCCAATCTCCCAGTTTATCCCTCCCCTCCTTTTCCCCCCTGGTAACCATAACTTTGTTTTCTACATCTGTGACTCTATTTCTGTGTTGTAAATAGGTTCATTTGTAACATTTTTTAAGATTCCACATATAAGCGATATATGATATTTGTTTTTCTCTGTCTGACTTACTTCACTCAGTATGACAATCTCTAGGTCCATCCATGTTGCTGCAAATGACATTCTTTCATTCTTTTTTATGGCTGAGTAATATTCCATTGTGAGATATATATATATATATATATATATATATATATATATATATATATATATATATAAATAAATACATACATACACACACACCACATCTTCTTTATCCATTCCTCTGTTGATGGACATTTAGGTTGTTTCCATGTCCTGGCTATTGTAAATTGTGCTGCAATGAACATAGGGGTGCATGTATCTTTTTGAATTATGGTTTTATCTGGGTAGATGTCCAGGAGTGGGATTGCAGGATCATATGGTAGTTCTATTTTTAGTTTTTTAAGGAACCTCCATACTGTTCTCCATAATAGTTGTACCAATTACATTCCCACCAACAGTGTAGGAGGGTTCCCTTTTCTCCACATCCTCTCTAGCATTTACTATTTGTAGATTTTTTTGATGATGGTCATTCTGACCACTGTGAGGTGATACCTCATTGTAGTTTTGATTGGCATTTCTCTAATAATTAGTGATGTTGAGCATCTTTTCATGTGCTTTTTGGACATCTGTATGTCTTCTTTGGAGAAACGTCTATTTAGATCTTCATGTTTTGATTGGCTTTTTTGGTTTTATTGGATATTGAGCTGCTTGAGCTGTTTGTATATTTTGGAGATTAATCCCTTGTCAGTTGCTTCCTTTGCAAATATTTTCTCCCATTCTGTGGGTTGTCTTTTCGTGTTTATGGTTTCCTTTGCTGTGCAAAACCTTTTAAGTTTAATTAGGTCTCATTTGTTTATCTTTGTTTTAATTTTCATTACTCTACGAGGTGGATCAAAAAAAATCCTGCTGCGATTTATGTCAGAGAATGTCTATTGTTTTTTTAATCTCTATTTTATTTATTTCCTCTCTGATCTTTATTATTTCCTTCTGCTGACTTTAGGTTTTGTTTGTTCTTTTTCTAATTCTTTTAAGTGTGGGTTAGGTTGTTTACTTGATTTTTCTTGTTTTCTGAGAAAGGTGTGTGTCGCTATGAACTTTCCTCTGAGAACTGCTCTTGCTGCACCCCAAAGATTTTGTATGGTGTGTTTTCACTGTCATTTGTCTCAAGGTATTTTTAAATTTCCTTTTTGATTTCATCGTTGATCCAGTTGTTTTTTAGTAGTACGTTGTTTAATCTCCATGTAATCATTTTTTTCTCGTTTCTTTTTCTGTGGTTGATTTCTAGTTTCATGCTGGTGTAGTCAGAAAAGATGTTTGAGATAATTTCTATACTCTTAAATTTGTTGAGGCTTGATTTGTACCCTAGTGTGTGGTCAATTCTAGAGAATATTCCATGTGCACTTGAAAAGAATGTGTATTCTGATTTTTTGGATGTAATGTCCTGAAAATATCAATTATGTATAACTGTTCTACTGTATCATTTAAGATCTCTGTTACCTTATTAATCTTCTGTCTAGAAGAGCTGTCCATTGATATAAGTGGGGTGTTAAAGTCTCCTACTATTATTATATTACTGTCATTTTCTCTCTTTATGTCTGTTAGTATTTGTTTTATGTATTTGGGTGCTCCTATATTAGGTGCATGTATGTTGACAAGTGTACAATCCTCTTCCTGTGTTGATCCTTTTATCATTATACAGTGTCCTTTATCTTTTTTTATGGCCTATGTTTTAAAGTCTGTTTTGTCTGATATGAGAATTGTAACCTCTGTTTTTTCATTCCCGTTTGCTTGAAATATCTTTTTCCATCCCCTCACTTTCAATCTATGTATATCCTTTGCCCTAAAGTGGGTCTCTTGTAGGCAGCATATTGTAGGCTCTTTTTTTAAAAATCCACTCTGCTGCTCTGTGTGTTTTGATTGGAGCATTGTGTCCATTGACATTTAAGGTTAATTATTGATAGATACCTATTTATTGCCATTTTAACACTTTTCCCCATTGATTTAATATTTCTTCTTTGTCCCTTTCTTTTTGTGGTTTGATGATTTTCTTTTGTATTATACTTATGTTCTCATTTTTTGTTTTTTTTGTGTGAATCTATTGTATGTTTTTGATTTGTGGTTAGCCTGTTTTTGAAGTATGTTAACCCCATCCTGTATCTACTCACCTTAGACTGGTAGTAATATAGGCTCAAACACATTCTAGGAAATGAAAAAAAAAAAGCTACATGTTCTTCCTCCCCCACATTTCATGATTTTGATGTCCTGTTTTACATCTTCATGTTCATCCTTTTGCTGTTCATTGTGGTTATCATCACTTTCACAGAAATTTTTTGATTTTTAAAAAAATCTGTGTACTTGCTTATTTAGGTGATTTGTTTTCCAATTGTGATTTTCTCTTTCCTATATATTCTTACTTCTTTTCTATTTATAGGAGACCTTTCAATATTTCCTTTAGGATAGGTTTAGTATTGCTGTATTCTTTTAGTTTTTGCTTTTCTGAGAAATTCTTTATCTCTCCTTCTATTCTAAATGATAATTTTGCTGAGTAGAGTATCCTAGGTTGCAGATTTTTCCCTTTCTGGACTTTGAATATATTTTTTCCACTCCCTTCTAGCCTGCAACGTTTCTGTAGAGAAGTCAGCTGATAGCCTTATGTTCACTTGTAATGAACTCTGTGTTTTTCTTGCTGCCTTTAGAACCCTCTCTTTAACTTTTGCCATTTTTATTATAATATGTTTCAGTGTAGGTCTGTTTGGGTTTACCTTGTTTGGGACCTTCTGTGCTCGCTGTACCTGGATATGTTTCCTTCTTTAGGTTTGGGAAGTTTTCAGCCATAATATCCTCAAATACACTTTCAATCCCCTTTTCTCTTTCTTCCCCTTCTACAATCCCTATTATGCATAGATTGGCATACTTTATATTATCCCATAGGTCTCTTATATTGCTTTCATTTTTTTTTAATTGGTCTTTGTCTGCTGTCCTGTGTGATTTTCATTATTCTATCTTCCAGGTCACTTATTTGTTCTTCTGCATTATTTATTCTGCTATTCATTGCCTTTAGTCCAGTTTTTGTCTTGGCAAATGAGTTTTCTAATTTTCCTTGGTTCCTCTTTACAGTTTCTAGTTCCTTTCTGCAGTACTTTGCATTTCTGTTGATAGCCTTTCCTAATTCCTTCAGTATTTTCTTTATCTCCTTTTCGAACTTGGTGTCTATTAGGCTGAAGGGATCTGTTTCATTGTTCTTTCAGGGGAATTCTCTTGGTCTTTTAACTGGGAGTGGTTCCTCTGCTTCTTCATTTTACTTATACTTCTCTTATTCTGTGAGTTTAGGAGAAACAATTATCTATTGAGGTCTTGGAGGGCTGTTTATATGTGGAAGTGCTCCTGTGTAGCTTGTGTGGGTTTAGTATTTTTGGTGCAAGGGCTGTTTTTAGTATGGGTGCTTGTTACCTCTTTCCTCAGTATGTGCTGGCTGTTATCCCCTTAATAGGGAGTGTGTAGATGCAGCAGCTGGTGCCCAGTCATGGGGTTCTCAGCAGCGGTGGTGGCTCATGCATGTCCCCAGAGCATGTGATGGGAATGGAAGCAGTTCACAACCGCTCCTGAAATGGGGCACCAGCAGTGGCAGCTTGTGACTGCTCCTGGAGCTCCTGTAGGCAGTGTCCTGCCACCTGAGAGCACATGAGGGGAAAAAGAGTGTAATGGTGGGTCTTGCCCCTTCCCTTGCATGCCACCGCACAATGGCTCCTTGCCTCTAAGGTGGCCCAGGCTTCCTCTGCATACACCCTCAGGTGTGGTTGCCCCTTCAGGCTGTTTCCATGCAGCCCATCCCAATCCTCTCCCCAGGTCTGATCTCCAAAGCCCGAGCTTCTGCACCCAGCCCACGCTTTCCCTGGCAGATGCACTGGGGAGAGGAGAGCAGTGGCACTGACCATCTGTGCAGATCTCTCTGCATTCTTTCTGCTGCAAACTGGTTCTTGCATTCTCTTCCAAGGCTCTGAAGCTCTGTCCTGGCTGATGTCCCTACTGGTGACTGGGGACTTCCCAAGGTGCAGGAAGCTTTCCTCTTTCAGAGCTCCCTCCCAGGGTGCAGGTCCCATTCGGATTCCTTTCTCACTTTCTTTTTTCTCTTTTTTTTTCTTTTGTTCTACCTGGTTACATGGAGATTTTCTTGCCCTTTCAGAGGTCAGAGGTCTTCTGCCAGCATTTGGTAGATATTCTGTGAGAATCATTCCACATGTAGATGTACTTTTGATGTATTTGTGGCAAGAGGTGAGCTTCACATCCTGCTACTCCACCATCTTGATTGCTTTGATTGCTCCTTCCTGCTCTGTCTTTTCTTTCTTTCTTTCTTTCTCTCTCTCTCTCTCTCTCTCTCTCTCTCTCTCTCTCTCCCCCTCCCTCCCTCCCTCCCTCCCTCTCTCCTTCCTTCCTTCTTTCCTTTATGGCTGCATTGGGTCTTCGTTGCTGTGTGTGGGCTTTTCTAGCTGTGGCGAGCGGGGTCTACCCTTCGTTGGGGTGCGCAGGCTTCTCACTGCAGTGGCTTCTCTTGTTTTGGAGTACGGGCTCTAGGCATGTGGGCTTCAGTAGTTGTAGCACATGGGCTGAGTAGTTGTGGCTTGTGGGCTCTAGAGCACAGGCTCAGTAGTTGTGGTGCATGGGCTTTGTTGCTCCATGGCATGTGGAATCTTCCCGGACCAGGGCTCGAACCCATGTCCCCTGCATTGGCAGGCGGATTCTTAACCACTGCACCACCAGGGAAGCCCTGCCCTATGTCTTGATTGGAGCATTTAGTCTATTGACATTTAAAGTGATTACTGATAGGTATGTACTTACTGCCATTTTGTTACTTGTTTTCTGGCTGTTTCTGTAGTTCTTCTCTGTTCTTTTCTTCTTTTAGTTTCTTCCCTTTTGGTTTGATGATTTTCTTTAGTGGTATGCTTGTGTTCCCTTCTCTCTATCTTTTGTGTATCTATTGTAGGTTTTTGATTTGTGGTTACTATGGGGTTCATATATGTTGACCTATAACTATGTGTAACTGACAGTCAAAGTTCAAACATTCTAAAAGATCTACATTTTTTTACTCCCCTCCCCAACATTTTGTGTTTTTGATGTCCTCTTTTACATCTTCATGTGTATTCCTTCACTGTTTGTTGCAGTTAAAATTGATTTTACAATGTTTTTTGTCTTTTAATCTTCATGTTAGCTTATTTAATTGGTTGATCCTCATCCTCTACTACATATTTGCTTTACTAGTGGGATTTTTCCTTTCCTATAGATACTTCTTGTATTAGCCTCCTATTTTCCACTTAGAGAAGACTCTTTAACATTTCTTTTAGGGTCATATCAGTATTGATGAACTCTTTAGTTTTGCTTGCCTGAGAAGTTCTGTATCTCTCCTTCAATTCTAAATGATAATTTTGCTGGGTAGAGTATCCTGGGTTGCAGGTTTTTCCCTTTCAGCATTTTAAATATAGCATACCACTCCCTTCTGGCCTGCAAAGTTCCTGCAGAAAAATCAGCTGATAGCCTTATGGGTGTTCCCTGATATATATTACTCTGTTTTCTTTCTTGCTGTCTTTGGAATTCTCTCTTTAACTTTTGCCATTTTAATTATAATATGTCTTGGTGTGGGTCTGTTTGGGTTCATCTTGTTTGGGACCCTCTGTGCTTCCTGTACCTGGATATCTGTTTTCTTCTTCAGGTTCAGGAATTTTTCAGCCGTAATTTCATCAAATACATTTTGGACACTTTTCTCCCTCTTCTCCATCTGGGACCCCCCATAATCTGATTTTTTTTTCATGCTTGATGTCCCAGAGGTCCCTTAAAGTTTCTTATTTTTTAAAATTTCTTTTTATTCTTGCTGTTATGACTGGGTGATTTCCATTATTCTATTTTGCAGATCACTTACACGTTCTTCTGTATTACCTAGTCTGCTGTTAATTCCTTCTAGCATGTTTTTCATTTCATTTATTGTATTCTTCAGTTCTGACTGGTACTTTTTTATATTTTCTAGTTCTTTATTAAAATTCTCACTGTATTAATCTTTTTTCAGTAATCCAGTTAGCATTCTTATTACTAATGCTTTGAACTCTTTATCTGATAAATTATTTATTTTCATTTCATTAGTTGTTTTACAGGGGTTTTCTCTTGTTCTTTCAATTGAAACAAATTCCTCTAGCTTCTCCTTTTGCCTAACTTTCTCTGTCTCTATGAGATTAGGTGAAACAGTTACCTACTCTGGTCTTGAATGGGTGTCCTTGTATGGGCGTGACCCTATACAGTCTGCATGTGCCCAGCGGCTTTGGTGGGAGAGCTGGATCTGACATGAGCATGAGTCACATCTTCCCCCATGGTGTTCTGGCAGGTATCACATTGGTAGGAGGTGGGGCTGGAGATGAAGGGGCTAGATCCAGAGCTAGGTGTGAGCTGGGCCTTCTGCTCTGCTCAGTGGCTGATATCACCTTATTTGGAGCAAGGTTGGGTCCCAAGTTGCTGAAGCAGAAGCCCTGAGGGTAGGGTCTGAAC
This sequence comes from Tursiops truncatus, assembly GCF_011762595.2. Lineage (NCBI taxonomy): Eukaryota > Metazoa > Chordata > Mammalia > Artiodactyla > Delphinidae > Tursiops > Tursiops truncatus. Next base: position 65,437,695 of record NC_047041.1, on the reverse strand, counting down.
TGGCTCTGTTCCCCCTAAGTGTGTGCTCTCCCCCTCCCATCACTGGCACCCTCATCTCAGAGCAGAGCAGTGCTGGATTGGGCACTCAGTGTGGGTCTGTGTGTGGGCCATGGCAGTCCCAGCCCTAGCTAGGGTCTCAGACTGCTTCTAATGCGCTGCCTCCATAAGCACCAGTAATGGGTTCTCCTGCCCCTTTCAGATGCTGTTCTATGTCTGAGCCAGCTCCATCCCTCACAACTGAGCACTCCCCTTGGCCGCAGCAGCCCTTGCCTTAGTGTGGAGCAGCATCATGGAGCAGGTGGGGCTGGAGTGTGTACTCCGCTCAGGCTGGGGCAGTTGTGGGAAACCGGTCAGAGTCCCAAGCAGTTTCAATCTGCTTCCTCCGCTTGTTTTGGGAGCTAGCAAGTGTGTGTGTGCTCTTCATGAGGAGTCTAGGTTTCTTACAGCCCTCCTATTAGTCCCACTGATTGTCAAGCCTAAGGGAACTCGTCTACCTGGTGTTAGACCTCAGGGCTGGCGTGCCCAATATGTGGCTCAAACTGCTCCCTCCCCAGGGAGATCTCTGTCCATGTAATCCCCCTCCTCTTCTGAGTCCCCTCCCAGGGGCACAGGTCCCTGATGACTTCTCTTCCCTTCCTACCCGATTCTGTGTGGATCTTTCTTACAGCGCTGGTTGTACAAGAGTCTTTCTGCCAATCTCCAGTTAATTTTCAGTGACAATTACTCCACATGTAGATGTATTTTTGGCGTTCATAGGGGGAGGTGAGCTCTGAATCCTTCTACTCTGCCATCTTGATATGTCTCCTCTGTTTTAATTTTAACACCCACTGAAGTTTGAAGTCCATCTTCACTACAATGGGTTAAAGGTGTAAAGTCATTTAATGTCTCGGTATCAGTTTTCTCACTGGTAAAACTGGGTTTTATGAAAAACACCTGGAACGTATGAAGGGCTCCCTAAATGGTAGTTTCCTTCCCACTTTCCCACCTTTGCCTAGTAGCAGAGCTGTTATGTATAGCTGTTAAGTCTATGCACTGCACAACTCCAGGGGGGTACCATTCACAAAGATTAAGCCCTGCTCCTTGGCAAATCTGAGTTGCTTCTTCCTACAGGTGATCACCATGAGGTGGGCCTGGTGAAGTGGTGGTGGGGGGGACTACAGTCAGAGACACTGCTTATTGTCTGTTCTTTTCAAGAAAACCAACAGCCACACAGGTAGTTCCGGGTAGGCCAGTGGGTAGGCCATCTCAGCTAGGAGAAGAGCTTTGGCTTCCTGGGAATGATCTGTGACTCCCTGCAATATAGAGCCTCTTTAAAACCCTGGGCTAATAAATTACGTGATTAGCAAGTTAGCACTGCTCTGATCATTTCTCTGTGCTGGCCCAGAGTCCCCATCTGGGAGCAGGCAGTCAGGATGGTAGGGCACCTGGATAGACAGCCAAAGCAGAGGCTGTCTGGCTGGCTGGGGCCAAGGAAGAGACAAATCAGACCCAAGACCACTCTGAGGAGAAAATGGCCTCTGGTCAAGGGGAAAGGGCTCTAGGTTTGCTCCTCTCACTCAGTGGTATTAGTGACAATTCCCATCCATCAGAGGACCATCCGAAATGAGTTTGTGGCTCTTTAAAAGATGCAGAAGTCTAGGAGGGAGAGGAACTCTGCTAATGCAGAAACCCAGGCTTTACACAAGGGGACATGGCCCTGTGTGGCTATGCCCTCCATGGACCCCTTTGGCCTACCCCAGCCTGTCTCATCCCAGGCTGAGGCCCCTCCCTTCTCTGAAGTCTCTCCACCTCCATCTTTGAATTCCCTGACCAAGGTGGGAAGAAACCTGGTGGCTCAGTGCCACCAGCTGGTGGGGGCTGGAATAAGTTGGGTGGCCACAGGCTGCCTACTCAGGGTAAGCCCAGCCCCCAAGATGTCCATCATGTTCCAGCCTCCATCCCACCTCCAATGGATGTAGCTCATCCTCAGTCTCTGTCTCGCTCTCCTGTTTACTCCCTATTCCCCACTGAGACAGAATCCATCCTTTGGTATTGGTCATTTTCGTGGTGGCCTGCTACCCTATCTGGTGATCTTGCCATTTCTTTACATATTAAAATTTTTTCGTATGACAAGCATCCAGAAAAGTACATTCAACATATATATGTTCAGTTTTAAATACTTTTAAGGGAATCCTCACGTAACCACCACCCATGTCTCAGGTACAAACATTGTCAGTACCCTAGAAGCACCCCCTTCCTCTCTGCATTCAGGTCACAACCCTCTCTCACCCTTCAAAGATAACCAAAATCCTCACTTTTATCGTGATCACCTCCTTGCTCTTCTTCATAGCTCCACCAGCAACATATGCACCTTTAAACAGCAGACTGTAGTTTTATCTATTTTTACAGTTTATATAAATACTCATACTATGCATATTATTTTGTGATTTTTTTTCCTCAAAATTGTTTATAGGATTCATCCTTTAAACAATTTCATTGAGGTATAATTTATTGTTTTATTGAGGTATAATTATTCTAGTATATTCTGTCATTTTTCAAGAATGCTTCTCAGTCTGTTATCTACTTCTGGTAAATATTTAGTGCCTTGAAATGCCTGTTTTTGATCATTTTGTCCAGTTTTACACTTGCTTTTTTTGCAGAGGATAATCACTGACCTCTTCATGCTACAGTAACTAGAAGTCTCTCACGCGATTTCTCAGTTCATTCTTTCCTATTGTTGCCATTGTGTAATAATCCATGGTATGAATATACTCCAACTTATTTAGCTTGTTCCCTGGGGATGCACTCTCCAGTTTAGTCTATCATGGATATTTTTGGACTAGGGTCCGAGTATATGGACATGCATACTTATGAGTGGAATTGCTGGTCATAGGGTATATTAGTTTTCTATTGCTGCTTTAACATATTACCACAAATTTGGTGGCTTAAAACAATCCAAATGTATTATCTTACCGTTCTAAAGGTCAGAGTCCAAAATGTGTCTCACTGGGATAAAATCAAGGTATCAGCAGGGTCGTGTTCGCTTCTGGAGACAGTAGGGGAGAATCTGTTTTCTTGCTTTTTCTAGCTTCTAGGGGCTACCAGCATTCTTTGGCTCATGGCCCCCTTTCATCTTCAAAGCCATCAATGGCTGGTTGAATCTTTCTCATGCTACATCATTCTGATGAGTCTTCTGCTTCCCTCTTCTCTTGTGATTACACTGGAACCACCCAGATGATCCAAGGTAATCTCTCCAGCTCAAGATCCTCAACTTAATCACATCTGTAAAGTCCCTTTTACCATGTAAGGTATTAACAGGTCCCAGGGATTAGGATGTGGACATTTTGGGGCAGGCCATCATTCTGCATTTAATACCACAGTGGTATTACAAATATTAAATGTATTGATAAGGACAAACAGAAACAGCAGTTTTTGTACATCCTCGTTAATACTTGACATTATCAGAGTTTAAAATTTTTGCCACTGGTCTGTACACTATCCCTAAGGGAATGGGGAAGGGAAGTTGAACCATTTCCCATATTTCCAGCCACTGACCAAATCATTCCACAGATAGTATTGATCATCTACAACTAAGCTGCCTTCACCTGCCTGGATTTTCAGCATTGTTTTAAGTAGCTTGGTCCCAGCTATTTGACTCCTTGTATTTTAGATATTCCATCAGCCTGCTGGCTGTCTTACATTGCAGATTTCATTCCTGCCTTGTAGTAAGTTTCTTCTAGTCCCCACCTGTCTGTTGTGCTGGGGTCTTAACCATACTCAATGATGAGTCTACTTGGATGATAATAACAGGGTAGGCATGTGCATTTGAAGACACATGGTATGATACCCTAAATAGAAAGCCACCAGCTTCATGCCAATATGTCAACTGCTCCGCTGGCCATGAACTTGCTGCTGACACTTGGCTTACACTAACTGGGGTACTGGAAGATTATGAAGCCTGGGCAGCAAAAGTCATCTGAGCTGGAAACCCAAAGTTGCCAGGGGATTTCAAGGTATAACAGAGCTTTGAGCGTCAAACAGCATGGCAGAGGATGCATTTTCCTGACCTTAAAAACATTTGCCATGAAAAATGCCTCTGCCACATCCAGTTTGATGCTGAAACACCCTCAAAGAATTGCCCAGATTAGCCCCTTTTGAAAGTCTGCAGTATTTACTACTGAGTTTCACCTCCCAGTTAGAAGCAGAGAAACAAGAATGCTGGGGTATACCTCTTACCAAGTATGGTCTCACAAAATACCATTTCAATTCTCCTTTACGCGCTGGAAATTTTCAGCATGGGCATGGTGCCCAGTATAATAGCAAATAAAACAGATGTGTTTTTCCATTCATATTGGTCAGGAAATTTCATAGTAAGCAGTTTAATATTTATACAAGAAATGTCATCTATATACTGAAATATCCCTATAAATTAATTGATATTGGGAAAACTGTCTTAAGGGAAATAAATGCTTGAAAACTGAAGTATCAGAAGAAGTACTTCCAATCTGTAACCAGGAAGTTTCATATTAAGCAGTTCAAGAAAACAGACACAGAAATGCTGGCCGGACTATCCTGCTATGTCTCTCCTACCCAGAAGCAGGGTGCTTATCAGCTGGCTACAGGACACTCAGGGTCTACTTCTAAAGGCATTAGCATGGCTATAGTGGCCTTGCAGGGAGACAACCCTGTGAGGGACAGTAGCCTTGCTAGAGGTCCTCCTCTGGCAGTGACCAGGTGCTTAGAACAAGGTGATGCTAAATGACACTAAGGGATTGGCTTTTGTTGACCAGAGCTGATAGTTACTGAGGTCTGGAAAGAGTCATGAGACAGGGACCAACCAATGTCTTCACAATTGACCTCTCTCCTCCAGTCTTCCTGCCTTCTTCTCCAGCTTCACGAGTAAAGGCATTCCCACAAGATATTGTCCCTAACCCTTCCCTTTTCTCTACATGCTTTCCTGTTATACACCAAGAGAGAATGGAACAAGTGGAAGACTTGCAGTGATATAACCACAGCCCTGATCTTCTACCCGAACTCCAGTTCTGCTTGTGCCAATGCCTAGGTGTCAACCTCAAGGTTTCCAAAGCTGACACTCTTATCTCCCCTCCCAAGCTTGTTTTTTCCTCCTAGGTTCCCCAGTACTGCTGATGGTGCCCCACATCTAAATATCTGTTCTTCACACTGCCTTCCAAGTCATCTCTCTGGAATAGAGCTCTGATTACATCACTCACTTGCTCAAGAAACTTCCATGACTCCTACTGCCTACAGAATCAAGTCCAAACTTGCTGCCTTGGCATCAAGTCCCTCCAGGACTTGCTTCACTGTAATCAACTATTATTCAATTCATACTCTTAATATTCCAGCCAAATAGGTAACGGCTATATACTCATTATTAGGTGTCAGGTGCCGTGCATCAGACATCATCACATTTAATCATATAATGTGCATGTCCCTAGGATTTCCACTTTTATAGACAAGAAAACTATGACCAGTAAGTTGCCCAAGGCTGGTGGGGTAGGGCCTGGACCAAGGTCTGTCATGGCTTAGCCACATACTTGGCTGTCTCATAAGCTAAGCCCTTCCCCATTTCCCAGGCAGGACATTTGCTCACATGGCCATCCTGTCTGGGATGCTTACTCCTCTATCCTAATGTCTAAATACAAAAGCCCTGGGGGAGAGGAGACAAGATGGAGGAGTAGAAGGACATGAGTTCACCTCCTCTTCTGGAAACACCAAAATCACAACTAACTGCTGAATAACCACCAACAAAAAAATGTTGGAACGTACCAAAAAAGATACCCTACATCCAAAGACAAAGAAGAAGCCACAATGAGATGGTAAGAGGGGTGTAATCATGATAAAAACAAATCCCATACATGCTGGGTGGGTGACCCACAAACTGGAAAATATATAACAGAGGTTCTCCTACAGGAGTGAAGGTTCTGAGCCTCACATCAGGCTCCCCACCCTGGGGATCTGGCAATAGGAGGAGGAGCCCCCAGGGACTCTAGCTTTGAAGGCCAGCAGGGTTTGATCACAGGAATTCCACAGGACTGGGAGAAACAGAAACTCCACTCTTGGAGGGTGCACACAGGGTCTCAAGTGCACCAGGACCCAGGGTAAAAAGCAGTGACCACATTAAGAGACTGGGCCAGACTTACCTGCTAGTATTGGAGGGTCTCCTGCGGAGGCAGGGAATGGCTGTGGCTCACTGTGGGGACAAGGACACTAGTGGGGGCAGTTCTGGGGAGTACTCATTGGTGTGAGCCCTCTTGGAGGACACCATTTTCTCACCAAGACCTGGCCCCACCCAACAGCCTCTAGGCTCCAGTGCTGGGACGACTCAGGCCAAACAACCAACAGGGTGGGAACACAGCCCCACCCATCAGCAGACAGGCTGCTTAAAGTCTTCCTGAGTAGACGGCTGCCCAATAAACACACCCCCTTACACGGCCCTCCCCACCAGAGGGACAAGACCCAGCTCCACCCACCAGTGGGCAGGTACCAGTCCTTCCCACCAGCTAGCCTGCAGAAGCCTCTTAGACAGCCTCATTCATCAGGGGGCAGGCAGCAGAAGCAAGAAATACAACCCTGCATCCTGCAGAACAGAAATCGCAATCACAGAAAGTTAGACAAAATGAGAGGGCAGGGGAATATGTCCAGATGAAGGAAAAAGATAAAACCCCAGAAGAATAACTAGTGAAGTAGAGATACACAATCTACCTGAAAAAGAATTCAGAGTAATGATAGTAAAGATGATCCAAGATCTTGGAAAAAGAATGGTGGCACAGATCGAGACAATATAAGAAGTGTTTAACAAAGACCTAGAAGAACTAAAGAACAAACCAGTTGAACAATACAGTAAATGAAGTAAAGAATACAGTAGAAGGAATCAATAGCAGAATAACTGAGGCAGAAGAACAGATAAGTGACCTGGAAGACAGAATGGTGGAAATCACTGCCATGGAACAGAATAAAGAAAAAAGAGTGAAAAGGAATGAGGACAGTCAAAGAGACCTCTGGGACAACATTAAATGCAGCAACATTCACATTATAGGGGTCTCAGAAGGAGAAGAGACAGAGAGAAAGGGCCTGAGAAAATATTTGAAGAGATAATAGCTGAAAACTTCCCTAACATGGGAGGGGAAACAGTAACCCAAGTCCAGGAAGCACACAGAGTCCCAGGCAGGATAAACCCAAGGAGGAACACACTGAGACACATAGTAATCAAACTGACAAAAATTAAAGACAAAGAAAAAATATTAAAAGCAATAAGGGAAAAGCAGCAAATAATGTACAAGGGAACTCCCATAAGGTTATCAGCTGATTTCTCAGCAGAAACTCTGCAGGCCAGAAGGGAGTGGCATGACGTATTTATCAGGCTCCCTAACTTCAGACTATTACTACAAAGCTACAGTCATCAAAACAGTGGGGTACTGACACAAAAACAGACATATAGATCAATGGAACAGGATAGAAAGCCCAGAAATAAACCCATGCACCTATGGTTAATTAATCTATGACAAAGGAGGCAAGACTATACAATGGAGAAAAGACAATCTCTTCAATAAATGATTCTGGGAAAACTGGACAGCTATATGTAAAAAAATGAAATTAGACCATTCCTTAACACCATACACAAAAATAAACTCAAAATGGACTAAAGATCTAAATTTAAGACTGGACATTATAAAACTTAGAGGAAAATATAGGCAGAATGCTCTTTGACATAAATCGCAGCAATATATTTTTTGATCTGTCTCCTAGAGTAATGGAAATAAAAACAAAAATAAACAAATGGGACCTAATTAAACTCAAAAGCTTTTGCACAGAAACAGAAACCATAAGCAAAACGAAAAGACAAAGAAAAGACAAAGAATGGGAGGAAACATTTGCAAATGATGTGACCGACAAGGGATTAATCTCTAAAATTTACAAATAGCTCATGAGGTTCAATATCAAAAAACAAACAAACAACACAATCAAAACATGGGCAGAAGACCTAAATAGACATTTCTACAAAGAAGACATACAGATGGCCAAGAGGCACATGAAAAGATGCTCAATATCGCTAATTATTAGAGAAATGCAAATCAAAACTACAATGAGATATCACCTCATACCAGTCAGAATGGCTGTCATCAAAAAGTCTACAAACAATAAATGCTGGAGAGGGTGTGGAGAAAAGGGAACCCTCCTACACTGTTGGTGGGAATGTAACTTGGTACAGACACTGTGGAGAACAGTGTTCCTTAAGAAACAGAGGTTCCTTAAGAAACTAAAAATAGTGCTACCATATGATCCAGCAATCCCACTCCTGGGCATATATCTAGAGAAAAACATGGTTCGAAAGGATACATGCACCCCAGTGTTCACTGCAGCACTGTTTACAATAGCCAAGACCTGGAAGCAACCTAAATGTCCATCGACAGATGAATGGATAAAGAAGATGTGGTACATATATACAATCGAATATTACTCAGCCATTAAAAAGAATGAAATAATGCCATTTGCAGCAACATGGATGGACCTGGAGACTATACTAAGTGAAGTAAGTCAGACAGAGAAAGACAAATATCATATGATATCGCTTATATGTGGAATCTAAAAAAAAATTATACAAATGAACTTATTTACAAAACAGAAACAGACCCACAGACTTAGAGAATGAACTTACGGTTACCAGGGGGAAGGGTGGAGGGAAGGGATAGATTGGGAGATTGGGATTGACATGTACACACTGCTATATTTAAAATAGATACCAAACAAGGACCTACTGTATAGCATAGGGAACTCTGCTCAATATTCTGTAATAACCTAAATGGGAAAAGAATTTGAAAAAGAATAGATACATGTATACGTATAACAGAATCACTTTGCTGTACACCTGAAACTAACACAACATTGTTAATCAACTAGACTTCAATATAAAAGAAAAAAGAAAAATAAATACAAAAGCCCTACCTGGTCCTTCCAGTTTAAACCAAGTCTTACCACCTTCCCCTACAAATGCACACATTGCTTCAAGCGCAAGCATGGGAGGGCTGCTGGAGCATTTTGCTCCTTTTGTATTTTTTCAGCCTTAACATTTGCAACCTAAACCTGACAAATCAAACCTTGTCCTTGGGCAGAGTTGGAGCAAGCAAAGGGCAGAAAAGGGAATTATTCTCCGAGTACAGCTGCCTGTGATGACCCCTGTATCTTCCCCCTGCCTACCTGGGAGATAGTTCTTGGGCAGGTCAGCACCCTGTCCAGGCAGAAGAACCTGGAAACCAGGCCAGGACAGTTCTTGCAGCAGCACCTCCGCTCTGTGACATGTCTGCATGGGCCCTTATCCCTATGACCCCATGTGTGGGATTTCAGGTTCTGCTTTTTTTCCCTGAGGCTGTGCGATCTGCAGCTAGCAAAGGATGCCCAGGACTAAGCAGCTGCACCCTGTCCCACCTTCCCCTGCAAATGGCAAAGAAGGCTTCAGAAAAGACAGTCTTCCCTCTGGTATCAGACATGAGCCTTGCTCTGTGCCCTGAAAACCTGTGTGCAGGGGAGGGTCTTGCCTATTGTCACCAACCCAGGCAAGAGCAAAGTACCTTCTGGCCGTGGTTTTGGCTTTTCCAATCCTCCGTCTTGCATGAGCTCAAAGGCAAAGGAGACATTCAAGACCTGGAGAGAGAAAGGCAGCGCATGAGGTGCTGCGCACTCATTCCTGGACCCTTGGGGCTCCCTGTGACCTGCCCCTGGAAAGTGAAGGAACCAGCACTGTAGCCAGTGGGGCAGGGGCTGAGCTAAAATGAGGCTGCCAAACTGGGCTGGCCATGAGGAGTGTGAGGCAGGCCCAGCCTGCTGTTGGTGAAGCACTCCCAGAGGAGTTAAGAATCCTCTCCCTGTCTTACTGTGTTCTTGTGTCACTGCCAGGACTGTAAACTCAGGGACATAAGTGCCCACAGGTGAAAGGATCAGACAGCAAGACATGCTCAAGAGGCAGAGAAGGGTTTCTGCTTGGGACCAAATGCCCCTTGTCTAGCAGGTGGGCTGGGGCAGCCTGTGAGAGGCATCAGAAATCGGCTAAGTGCCGGCCTCAGGTCTGACCAGCCTTGCAGCCACCTGTCACCTCTGGGGAGAGATGAGGCTGGGCTGTGGCCCCAGGCAGGAGCATACGGCTAGGGGACCAAGGTGCAGGAGAGGGAAAGCTGTTCAGGATGCTCAGTGGCCTGTAGGTAGCTGCGTCCCAGCTCAGCTGTACATCACAGTGAGCCCCCCATCCAACCACTGAAGACTCCGGGCAGAGGGGAAGCCGCCGCCTTTTCCCCAGATGGCCTCAGCAGAGGTCGGGCATGTGGGCTCGGGCCTCCCGTGATGTCACCTCCCCTAACCTTCTGTTCAAAGCTGTCCGGGGTCAGGAAGAAGCTGTGCAGGGGCACGAAGTAGCCCTCCAGGAGCCCCATGAGCAGCACCAGGTACACCCCATCTGCAAACTGGAGGGAGAGAGACAGGTGAAGGCACTGGGCCCCTGAGCGCCCCAGCCCAGGCCCTTCCAGGGGCACATCAGCTTCCGTGTTGACCCCCGCGAAGGCTATATCCCCAGGCAGGCTGCTGCCAGTGGGTGAGGGGCAGTAACCCAAGGCAGGAAGGTCTGCTCTGCAGCAGGCCTGCCCCATGTCTGGCTGGTCCAGCACAGAAGCCACAAGCCCATGGTCCTGATCTCAACTGGTCCAGTATTTACTGAGTACCGACTAAGTACCAAGCCCTGATCTGGCACAGGGACCACAGAGGTGGGTCAGGTGTGGCCCCTGCCCTGGAGGAACTCATGGTACAGTGGCGAGACTGTTGTGGAGGAAATGCAGCCGCTGCTCTGATGGAGGGAGGCATGCTAGCCTGCATGAGACTGACGAAGGTCACTCATCCCACTGAAGGCAACAGGGAAGGCTTCTGGAGCAGGCGCTGCCTGGGTGGAGACATGAGGGATGAGCTGGAGTTAGCTAGGGAGGGCAGAGGGAGGAGGGAAAGGGGATGTCCAAGGCCAACGGCATGAGGCTCCTAGGGCTACTTCTGCTTTATGAACAGGGAAAGATCTAGTGTCATACCGGCCTGGGCATTCTCCCCTCTCACCCTCGCCTTATTACTGCTTGAGAAGCAGCATAGTATAGCTGTTAGGAACGTGTGCTCTGGAGCTGGCCTCTAGCTCTACCACTTATTAACTGAGTGACTTGAGCAAGTTACAGAGCTTCTCTGTGCCTCATTTTTCTCACCTGTAAAATGGGGACAATAATAATATAGTACCTAATTCATAGGGTTATCATGCGGCCTAAACCAGTAAGTATGTGTAAGGTGCCTAGAACACTGCTTGGTGTGTAGGCAACACTTAACACATACTAACTACTGCTATTTCTATCCAGGAAAACAACAAAGCAGTCACACAATGTACTGGCTCTTGCTGATAAAGCACAACCGTGTGCTCAGGGCCATGGCAAGAGGCTTAGAGCTGGTCCCGGCGCCTGTGGGATGAGGGAGATTTGAAAGGAGTAGGTGTTCTGGGTATGGAGAATGGCCTGAGCAAAGTTACAGAGGTCAGGTGCATATCTGCTATTCTAGAACCTTGCAAAGGAGGCAGGGCCATCAAATATTGGTATAAACAACAGTTACTAGAGTTCACAAGAGGTCAAAGTTCTTGGAATCATCTTAGGAAACTTTAAAAGTCCTGGACGGAATTAGTATTCTGTCTGGGCTGGGCCCAGTGTCTGAGTTCTGCTGGGTGACTGATCGGTGGGCCTGTGACTCAACCTTGGTTATGGGCAAACAACCTGGAGTATGAACTTGACCTAGAAGCAGCTTCCTCCCTGTTTCCATCCATCTGGCTGGTAGGGCCTGAGCATGACTCATCCCAGGCCACCCCAGGGTGGACAATGGGAAATAGACCCCAGCAACCGTGTCAAAATCACGGCCCGCCCATGGAACTAGTTAACTAGGCCTAATTCTGGCTGTGGCTGGAATGGGTTGAGAATGAAAGAAACTAATCTGTCAACTCAGGGGAGCACCCTGGGTTAGGGTCAGGGTTAGTCACAGCTGTGAGTACCACTGACCTAGACTGCTCCCACCCCTGACTGCTGGTTCCAATGACTTGGTGGTAAAACTCGCAGAAAGACACCAGATATGCTCGGCAGAGACCCCTTCCCTGCCCATGGGGAAGGGAGAGCTCATTCCAGCCCTCTCCAGGAATCATTGCTTCTGCAGCGCGTTCCCTATCTCCTGAAGAGCATATGAAGCTGCCTCCAGAGTCCAGACACACCCAGGCAGATCTCAGTCACAGACCCGGGCATTGCCTTTAACAATAACAGGAGGTGCCCCTGTGTTCAAAAGAAAACCACACTTCAGAAGTTCATTGCGAATGAAAAGAGGTTGGGAAACAGGATACATTACACGGTATAAAGATTATACCTAATAAAGATTAGTTATTAATTATAAAGCGGGGGGTAGGGGGGAGGAGCTTTACAGTAGGGAAATCTGGGGGATGCCCACTTAGCCAAGTGGTCAAAGTTACCACCACCAGGAACAGAACTGATGGAGAAAAGTGCCTGAGAAGGGACTTCCCTGGTAGCGCAGTGGTTAAGAATCCGCCTGCCAATGCAAGGGACACGGGTTCGATCCCTGGTCTGGGAAGATGCCACATGCCGTGGAGCAACTAAGCCTGTGTGCCACAACTACTGAGCCTGAGCTCTAGAGCCCGTGAGCCACAACTCCTGAAGCCCACGCGCCTAGAGCCTGTGCTCCGTAACAAGAGAAGCCACCGCAGTGAGAAGCCCGTGCACCGCAAGGAAGACCCAACGCAGCCAAAAATATATATATATTTAAAAAAAAAATGGCCTGAGAAGAACACAGCATTGCCTCCATGGTACTGTTCCTGAACGTGCATAACCTGGTTCTAATCATGAGGGAGAAAAACAGAGGCATTCTATGAACTAAATGGTCCACACTCTTCAAAAATGTCGATGTTATGCAAAGAGAGGCTGAGGATTTGTTCTCTATTAAAAAGAAACTAAAGAGACGTGACAACTAAATGCATCAGGTGAGAATATGAGGACAACTGTATTTCTCTGAACCATGTGACACGGTCAAGAGTAGTCACATATCAGTGATTTCATATGGTTCAACCTAAATAGATTAACATATTGTACTGATGTTAAAACTGCCTGAATTTGATTACTATATTGTGATTCTGAGGTATTTAGGGGTGGCGAGAGAGAAAAAAAACCAAATATGGCCAAATGTTAACAATTGGTATATGTGTGTGAAGAGTACATGGGGATTTATGATAATATTCTTGCAACTTTTCAAAATAAAATACTGGAAAGAATTCAGAGAAATTCCATGCAGTTCACCCCTCTGAGTGAAGAGAGAGAGAATCCCCTCTCCCTTCCCCGGAAAAGCTCCAGGATCAAGGTGGAAAGCCCTCCTGGCAATGTGGCTGGGGCACTGGGAACAGTGGCTGTCCAGCGGGGCCTTGTCCCCCACCCTGCACACGGGGCCGTCACCCACCTGGGTTTCCAGTTCCGTGACCTCCAGGTTCAGTTTATTCAGGTGCTTGTTCACGAAAGTAATGAGCGTCTAGAAGAAAAGCACAAGCCAGACATTGAGATGAAGACTCTCACCCTGGAGGCCGCCCCTGTGACTCAACCATGATGACACAGGACGAGACCCAGCCAAGATCTCGGGCCCGGGATCCCTGTGCCGAGCGGAGTGAGGCTGAGCAGCCTATAAGACTCTTGCCAAACTCCTTGAGTCCACAGGGCAGGATGGCCCCCAGGACTGGCAGTCCCATGCACTGTGCGATTCCAATAGCCAGGTCCAGAACTGTGCAACGAGCAGGGAGTGCTAAGAGGGCAGAGTGACAGGTGGAGTGTCCTAGCCGGGCTCAGGGGGCCAGAGGAGAAATGACCGCCTTGGGTCCCTCCTTCCAGTCCCCCTAGGTGCAGGTACCGGTGCCAGGGAGACAGAGGGAGGTCTGTGTGAGGAGCAGGGATGGCGGGGTTCAGTGTGGGGGTGGAGACACAGGACCGTAGCCTCAGAAACCCCCAAGAGATGCTGTCATCCCAATGGGAGAAGAAAGGGACTGGGTAAGGCATCCAGTGAAAACAAGACAGGTAAAACGGACATCAAGCAGGAAAGCTCTGTGTTTGTGGTGGTCTGGTGATGACACCAGTTTCGGGAAGCTTGCAAACTGCAGGGGGTGGGTTTTCCTAATGTTTTCCTACATCTCGCTCCCCTCCCTCCCTCCCTCTCCCCCTCCCTCTCAGGCACCTCTTTCCCACCTTTTTCACCACGTTCAGCTTGTCTGGTGCGTGGTCAAACAAGGTGTCAAAGGCATCACGTTCTGAAAAAAGAGGAAAATGTAAAGTAGGGCCCAGAGCTGATGCCAACCCAGGTCCCAGCCACGCGCCTCTACAGGCCACATGGTCAGCTCCAGGTGGGAATTCTTTGGGGTATGAGACTGTGCTGGGAAACTGGTTTGGGCAGGGATTTGGGGTTGATTCTTATCTTAGTGGCCTTTTTCTCTCTGTGTAGATGTAGGTGTGTGTGTATCCACCCTCGACATCAGCCCTCTTTGAGCTGGGGTTCAGGAGCTCTGGCAGGCAGTCTGACTTGGAGCCAGTCATTTCTCTTTACTATTTGTATTCTTTGATATCATGATTTAGTCATGATTCTAAAGTGTTTCTGAAGCTTTTTGGAAGCAGAATGTCATCCAAATATCAAATCACTCCCTAATTTTCAAAACCAACTTGCCCAAGACATACTTCCTGGCAGAGGGCAGATAAGCGGATTGGGAGCTACAGAGCCCTAGAAGGGGAGCTCCCCCTCTTGAGGGATCAGGTCACTTCAATCCTTTTAGCCTCACTTTCCTCTTCCATAAAATGCCCACTGGGTACTTCCCTGGCAGGCCAGTGGTTAACACCCTGCGCTTCCATTGCGGAGGGCACAGGTTCGATTCCTGGTCAGGGAACTAGCATCCCGCATGCCAAAACGCAGCCAAAAATAATAATAGAGAAAAGGCCCACTGAGCATGAACCTCCCCTAGGTGGGTTATGAGGATGAAAGACAAGAAAGTACATTCTCTGTAAACTCTGAAGTATCTGCTGATCTGAGTTATTATTAGAATGATTGGAATATTTCAATATATTATCCACAGTAAATACAGAATCATAGAAAATAGCGAAGCCATTCTCCCTGCAGGGATTTTCCTTGCTATAGCCCCCCTGGTCCTCTGATCTGAGAGGTGAAATAGTGGAGGGATCTGTGACTGGGAATGAGAAATCTCCAAGAGGAACCGGGGCTGGGAGGGTTCGTGGTCCTGGGCTGCCTTTCCTACTCTTTTTTTTTTTTTTTTTTTTTTTTGTGGTACGCGGGCCTCTCACTGCTGTGGCCTCTCCCGCTGTGGAGCGCAGGCTCTGGACGCACAGGCTCAGCGGCCATGGCTCACGGGCCCAGCCGCTCTGCGGCATGAGGGATCTTCCCGGACCGGGGCACAAACCCGCGTCCCCTGCATCGGCAGGCGGACTCTCAACCACTGCACCACCAGCCTCTCCTACTCTTGATGAGTAAATCTGAGATGGCCAGAATGGTGATTGTGATCTTGGACATTCACAGACCTTATAAACACACCCAAAGTTCTGGGAAACCAGAGAGGTAGGAGGTGTGATGAGGAAAAAGGCACCTTCTACAAGGGCTGGACAGAGTGGGGAGAGGGTACAGTCCCCAGCGCATACGTACACCTCTTGCTTTACTTCCACAAGATGCTTAGAGCAAGACTTCCCTGCAAATGCCCAGGACCCATCCAGAAGCCCAGCAGGGTCAGTGGTCTTGTTACTTGCAAGAGGCAGCTGTGGTTACTTTTCCTCTTCCCTCCAGTGCGCTGACCCTCCCTACCGACTGGCCCCGTCACCAGGTTGGCACAGACACACATGCAGGAATCAAGCTGAGTGCCTGTTCTTCCCAGCTGCTACAGAATTAACTAGACCCCATTGGCAGTCAGCAGTGACAGAGGACACTCTTATGCAACTCACCATGCCTTCCAGAAAGAGCCCTGCGGGAAAAGGAGAAAGAAAGCAGCGTGACTTTTCTCTCCGCACCCTTGGTGGCAGATCCCCAAAGCTTCCTTCCTTGGCATTTTATTCTGCACTAAGTCTCCAGCTATGGGTGGTCTTTACCACATTACCACCTATTTTCCCCTCTGCTTTATAGATTTACTGGTGTTTGCATAAAGCCTGGTATAAGTGATGCATAAAGGACTATTTCTTGCCTTAAATAAACTCACATTATTGCTTACAGTTGAGAAAGAATATTGGACTCAGAGATTCAGGATTCCCAACCATGTTTTAGGAGCAGAGCTCAGGTACCATCCCAATGTGGCATTTCACTGCCCAAGTTGCTGAGGGCATCGGCTTGGGGAGGTCAGATTGGGCTCTCTCCTGTCCATCCTGTGATACCCACCCAAGCTGCACCTGCCATTGACCTAGAATAGGTTTTCTCAAACAGGGCAGGAGCTGGAACCATACTCATACAGTGAAGCAGCAAAGTATTAGGAGCACAAGCATTAGGGTCAGACTACTTAGTTTTAAATCTTACAAAGCCATTTGCTTGCTGTGTGACTTTGGGCAAGCTACCGAACCTCTCTGGGTTTCAGGTCACTTATCCTTAACATGAGGATAAAATGGTAAACAACTCAATCAGATGTTGTGAGCATTAAATGATTTAATATATAGAAAGATTTTAGCATAATTTCTACTATATACTAAATGCTCAATACATTTTTTTCTCAATACGTTTTTGGTTCTTATTATGTTGGTTTATTCCAACTATACATCTGTCACCTATTAAACAATGACTTGTGGGTAGTGTACTGGGAAGAATGATGAACGTGGAGTTCAAGCCAGGTAGACCAAGGACAGTTTCCTCCTCCACCTTTGGGGTGTGGGGTTTTAGAAGGTGTAATCATTGCTTCGTGTGCCCCTGCTCTTTCCACTTGCTCTTCTTGTTCAAAGGAATATAGAGGAGAGTTAGGGGAGCAGGAGATGATACGAACAAATTTTGCCCGGTTTTGCGTGCGGCCAGGGCTCAAGCCTGCCCAGGGATCTCAGACCCACGCACACCGACCGCCCTGCTCTTTCTGCTTGAGAACAAAACTTCTCTTTCCCATGACAAAACTCTTACATGTTCTGATATTCCAATTTCTTAATGTAAATGAAAAAAAACAAACCAAAAAAGAAACCCCAAACAATCCACCACCCTAAGGTAGAGAGGGGCTTTCTGGGTCATGGCATGTGACCATATAAATCAGATTCAGAAAAGGAAGAAAAATGTCCTTTTGAAGGTTAACAATTTAAATTCATCCCCATGTTTATGGCATGATGATTTCATGCTGGTTGGCTTTTTCGGGCACACTCTTTCCTGGAGTGCCACAAAATTAGAATTTTTCAATCACGGTTAATTCCCTCTCCCCACTTCCCCACCCAAGTTTGTACCTTAAGCATTGAGAGGCATGTTTTGAATGCACGGAAAAGGCTAAACTATAATCATTGGCTGAAGTCTAATCCCTCTTGCAATCCCAATAAATGAAAACTAAATATCAGCAAATGGATGAATTTCGGAGAAACATCTGTGTTCCATTACAGAATCGCTGGCAACAATGCTGTTGACATACTCTGTGTTACCAGTTATTTCCTCTTGGATTTGCCGAGACTGGAGGATTCCTTCTCGTTTCTGAAAACGGGGGTGGGGAGAGGGTTGGGAGGAAGAGAGAGAAATATGCATTAGAAAAATACAAAAAACTGATTAGCATTCCTGATACTTAGAAAGTTACTGGCGTTTAAGAAATGAATCCAGAGACGAGATACTGCTAGAAGTGAAATGAGGCTCCTGCTTTCCTGGGACTGGACTGTACCATTCATACTTAAGTGCAATTAGTGTTTATTCCAAACAAGTCGGCTGTTTCTTGGATGGTGAATCTTTTCTTTCTTTATTGGAAGACATTCTGCTGGAAGCACACTGTTTGCCTCCTGGAGAAATCCACAGTAAACCAAATGGAAATGAGGGCCAGGGTGTGTCTGCCCTCCAGCTGGGGCCACGGAGGGAAGCGGAGAAACACATTTAACTGGGGCGGCTGGGGTGGAAGAACTGAGGTCAACTTGGAGAATTCAGAGGGAGAGTTTTCAAAAAACGTTTAACTAGAGGAGCTTTTAAGTAAGTAGAACAGTCCTTGGGTGACTAGCTTACTCTCTGAGAAAAGCGTAGGCACTTTGGAGGTCCATCCACCCACCCATCCACCCACCCAAAGTGCCATCCATCCACCCACCCACCCATCCATCCATCCACCCACCCACCCATCTGCCCATGCATGCATCCATCATCTGTCTACCCCTTCCCATCAATTCATTCTCTTTCTTCTCTGTTTCATTAATCAGTGCCTTCTCTGTACAAGCCACTGTGTTGGACTTAGCAAACACTGTGGAACATATGACATAGTTTTGGACCTTAAGGAACTTAGAGTAAAATGGCGTAGATGAACAGGTATGCAAGAACAGTTTTCCCCAGACAGTCCTCCTGGTCCCAGCTCAATGATTAGAGTAGGATCCCCTTTCCCTCTCAAATGTGTCATGGATAATTAATTACATGGTGGCCCCTTGCAGAGAGGAAGTGCTGAGGGCAGGACAGGAACAAGTACTTTCAGCTGAGAGGGTCAGGGAAACCTTCCAGGGGGAGGGGTTCTTGAGCTGGAACTTAACGGACAGCTAGGATTTGGCTGGACACAGAGGAGAGACCTCTTCAGTGGGAGGAATGGCCGGAGCAAAAAGGCAGAATAGGAGAGCACAGGCGTGTTCAGGAGGCCATTTGGAGGGACAGTGGCTGCCCTTGGTCAGTTGAGTGCTGGTTTGGAGTTTAAACCTCACTGTGTGGGCGTGGGAACCGATGAAGGAGTGCTGGCGTTCAGGAAGACCTTCTGATGGGGGTGAGGAGGGAGATGCATTTATCACGTTCCTACACAATCAGTTACCAGACGCTTGGAAGGCAGTCTGGGCAGGGCAAGAGGCTGTCAGAGCAAATCCATCTTCCACAAAGACTGAGATGTGTCAAGAGGGATCCTCCAAGCATTAGTGTTTCAGCTGAAATCTGCCTTCTCGACCCTCCTGCCCGAACTTCCACAACCTTTTCTTCACATTCCCAATAGCCACAGAAACTAGCGTCCTTGCAAAATACTTTTACAGAAGGAAAGGTAGAGCTGGATAAAGGCCATGAGTGTATCTGGATTAGATTAAGAAGAATGAACTATCAAAGCAAAAAAGGAAGAAAAACATTAAAATACCATTGAAAAAAGATCTAGTGTGGATAAACCAGGACGTTTTCCAAATTCAGCTTCAACATATGTAAAATTTTCACACAGGGCTAATGGAATCTGTGTCCTTGTCTTGCGAGGCTGTTCACAGACATCAAACCTCATCTTCAACTACATGCAGAATTAAATGCTGGTACACAGAATGGAAAAGAAATCTGGGTTCAATGACAGCTCACACAGCGTCCTGATTCATTTCGATCCACTGTTCCCTAAAGAACTCTCTCTGTAGTTCAGTCAGTGTCTTACAGCCAATTCTGAGTCTTGCTTCTGTGCCTGTTTAACTTGATAACGCAAAACACCCCATAAACCCTGACATACCTTGATGCCATTTTATGTAATGCCTCCTCCTTTCTCCCTCACACTAACAAAACTGCCTGCAGTAGAAATTAAACCAGCAACAGCCTTCTGATGGCCTATAATTGAGCTCAAAATAAGGCATGAGACATGGGCTTCCAGTGACCACTGTTTCCCCCCCAACCCTCGCAAATCCTGAATCATAGTTTTAAAAAATAAAATGAAATGGATTCACACTTTATTGATTGTTAAAAAATGACACAATAGAGATGGCCTGGATTCACTAGGAAGATGCATGTACCAGGATGCTCTGGGCTGGCACATATTCATAAAATGCTTAGCTCCACGCCTGACATGGTTGACAGCCCAATAAATGAAGCCAATTAGTCTCTTTCAGTCAGCGGCACTTAGTGTCGGAACCACACGCGTTTGCATTGATAGGGGGCTTCTGATAGCCCTCTCTGCTGCTTATGTATAGTCCTGTCTCCGGGAAGGCAGGGCCAAGGTGTCGTCTTTCTATTATACCCCCTTGACGTTTAGCAAGTTAAGTACCCAGAAGGTGCTGGAAGAAATACTTTTTCATTAGGTCACTGGCTGAGCAGCAACCCCATGTCCTCCTCCCCTCCCCCATTCACTTCTGATCCCTGAAAGCTCAGCCCTTCTGTCCTGGAAGCTGGCCTGGCCTCACCTCACCTCTCAGGCAAAGCCTACCTGCCCTCCTCACCAAGGGATGGCAGAGTTGCCAGACAGAACCCTGGATAACCTTGGATAGCCAGGGAGCTGCTCATAAGGGACGTTCTCCCTTGTAGCATGTTTATTTGGAAAAGAACAGAAGCCAACAAAATGACGACCTTTTGCTCATGGGCGTAAAGTTGGAAAATAAAATTGAATTTGAGTATCTAATGGGGTTAGGAGCAGAATGAGATAGTCACAGGGAGAGAGCATCCCCTCATTGTGGAAATCACACAGCCATGTGTGAATGGAAATTCCATCCAACAATCTGGAAAAAATGACTTGAGATACCAGCTGTGCTTCTCTGGGCAGGTGAAAATCGGCAGTGCCCTCAACACAGGCATGGCCTGTCAGGGTCTCTCTCAAATACACACACGTACACATGCACAGATACTTGCCTCTTCTCAATAACTGTGCATTGTTTGTTTAACCAAAAAATGATTCTTGGGCTTCCCTGGTGGCGCAGTGGTTAAGAATCCGCCTGCCAGTGCAGGGGACATGGGTTTGAGCCCTGGTCCGGGAAGATCCCACATGCCACGGAGCAAATAAGCCTGTGCACCACAACTACTGAGCCTGCGCTCTAGAGCCCGTGCTCTGCAGAAAGAGAAGCCACTGCAATGAGAAGCCCATGCACTGCAGTGAAGAGTAGCCCCCGCTCACCACAACTAGAGAAAGCCCACGTGCAGCAATGAAGACCCAGTGCAGCCATAAATAAATAAATAAATAAATAAACAAGGCAGCCCAAACAATCGACAACTCTACCAACATTTAAAATCCACAGGCTTATGACCCCATGATCCCACTTATGGGGCTCCATACTGTAGACACTGGAGCACGAGGCTGCATTATTTAAAAAAAAAAAAAGAAGATTCTCGCTGGCTGGCAGGACACACACACACACAGGGATACAGCCTCCCGATCCTACTACACAGACCTGCACTGCTGGTGGGAATGTGAATTGGTACAGCCACTATGGAGAACAGTATGGAGGTTCCTTAAAAAACTACAAATAAAATACCATATGACCCAGCAATCCCACTACTGGGCATATACCCTGAGAAAACCATAATTCAAAAAGAGTCATGTACCAAAATGTTCATTGCAGCTCTATTTACAATAGCCCGGAGATGGAAACAACCTAAGTGCCCATCATCGGATGAATGGATAAAGAAGATGTGGCACATATATACAATGGAATATTACTCAGCCATAAAAAGAAACGAAATTGAGCTATTTGTAATGAGGTGGATAGACCTAGAGTCTGTCATACAGAGTGAAGTAAGTCAGAAGGAGAAAGACAAATACCGTATGCTAACACATATATATGGAATGTAAGAAAAAAAATGTCATGAAGAACCTAGGGGTAAGACAGGAATAAAGACACAGACCTACTGGAGAACGGACTTGAGGATGGGGAGGGGGAAGGGTGAGCTGTGACAAAGCGAGAGAGAGGCATGGACATATATACACTAACAAACGTAAGGTAGATAGCTAGTGGGAAGCAGCCGCATAGCACAGGGATATCGGCTCGGTGCTTTGTGACCGCCTGGAGGGGTGGGATAGGGAGGGTGGGAGGGAGGGAGACGCAAGAGGGAAGAGATATGGGAACATATGTATATGTATAACTGATTCACTTTGTTATAAAGCAGAAACTAACACACCATTGTAAAACAATTATACCCCAATAAAGATTTAAAAAAAAAAAGACCTCACAAATACATACAACACACTCTCAGATATACATTACACAGGCACCCTCCCGAGGAAAGCATGTAAACCCCAGGCACACGTCCCACACAAGCCTGTCCCAGACAGAAGCACACGCTCTTCCACCCTTTGCACACATATCAGGGATAAGCCCACATGCATCAGAAAGCTCACTCACATGCCTCCCAGCATATGGCACACCCAGACACACTCAGCATTCATTCAGCGTTCCTTCTAGCGAGCTACCCAGTGTGCCTTGGCTCTCACAGGAGCTTAGCCCCTGCACCCCTTTAAGGGTGCAGATGTTTTTAGTGGTTTCTAACTTACCTGAACCACAACCACTTGGATGGAAACATGATCTGGGAGTCGGATTGGTGCCCGGAAATACTGGGACAGAGCAACCAGCAGATGCAAGATGGCTACCAGGCTCTTGGCGTGAACAGCTGAAATAAAAGATGATTTATAAATTAGAGAATCTTCTTCTAGGTTCTCGGCAGATATACGCAGATCTCCAGAGTGTGGCAGTACCACATCCAATGCCCCTTTCATCCCACCCCTATGGGTCAGGGGACACGCTTGGTCATCACGGGCCTCACGCTGGGACCCCTCGGTTCTCAGCCAGGTCCCGTGGATCTGCTTCCTAGATCATGTTATTGCTGGACAGCAAAGTTGTGCTTCTCCACTCTAATCCAAGGTTCCCATCGGGACCCTGACAACAGCTGAATTCTGAGTTCAGGTCAGCCCTCTGCCACCCCCATGTTCTTGTTCACTCTGTGCTGATAACCATGTCTGCTGAACCCCCTCTCCCTTCCCATCTGACTGTGAACTCTGTAGGTTATCACCACTACCCTTGTCCCAAGGCTCTACACAAAGCAGGCCCTCAATCAATGGACACTGAGTCAGGACACTGGATCCCTCCCTTTGTTCAGGGCTTTAAGACACCTGGAGGAAGGCATGAGAGACATCTAAAGGACTTTGTTGCTCTCTTGAGTGCCATATATAGTCAGTGCAGGCAATGCCCTCTGGGCAGTAGCTGGGAGGGGATGTTCGTGACCCAGGTGGCTTCTATAGCTGAGCTGTGTGCCAGATCATTTAGGTCATTTATGCTGGAGAAGGCTGGGCAACTACTGAGTTGTAGTTTCCTCAGTAGATGAGAGGAGAAAAAGACTGTGATGTAACAGGCACACACAGTGTTGGCCAACGGGAGCTTGAGTTCTGACTTGACAACTCTACCATTTATTTACTGAGTATATGACCTTAGGTAGGCCACTTAAGGTCCCTGAGCCTCAGTCTGTTCAACCTCACACATGGGGATAACAGTACCTATGCAGAAATATGGGGAGTAAGAATTTCCAGACATAATGTTGGCAAAGCTCCTAGTACATAGCAATGCCTAGGAATGATTGATATTTTCTATTATCACTTATGAGAAAGTACCTGGCATCTAGGCAATTACTGTCAACTTTCTCCCCTTTCTTTCATAAAAGGGAAGAGTCCCCAGATACTTTACCTGCCTTCACAGTCCTACCAGCGTTATGGCTCTCATTACAGGGGGCATTTAAGGAAAGAGCAAAAAATTGTCCATTTTGTGTAGTTAGCATGAACTGGGCCCATTATTAGGGTGTCATTCTGTCTGCCCTGGGATCAATGAATCCACTCTAACAGAAGCTTTGAGAAATCACCAAGAAAAGGAACTGATCCAGACAACCCTTGGGGACTCACTAGAGTTTCCTGTTATCACTGCTGCTTCAAAGAAGGTTTTCCACTGACTATGAACAGCAGCTCAATGCCACCATCAAATAGCAGATGAGCGGCTCCTAACTCATAGGCTTACAGAAGAAGTGTTTACTTCTGGGCTTTTGGGCTTTGCCAACTAAGTATCACCCACAGTTATAACCTCAAAAAAAGCACCTGGCATGGACTGACCCACTGACATGATGGACAGAGGCAAAAACCGGGTTTGCTCTTCTGTTCAGAACTGCCACTGCATCAGTCCCGTCACTGAGGGTTGTAAGAATATTTGCTACCTCTCCCCTTTAACGACAAAACATAATGCTGGAAAAGCAGTGGTCAGAAAGGTTGTTCTCACACACTGGGGACACTGTATGTTACCTTGACTGTCTTCGTAAGCAAAGTAGAGCTTTGTTGTAGGCACCATACAGATGTTAGACTCTTTCAGTGAGTGCTCTGTCCTCCTGGGTATTTTTTCAAGAGAAATAATTACACAGTTTCTTTTTCTATCCCTCTCTCACAGACATACATGCTACGTAGAAAAAGATGTTAATTAATAAATGCTGGAGAGGGTGTGGAGAAAAGGGAACCCTCCTACACCGTTGGTGGGAATGTAAATTGGTGCTGTCACTATGGAGAACAGTATGGAGGTTCCTCAAAAACCTAAATATGGAGTGCCCATATGATCCTGCAATCCCATTCCTGGGCATATATCCAGATAAAACTATAATTTGAAAAGATACATGCACCCCTATATTCACAGCAGCACTATATACAATAGTCAAGACATAGAAACAACCTAAATGTGTAACAATAGATGAATGGATAAAGAAGATATAGTGTGTGTGTGTGTGTGTGTGTGTGTGTGTACATACACACACACACACACAAAATGGAATACTACTCATCCATAAAAAAGAATGAAATAATGCCATTTGCAGCAACATGGCTGGACCTAGAGATTGTCATACTAAGTGAAGTCAGAAAGAGAAAGATGAATACCATACAATATTACTTATATGTGGTATCTAAAATATGACACAAATGAACTTATCTACGAAACAGAAACAGACTCACAGACTTAGAGAACAGACTTGTGGTTGCCAAGGGGGAGGTTGGGTGGGGGAGGGATGGATTGGGAGTTTTGGATTAGCATATGCAAATTATTATATATAGAATGGATAAACAACAAAGTCCTGCTGTATAGCACAGGGAACTATATTTGATATCCTGTAATAAACCATAATGGAAAAGAAAAAAAAAGATGTTAATTATTGTGTAATATATTATCCTTAAAAAAAATCTGAAACACATATATCCAAATGAAAGATGATGGTTGACCAGTGGTTTTCAAATTTTTAAAAATTAAGAAGAGAAATCCTTTGTTCTAAAAACCATTAGGCAAACCTGATAAAAAACAGTGCAACTGCTCTGGTCCCTTTGTCCTAACTACAGCCTGCCCACAGCTGCTTCTCTTCTCCTCAATGATGCCTGAGTTTTTCCTTGCAGATCCCTAGGTTGGGCCAAGCATGGCTTAATAGTCACTGCTTTAATAAATTATGGTACATTCACATAATGAAATAGTTTGCATGTGCTGAAAATCATTAAGACAATGTAGCTATAAATATTAATAATATAATGTTAAAGAGAACTAGAATAATGTAAATATATACTTTCATGGATTTATGCATATATAAATACACATATTTGTATATATATACATATAAATATACATACACAAACATGTGCGCGTGCGCGCACACACACACACACACAAACGTACTTGTGGCCAAGACTTGGAAAGTTAAAAAAAAAAAATAGTTATGCTATAGTTGAAAGATTTTTTTTTCCTGTTTCAAATGTTTCTTTCGAATAAAAACATGTTATCTTTTCAGTTAAGAAAACTTCTAACTACCTTTGCATGTCTGGACACTCTCATCATTGCCATCTCTCAGCACATCTCCTGGGAGCCTTCTCCCTGATGCCAGGCAGAACCCAGGGCCACTGTGCTCCTGCACTCCAGTCAGGATGAAAACATGCAGAATGACAGCAGGGTTGAGAAGCCAAGACTCTGCTGTATAAACTGGGCCCTGCAGCCACTGTGCCAAGAGGGTCACTCCAGTGCTGGGAGACTATTTCAAAGGAGCTGTTGAGTTAGAAGCAGTCCTCCAAACTTGAATTGTGGTAGAAACAGAAACTGGTACAATTTGGGGGGAGGCAATTTGACAATATGTGATATGACCTTAAAATGTACATATTCTTTGGCCCTAAACTACCACTCCTAGGTATTCATCCTTAAGAAGTAATTATGTCTATGAGCAGAAAGAACTCATCAGGCTGTATTGATATTAGTGAAAAAATGGGAAAAAATCTTAAAATTTTTCATTAGTTAAGTAAATTATGATATACCCAATCTATGTCATAGAATATTAAAAGTGACATATAGAAGGATGATCTGTAAAGCTATACATCTTCTAAATAACATATACAGGTTGATACCATCTTCGTAAAAATAAGAAAATATACTTTGTATATAAGTATATACACACATTTTATTCATTTACTGATATATTTATTTCTTACACACACACACACACACACACACACACACACACACACACATGACCTGAAGGAACACACCATAAGGCTGACAATGCCTATATCTGATAGGCAGCTCATGAGGGCAGTATGTGTGGGCTTAGTACACAGGCTCTGCAGCCAGACTCTCTGGGTCTCATTCCTGGCTCCACCACTCCCCACTTCCCCCAACCCCATGTGACATTGGACAATGACACTTCTTTAGCAAATAGTATTGTGCTTAATATTGCCAGTCACTTTTCCAGGTTTTAGGGATACAGCAGTAAAGAGACAAAAAACCTTGCTCTTAGGAAGCTTACACTCACTGTTTCTTAACCTCTCTATGCCTTGACTTTCCCATCTGTAAAATGGGGACAGTAAAGTTCTTACCTCAGATGGTTGAATGAAGATTGCAAGATTCAAAATATGTAAAATATTTAGATTAGTACAAGGCATACAAGCACTATAAATATGTTAGATGTTATTTAAATCTCTTTTAATTGATCTGTATTTTCTAAGTTTTCAATAATGAAAATTATTGTTGCTAATAAAAAAAAATAGAAAAGGAAGAACTCCCTAAAACCCTGGATCAAGGACGTTGGGAACTCAGCAGCTGTCCCTGCCACCCTTTTCCTGAGTGGAAAGATGACATGATGTCCCCAGAAACAGCCAGGGAAGATAACCAAGAGAGGAGGTGTCGGAGCCTGCCCTGGAGTTGCGCCTGCTGCATTCCTTATCACAGAAACCACTGCTGCCTGAAGCCCTGAGACATCGTGGGGAGCTGGCCACTGAGATAATTATTCCCTCTGACCTAGTAATTCCCCTCAGTTCTAAAAATCTATCTGACGAGAGTAATTCAAGAGAAGCAAAAGGAGTCACAACATAACATTTAACTTGGCCCTGTCTGATATTAGCAATAAGCGGAAAAACATCCTAAAGGATCAATGTCAGCATAGGGTTTAAGTTAACTATGGAATATCTACCCCAGGAAATAGAGCAGCTATCAAAAATTATAACTACAGGGTTTCCCTGGTGGCGCAGTGGTTGAGAGTCCGCCTGCCGATGCAGGGGACACGGGTTCATGCCCCGGTCCGGGAAGATCCCACATGCCACGGAGCGTCTGAGCCCGTGAGCCATGGCCGCTGAGCCTGTGCTCCGCAACGAGAGAGGCCACGACAGTGAGAGGCCCGCGTACCGCAAAAAAAAAAAAAAAAAAAAAAAAAAAAAAAAATATATATATATATATATATATAACTACAAAGACCACATGTGAATATAGAAGATGTGTATGATGTAACATTAAGACAAAGTGAGTTTGTATATACCTTCATCAAGTAAAAATATGAAAAAATATGCATTGATGTGGATGGTAATTACAAAAAATGAAAACAGCCAGATGAGAGTGGTAATACAGGTGATTATTTTACTCCTACACATTTCCCCATAAGAAATGAAAGTGAATGCAAACCCAAAACAAATCATTCAAAGCCACTGAAGACAATGGTTCTGAAGTGGCTTTAAAAAACTCCATTCTTAAGGCAGGCAAAATGGTTTGGGGGTGGGGAAGATGGGATGAAGAATGTTTCAGATCAAGGAAATATCTTCCAGAAATGGTTCTAGAAAGGTGGGAATATTGTGGCCCATTTAAATGAGGCCAGTGTATGGATGACGAAGAGAGGTGAGAAAGCATGAAGTATATGTGTGGCTGGAGAGGTAAGTGGGAGACCAATCAGATGTTATGGGTTGATATGCGACCCCCAGCCTCAAATTCATATGTTGAAGTCCTAACCTCCAGTCCCTCTGAATGTGACCGTATTTGTAAAATCATTGCGGACGTGATTAGTTAAGATGAGGTCATATTGGAGTAGGCTGAGCCCCTAATCCAATATGACAAGTGTCCTTATAAAAAAGGGAAAATTTGGACACAGAGACATGCATAGAAGGAAGATGATGTGAAGAAATACAGCAAGAAATTAGCCCTCTGAGAGCTAAGGAGAGAGGCCTGTAACAGATCCTTCCCTTGCAGCCCTCAGAAGGAAGCAACCTACCAACACCTTCATCTCATAATTGTGGCTTCCAGGACTCTGAGCAAATAAATTTCTGTTATCTAAAAACAAACAAAATAAAACAATTCCATTCTTCCTATTTCCCAAACTGGGTTCCACGATAAATGAAAAGGTGTTTTGAAACAAGGTCTTACTGTATAGCACAGGGAACTATATTCAATATCCTGTGATGAACCATAATAGAAAAGAATTTTTAAAAGAATGTGTATATATGTATAACTGAGTCACTTTGCTGTACAGCAGAAATTAACACATTAGATGGTAAATCAACTATACTTCAATTAAAAAAAAGAAAGATAAAAGGGGTTTTGTTTTGGAGTGGTATATAGAGATGGTCTGTACTCAAGGGAGTGGGAAACAGGATCAAACAAAATTAAGCAGAGGTCACCATCAGAGGACTTTAACGCTTATTACTATTATGGACTTCCAGAATGCAGATACATTTCCCCAACTAGTGATCAGCCCCTTTTCCCCTCCCCCGCTGAACACTATTAGCATTCCTGGGACACGGGGCAGCATCTAGGGCCCAGAGCCGTGGCCTCCCCTCCTCCCGCCCTCAGGTGTCTCCTCTGCTCCACAGAGGATGCCCTGTTCCCAGCGTGCTGCTAGAGGCAGCTTTTCACGCTGTGCAAGCAAAGGTGTCATTGTGCTGAAGGAGGTGCTTGGCGTCTCGCCTCCAACGGCGGGTGTTAGGAACCTGCTGAAGAGATTGCCATTGGCAGCTGCTGGGTCTCTAACTTGGAAAGCTGAAGATTCCCTTTTCTTTCCCAAGTCTGAAAGGTGTTTTTTTTTGGTGGTGGTGGTGGGGAAGATGTCCATTTTAAGCTGTATACATCAGATGCAATAAGATCTAATACTCAACCCCTTAATGCTTAAAGGCAGGAAACACAATCTCAGTCATTTCATTAATCTAAATTCATACTTTTATCTATTACAAGGAACAAAACAACTTTGGGCTCCCGATGGGAAACAGGTTGTTGCTACTGGATTCACCCAAATCTGCTGATTCCATGTTGACTCTGATATGGACTCAATTAAGTCCATATTAGCCAGGCCCTTGAGGCAGCAAAAGAATGAACGGTTTATACTTTCTGAGATCCTTGAGCTATACTAGCACGAAAACCTGAATTTTAAAATCCTATTCCATTGCCTATGCTCTTAGCCATATCTTTGCTCCCTCTGGGCAGTAAGGGGGTGAGAGGAAGGGCGTGGGCACTGGAACAGACCCAAGTCCTTGCTCCCCGCTTCTCAGCTGCCTGAACTGGGCATCTCCACTTCCCAGAGCTTCAACAAGCTGGAGACAGGAGCTTTTTCAAAAGGTTGTGCTGAGACTCAGAAGTAGCTCAATGAATAGGAGCTTCCTTCTCCACCAATCTCACATGAGGTTCCTACAGACAGCCTTTTACGGAAAAGGCTCACTAGATTTTGACATTTTGCTGTTTTTCTCAGCTTTCCTTAGATGTGGATGATGAGCTTCCTTTCTAAGGAAAGGCATATCTCGCTCAGAGATAAATGAGTTTGCACCCATCCGGGGCCTCCCAGCTTATGATGCAGCTTCCTGGGGAAACTCCACGGTAGGAACCACAGGTGTCATGTAACAGTCCCATTTCCTTTGCAAAACTCACTGTCTACATTCCACTTGATGCTCCTGGGAGGAAGTTTCAGGGTTTCATTGATCTTCTCCAGGACAGTCTGCAGCTTTTGCTTCTGGGCAATCTCTGACTGGGTGACCTCAGCGACGTTCAGCTTCTCACTCTCAAGTTTCTCTAGGGTGACAAGGGAAAAGAGAACAGCTGTTACCTTTGCCACAGACAGACCTAACCCACGCACTCACACATTCACTCACTCACTCACCATACTGAGCACCTAGTAGGTGAGGGACGCTGCTCTCCCCTCCACGTCTGGTGGTGGCACTGGTGGTGCCAGTATGTACTGTGAAAACCTTGTGATTGTGTCTTGAAGCCCCAAATTATAAGATCCCAGGATCATAGAAGGAGGGCATTTAACCCAGCTTGTCATATTTGAGCTCTTTTTCCTCATTCTGAGGTTTTCCCTCTTCTTTTCACCTCTGTCTTCTCCAGAGACATTCCTGTGCCCTGACTGGAACACCTTCGTGCTTGCCTGGGCAGCGGTCAAGTCCTTATCCAAGGTGTTTTGAACACTCCTGTAGTACAATATGTGTCCTGTTGAATCATATTTATGTCTTAAGAACCTTCTTTCCTCTTAAACCCACCTGGAAGGTAACTAATTTGATGAGTCCTACTTCACTAGTTCTAATGTACACACTTTTCACATTTTAACATCCCTGAAATCAGGCTGTGTCTTAAAATTGATGGCATCCTACAACTACCAACAGCCAGGTGGAAGGTATAAGAGTTATCACTGCTTCCATGTGTGTGAACTTGGTCATAGCTCTTCATAGTGTTGTCACTTCCATGTCTCAAAAAGCCTACAAGATGCTGTACAGCAGAAATTAACACAACATTGTAAATAAACTATACTTCAATAAAATAAATTTAAAAAGAACCTACAAGAGCAATTTCAAAAAGTAGAACATAAAAATTCTAAGCAATAAGAAAACATTGGGTTATAGTTTAATAGAAGTACTTTTTTCTCTTTGAGTGGTACTTATACTGGTATGTTTTAAAATCAATGGTTCTGGATTGGTTCAAGATGGCAGAGAAGAAGGACATGCACTCACTCCTTCTTGAGAGAGCACTGCAATCATAACTAACTGCTGAACAATCATTGACAGGAAGACACTGGACCTCACCAAAAAAATACCCCACATCCAAAGACAAAGGAGAAGCCACAATGAGATGGTAGGAGGGGTGCAATCACAATAAAATCAAATCTCATAACCGCTGGGTGGGTGACTCACAAACTGGAGAACAATTTATACCACAGAAGTCCACCCACTGCAGTGAAGGTTCTGAGCCCCATGGCAGGCTTCCCAACCTGGGGGTCCGGCAACGGGAGGAGGCATTCCCAGAGAATCAGACTTTGAAGGCTAGTGGGATTTGATTGCAGGACTTTGACAAGACTGGGGGAAACAGAGACTCCACTCTTGGAGGGCACACACAAAGTAGTGTGTGCATCGGGACCCAGGTGAAGGAGCAGTGACCCCATAGGAGACTGAACCGGACCTACCTGCTAGTGTTGGAGGGTCTCCTGCAGAGGTGGGGGGTGGCTGTGGCTCACCGTGAGGACAAGGACACTGGAAGCAGAAGTTCTGGGAAGTACTCCTTGGTGTGAGCCCTCCCAGAGTCCGCCATTTGCTCCACCAAAGAGCCTGTAGCCTCCAGTGCTGGATTGCCTCAGGCCAAACAACCAACAGGGAGGGAACTCAGCCCCACCCATCAGCAGAAAAGCAGATTAAAGTTTTACTGAGCTCTGCCCACCAGAGGAACACCCAGCTCTACCCACCACCAGTCCCTTCCATCAGGAAGCTTGCACAAGCCTCTTAGATAGCCTCATGAGCAGAGGGCACACAGCAGAAGCAAGAAGAACTACAATCCTGCAGCCTGTGGAACAAAAACCACATTCACAGAAAGACAGACAAAATGAAAAGGCAGAGGACTATGTACCAGATGAAGGAACAAGATAAAACCCCATAAAAACAACTAAATGAAGTGGTGATAGGCAACCTTTCAAAAAAAGAATTCAGAATAATGTTAGTGAAGATGATCCAGGACCTTGGAAACAGAATGGAGGCAAAGATCGAGAAGATGCAAGAAATGTTTAACAAAGACCTGGAAGAATTAAAGAACAAACACCTAGAATAATTAAAGAACAAACAAACAGAGATGAACAATATAATAACTGCAATGAAAAATACACTAGAAGGAATCAATAGCCACCAATAGCAGAATAAATGAGGCAGAAGAATGGGTAAGTGACCTGGAAGACAGAATGGTGGAATTCACTGCCATGGAAAAGAATAAAGGAAAGAGAGTGAAAAGGAATGAGGACAGTCTAAGAGACCTCTGGGACAACATTAAATGCACCAACATTCACATTATAGGGGTGTCAGAAGGAGAAGAGAGAGAGAAAGGACCCGAGAAAATATTTGAAGAGATTATAGTCGAAAATTTCCCTAACATGGGAAAGGAAACAGCCACTCAAGTGCAAGAAGCGCAGAGAACCAGGGAGGATAAACCCAAGGAGAAACACGCCAAGACACATAGTAATCAAACTAGCAAAAATTAAAGACAAATTATTAAAAGTAACAAGGGAAAAATGACAAATAACATAGAAGGGAACTCCCATAAGGTTAACAGCTGATTTCTTAGCAGAAATTCTACAAGCCAGAAGGGAGAGGCACGATATATTTAAAGTGATGAAAGGGAAGAACCTACAACCAAGATTACTCACCCCAGTAAGGATCTCATTCAGATTCGAAAGAGAAATCAAAAGCTTTACAGATAAGCAAAAGCTAAAAGAATTCAGCACCACCAAACCAGATCTAAAACAAATGCTAAAGAACCTTCTCTAAGTGGGAAACACAAGAGAAGAAAAAGACCTATAAAAACCCAAAACAATTAAGAAAATGTAATAGGAACATACATATCGATAATTACATTAAATGTGAATGGATTAAATGCTCCAACCAAAAGACACAGGCTTGCTGAATGGATACAAAAACAGGACCTGTATATATGCTGTCTATAAGAGACCCATTTCAGACCCAGGGATGCACACAGGCTGAAAGTGAGGGGATGGAAAAAG
The DNA here is from genome assembly GCF_011762595.2 of Tursiops truncatus. Taxonomy (NCBI): domain Eukaryota; kingdom Metazoa; phylum Chordata; class Mammalia; order Artiodactyla; family Delphinidae; genus Tursiops; species Tursiops truncatus. The sequence goes on along the minus strand of NC_047041.1, from coordinate 65,404,503 downwards.
ATATTCCATGCAAATGGAAATCAAAAGAAAGCTGGAGTAGCAATACTCATATCAGATAAAATAGACTTTAAAATAAGGAATGTTACAAGAGACAAGGAAGGACACTACGTAATGATCAATCCAAGAAGAAGATAAAACAATTATAAATATATATGTACCCAACACAGGAGCACCTCAATACATAAGGCAAATGCTAACAGCCATAAAAGAGGAAATTGACAGGACCACAATAATAGTGGGGGACTTTAACTTCACTTACACCAATGGACAGATCACCCAGACAGAAAATTAATAATGAAACACAAGCTTTAAATGACACAATAGACCAGATAGATTTAATTGATATTTATAGGACATTCTATCTGAAAACAACAGATTACACTTTCCTCTCAAGTGTACATGAAACATTCTCAAGGATAGGTCACATCTTGGGTCACAAATCAGGCCTCAGTAAATTTAAGAAAACTGAAATCATATGAAGTATCTTTTCCGACCACAACATGATGAGATTAGAAATAAATTACAGTGAAAAAACCATAAAAAACACAAAATCATGGAGGCTAAACAATATGTTACTAAATAACCAAGGGATCACTGGAGAAATCAAAGAGGAAATCAAAAAATACCTAGAGACAAATGACAATGAAACACGATGATCCAAAACCTAAGGGATACAGCAAAAGCAGTTCTAAGAGGGAAGTTTATAGCAATGCAATCCTACCTCCAGAAACTGGAAAAATTTCAAATAAACAATCTAACCTTACACCTAAAGGAACTAGAGAAAAAAGAACAAACAAAACCCAAAGTTAGTAGAAGGAAAGAAATCATAAAGATCAGAGCAGAAATAAATGAAATGGAAACAAAGAAAACAATAGCAAAGAGCAATAAAATTACAAGCTGGTTCTTAGAGAAGATAAACAAAATCGATAAACCTTTAGCCAGACTCATCAAGAAAAAGAGGGGGAGGACTCAAATCAATAAAATAGGAAATGAAAAAGGAGAAGTTACAACAGGCACCGTAGAAATAAAAAGCATCCTAAGAGACTACTACAAGCAACTCTATGCCAATAAAATGGACAACCTGGAAGAAATGGACAAATTCTTAGAAATGTATAACCTTCCAAGACTGAACCAGGAAGAAACAGAAAATATGAACTGACCAATCACAAGTAATGAAATTGAAACTGTGATTTAAAATCTTCCAACAAACAAAAGTCCAGGACCAGATGGCTTCACAGGTGAATTCTATCAAACATTTAGAGAAGAGCTAACACCCATTCTTCTCAAACTCTTCAAAAATATAGCAGAGGAAGGAACACTCCCAAACTCATTCTATGAGGCCACCATCACCCTGATACCAAAACCAGGCAAAGATACTACAATAAAAAAAATTACAGACCAATATTACTCATGAATATAGATGCAAAACTCCTCAACAGAATACCAGCAGACAGAATCAACAGCACATTAAAAGGATCATCCACCATGATCAAGTGGGATTTATCCCAGGGAGGCAAGGATTCTTCAATATATGCAAATCAATCAATGTGATACACCATATGAAGAAATTGAAGAATAAAAACCATATGATCACCTCAAAAGCAAAAGTATTTCTGCATCTCTGTGCCCATTTTTCTCCAGAAAGTGGGCATAGAGGGAACCTACCTCAACATAATAAAGTCCATATATGACAAACCCACAGCAAACATCATTCTCAACTGTGAAAAACTGAAAGAATTTCAGGAACAAGACAGGAACAAGAGAAGGATGTCTACTCTAGCCACTATTTTTCAACATAGTTTTGGAAGTCCTAGCCACGGCAGTCAGAGAAGAAAAAGAAATAAAAGGAATACAAATTGGAAAAGAAGAAGTAAAACTGTCACTGTTTGCAGATGACATGACACTATACATAGAGAATCCTAAAGATGCCACAAGAAAGCTACTAGAGCTAATCAATGAATCTGGTAAAGTTGCAGGATACGAAGTTAATGCACAGAAATCTCTTGCATTCTTATACACTAACAACAAAATATCAGAAAGAGAAATTAAGGAAACACTCCCATTCACCACTGCAACAAAAACAACAAAATACCTAGGAATAAACCTACCTTACGAGGTAAAAGACCTGTACTCAGAAAACTATAAGACACTGACGAAAGAAATCAAAGATGACACAAACAGATGGAGAGATATACCATGTTCTTGGATTGGAGGAATCAATATTGTGAAAATAACTACACTACCCAAAGGAATCTACAGATTCAATGCAATCTCTATCAAATTACCAATGGCATTTTTTACAGAACTAGAACAAAAAATCTTAAAATTTGTATGGAGACACAAAAGACCCCCAATAGCCAAAGCGGTCTTGAGGGAAAAAAAGGAGCTGGAGAAAGCAGACTTCCTGACTTCAGACTATACTACAAAGCTACAATAATCAAGACAACATGGTACTGGCACAAAAACAGAAATATAGATCAATGGAACGGGATAGAAAGCCCAGAGATAAACCCACGCACCTACGGTCAACTAATCTATGACAAAGGAGGCAAAGATATACAATGGAGAAAAGAAATCTCTTCAATAAGTGGTGCTGGGAAAACTGGACAGCTACATGTAAAAGAATGAAATTAGAACACTTCCTAACACCATATACAAAAATAAACTCGAAATGGATTAAAGACCTAAATGTAAGATAGGACACTATAAAACTCTTAGAGGAAAACATAGGAAGAACACTCTTTGACATAAATTACAGCACGATCTTTTTTGATCCACCTCCTAGAGAAATGGAAATAAAAATAAACAAATGGGACCTAATCAAACTTAAAAGTTTTTACACAGCAAAGGAAACTACAAACAAGACGAAAAGACAACCCTCAGAATGGGAGAAAATTTTTGCAAATGAACCAATGGACAAAGGATTAATCTCCAAAATATATAAACAGCTCATGCAGCTCAATATTAAAAAAACAAACAACCCAATCAAAAAATGGGCAGAAGACCTAAGTATACATTTCTCCAGGAAGACATACAGATGGCCAAGAGGCACATGAAAAGCTGTTCAACATCACTAATTATCAGAGAAATGCAAATGAAAACTACAATGAGGTATCACCTCACACCGGTTAGAATGGACATCATCAGAAAATCTACAAATGACAAATGCTGGAGAGGGTGTGGAGAAAAGGGAACCCTCTTGCACTGTTGGTGGGAATGTAAACTGATACAGCCACTATGTAGAACAGTGTGGAGGTGCTTTAAAAAACTAAAAATAGAATTAACATATGATGCAGCAATCCCACTACTGGGCATATACCCAGAGAAAACCATAATTCAAAAAGACACATGCACCCCAATGTTCATTGCAGCACTCTTTACAATAGCCAGGTCATGAAAGTAACCTAAATGCCCATCAACAGACAAATGGATAAAGAAGATGTGGTACATATATACAATGGAATATTACTCAGCCATAAAAAGGAACGAAATTGTGTCATTTGTAGAGACGTGGATTCACCTAGAGACTGTCATACAGAGTAAGTCAGAAAGAGAAAAACAAATATCGTCTATTAACGCATATATATGGAATATAGAAACATGGTACAGATGAACTAGTTTTCAAGACAGAAATAGAGACACAGATGTAGAGAAAAAACGTATGGACACCAAGGGGGGAAAGCGGGGGTGGGGGTGATGGTGGTGCGATGAACTGGGAGATTGGGATTGACATATATACACTAACATGTATAAAATAGATAACTAATAAGAACCTGCTGTTTAAAAAAAATTCAATAAAAATCAATGCTTCTTGTGTGCAATGACATAAAAATTATTATATTAAAAGGCAAAAAAAGTCTAATCATGTTCTTAGTATAAATTTATATTTTTATCTTAAAGAACAAGTCTGGATTCCCTAATGAGAAATATGTTGTCTGCTATTGGATTCACCTAATCCACTCTCCACAACTCATTCGAGGATTGATAGAACTGACTCTCTGAAACATGTTTAGAATGTCTTTTCTCCTCATTTTTAAGGGCTGACATACAAACTAATTAAACTTCAACATACATCAATGGTTCCCCTATAGTTTACATTATCTTATTTTTCAGTAGTTTTAGCTTATCCAAGTCAAATGTCCCTTGAGTAATTCTTTGAAGATAAGATCACCCACTGGAAAATTTCTGTAGGTTCTGTGGATTTAAGAATTCTTCTCAGTAGTCTTGATAGGATGATCTCAAGCTATTCTACCTGTGATTGCCTGAAATGTTATCTTTCTCTTTTCTTTAGTTGCTTGATGCCATCATTCTGTATTTCTGAAGTTCAGGGATTTAACAAGCATATATCTAAATGTCTTTCTCTTGAATGTTAAACCTTTGAAAGAAACTGTGTGCCTTTTCCATTTTCAGGACATGAATTATTACCTTGTATCCTCTCCTATTGAAGAAATGACAAGTTTTCATATTACACTGCAACTACCAGCGTTTAGTAGAGGTATGCTGGCCATTGGTAGAGGCTGCCCAAGGTACTCAGTTAAGAAAACTTCTGAAGCCTTATCTTGGCTCAGAGGGAAAGACTTCTGGGATATATTAGTGACAACTGTCTTGGGAGTGGGCTGGGTAAGTGGGGAGGGGAGGAGTGGAAGCAATGAGAACCACTTTTTTGCTAGACCTGCTGTATTATATCATTGCCTATGAATTTTTATATTTATAACCTCCTCTGACTTTGGACTACTTACAGTGAATAGGGTAGGTCTCTGAGTCTGTCTTCTACGTCAGTAACTTTTTCTTGCACTATTGTCCATTCTGTTCTTGTTTTTAAAAATTGGATTTTACACATTACCTACTGCAACACTCATGGTTTTTCTGTTTCCATCAATATTTTTAAGTAGTTTATTATACTAAAATTATAATTCATTTTTCCTAAAATTAAAAAAAAATCTGTTTTTAGCATCTGACATTTCTTATTCAGGATAAGAGTTTCTATGGTTTTGCTTTATTTATCTGCATTACTAATATTTTAGAAAATGTAATTCTGCTTTACATTTTCCACTTTAGTTATTATATTTGGATTTGTCTTCTTGCATTTAATTTTTGTTGTTGGGTACATTATTTTAGGCATTGATATTAGTATTAGGTGGATTTGAGTAAAAAGACTATCTCAAAGTAACACTTATTAACAGTTTTAAGTGTATCTCTTCATGTTCATAATACACACAAGAATAGAAAGAGTTCTCTCTCTCTCATTCTATTAGTAGAAATGAGATTACAGTGTGTATATTTTTCTGCTACTGTTTTTTTTCCCATTTAAACATATATTGTATCTTTCCATGTCAAAATATATGGATATACCTCATTCTTTTCATTGTTGTTGGTACTTTTGGACAAACTTTACCCATTTTATCCACCACTCCCCATCCTATAGCAACCACCAATCTGTTCTCTGTATCTATGAACTCATTTTTGGTTTGGTTTTGTTTAGCTTCAACATATAAGTGAGATCATAAGGTATTTGTTTTTCTCTGTCTGACTTATTTCACTTAGCATAATGCCCTCGAGTTCTATCGTGTTGTTGCAAATGGTAAGATTTCCTTCTTTTTATGGTTAAATAATATTCCATTGTGTGTTTATATATATATATCTATATATATATATATCTCACATTTTCTTTGTCCATTCATTCATTATGGACACTTAGGTTGCTTCCATATCTTGGCTACTGTAAAGCCAAGCCATTGGCTCATGATGCAATGAACATGCGAGTTTCAGTATCTTTTCAAGTTAGTGTTTTCATTTCCTTTGGATAAATACCTAGAAGTAGAATTGCTGGATCATATGGTAGTTCTATTTTTAATTTTTCGAGGAACCTCCGCACTGTCTTCCACAGTGGCTGAACAAATTTACATTCCCACCAACACAACTGTTCCCTTTTCTCCACATCCTTGCCAACACTTATTTCTTATCTTTTTGATAATAGCTATTCTAACAGATGTGAAGTGATACCTCATTGTGGTTTTGATTTCCATTGTCCTTATAATTAATTATGTTGAGCACCTTTTAACATACCCATTGGCCATCTGTAGGTCTTCTTTGGAAAAATGTCTATTCAGCTCCTCTGCACATTTTAAAATTGGATTGTTTGCTTTTTCGTTATTGAGTTGTATGAGATCTTTATATATTTTGGATATTAACCCCTTATCAGGTATATGATTTGTAACTATTTTCTAACATTCCACAGGTTGCCTTTTCATTTTGTTGATGTTTTCCTTTGTTGTGCAGAGCTTTTTAGTTTGATGTAGTCCCACTTATTTATTTTTGCTTTTGTTGCCTTCCTTCTGGTGTCAACTCCAAAGAATCATCACCAAGACCTATGTCAAGGAACTAACTGCCTATGTTTTCTTCCAGGAGTTTTATGGTTTCATGTCTTACATTCAAGTCTTAAATCTATTTTGAGTTAATTTTTGTGTATGGTGTAAGATAGTGGTCCAGTTTCATTCTTTTGCATGTGGCTGTCCAGTTTTCCCAGCACCATTTGTTGAAGAGATTGTATATTCTCATCTCCTTGTTGTAAATTAATTGACCATTTATCCGTGAGTTTATTTCTGGGCTCTCTATTCTGTTCCATTGATCTATGTGTCTATTTTTAATGCCAAAACTATACTATTTTGATTACTATAGCTTTGTTATATAGTTTGAAATCAGAGAATGTGATTCTTCCAGCTTTGTTCTTCTTTCTCAAGATTGCTTTGCCTATATGGGGTTTTTTGTGGTTCCATGCAAATTTTAGGACTGTTTGTTCTATACCTGTGAAAAATGCCATTGGGATTTTGATAGGAATTGCATTGAATGTGTAGACTGCTTTGGGTAGAATGGATATTTTAAATAATATTTATTCTTCTAATCCATTAGTATGGAATATCTTTCCATCTATTTGTGTCTTCTTCAATTTCTTTCATCAGTATCTTATAGTTTTCAGGATACAGGTATTTTACCTCCTTGGTTAAATTTATTCCTAGACATTTTATTCTTTTTTGATGTAATTTTACATGGGATTGTTTTCTTAATTTCTTTCTGATAGTTCGTTATTAGTGTATAGAAACAAAACAGATTTTTGTTTATTGATTTTGTATCCTGCAACTTCACTGAATTAATTTATTAGTTCTAACAGTTTGTTGGTGGAGCCTTTAGGGTTTTCTATATATTATATCATGTCATTTGCAAATAGTGACAGTTTTACATTTTCCTTTCTGATTTGGATGCCTTTTATTTGTTTTTCTTGCCTAATTGCTTGAACTAGGACTTCTAATACTATGTTGAATAAGTCTCTAGAGTAAGCATCCTTGTCTTGTTCCTGATCTTAGAGGAAAAGCTTTCAGCTTTTCACTACTGAGTATGATGTTAGCTGTGGATTTGTCAAATGTGGCCTTTATTATGTTGAGGTATGTTCCCTCTTTACCTACTTTGAGAGTTTTTATAATAAATGGAGGCTGAATTTTGTCAAATGCTTTTTTTTTTACATCTATTAAGATATCTTATGATTTTTATCCTTCATTTTGTTATCGTGGTGTATGACATTGATTGATTTGTGGATGCTGAACCACTCTTGCATCCATAACTACATCACACTTGACCATGTGTACGATCCTTTTAATGTATTGTAGAATTCAGTTTGCTAATATTTTAGCAAATTAAGGGTTCTTGCATCAATGTTCATCAAGGATATTGGCCTGTAATTTTCTTTGCTTATGATTTCCTTGTCTGGTTTTGGTATCAGAATAATTCTGGTCTCATAAAATAAGTTTGGAAGTGTTCCCTCCTCTTTTTTCAGAGGATTGGCATTAATTCTTCTTTAAATGTTTGGTAGCATTCACCAGTGAAGCCATCTGGTCCTGGGCTTTTGTTTGTTGGGGAGTTTTTTGATTACTGATTCAATCTTCCTACAAGTATTCAGTCTGTTCAGATTTTCTGTTTAATCATGATTCAATCTTGGTAGGTTGTAATTTTTAGTAATTTATCCATTTTTTTTCTAGGTTGTCTAGGTTTTTGGTGTATAATTACTCAAAATAGTCTCTTATGATCCTCTGCATTTCTGTGGTATCAGTTGTAATGTCTCCTCTTTCATTTCTGATTTTATTTGAGTTCTCCCTTTTTCTTGATGAGTCTAGCTAAAGGTTTGTCAATTTTGTTTATCTTTTACAAGAATCAACTATCAGTTTCATTGATGTTCTCTATTCACTTTTTAGTCTCAATATATGTCTCACTCAAACATATCGTGAGTATCTTTCTATGTCAATACATATTGATATAACTCAATCTTTTACAAAAAACTGCATTATATATTATAGAACTTATTCAACTATTCCCCTGTAGATATGCAGTCAGGTTATATTACACTTTTCCCCTATTTGTAATAAAGTTGCAGTAAACATCCTGTGTGTGTGTATTTATGTATGTATTACCAACTGATTATTACTGGTTAAAAAAAAATGCTGCTGCCTTACAAATTTTCTTCTTAAATACAGTCATCTTACCAAATCCCCTTATTATTGTTTGAGTTTTTAACATTCTCTGGGTATGCAAGTAACATAAGATGCAGTTGTCTCTATTTTGTAACCTTATATCACTTATTTCGATTGTATGACATTTTAAGATGGAAGATTTGAGACCCTCTCCTGCTATTTCTACCCTTCACATATTTTTAAAATATTCAACCCTCAAAATTTAAGAGATCTACTCAAATATTCCCATAGTTAAATAATAATTTCATTCAGTGTTGCTAAGAATTTAAAGATAATTTCTTTTTTAAAGTCTCCTCAGTACAGTTTTCTTTTTTGACTTTTATTTTATTTAATTTTTATACAGCAGGTTCTTATTAGTTATCTATTTTATACATAATACTGTATATATGTCAATCCCAATCTCCCAATTCATCACACCACCACCACGCACCCCTGTCACTTCCCCCCTTGGCATCCATACATTTGTTCTCTTCATCTGTATCTCAATTTCTGCCCTGCAAACCAGTTCATCTGTACAATTTTTCTAGGTTCCACATATATGCGTTAATAGACAATATTTGTTTTTCTCTTTCTGACTTACTTCACTCTGAAGACAGTCTCTAGATCCATCCACGTCTCTACAAATGACCCAATTTCATTCCTTTTTATGGCTGAGTAATATTCCATTGTATATATGTACCACATCTTCTTTATCCATTTGGTATGTTGATGGGCTCTTAGGTTGCTTCCATGTCCTGGCTACTGTAAAGAGTGCTGCAATGAACATTGGGGTGCATGTGTCTTTTGAATTATGGTTTTCTCTGGGTATAAGCCCAGGAGTGGGATTCCTGGGTCATATGGTAATTCTATTTTTAGTTTTTTAAGGAACCTCCATACTGTTCTCCATAGTGGCTGTATCAATTTACATTCCCATCGACAGTGCAAGAGGGTTCCCTTTACTCCACACCCTCTCCAGCATTGGTTGTTTGTAGATTTTCTGATGATGCCCATTCTAACTGGTGTGAGGTGATACCTCACTGTAGTTTTCATTTGCATTTCTCTAATAATTAGTGATGTTGAACATCTTTTCATGTGCTTCTTGGCCATCTGTATGTCTTCCTTGGAGAAATGTCTATTTAGGTCTTCTGCCCATTTTTTGATTAGGTTGTTTGTTTTTTAATATTGAACTGCATGAGCTGTTTATATATTCTGGAGATTGTTTGTCTGTTGATTCATTTGCAAAAATTTTCTCCCATTCTGAGGGTTGTCTTTTTGTCTTGTTTATAGTTTCCCTTGCTGTGCAAAACCTTTTAAGTTTCATTAGGTGCCATTTGTTTATTTTCGTTTTTATTTCCATTTCTCTAGGAGGTGGATCAAAAAAGATCTTGCTGTGATTTATGTCAAAGAGTGTTCTTCCTACGTTCTCCTCTAAGAGTTTTATAGTGTCCTATCTTACATTTAGGTCTTTAATCCATTTCGAGTTTATTTTTGTATATGGTGTTAGGAAGTGTTCTAATTTCATTCTTTTACATGTAGCTGTCCAGTTTTCCCAGCACCACTTATTGAAGAGACTGTCTTTTGTCCACTGTATATCTTTGCCTCCTTTGTCATAGATTAGTTGACCATAGGTGCGTGGGTTTATCTCTGGGCTTTCTACCCTGTTCCATTGATCTATATTTCTGTTTTTGTGCCAGTACCATATTGTCTTGATTACCGTAGCTTTGTAGTATAGTCTGAAGTCAGGGAGTCTCTTCCTCTAGCTCCATTTTGTTCCCTCAAGACCACTTTGGCTATTCGGAGTCTTTTGTGTCTCCATACAAATTTTAAGATTTTTTGTTCTAGTTCTGTAAAAAATGTCATTGGTAATTTGATAGGGATTGCATTGAATCTGTAGATTGCTTTGGGTAGTATAGTCATTTTCAGAATATTGATTCTTCCAATCCAAGAAGATGGTATATCTCTCCAACTGTTTGTATCATCTTTGATTTCTTTCATCAGTGTCTTATCGTTTTCTGCATACAGGTCTTTTGTCTCCCTAGGTAGGTTTATTCCTAGGTATTTTGTTCTTTTTGTTGCAATGGTAAATGGGAGTGTTTCCTTAATTTCTCTTTCAGATTTTTCATCATTAGTGTATAGGAAGGCAAGAGATTTCTGTGCATTAATTTTGTATCCTGCAACTTTACCAAATTCATTGATTAGCTCTAGTAGTTTCCTTGTGGAATCTTTAGGATTCTCTATGTATAGTATCATGTCATCTGCAAACAGTGACAGTTTTACTTCTTCTTTTCCAATTTGTATTCCTTTTATTTCTTTTTCTTCTCTGATTGCCGTGGCTAGGACTTCCAAAACTATGTTGAATAAAAGCAGTGAGAATGGACATCCTTGTCTTGTTCCTAATCTTAGAGGAAATGCTTTCAGTTTTTCACCACTGAGAAAGATGTTTACTGTGTGTTTGTTGTATATGGCCTCTATTATGTTGAGGTAGGTTTCCTCTTTACCTACTTTCTGGAGAGTTTTTTTATCATAAGTGGGTGTTGAATTTTGTCAAAAGGGTTTTCTGCATCTATTGAGATGATCATATGGTTTTTATTCTTCAATTTGTTCTTATGGTGTATCACATTGATTGATTTCAGTATATTGAAGAATCCTTGAATCCCTGGGATAAATCCCACTTGATCATGGTGTATGATCCTTTTAATGTGCTGTTGATTCTGTCTGCTGGTATTCTGTTGAGGAGTTTTGCATCTATATTCATGAGTAATATTGGTCTGTAATTTTTTTTATTGTAGTATCTTTGCCTGGTTTTGGTATCAGGGTGATGGTGGCCTCATAGAATGAGTTTGGGAGTGTTCCTTCCTCTGCTATATTTTTGAAGAGTTTGAGAAGAATGGGTGTTAGCTCTTCTCTAAATGTTTGATAGAATTCACCTGTGAAGCCATCTGGTCCTGGACTTTTGTTTGTTGGAAGATTTTAAATCACAGTTTCAATTTCATTACTTGTGATTGGTCTGTTCATATTTTCTGTTTCTTCCTGGTTCAGTCTTGGAAGGTTATACATTTCTAAGAATTTGTCCATTTCTTCCAGGTTGTCCATTTTATTGGCATAGAGTTGCTTGTAGTAGTCTCTTAGGATGTTTTGTATTTCTCCAGTGCGTGTTGTAACTTCTCCTTTTTCATTTCTAATTTTATTGATTTGAGTCCTCTCCCTCTTTTTCTTGATGAGTCTAGCTAATGGTTTATAAATTTTGTTTATCTTCTCAAAGAACCATCTTTTTGTTTTATTGATCTTTGCAACTGTTTTGTTTCCATTTCATTTATTTCTGCTCTGATCTTTATGATTTCTTTCCTTCTACTAACTTTGGGTTTTGTTTGTTCTTTTTTCTCTAGTTCCTTTAGGTGTAAAGTTAGATTGCTTATTTGACATGTTTGTTGTTTCTGGAGGTAGGACTGTATTGCTATAAACTTCCCTCTTAGAACTGCTTTTGCTGTATCCCTTAGGTTTTGGATCATCATGTTTCCATTGTCATTTGTCTCTAGGTATGTTTTGATTTCCTCAGTGATCTCTTGGTTATTTAGTAACGTATTGTTTAGCCACCATATGTTTGTGCTTTTTACTTTTCCCTGTAATTCATTTCTAATCTCATAGGGTTGTGTTCAGAACAGATGCTTGATATGATTTCAGTTTTCTTAAATTTACTGAGGCTTGATTTGGGATCCAAGATGTGATCTATCCTGGAGAATGTTCTGTGCACACTTTAGAAGAAAGTGTAATCTGCTGGTTTTGGATGGAATGTTCTGTAAATATCAATTAAGTCTATCTGGTCTATTGTGTCATTTAAAGCTTGTGTTTCCTTATTAATTTTCTGTTTGGATGATCTGTCCATTGGTGTAAGTGAGGTGTTAAAGTCCCCCACTATTATTATTTTACTGTCATTTCCTCTTTTATAGCTGTTAGCAGTCGCCTTATGTATTGATGTGCTCCTACCTTGGGTGCATATATATTTATAATTGTTACATCTTCTTCTTGAATTGATCCTTTGATCATTATGTAGTGTCCTTCCTTGTCTCTTGTAATAGTCTTTATTTTAAAGTCTATTTTATCTGATATGAGTATTGCTACTCCAGCTTTCTTTTGATTTCCATTTGCATGGAATATCTTTTTCCATCCCCTCACTTTCAGTCTGTATGTGTTCCTAAGTCTGAAATAGGTCTCTTGTAGACAGCATATATATGGGTCTTGCTTTTGTATCCATTCAGCGAGCCTGTGTCTTTTGGTTGGAGCATTTAATCCATTCACGTTTAAACTAGATATTGATATGTATGTTCCTATTACCATTTTCTTAATTGTTTTGTGTTTGTTTTTGTAGGTGCTTTTCTTCTTTTGTGTTTCCCACTTAGAGAAGTTCCTTTAGCATTTGTTGTAGAGCTGGTTTGGTGGTGCTGAATTCTCTTAGCTTATGCTTGTCTGTAAAGCTTTTGATTTCTCCATCGCATCTGAATGAGATCCTTGCCGGGTAGAGTAATCTTGGTTGTAGGTTCTTCCCTTTCATCACTTTAAATATATCATGCCTCTCCCTTCTGGCTTGTAGAGTTTCTGCTGAGAAATCAGCTGTTAACCTTATGGGAGTTCCCTTGTATGGTATTTGTTGTTTTTCCCTTGTTGCTTTCAATAATTTTTCTTTTTCTTTAATTTTTGCCAATTTGATTACTATGTGTCTCGATGTGTTTCTCCTTGGGTTTATCCTGCCTGGGACTCTCTGCACTTCCTGGACTTGGGTGGCTATTTCCTTTCCCAGGTTAGGGAAGTTTTTGACTATAATCTCTTCAAATATTTTCTCCGGTCCTTTCTCTCTCCCTCCTCCTTCTGGGACCCCTATAATGCGAATGTTTTTGCATTTAATGTTGTCCCAGGGGTCTCTTAGGCTCTCTTCATTTCTTTTCATTCTTTTTTCTTTATTCTGTTCCACAGCAGTGAATTCCACCATTCTGTGTTCCAGGTCACTTACCCGTTCTTCTGCCTCAGTTATTCTGCTATTGATTCCTTCTAGTGTATTTTTCATTTCAGTTATTGTATTGTTCATCTCTGTTTGTTTGTTCTTTAACTCTTCCAGGTGTTTGTTAAACACTTCTTGCATCTTCTCGATCTTTGCCTCCATTCTTTTTCTGAGGTCCTGCATCATCTTCACTATCATTATTCTGAATTCTTTTTTTGGAAGGTTGCCTATCTCCACTTCATTTAGTTGCTTTTCTGGGGTGTTATCTTGTTCCTTCATCTGGTACATAGCCCTCTGCCTTTTCATCTTGTCTATCTTTCTGTGAATGTGGTTTTTGTTCCACAGGCTGCAGGATTGTAGTTCTTCTTGCTTTTGAAAGAAGGTATTTTCAATTCAATGCATATGGAGTTTCTGCTAGTGATGGAGGGTCTCCTGCAGAGGTGGGGGACAGCTGTGGCTCACTGTGGGGACAAGGACACTGGCAGTAGAAGCTCTGGGAAGTACTCCATGGTGTGATCCCTCCCAGAGTCTGCCATTAGCCCCACCAAAGGGCCTGTAGTCTTCTCATTTTCTTTATTCAGCTAATTTCAGCTAGCTCTTTGAAAATTTTCTATTGATAATTTTTTTTTTATTCTTCCAGGAAATTGCTTCTCTCACGTTTTTATAGTTCTGCAAATTGTTCATCACTAGTTTAACTTGTTATAAAGTACTAGGCATGATTTTGAAATAGGATGCTATTTAGAAAATGTTCTGATAGGATTATTTTGTGAATCTTTCAGTTGTTTTTGAAGTTAGCATCCAAATATGCTTTTGAAACAATGGAACAGTATTCAAAAAGTTCTGAAGTATAAAGACAGGGCAGAATAAACTCAAGAATTCTGAATGATAGAAGGACTGAGACGTTCTAACAAACAGAGTTGCCATATATATCATACTATATTAATGTAACCACCCTTCAAAGAATTAGAATACATAAAATACTCCATCCAGTATGAGAAATTCTAAGTCATTATATTTTTGTTTCCAGAAACATGGAAATGGTCAGTTTAAAAAAAAATTTTTTTTAATTGCATCATGGTCAAAGAATTTGGTCTGTATGATAACTTGAGACTTACTTTATGGACCTAAGCAAAATCTGTAAGTGTTCCATACAGTTGAAAAGAATGAGAATACTCCAGTTTGGGGGTGTTGCTGGTTAATTACATTGTCCGCATCTTCTCTAGTCTTATGAACTTTTCCCTTAATGTGTTATTAAGAGAAATATGTAATGGCAGATTTGTCAACTTCTTGTAATTCTGACTGGCATTTTAAATTTTTATATATTTAATGCACAAAAGTGTGTTAGGTTGAAAATGTCAATATTTTCCTAGTAATTTTAGTCTCATTAATATGTAGAGACTCACTGTAGTGATGCTTTTTGCCTTAGTCTATTTCATTTGATATTAAAATAGTTACAGCAGCTTTCTTTTAATTAGTATTAGTCTAGTATATATGATTACTTCTATTCTTTTTCTTTCAACCCTTCTGTGTCTTCATGGTACTATCTCTAGTAAAGAGCACAGAGCAAGATTTTATTTTGTTATCTAATCTGATGATCTTTGTCTTTTAAATGGATAATGCAAGAGGGAAAAGATATGGGAACATATGTATATTTATAACTGATTCACTTTGTTATAAAGCAGAAACTAACACACCATTGTAATGCAGTTATACTCCAATAAAGATGTTAAAAAAAAAACCCGACACACACAAAAAGCCAATTTACATTGATTGCCTTTACAAATATACTTGGATTCACTTCTACCAACTTATTTTAAGCTTTCTACTTCTCTACTTTTCTGATTCTTTATGTTCTGCTTCCATCCTTGTTGCTTCTTAGATTAAGGTTTCTGTTCCCACTCATTTCATTTTCTCCCCATTAAAAGTAGGGAGGTTATACACTGCTTTATTATCTTATTGATTTCCCTAGAAAATTTATCATGTGTATTTAACTGCACAGAGTCCTATGTTAATTAGTCTCTTTATTCACATACTAAATAATACAAGAACCTCAGCACACTCTAACTCAAATCACTCTTCCTGAGTTAAGTACCTTAGTTGTCTGGAATTCTGATTCTATCTTCATTTTTTGTTGCATTTCAGATAATTTTTTGGGGGGGTTCACTTTCCTTCTTTGTGGAGAACACCCTTTAGAAACTCCTTTTAGTGAGGGTCTTTTGGTAGTAAACCCTCTCACTTCATGTTTGCTTAAAATGCCTGTTTTCCCCATTTTTAAAACAGGTTTTTTGGTTGTTTTTTTTTTCCTGGATATAAACCTGTAAGTTAACAATATTTTTTCTGCACTTTGAAAATATCATTCCAACAGCTTTGGGATTTGATTGTTCCTGAGGAAAGACAGCTTTCAGTCTATTGTTCCTTTATAGGTAATCTCTTTTTTTCTCTCTGCTTTTAATCTTTTCTTTGTCTTCAGTGTTCTTAGGTATCATTATGAAGTTTTCTTGTTAATTATCCTGTTTGGGATTCCTTGAGATTCCTGAATATGAGACTTCATATCTTTCACCAATTTTGAAAATTTTTAATTCATTATGTCTTTAAATATTGACTATACTCCATTCTCTTTCTTTTCTCCTGCTAGAATTCCAATTAGCCATATGTTGGATTTTCTTAATCTCTATGTCTTTTAATTCTCACTTTCCACTCCATTGTCTTTCTAATACTGCATTCTGGGTAATTTCTTCAATTCCATCTTCCAGCTCATCAATTCCTTCTTCAGCTGTGTCTAATCCATTGAGGTTTCTAATTTCATTATTCTATTTTTTCCCCATTTCTAGAAGTTCTATTTAGTTCTCTCATATCTGCCTGTCCAATTTTGATAGTTGCTTGTTCTTTTATCATCCTTTCTATAGTCTTAAAACTTTTATTTTGACATATTAAATATATTTTCTATTCCATAACTGATCAATTGCTAATATCCATAGCATTTGTGGGATGAATCTGCAGTTTATTGTTTTGGTTGATGCTGCCCATGGTGCCTTCCTTTCATGTGTTTGTTGATTTCTGATTTTGAGCTCATTTGTCTTGGAATTTTATCTCTGGGAATTTTTTGTGGCCTGGGTTTAAAGTTCATTCCTTTCAAGAGGCATGTGTTCCCTTCTGCCTTGGGGAACACTAATAACTTGGAACAACTTTTAACTATATTTTCAGCTTGGGGCATTTAAAGCCACATAAGTACTGTGAATCCTAGTCCTAAAATCTGTGTGAGTACAGACATTTTATGATAAGGAATTATCAGTGCAGACTTCTTCTTTATCTTGTCCCTTTCATATCCAAGGCTGAGATAGACATTTATCCTTACTGCCCCTCTCTGTGGGACAAGATTGTTTTAGTTTACCCACTGAAAGTGTTACCCTTCAGAGACACTGGCTCTATACAGGGGTCTCTGATTCAATTCCCCTTCCTTTCAGACTTCAGGCTTTGTGTCTTGGCCCTGTAAGTGTGAACCATTAAACCTCAGGCTAATTAGGCCATTAGAAATTAACACTTATTTTACTGGATTTACACTTCCTTGTTGTTTTTGGCATCAGTAGGATTTCCTTCCCTTTCAGCTTACCCATGCAATACAAAAATATATTTTTTAAGGCTTATCCAGATTTTTAAACTATGCAGACCAAGAGGATTTGCTTGAACATTTAGTCAGCCATAATGCTCAACCTGAAAATCTATTTCCTTATCTTACGACATTAGCTTGTATATCCAAAACACTTATAATTGTGATGATAGCCATCATCTCTGATTTGTTCCTAATACCATGTCTTTGATATTTCACTATGTAATGTGTTCACTGTTAGGTTTTGTATAAATTGTCTTTATCTTATTTAGGTGGTTTCCTTTTCTTCCTATTTTACTTGGGATAGCTGTTGAAATGTATGAAGTATTATTTGACATCCACCGATAGATTCAGTTTTGCTACTGAAATTTACATATGTACTCTACCATTCTTTTATAAAATTGAGAATATACAAACATGGAAAAACTTCAAGGTGTGAGAATTAAGTCCCCTCTTCCCATTGCAGTCCCAAGTTCCCTAGTTCCACACCATAGAGAGTTTATTGTGACTTACCAGAGATATTCTTTATATACTCAATTGTTAGATGTGTCTCTTAATGCACACGCACAGTGACATATATATACACACAGTACTGTACCATACTTTTTTTACTTAGTAACACACTCTAGAGCTTCTCTACTACTTATAAATAAAAGAATAAGAATAAAAAGAATTTCATCCAGCTTTTGAGTTTTTCAGAGACCAGAAAATGTCTCGTCCAGCTTAAGAATACCAGTATACATTATCTTCAATTATCTTAGAAACAGTGACTATCATAGCAGTACCTAGGGCAGTGCTGTCCAAAACAACTTTCTGCTATGATGGAAATGCTCATTTCTGCACTATTCAATATGGTGGCCACTAGACACATTTGGCTAGGGAGCATTTGAAATGTAGCTGGTGTGACTAAGTAAAGGAATTTTTAATTTTAATTACTTTTAATAGCTACATGTGGTTAGTGAGTGCTGTACTGAACCACTCAGCTGTACAGTTGCACAGGCCATCTTCCTGGTTTTACAGAAGAGTGACCTGAGCTGCAGAGAAATGTTTTAGTGGCAGAACCAGGATTGGAACTCAGATCTCCTATCTTTCTCTTCATTCCTCTTTCAATTTTAGCATAGCTGCTACTTCAGCCTAAGTACTTTTTTGGGTGTAGGGAAGCGACTCTCAAAACCAATATGACCAAACCCTTCAAGATGCTGCTCTTCCAGGGACTCATGGAATCATCCCTATTTAACATCCATCACTTAGGGTCAGCCTGGTTTACTTCAGCTGCTCATTCCCTACATCACTAGGTTCTCTTAAAGCTTCTCCCCATCTATACTGCCACTCCTCTAGTTCGACACCCTTATTATCTTATAAAAGGATGCTTTGCTGGTGTTTCCTCTACTGCCTCTGAGCAACCCTCCTGCTGCTCCTATTTCTGATCATGGTGTTTTGCTCACAAGCCATCAGCAGTTACCACTGGGCACTGCATATAGTCTAAAATTTTTACTGCAAGGTCCTCTATAATGTAAGCTCATCTTATTTCTTTAAACAAATTTCTTGTTTTAGAATGGTTTTTAGATTTATAGAAAAGCTGAAATGGCAGTTCAGATAGTTCCTACATATCCTAAATCCAGGTTCACCTATTGTTAACCTCTTACATTACTACAGTACATCTGTCACAACTAATGAACTGACATTAGTACATGACTATTAACTAAACTCCATATTTATTTGGGTTTCACTAGTTTTTCCTTAACATCCTTTTTCCGTTCACACCTATTCATCATTACCTGCCTCATGTCCTCTGTTCTAGGATCATTTTTTCAGAGATGTCTGGTTTTTCAAGACCTTGACAGTTTTGAAGAGTACTGGGTTTTTCCTATATTTTTCTCATGGTTAGACTGGGGATTTTGGAGAGAAAGACCACAGAGGTGAAGTGCCCTTTTAACTGCATCCTATCAAGGGCACATGCTATCAACGTGACTTATCAACGGTGATGCTAACTTTGATTTGGCCAAAGTAGTGTCTGTACGAGGTTCCTCCACTCCATACACTAATCATTGGAAGCCAGTCACTAGATCCAGTCCACATCAGGGATGGGGAGTTAACTTCTACTTCCTTGAAGGAGTTATAAATCAATAACTTATTTGAAATTACTCTGTAAAGAAGATTTGTCTCTTCTCCCTCATTTATTTATTCAGCTATTTATTGATATCAATATGGACTTAAGGATATTTATTTTAGACTTTGGGTTATAATCCAACATTATTGTTACTCATCTTCTGGCTCAAATTTCCACCTTTAGCCATTGGGAGCTCTCTCAGATGGGCCCTGAACACTTTCAACATGCTGCCCCGCAGACATACTTTCTTCCCCTAGTGCCTCTTTTTGGCACTGCAAGATGCTCCAGGCTCATCTGTATGCCCTGGTTTCTATTACTGGAGACTGGAGTTAGAAACCAAGGTCTGGGTGCTGGTTCCCATCTTCTTTGTTAGCCCCACACCCCACTCAACCAATGCTGATGGTCACCTACCCATATGCTCCTGTCTCTATAACACTCTCCACTCACACCGAACTCCACAGGTGCTTACCAGCAACATTTTTTACTAGAATGTTCTTCTCCTCCTTCATCTGGCTGAAATTCTGCTCCTTCCAGAAGGCCTGATTCAAAATGCCGCCTCTTTCATGATGCCTTTCCAAATCTTCAACTTGACAGCCCACAGCCCTTCATAGTACAGGTTGTGAGTTACCTAAAGGCGGCGCTGTGATGTATTTACGTCCGTATCCCTAAACTCAGCAGTAGGACATAGCAAATTAAATGGCTATTGCTTGACAAATATTAATTGATTAGATTAAGGTCAGTGTAAGATGTACTCTTTAGGGTCTACCAGCGAAAAAGAAACACACACACATACCCAACACAAAACAAAAAACCCTCCTGCAGGACCTTTATGTCCAAGGGACCCTTCCTAGTCTCATGCCCGAAGAAGACACCCTGTTTCAGTCATATGTTATTGCGAAAACCAGAAGGGAGAGCCTTATGACTTCCATCCCTCAGAAAAGGCCTTTTCTGTTCCCAGTTACACACACATGTTCAAAGATTAGGATCAGGGGAATCTAACATGCCATAAGGCAAATTGCAGAGCTGTCCCAAGTCAGGAAACCTCAATAGGAAACAGGCAGCAGCCCATGGTCAAATGAAATGATGACCCGGGATAGGCATTTCCCTAGAATCCCCTGCCTCCTGCCTTTCTCACTTAGTCACATCTACCGCCTAGGGGATGTGATGTTGGCGATGCAAATACAGCAAGGTGACCATGGATGCACCTGTAAGCTGAGACGCTGGGAAATGTGTCCCAACTTCGAACCATTCTGGGACTTTTACCCCACTTATTGGTGCACTGGGCTAAAAGAATACCCGGGGGAAGTGAGGATATTGCATCTATCAGTCGCCCTGAGAAGAGGCTAATCCTGGGATAAAAGATGAGGTGAATTTCTGTCAGGGGCTAGGGAGAAACTTCCTCTTCATTCTTGGGGGTGGGGAGTTTGTGTTCTGAGGTGTGGAAAGGGCTGGAGCCATTGTCATGAGAGGAAGGGGGTGGGCACCATAAAGAGGCAGGCCAAAGTGGCCAGCATCTGACTTTTCCCAGGCGGTGACACCAATGATACAGAGAAATGGCCAGTGTTGGGAGGAGCAGTCCTTAAAGTAGGAGTTGCACCCTCTGGTCTTCCTGGATGACGCTGACGCCCCTTCCCTGAGCTCCCAGCATTCACCTGCCACGGCAGACAGCTATCTCCGGCCCTGAAGCGCTCGCCTTCTCTAGCAGGAGTACAGTCCAGGGGTTCTTAATTCCTACACAATCCTCAAGCACACAGTGATGGGAGCCATAGGATAAACGTCCCTGCTCCCTGTCCTGAGTAGGGGGATTTTGAGGGGTGGTGTCACCTAGTTTCTCAGCCCTGGGCCCTGGTTGCAAACAGAGCTGTCATCCTCATGAATGCATCCTTAATGGTGTCTCTCTCTTCCTCTCTTCCATTCCCCACTTGACCACCTGTACTTTCTAAGATCACCCGTCACATAAACTTCCTCCACGCAAGTCCTTGTTTCAGCATCTGCTTTCAGGAAAACCTCAACTCAGATATGCTGCCCGCGCAAGAGGGAAGATGCAGAGAACAGAGGCCGCAGTGGGCAGCTGGGCTAGGCAGCTCAGAAAGGAGGACCTGGGGGAGGCTGCACCAGAAGAATTTCCCAGACTTGCCTAGGGACTCAGAAGGGCAAGGAGACCGGGCACTGATGCTGAGCAAGTAGCATCTGGCCACACAGAGGAGCAGCAGGTATGACGCCGCCCTCTCAGAGCTCAAGATCAGAGAGCACCCAGCCAGACAGTCCACCTGTCATCTCAGGGACGCTCAACTATTCAGAATTTCACCATAACAATAACACGCACGCACCTCTGGCCCAGAGATCCCTGCCTTGGCATCTTGCTCATTTCTGGGTTGAGTCCTTGTGCCATGATGTCATCAGCATGGCTTCCCGGATTCCAGGTCCATATCCTGCTCCCGAGATGTGACTCGGCATATCTGGACTCCTGAAGGTCGCTATGCCATTTTAATTTTTTTCTAAATGCCAGTATTTCATAGTTAGTTTACTAATCCCAAACTCAGCCCCCTCCTACTCTCCATGCCCAGCCCCAGTACAATTTGAAGCTGAATTTCTGGAAATGATCATGCCTGCTTCATCTTAGTACCACCAGGTAATAGTACCGTACCTACACACGGATGTTTATCTGTGTGACAGGTAGCCAGTTAAAAACACCAAGTAATATGCCCAGATACTGATTTCTAAGCACCATTCTCTAATAAAAGAAACTGGGGCTCCTTGAAGAAGTAGTTGATTCTAGGCCCAGAGTAAAAGTGAAATATAAGATAAGCCTGGAGCATCTTATGATATGAGAAAGTAAAGAAGTGCTAAGAAAAAAAAATATGGGGCAGCACGTCCAGGAAGTGCCCAGGAGCCAACCTGAAAGAGCTCCTAGTGGTCAAAGGGGGAAGTATATGAGCAAAACATGAATAATGATAACATTGATGATAAACTAAAGTATAATAAGTATCTTTGTATCCATACTGATGTAAATAAATAAGTAAATGGGGGACAAGAGACAACTTTTCCTTACAGAAGACTTCCAGTTAATAAATGTGGAAGGAATAGGAAACTAGAAAAATAGAAAACCTCCACTAGGCCACCACAGTAATAACTGGCAGACATGCTCCACCAATTACAATTAGTGGAAGGAGTGGAAGGAGAAGCAAGATATTTGCAAAGTCTTAAAGTATCTCCCCACAAATAAATTAATAACAAAGAGAAAAATAGCAACTTTACAGTGAAGGAATCTGGCGGACACCAACTTAACCGAGTGGTCAATGTTAACATCAGCAGTGATAAGACATGTTAACATCGTGTCTGCCC
Source organism: Tursiops truncatus (assembly GCF_011762595.2). NCBI lineage: Eukaryota > Metazoa > Chordata > Mammalia > Artiodactyla > Delphinidae > Tursiops > Tursiops truncatus. Next base: position 65,381,950 of record NC_047041.1, on the reverse strand, counting down.
TGATATGATGCCCTGAGGACACATCAGCTCCGTGGGGTCCTTCCCCAAAACATATCACCTTGGAAGCCCAAGGTTAATTTCTTAGTTTTGATGCTTGCCCTATGGTTGGTAAGATGCTAACATTAGAGGAAGCTGAGTAAGGGGAGACAGGAATTCTCTGTACTGTCTCTGCAGCTCTACTATAAGTCTAAAATTAGTTCAGGGGGCTTCCCTGGTGGCACAGTGGTTAAGAATCCGCCTGCCAATACAGCGGACACAGGTTCAAGCCCTGGTCTGGGAAAATCTCACATGCCGCGGAGCAGCTAAGCCCATGTGCCACAACTACTGAGCCTGCGCTCTAGAGATCATGAGCCACGACTACTGAGCCCATGTGTCACAACTACTGAAGCCCGCATGCCTAGAGCCCGTGCTCCACAACAAGAGAAGCTCTGCAATGAGAAACCTGTGCACCGCAACGAAGAATAGCCCCTGCTCGCAGGTACTAGAGAAAGCCCACACACAGCAAAGAAGACCCAACGCAGCCAAAAATAAATAACATTTAAAAAAATAATAAATTAAATAAATAAATAAAATTAGTTCAAAATAAAAAAGTTTTAAAGAAACATTGACAAATGGGCTATGGGTTTAAGTGTTAAGACAAATAGTGAAATATAAAGACGATCTGGGAGAACTTCAGAGTGCTACCAAGGCAGGAAACAGCTTAATGTGAGAAAAGGATTTTGGAGCCAGAGAAGTTAAGACAAATGATGAGGTTCTGAGCTAAGGAGGAAGCAGTGGGGCTGGAAAAGTTTTTGAAAGCCAACCCTGACCTAGCACACAGTGAGCCAGGCACTTTTCCAAGTGCTGCACGTGTACTAACTGATTAAGAAATGGGACGGTTTGACACACACACACACATATGGGAACACAGTTGTCAGAACTGTGACTAACAGAATATGAAGGAAGAAGAAAGAGCTATCCACGATGACCCCCAGGTTTGTCATCTGTGGTCATAATAGCATTCCTCAAGGTGGAAAACAGATTGGACTTGGGGAGGAGGAAGATAAGCTCAGTTTGGGGCAGGCTGGTTATAGGTGCCTGTGTGACAGCCAGGTGGGCAGGTACAAGATAACCTTACTTACAGCTTCAAAGCGAAAGCCGTTCCAGAGATAGAGACCTGAGAATGGTGATCATATAGCTGATGGCTGAAACTATAGGTGTGGATGAAATCACCCAGGAAGAGGGTATGAAACAAAAAGAGAAGGGGGCCAAGGATGGAAGGTGGAGGAACCCCAACCATTACGGAAAGAAGAACAGATGAGGAGGACTGAGAAGTGGGTGTCAGAGGCGGAAGAGGACCCGTCACAGAAACCGTCAGGCTGGGGTGGGGGGGTGAGGTGTTCAGTAGTGTCAAATGCCACCACGTAAGAAGAGCTCTCAATTGACACTGGTGACCTGGGAAGGAAAAGTTGATGGGTAGGTGGTGGCACCCAGCCTGTACCTAAGGACTGAATACTTAGTGGTAGGAAAGCAGAACAGGGAGTGCCAAACATTATCCTGAGAAACCTGGCTGGGAACGAAGAAAGAAAAATAGCCAGAGGGGAACTCGAGGTCAGAGGGGTCACCCAAAACCCCGTCTCCAGACTGATTCCTCCCAGGAGCTCCTGACACATAGTTTCAACCGCAAACTAGTTCTCTCCACTGGGTACTCTGCCTGTAGCTTTTGAGTGTGTACGTCTAGCCTTAGACCTACAACGGTTCTACACTTAAGTTGACAAAAGAGGCATCACCTCCGCTGTGAATCGCATTTTCAACATGAACATTGAGATCTGAGATGATCTAACCTGACTGTACTTGATGCCTGACTTGGGGCGGCACGGATGATGCTGGACAGTTTTGTAACCATTCCCGGAGGTGAGATTGCTCACGACCACGTTCCATCACTGCACAGCCATGTTCCACCCCTGCTTTCAAAGCCCAGCGTAGAACACTTCCAGACAGTTTCAGATCCCAACTAGAAATCTGCTGGCGGGGTTAAAAGCTACAGTCACTAGGAGAGATGCTCAATGAGGCTCACGGCTTTTTCACTTCCGCATGTGCCAAAGATGTTTCATTCCTCTCCGTGTTCAGTTGCGTCTACAAGCCTTTAGATATGAACACTCATTAATATTGACGTTTGAGTACTGAATCGGCTTAGCTTCCTAGAAATTACTAGATTTTATATTATTCATTCATTCATTCAATATACATTGATTAAGTGCTGGGCAACATGTTAGTACTGGAGAAGACTGGATAAATAAATGCGAAAAGGTTCCTTTTCTTGAGAAGCCCACATACACTTACATGAACAGCTACAAACAACATGGAATATCCTATAATAATAAAGCCATGTATATTATGTATACATGTCTGTGTGTGTCTATATAATAAAGCATTATGTTATGTATACGTCTGTGTATCTATATAACAAAGGCACGTATGTTATGTACACGCGTGTGTGTCCATGTAATAAAGACCTGCCTGTTATGTATACGTGTGTGTGTATCTATTTCTGAGGGAACACAGACGACAGCATGACTGTCCCTTCCAGATGCGACTGGGTTGTGAGGGGTATTAGAGGGAGGCGCGCTCAGTTGACTGTAGAGATTGGAAAGATGAGCAATAATGGTTTGCCTCGGTGGATAAAGGAGGAAGAAAGGCCCTAGAGGCAGGAGGAACAGCAAGTGCAAAAGTAGAGAGGTGTGAATATGCCCGACGCATGTCATAACGTGGTGATGGTGTTCATAAACGTAACAAAACCACCAATGAAATGACGAAAGACACTGACTGGGCACTGACTGGGCATCAGGTGCTACTCTAAGCACTTTCCATGGCATGAGCCACGTGTGTGAGTGGTCAGAGGGGAGGCTGACGAGACAGCTGGGGATCGGAGGATGAAATGTTTTGAATGTTGTACTAATAGGCCTGGACTTTGTCCCACAGGTAGGGGAGAGTGAGTACTGGCAAGATGAGACTTGCAATTAAAAAAGATTCCTCAGCTAGCTGTGTGGGGAACGGGTTGGAGGAGGTGAGATGGGAAGCAAAGAGGTGAGCTGGGAAATTGTTTCAACAGTTCAGACAAGTGAAAAATGCAGGGAGGAGGAATGCGGGAGAGAATTCTGAGTAAGAAACGGGCCTTGGAGACCCCCCCCCGCCCCGCCCCACAGCCATGGGGGGGCAAGGAAGAGGGGACGGGGTTCTAGTCACTCGGAGGGGCAGGAACATCTTCAGGAAAGTGGATGAGCTCAGCTGAGGTGCACGCAGGTGGAGGTGCCGAGTGGAGTGGGCAGCTAAGAATGAAAGTCTAGAACTTGGGGCAGTGGTTAGGATGAGAGAAAGTGGGGTGCAGAGAGGGGAAGTCCAAATCTAGTCAAGTTGAATCTGTCCTTTCATCACCAACCTCACCCTGAAGTCTCCCGTCCCCGCCTCCTCCACGCTTTCACACGACAGGTATGAATGGATACAGGGACACATACCCTTGCAGATGCAAGTTACCTGGAGACACACAGGGGCCAAGCATCATAAAGCACGTACTTCCGCATACTTGCACCAACCTAGAGAGAGATACGCAGAGGAACACACACGCACACGCACACACACACACACACACGCACACACACACACACACACACACACATACACACAGGTCCATAGGAGAGAGGTACACGAAAACATACATGCATCTCCACACACATGTAAATAGACCTCCAGAGGTCACAGAAGCACAATTTTCTGGAGAGGGCGAGGCATGTATTCCAGTGTACAGCGGAGTCTTTCCATGCTGATGACCCTTGTCTGTGAGGGGGAGTAGCCCCATCTGGTCACAAAGACTCCCCGTGCAATGCATTCATGTAAAACATTCCAAGAGGACATCTAACTGATCTGTTATCCCACACAGGACCCATTCCTACTCCATTCCAGGCGGACTGCTGTGAATGGAGAACAACTCTAAACTAGGAGATTAAAGACATCCACTGCAATATTCAACTCTCCTCTTACCAAAAAGCTTCTGCAGGACTTGGCCATCGTATAAATCTTCAGCCAGGTCTTTCACAATGATTCTTTCTCCAACCAAAACATCATTAATCCAGTCAATTAATACCTACAGAGAGAGAGAGAGAATAAGAGAAGAGTCATGGGGTATTTTCTTATAGAACAGCTTTCTCATCCTGGACAGTTAAAATTTAAATGAACTTCAGATTTTGAAAGGAACAAAACTATCCAAATGGCCCAGTATGTGGACAAGTAGCTGTAAGTGGGAGCCGCAGCGGCCCTGTTAACTTTCAGGTATGAGCTCTTCTAGTGCTGATGGTACCAGTGTCTCTGCTAATACCTCTGGCCACTACCATTCCTTCCCCGAATGGCAAGCAACGTTTGCACAGTGCTTGGCTGTGTGGTTTTGTACCGGCAAGAGTATGGGCTTTCGAGTTATGCAAACTGAGGTTGAAAACCCCACTTTACCTACTAATTAATTTGCGCATCTCTGGGATCTATGGACATCTGTGTGTGTGTGTGTGTGTGTGTGTGTGTGTGTGTGTGTACCTCTGTCATCCATGGACCTCTGCGTGTGTACCTCTGTGACCTATGAATCTAAGGCAAGCTACTTATCTGCTCTGAGCCTCGGATTCCCCACCTCTATAACTGAGGTTGAAGATACCTCCCACACTAAGTGGTAGAAAAGAATTACAGGAATTCCCTGGTGGTCCAGTGGTTAGGACTCTGCGCTTCCACTGCAGGGGGCATGGGTTCGATCCCTGCTTGGGGAACTAAGATCCCGCATGCCATGCAGAGTAGCCAAAAAAAAAAAAAAAAAAAAAATTACATGCGGCAAGGACCGAACGGTCAGTAAGGGCAGATTTTATTCATAAATAAAGCACTCTCCCGTTGTGACATCTGGCCAGGTGGTTACTGTGTTCAGGAGGGGAAATCAAACACAGAAGTAAACATATCTGCCCAAGGACAGAGCTAACCGTGAGCGGAGACAGGAATCGGACTCTTGTCCACCTCACTCCAAAGCACATGTTCTCCTCCCTGCACCAGGCTCCCTCTCAGTGGGGCTGTGCAGTCTCCTGCCTTGTCTGTAACTTAGCCCCCGTCATTCCCTGAGAGTCCTCCGTGCACCAGGCATCCAGCAGAGGCATTCCAGGTGATGTCTCACCCAATTAATCCACACAACACCCGAGGGGCAGGTAGCATCAGGTAAGGAAACTGAAGTTTGCACAAGGCCATTGCCTTTTTAATTTTAACCTCTTGTTTTGCTTATGAAGATATTATTTATATAAAATAAAATTAATTTTAAGTACACAGTTTGATGAGTTTTGGTCACTGTACACGGTTGTGTAACCACCACCACAATCAAGACAGAACAGTTCCCTAGCCCTAAGAAGGTTCCTTTGGTTTCTTTGTGCTCCGTCCCCTCCCCTGATCACAGGCCGCAGGCAACCACTACCGTTTTGCCTTTTCGACCATTTCACCTATAAGGAACATCATCTTTTGTGTTTGACTTCTTTGACTTGGCAGAAGTAGTTGCCTTTACAACACAGGTGGGAGCTGGGCTAGGTTTCCATCCCTGGCTGTAGCCCTGTGCCTTCAAAGCACATTGTTCTACCGTCCTAAGGCAGGAGCTTCCTTTTTCCCTTCCTCCCTCCTTCCCTCCCCTCTCTTCCCCTTCCCCTACCTTCCTTCCCACTCCCTCCCTCTCTCCCTCAACCATCCATCCAACATCTATCCACCCAGCGTTTATTAACACCCGCTGTATGTCATACTCTGTGCTGGATCCTCGGAGTACAATGATGAAAAAAAGAGACAATCTTTAACCCCAAGCAGCTCACCATTTAGTGAAGGAGACAGAGAAGTACGTGAGTAGTTGTAACGCCATGTGGTGACTACAGTGACAGAACTAAATGCGTGAACCAGCACACAGAGGGGCTGAGAGACGCCCTGGGGTTTAGAGAAAGCTTCCTGGAGGACGTGGCCCAACTTTGGCTTCAGGTGAAGAGCAGGTAGAGCCCCTGGGGGCAGGGGCTGCATGACCGAAGGCCTGGTGGTGGCAGTGCCGAAGCAAGCACAGTGAGCAGGTGTGTACGGGGAGTCAAGCCGAACAGATCTGGTGTCCTTGTGTTGTCAGGCAGGGATGATCTGAGGTTAAAGAGGCAGCTAGACATGGAGGCTCAAACACCACCCCCAGGACTGTGGGCTTCAACGTGCACTTCTTAGGAAACTACATATAGGTTTTGAACAGGAAAATGGTATATTCAGATGTGCATTATGAACGAATCACTCTGGCACCCAGTGCCGTTTTGTTCTAAGTGCAGCTTGAAGAAGCTGAAGAAGACAGACACAGGACGAGGAATCAGAAGGGGGATGAAATGAACATTTTTTGAGGGTGACCATGTGTCAGCCACTGTGCCAAGTACATTACGCACAGTATTTCATTTCATCTCATTCATTTCTGTTTGAACCTCATCTCCTCCACTCAGCTGCGGCCATAAACAAACCATCTGGCTTTTCTGAGTCTCAGTTTCCTCATATGTAAAATGGGGGTGATACTAGATCTTACTTCACAGGGTGCTTCTGAGGGACCTTGAGAAGAGTGGTGAAAGGACTGTGTGAGCTCTAGGATCCTGGCAAATGGGAACTGATTTGAGCTAACTTCTCCAGTGCTTATGGTCAACACCATTCGTTGGGCACTTGTCATGTCCCACTTCTGTTACCTTGTAGATGTCCACCTACTGGACCACGAGCTGCCTGTGGGCAGGGACTACCACGCCTTTCTATTCTCTCCGCAGTGGCTCATGTGGCGCCTGCACAGGGTGGGTGGTCTAGAAACACCTGTTGAGTCTGGGAGGCACCTGAAGCCCCTTCTAACTTCCTCTTACCTTTATCAGTTCTTGAAGTTTGGGGTCGCTGCGTGAGTTGGGATCCACCATTGTTCGCACTTCGTTCTCCTCTTTAAAAAGAAAAGACAGTCAGCGGGGTGGTCCCACCTGAAGGCATTAGGCTAACCCAGAGAACAAGAGACCCCATTACCCAGCATTGTGTCCTCAGGGTCCAGCTCGAAGGGGATGGGGCTGAGGGGCAGGTTGATGGCGTTCATGCCCTCCTCCTGAAGCTCTGACACTGCAAGAAGGAAGCACAGAGTCACACTGTAGCCCACAGAAAACAAGGGGTGGAGCTCGTAACAGTCATGTTCCGTATCAATGTGGATCGAGAAATAAAAGCACCAAGGTGAGCCTATAGCTGTGACTCAGCCTGCATCCGATTCCTGCCTCTCCTTGCTAAAAGGACCAAACCGTCCCCTTCATCTCACCTCTTCTGACCGTCACCTCACTTGCTTTCCTGGAGAAATAGGGCACAGAAATCTGCCTCCTTTCAGAAATGATCTCGGGATAAACAAAAGGGAGGTGGGCACTGCAGTTTTCCTTAAGTCTCTGCCATTGCCTCCTGCCTGTCCCTTCCAGGGCTTGCCATCTGGTGCAGGTGCACCTGACAACTCTTTGTTGACTGGATGAACGAGGTCCCCACACTGAGGCTACATTTATGTTGTAGATCATTTCCATCCTCCGTTCAACCCTCCTCTGACTTCTCTCCCGATTCTGCTTCCCTGAGTATTTTTCTGATTATCCCGCCTCCCTCCTTCACCTGGCCCCAGCTGCTGCTTAAGAGTACCTCATTCTGGCCTCTCCCTGGGCTCTGGACCTGTCCCTTCAGCTGTAAGGAATCATGGGCCCTGTGGCCAGGCACCTCACCTCTCCAGGCCCGTTCCCTCAGCTGAACATGAAGACCTGGACAGGATGACCAGTAAGTTCTTTCTTACTTCCCAAATCTTAGAAATCTATGATTCCACTGTTCTCAAGAAAAATAACAAGAGGTCCATGACCACTAAAGACTTCCAGCCTGCTCCCTCCATGCACTGAACCCTCACATGAAGCCTTAGTAAAAGATAAAAATCCCTACCACAAAACCAGTTGTGTGATGGACCCTTGCTGAGCACTTACCTTGGATTTTTACCTCTCCTAAAAGCAGCGGCTCAAATCCCCTCACCTCTACTCAATTCCAGTTTGAGTAATTACTTTGCACCAATTAAGCACAGAATGACCATTTTCTCTGAAAGCATTGATCGCCAAAGGGTTCTCAAAGAGCTGGTACGGCAGCTGCGATCAACCTTTAGTAAAAGCAATGTCCCATCTTTCCATTTTATTTATGTTTATTGACTATGGCCTCACGGATCGCCAGCATATACTTGCAAGAACTCTTAAGCACAAGGCAGTTGCTTACAAAGAGTTCTTTCATATTAGCAAACTCACTGATTGTTGCAGCTGGACAGGGAACGAGATTGCCTAAGAAAGGGAGTGAAACCCACTCTGCCCTAAAGGACACAACTCGCATTATGAAGCTGGTATTTAGTCCTGTTGTTGTGGGATCTTGACATTCATACGGGATATCAGCCAGTGATCATCTTGAATCTCCAAATCCACAGACACCCACCACTCTATATAATTCCCCCCACCCCCATAAAACATAACTGAAAAGTGTAAGTGACACCTTCAAGGCTTAAGTGATTCTACAGGTATAGGATTGCACGTGCTTTCCAGAGAACAACTGCTTCCTGTTAGACTCTATAATGTCTCCTAGCGCTCCTCCTAGGACTAGCAGTTTGCTTTCTTTTCCAGGCTGTTTCTTACAAAGAAGCCAGATTTCCACTACTTAACAAGCACTGCGACGCAAGCAACGGGCAGTGGAAATAAAGTCACGTTTCAGTGTGGGTGTGAGACTGGGTTTACTGGCCATTGAAGAGACTAGCTCTCGCTGCCATCTATGACTCCTTCCCGTGTCCGCCCCCCGTCACCACCCCCGGCCAGGTCTGTGCTGTCCAATACAGTAGCCATTAACCACATGTGGCTACTGACGTTTAAATGAATTAAAAATTCCGTTTCTTAGTTGCGCCTGTCACATTTCAAGCGCTCAATGGCCCACATGGGGCAAGTGGTACCACACTGGACGGTGAGAATGTAGACTTCCTCACGGGAGATTCAGTTGGACGGCGCCGTCCTAGGTAATCCCATAGACCCAAATGCTGATGATGCCCGTGTTTAAATCTCCAGCCTGATGTATGCTTTATTATATATTTTTTAAATTAATAAGATGTAATTATCTAAAACTGAATTCAAGGCAACAGAATCAGGGATAGGATAAAAATGAAGCATCTTCCTGATGTCTTTCATGTACAAAAACAACCAGGCTTTGACCTCATTTATTCTCTATTGGTTTTATTTTACCCAGCCTCACTGGGTTGTGAAAACAGAAGTCAAGCCGTTATTAAAACAAGACCCAGAAACAAACAAACAAAACCAAACAGAATCTCCAGCCTAGGCCTGACCCTGAGCTCTGGACTCAATATCTCCTCTTATGTCTATGGGTGGAGATCTCAAAGTTACACGTCCAAGACAGAACTCGTGATTTTCAGCACCCTCACCCCCACCACAGCAACACTATATCAAGACCTGTTCATCCCCTACTCTTATCCTCCTCGGTGAACGGCACTACCATTTGCATAAGGGTTCAAGCCAGAATCTGAGGAATCACCCTTCACTTCTTTTCCTCACCGTTTGCAGCCAATACATCGGCAAGTTTTGTGGGCTCCACCTCTAAAACAGGACCCTAGACCCTATTCCAACCACTTCTCACCAGCCTCCCCACCATCGTCCTGGTGCAGATACCCATTATCTTTCACCTAAATAACCAGAACCACCTTCTAACCAGCCCACTTTCTGATGCACTGTCCCCGCGCCCGTCTACTTCCTATAGCACAATCAGAATGATCTATAAAGATGTAAACAGCTTTCTCCAGCTTTAAGCCTTCCTCTGGCTTCCCATCATACTCAGAATAAAACCCCAACTCCTTCCTAAGACCTACAGGACCCTCTGATTAGCCCCCTGCCTCCCTCTTGGATTGTATTTTCTCCACAGCACTCATCATGATCTGAAATACCTATCATTTCTACGTTTGTTAGCTATCCCCCCCTTAACAGAATGTAAGCCGTGGGAAGACTGGCACTTTTTCTCTTTTGTTTGTTATGAGTCTCCGAAGAGGAGCCAGACTGCCTAGAGTCAAATCCAGGCTCTATCACTTACTAGCTATGTGACCTTGGGCAAGTTCATCAACCTCTTATACCTCAGTTTCCTTATCTGCAAATGGGGATGATAATAATATTGCCTACCTCCTAGGGTTGTTGAGAAGATTAAATGAGTTAATATATGTAAAGCACTTAGAAGAGCGTCTGGTACCTGGTAAGAGCTATGCAATTATTTGCTATTATTACTTAAAATGGTAAGCACTCAAGAACCATTTGTTGAATAAATGAAAAAAACTGTGAAGACCATCCTTCCCCTGCACAGGTTGTAAGCTAAAGCACAATTTAGCAAAGCCGTGTATAGGATGTAAAGAAGGATTTCAGCCTGTCCTTCGGGGAAAAAATTATATTTGGGCCTGACCCTGCGTGTGCGTGTGTGGGCACATTTCTAGGGCAGCATTTCCAGCATACATTTTTTTTTTTTTCTGTGGTATGCGGGCCTCTCACTGTCGCGGCCTCTGCCGTTGCGGAGCACAGGCTCCGGACGTGCAGGCTCAGCGGCCATGGCTTACGGGCCCAGCCGCTCCGCGGCAGGTGGGATCTTCCCGGACCGGGGTACGAACCCGCGTCCCCTGCATCGGCAGGCGGACTCTCAACCACTGCGCCACCGGGGAAGCCCTCCAGCATACATTTTGTAAAGAGACAAAAGCTGCCTCTGTCCCAAGACTGTTGTACAGCCAGAGCCAATTTGTGAATATAGAGATATTTACACCTCTAACATGTGACTAGAAATGCAATATTTGCAGCCAAATATAAAGGTGGGTCTGCACGGGATCTCTTTTTCTGTGTAGATCATTGTTAAAAATGTTTTCAGATGAAAAATTCCCAGTCAGAAACACTCCCCTCTGCCCTGCCTCTTTAATTCACTCACAGAGACAAAACAAACCCGAGAAGAAAGGCTGAGATATGTTTGCAATTGGAAATGTTTTTTTTTTTTTCAGGAAATGATTTGGTACAGGAACATCATTCCCATCCCATTAACTGCTGAATCGGAGCCAACTGTTTGTAAAAGTGAATATGCAAACTGCCCGGTTCAGGCCTGGCCCCCGCCCCATGGGGCTGCATCAGTGGCCACATTCCCAAAACAGCCCGCGTGCTTTGGAGGTTTCATTTCTATTAAACCAAAGCAGGACCCAGCAGAAGCCCCTCGCCATCCTTGTGCTCTGAAAGAGAAAGGGCTGCAATTGAATTTCCTCGGCATAGAATATGAATATGATGTTTATCCCTCGAACCTCCTCTAACAATCTAAAACTAGGTCTGAATGTGCAGCCCTCAGTGTCTCGTGGCGCCATTAGTCATAACTTAATAAACAGATTAAATGCCCAGCTGAAGGCCGGGCTTGGGAGAGCAGGGCGATTGCCTCAACTCCTGAAGTGCTCACCATGAGAGAGGGGGCATGGCTTTTCTGGGAAACACAGTCTGACTCCGCACCCAGCTGTGCAGCAGAAAAAGTACACGGATGGGCTTTGGAGTCTGAAAGAGCTAGATTTGAATCCTACTTCTATTTTTATCAGCCATGGGACCTTATGTTAGTGACTTAACCTCTCTGAAGTTCGGTATTAAAACAATTCTGTATAAAACAAGAGTATAGGGACTTCCCTGGCAGTCCAGTGGTTAAGACTTTGTTTTCCAATGCAGGGGGTGTGGGTTTGATCCCTGGTCGGGGAGCTAAGATCCCACAGGCCTTGCGGCCAAAAAACCGAAACATAAAAAAAACAAAAATAAAACCAGAAACAGTATTGTAACAAATTCAATAAAGACCTTAAAAATGGTCCACATCAAAAAAAAAAAAAACAACAACACGAAAACAAACAAACAAACAAACAAAAACCCAAGGGTATAGCTGACACTATTGATTTCCTCTCCAATACTGATTTTGTTTTTTCTCTGCTGAAAGAACCCTCATTTTGTTCCAGTATACACTCTGCCTCCTGTGCCTCTAGGTACCTAACTAGTACATGGAACACCAGGATTATAAAGTTGATGGATACGATGAATAGTAATTTCCCTTTCCTTTTTTTCCATGAGAAACAGAATAGCTGCAGGCATCTCTTACACTCCAGAATATATATACAGGTGCTCAGTGAACACCAGGCAGAAAACAAGTATGGTGAGAAGAATGGAGAGAGGTTTCTAAGAGTACAAAAGGGTCTATTTATGGAAGGCCAGTAATTTCATTCCTTCAACCAATAAACATTACCAGGCACCTCCTCTGAAGCAGACCTTGTGTCAGCACTGGGGATAAGGGTTTGGGGATCTGACATGAGTTTGCCTCAATCTGTTCACAGGTGGTGGGAGAGGTAGGCACAGAAAAACACAATGGGCAGTATGTTGCACTCAGGGGTGAGAGACATGTAACTAGATGGCTGTGGGAGCTCGGGGGGAACAAGGATAACTTTGGATGTGGAAGACTGGGAAGGATTCCCAGAAAGGGGGACAGGTGAGCTGGACTTTGAAAAACTTAAATTTTCACCCAACACAGGTGCCCCACAAAAAGCACATCTTGTGTATAAACAGCAAAGTGTGGACCAACAGGGCAGGTGTTGAGAGAGTCGTGATTATGTCTGAGCACCAGGAATGCAGGGCGCACACAGGGGAAATGCGGGGAAGAACAAGGGGCAAATAATTAGGTGAGGTCCAGAGTGTCAAGGGCTGTGAATTCATCTGTTCCCCAGCATGCCCTGGACCATGCTCCCCGTGTCTACAGATGAAAACCCCAAACAACATACTGAGGGAGGGCAAGAAGATAAGCAAGATGTTTTCTCTTTCAGTGCAAGTGGGCCCCAGTGAGATACGTAGGCTGCTCTAGATGCTTATCAGGACTCCAATGATTAATTTCTGGCCCTCGTAAAAGATACTCAAGCTCCCTTAATTTCTAAATGGCTCAAGGGCCACCCCCCAGAAGTTCTTGCAGCTAGAGACAACTACACTGTCTGGTCGGCAAATCCCAACAATTTTTCTCTATATGAAAAATCAACCTGAAAGAACATCTACCAAAAAACTATAGCTAACATACTTAATGGTGAGAAACTGGAATACTTATACCCTAAGATTGGGAACAAGGCAAAGATGTCTCTTCTCATCACACCTATTAAAAATCATACTAAAGGGCTTCCCTGGTGGCGCAGTGGTTGAGAGTCTGCCTGCTGATGCAGGGGACACGGGTTCGTGCCCCGGTCCGGGAAGATCCCACATGCCGTGGAGCGGCTGGGCCCGTGAGCCATGGCCGCTGAGCCTGCGTGTCCAGAGCCTGTGCTCCTCAACGGGAGAGGCCACAACAGTGAGAGGCCCGCGTACCGCAAAAAAACAAAAACAAAACAAAACAAAAAAATCATACTAAAAATTCTAGCTACTACAATAATACAGGAGACGGAAATAAAAGGTATACAAATTGGGAAGGAAGAAATAAAACCATCTTTGTTTGCAGATACCATGATTAACTATGTAGAAAATCCCAAAGAATTGACCAAAACAAAATGAAACAGAAAAAATCCATACTCTTAGAACCAGTTAGTAATTATGACAAGGTGGCAGGATAGAAGGTTAATATACACAAGTCAATTATTTTCCTATACACTGGCAATAACTGATTAAAATTAGAAATTAAAAACACAATATCATTTATAGTAGCACCCAAAAAAGCAACACTAAGATATAAATCTAACAGAATGTACACAGGGTTGATATACAGAAAATTACAAAACTCTGATGAAAGAAATCAAAGAAGATCTAGATAAATGGAGAGATAGTCAGTGTTCATGGATTATAAGACATAGTATTAAGATGTCAATTCTTTCCAAGTTCACCTATAGATTCAAGGTAATCCTAGTCAGAGTCACAGCAAGCTGTTTTGTGGATATCGACAAACCGATTCTAAAGTTTACACAGAAAGGCAAAGACCCAGAGTGGACAACACAATATTAAATATTACACAGGAAGGCAAAGACCCAGAGTGGACAACACAATATTAAAGAAGAACAAAGTTGGAGGACTGACACTATCAGACTTCAAGACTTACCATGATGCTACAGTAATCAAGACAGCGTGATACTGGCAAAAGAGTAGACACATAGATCAATGGAACAGAATAAAGAACCCAGAAACAAACCCACACAAATACAGTCAACTGATCTTTGACAAAGGAGCAAAGGCAATTCAATGCAGAAAGGATAGTTGTACTAACAAATGGTGCTAGAACTGGACGTCCATCTGCAAAAGTTAATCTAGATACAGACCATACACTTTTCATTTTCTTAACAATATCTTTCACTGAGTAGAAATTTTAATGAGGTCCAACATCAACTTTTCTTTCATGGATTGTCCTTTTGCTGTCATATGTAAAAACTCATTGCCAAACCCCTAAATCACATAGATTTGCTATGTTTTCTTCTGTAAATTTTATACATTATGTTCTATACTTAGGTCTGTGATCATTTTGAGTTAAATTTTGTGAAAAGGTCATTAAAAACAAGGAAAGTCTGAGAAAATGTAACAGCCAAGAGGAGCCTAAGAAGATGTGATGGCTAAGGGTGATAACGGTATCCTGGAACAGAAGAAGGACATTAGGTAAAAACTGAAGAAATCTGAATAAACTATGGACTTTAGTTAATAATAATATATCAGTATAGGTTCCTGAATTATAATGAATGTACCATACTAATGTAAGATGTTAATAAGAGGGGAAACTGGGCATAGGCATATGGGAACTCTCTGTACTACCTTTGCATTTTTCCTGTAAATCCAAAAGTATTATAAAAACAGTCTATTAAAAAAATCAACCCAAATTTGCTATTTTTCCAACCACATAGAGTGTTCACTGGGGGGAAATCCATGATTTTAAGAGACATATGTTTCTTCCCATCACCAAGGAGAGAGTGGTAATTTATCCAACATTAGCTGAGCCCTATAGAAGCATTTGCACGGGAGGCAAAGCACAAAGACCATTTCAAAGCCCTACAGTGCAAGCTGTACTCATTCCCAAGTGAGAACTTGTTTCCAGGAAGAAAGTGCCTGGTGTTTTGCTTTGTTTCCAGGGCTGAGATGAGAAGACAGAGCTTCCTCATAACTTAAGGATGCTGGGCAAGGTCATTTCTGCTTTCCCAAGAAGAGGTCTGTCCCGCAAGCATAACCGTCACTGAAGGTGTCTTTAATGCTTTCTCCGGAACTGCTCTGGAAACTCTATCTATCCATTGTCCCTGATGGGGCCTTTACATCACGGGCTTTGGTATTAGTTTTCTATTGCTGTAGTAACAAATCACCACACACTTGGTGGCTGAAAACAACACAGATTTATTATCCTGATGGTTTGGTAGGTTAGAAGTCCAACATGGGTCTCACTGGGCTAAAATCAAGGCATTGGCAGGGCATGTTCTTTTCTGGAGGCTCTGGGGGAGAATCCATTTTCTTGCCTTTTCTGGCTTCTGGAGGCCACCTGCATTCCTTGGTTTGTGGCCCCCTTCCTCCATCTTCAAAGCCAGCAATGGGGGGTGAAAATCCTTTTCACGTTGCACTACTCTGACCTCTTCTTCTGCCTTTCTCTTCCACTTTTAAGTACACTATGACTACACTGGGCCACTTGGATAATCCAGGACAACCTCCCTATTTTAGAGTCAGCTGATGAGCAGCCATAATTCTACCTGCAACCTTCATTTCCCTTTGCCATGTAAGCTAACATATTCACAGATTCCAGGGATTGGGATATGGATTTCTTTGGGAGGCCATTATCCTGCCTATAACAGGTTTCTTAGTTAAGGGACCCTTGGTTAAGGGGTTCTGTTCTCAATACTCACCCCTGCCTACCACATGTGGGTTCACGTTTCTTCTAGGTGAGATTGTCAAAAGGAAATGCAAAATCCCAACCCCCACCATCCCAGCCCTTAAACCAGAGGAGTTTTACTGCTTTTAACTAAAAGGATACTTATTTCAGCAGCCTTAACATAAAGCATCAGGTAAACATGGGAGCCAGCTCGTAGTGGCCTCAGCAGACTGTCAGGGTCTCCCCACGCTCCCCTCTACTTGACACGGCTCTTAGTCACCAGAGTCTGACATCCAGGCCTTGGAGTACAGCCAGAAAAGGGAACTTAGAGGCTGGTGTTGTGATGGGAGCTGACAGGGGGATCTAGAGTCCTGAGTCTTAAAGTTTCCACCAGCGTCTTGGTTTTGGTCAGTTTTATAATCTCTGCAGGGTTAGAAGGCTGCCAGGCAAATGGCCCCTGGACATTAATTCGTTGTTCAGCCAACCACATGATTCAGTTGTCCTCCAATTACAAGTAAGCACGGAGGGAGATGGATGGACTATTGGCTAGCTCTGGGGAGTTGAAACTGTCTGAACTGAAACACTGGTGAGGTCTCAAGTAAGTCATGGGAATTTAAAACAGTGCACAGGCACAGAGGGCCCAGCATCAAATACATCACCATTCTTTCTCTTTTGCCAAGCCATGTCCATTATCTCTTTAGATCTAGAACCAGAACCATTTTCTTGATTTTAAAGGTCTGCTCTTACTTCAGCAGAAAGTGGTGTGGGTATGCCATCCTGGGAGTTTCTAATGGAAAACACCAAGCCGTTGTGCACGCGTGTGCATCTGTGTGCATCCACGTGCCCTAAGCACTGGTAACAGCCTTGGGGAGACTATAGACATTGACCTGGTATGTTGGCTAATTACATGTGAAGTGTGGGTACAATGAGCGACCCAGGACAGCTAGGGTGGAACTGGCACTGCTTATCTCTTTCATTCATAAGCATGTGTGGGCATCTCTGGTGCCAGGGGCTGGGCCAGGAGTTGTGAATACAATGACAAACAAGTACTTCCCTTCTGGGGTCGGTAGATCCCTGAAGAGCAGCTACCTGTGGTGGCCACGAGAGACCAGTACAGTGCCAGGCACCTGCTACACACTCAATAAGTGCTCAGAGGATGCTTTAGCTGGGGGAGGAGGGGGAAGATGTACACACAAACTGCAATGCAATATGATAAGGTCCTCCATGCAGTCCTGAACCAAGTCCTGAGAGCAGAGCATCCTTCTAAGTTGGAGGGAGCAACAGAGGAACACATGGGATATGCAGAGGCCATGGGAAGGCCAGTAGGGCTCCAGGCACCCAGGGCAGCCTCTCTTTATCTCTGTGTATCACTGGAGTCAAATTTCTTCATTTCGTTCTCTGTGGCTCTTTGACCTTCATATCTATATCCTTCTTATTTATTAATCCTGAAGAAGTCCTTTATTTTTGCAGTGGCCCAATGCTGCTTAATAAGTGCCACATCAAGTACCAGTCCGCTGGAATTCCCAAGTGGCCTCCGTTGAAACAAGGGCTCTGGGTAGGGGTGTGGCCAGTGAGTGACCATGGCATTGCTGTGTCTGGTTTGGATCAGTTCACTGGTGGGCTAATTCTGGATTTGTCTGAAGGTCAGTCAGTGGTTTATCCTGAAGGAGCACTGTTGGGGGAAACTCTCTTGAATGGACGATGAAGATGATGCCTGTGAGAGAACACATACTTGTGCTGCACTTCCTTTGTACCACTCATGTAGATGTGGCACCTTTTTTAAAAAACATATATCAACTCATTTAATCTTCCCAACAATCCAGTGAGTAGGTACTATGATTATCCCCATTTTACAGATGAGGGGCCCAGAGAGGTTATGTAACTTGAGCAAGGCCACACAGCTAGAAAGTGGAAACCAGATTTGATACTAGGCCAGCTGGCTCCAGAGTTCATATCCTTAACACGACACTGTATGTTGTCCCAGTTTTATGTAACAATTTTTTTTTTTAATACGAAAACGTCTAAAACATGGTCACTTCTACATTCCCATGTAAAACCAGGAGAAAGTTCCATGGGGAATACTCTTGTGTATGCTGAGCCCTACAGGTTGTCTGGTCACTCTATGGAGGCTCAGTTTCTATGAGGACAGATTAAAAGGGAAGTGACATTTGAGGAGTGTTTTTGTTTTAAATAACAGGTTGACTTATTTCTGGCTAGAAAAGAAAAACATGCTCATTTAAGAGAACTTTGAAAATATTAAAAAACTGAGAAAATAATCCTACTGCTTAGAGATAATGTTATATTTTCTTAAGCTTTTCTATGTTGTACACACACACACACACACACACACACACACACACACATATTGGGTACACAGTACCGGGTAGTTCTATGGCCTGCTTTTATAGTATCAGATAATCTCATTATATTTCCTCATGCCATCAAGAATATCCCTTTAACTGGCTTTCTCAATCTGTGCTGAAGGTACGCACTTATGTTTACTTAACCATTCCATAACTATTGGACATTTAGGTGGTTTCCAGTCCTGGGGGGAGGCAGCTGAGTCTGGAGGGTTGAGTCATTCACCAGCTTTGCAGGGGGGAGGGGGAGGGGCGCTCAGGCACCGGGACCAGCAAGTGCAGAATGTGGGGTCTCTGGGGAACCAGATGACAGCCCGACGCGAGGGTCAGGCCACAGGCTATTTGCTCTCTTTCATGGATGAGGAAGCTAAAGTTCAGAAAGTTTAGGAGATTTCCCTGAAAAGTTCCCTAGAAGATGATTCTACCGGTTAGCCGTCTCCTGTCCCCAGTGTCTTAGTTTGAAGTCATTTGCAAGTGGGAAGAAATCCCAGGGAAAGGAGTGAGGGGCGAGGAGAGAGATGCAGAGACATAGAGGAGCCAGTACAGGGGGCGCACGTTACTGAGCCTGTGACCTGTGGGCAACTGAGCCGCAACCCCCATGGGGCTGAGGAACCGTACACAGTGTCCCCAGGAGACTTCCCTATTACTGAGGTGACGCCTGGGTGCTACTCTCAGCACTTCCAGGCCACGCTGGGTGTGGACTGAGGGGGCTTCTGAAGCTAGAGCCCTGGGACAGAAAAGTGGAGGTGCCAGATTAAGGGGGGAGCCCTCTGTGTGCACCAAACCGTCTACCAGGCTGGGCTGAAACAGGAGGTGACTGGGGCTTCTGTGTTCAGTGCAAAAGCATCTGCCGCGCTCACCCAGGGATTTGGGGGCCAGGATCTGCCACCCCTTCCCCTAGGAGACAATTCTTAGGAGACTGGGATGGAGTTAAGAGGGTACATTTTTGGCAACATATCTGGGAGGGGAACACATTCTTGTTCTCCAAGGAAGAAGCAAACCAGAATGGATGGGCTGCAGAATTCCATTCTTCTTATTATGACACTAGACCAGTGCTATTCAAAATAAACATTCCATTAGTCCCGACTGTGACATGCCCACACTGGAGATTCAGACTGAGCTGGAAGCGAGCTCTGCCCCTGACCCGGCTCAGGTCTGCCCTGAGAGGAGGCCGGTACTGCTGCTGGGCAGGTTGCTTCCATCAGAGCACGAGGCCATCCCAAGGAAACTTCTAGGGGGCAGGGGAAAGGATGTACCCTGTGCTGAAATGCTACACAGGCCATGTGCTCAAGGTTTCCATTCATTATTCATCCTCTCCACCCTTTCTGGAGGAGAGATGCCCTCTTTTCGGGACGGAGCTGAAGTTTTGGAACTAGTTCATCGTCACACCATTATGATCATGGTGCTGAGGGAAGTCTATGACGCTTTTATCTGATGGAATGGGGCCCTGTAAAATGTGCTCATGCCCTTCCTCCCAGTCTTAAGTACTGATTGAGCACCTGCTGTATGCCACACGCTATTCTAGAGAAGAACGAACCCTTGCCCTAGCAGCGTGCAGTCACATACACCAGAGTCTTCATGGGCTGACGGCCAGCACAGGCCTGGCTCCAGGCGATGAGGGAGACCAGGCTAGGCTTGCACTGCCAGAAGGGACCAAGGAGGGCTTCATGGAGAAGGCGGCACCAGACTCTTCCATGGACGGATCTCTGCTCTTCTCTCCATCTCACTTAGCACGGTTTATAATTACCCATCCGTGCGCGTATCTGAAGAACCCCGGTCTCCTCCACTATTTCGAATATGCCAAGAGGACTAAGCCTTGCCCACCGCTGCACGGCCAGCACACGCCACACCATGGGTGCTTCACGCGTATTTCTGGAGTGAATGCACAGTGCGGCCACGCTGGGTCCCGAGCAGCGCCCCCTTCCAGCAGAGTCCCACAGCCAAATGACAGCTCCACCTTCTATGTCACAGCCAGACAGGAATCTTGGGTGGGTCTGGGCTTTAAGAAGAGAAGGATAAGGAACTGGAGGCAGCAAAGGAGGGAGCAGAGAAGGCCAGCGGGTCCGAGACCTTCAGGTAGAAGCATTTTTGCTTATCATCTAGGCCTCCTCAGCATTATGACTAAGTCCTATCCCAGAGCAGAAATCTGTGACCATTGCCCTGAAAGCAGCGGCAAAATGCTGTGGGTAGCTGTGCATCACAAGAGTTATTGCAGCTCCCTGTTGTTTTTTTCCCCTAAACCAACAATCCATGTTGACAGCAATTCTGTATGGAGAACCTATTAAAAGAAATTATAGTAAATCAGAGATGCTTAAGCTCTCTGTCTGGTGTTGTGATTGCCTGCCCGACACTTCCACTGTAACTTCTTTTTGTACAACCTTCCATTTGATTCAATTCCACGGATAATTACTGAGTCTTGACTGCGTGCAAGGTGATGCACTGGGAGCCTCATGCCCATTGCATCTTCCAGGCCCAGAGCATAATTTAACTTATGGACAAAAATAAACATGTTCAACGGAAGCAGAGAGTGACAGAGGCCACAAGAAACCATACAGACCATTTCCAAGAAGATAGCATTTTATCCACGTAAGCGTAGGATAGCTGGTACCACACATTCATTCATTTGTTTAAGTATACATTGAACAGTATTGCTGAGCAACTTCCCTGGGCCAGGCACTGTGCTGGGTCTGGGGTCAGAGGGATGAATAAGACCCAGACGCAGAGTCCGGCACAGTCCCTTAGGGGAACCAAAACAGCATCACTTAACCCATCTGGAGGTGGAAGTCAGGGAGGGCTTCTCAAAGGAGATGCTTCAATTGTTTCTTTCTTTCTTTCTTTTTTTTTTTTTGCGGTACGCGGGCCTCTCACTATTGTGGCCTCTCCCGTTGCGGAGCACAGGCTCCGGACGCACAGGCCTAGCAGCCATGGCTCACAGGCCCAGCCGCTCCGCGGCACGTGGGATCTTCCCAGACCGGGGCACGAACCCGTGTCCCCTGCATCGGCAGGCGGACTCTCAACCACTGCGCCACCAGGGAAGCCCTCAATTGTTTCTTAAACAAGAAGTAGGAGTTCACCAGGTGAAAAGGAAGCAAGACATTTAGAAGAGCTGGAGACATGAGGACAGGCACATTTTCAGGAAACTGCTGGACAGGAATGAGTCTGTGAGGTGTTAGAGATTTAATCCAAGAGCCAGAACATACAAAGTGTGAATTTATTCCTGAAAGCAATGGGGAGCCACTGTAGCATAAGCAAAGCAGAGTTTTGCAAGTTTGCAGAAGGGCTCGGGAAAGATTCCTTAGTGAATCCGTCCAAGTAGAAGTCCGCCTGGGATATACCACCATGACAAGGCAATTTGAGCTGGCCTGGGCTCTGGAGAAAGGTAGACCTTGAGCAAATCCCAGCTCTGCCTCTTATTTAACTTTTCTTCCCCTCTGAAATGGGAATCATAATTCTTAGCTCACGGGTTTATAATGAATATTAGATGACATAACACATATGAAATGCCCAGCGTAGTAGGACATGCGTCAGTGAGCATTCAGTAACTGTTAGCCCACCCTTCCCCACCTTTCCCAGTGTGTGCCTAGTGACATGTATAAGCCCTGGGAGAGAAAGGGACTGCTCAGAGATGATCTCGTGAAACAAGCATGACTTTGGCAAGCCAGTAGAGCTCAAGAACAAAGTTGGAGGAGACTTTTAAGAAATTATGATCTGTCCCCTTGTCTTGGGCTGATAAAGAGAGACAGGATTGTGAAAGAGGCAGTAGAAAAAGGCCCACCAAATGCTTCACAATGCAGAAGGATGTTTGGGGTCAAGTGGCATGGTGAGAGCACACAGGCAGGTTAGAGGGGGAATATTTTGTGGGTGTTATAGAGCCTGGGAGGTGGCCTGGAGGCAAGGTGAAGGCCGGATGGAGATGGCAGAGCGGGTGACAGCCGTCGTGGCTTTAATGAGTGGTGGTGTTGCTGGTTAGTGGTGACTGTGGTTTGGACGGATTTTCAGAGGTGGAAAAAAAATGGTGTTCAACACCTAAAGCACCTGGATTGTGGCCTGTAGATAATAATACCATTACCTATAAAATGAATCAGGGTGTCTTGGAGAAACGGCCGATTCTAGCACCGAGGCAGGAAACATATAAGATGAGCCTGGAACATCTTATTGCTAGAAATCAGTTAGGTATGAATTTCTACTAGATTAGGATCACATCAAAGAGGCTTCCAATGGCCAAAGGCGGAAACATTTGAGCATCAATAAAGATAAAAATTGCAATGGGTTCAAATGCATTAAGTATAGTGAAATCCATGAGTTAATAATGATACAGAAAAACAAAACAAAACACCTCTCTAGCCACCTCTGGAGGATGCGAGGAAACCCATTCATTTTTAAAACTGGTAAATAAAGTGAAAATATCTGACGTTTATCCTATCTTTCTAAATCAAACTGTGCCTGTGTCGATCAAATACTTAATGAGGCAATGTTTATAAAGCATTTCAGCTAATAAATGATGATGGAATAAATGAATTAGCACATAACCATTTGGAAACCCCTAACGAATGAAGGTTTCTAGGTATGATCACCAACGGTTCCTGACAAATGAGTGACAACCAGATGTAATGCCTCTCCTTCCCCCCACCCCCACCCCCAAAGAGACATATCACCATCAGTTCTAGATCTACCTCCCAATTTTCAGGACATGCAGGGGACAGAGGAACATGTTAGCTGACACCATCAAGATACAATTAGCAAAATCTAGACTGTGGGAACTCAATCGGTTTCTTCAACACATTTTTTTCAAGGAATAAAAGAGATCTGGGATCATACCCATCAACTGCAATGCATGGGGCTTATTTTGACCTTGATTCCAACAAACTGTAAAAATAATAAATGAAATGTTAGAAATTTTGAGATTGAATAGCTGAAGATGTTAAGGAATTATTGCATTTTTATCTACATGTAATATAATTATCGTTGTTTCTTTAAAATCCTTCTCCTTAAGAGCGATAACTGAAATACACACACTGAAATGATATATCTGGGATCATCTTCCGGCAGGGGCTGAGGGTCAGATGGGAGGTATACATGAAACAAGATCAGCTGTGGATTAACCCTTGCTGAAGTGGGTGATGGGTTCATGGGTGTGTACCACACTATTCTTTCTACTTTTATATATGTTAGAAGTTTTCTATAGTGGAAGTTCTTGTTTTCCTTTTTTTTATTTTTTATTTTTATGGTACTTAAGAAGTAGAAGGAAACCACAGGCTTGTTGCATAAAATAAGGAGGCAGATCAGGGCAAGCAACTAAGAATAAGGTCAACCTGGAAACAAAAAACGAAACTAATATGGCAAAAGCATAAATTAACATTCTTAATGTATAACGACTTCATTATAAAAATCCATAATAACAGTCTATCAAAGCCCCTATGGAAATTTAATAAAATACATTTCACGGCAATTTATATAAAGAAAAAAATATATAATTATCTAGTAAATATAGGGGAAGATAATCCTCTGCATTGGTCTACGCAAGTAAGCGAAACAACAACGAAACGCCTCTCAGTGTCATCCTGGACCTTCTCTCTCCATCTCATCCTTCCCCCCTTGTCTGCTCCACCCACTGCTCCAGCCCATCAAAGGGAAACACCAGCTCTGCTCTGGCGCATCCCCGGGTCAGCGGAAACTTCAGGATCCCTCAGTCTCCCGCTTTCCCCTCAGAGTTGCTGGCTGGGACCATTAACACAAGTGCTTTCCCAGAGGGTGTGCAAATGAGTGACTTTGGGGTTCCCTGATTCATCAGTCAGCTGTGAATCTGTGATACAAGCACCGTGGGCCCCGGGAAGAAGCCAGGTCCTCCCTACACATCTTCAGGGGAGCCAAGGAAACTGACTTACCACAGTCATCCCTCAGGCTCCCACGTGACTAAAAGTTGCTCACAGCCACCCTTTTTACTCCTTTATTAGTTGTGGTCCTTTCAGAAGCTGGATCAAAGAGCCCAAATTGATGTAACCTTTAACCTGTCAAAAGCTATGGGGTGGCATTTCAGCCCAGACATAAACCCAAACGTGAATTTTCAAGCCATGTTTAATCTGGGTGGAAACCGAGTGGAAAGTCTTGCTGCGAACTCGCATGCACGTCAATCAAACCCATTTCAGTTCTTGCCTTTGTCTCTATTCCAAACTGTTGGGGGGAATTGCAAAGGCCCATTTAGGCATTACTGATTATGAGCTCTTAAAGTAAGAAATGTGTCCAGTTCCTATCACTGTCACTAATGAGAACTACAACACCCTCTCTGCTCCAGCTACGGAGCAGAGCTGGCTGTTAGGTCTCAGGAAAAGCATTCAGCAGGTTAATAGCTCACGGAAGCCAATAGCTTCTCGCTACACTTTCAGAATGCAGGCTTAGATTTACCTTTACCTAGGAGAAGAGGACAGCAAGCAGTAAAATGAGGTCGATCTGTTCTTTCGAAAGTCCTTTATTTCTGTGTTCATCCTCATCTCCTCCCCCCCCACCCATAAACATCACACGCACACACACGCACACACGCACACGCACACGCACACACCCATCCCTCCAGAGCTATCTCTAACAACAGAGCTAGGCTAATGCAGGCCAGGTTGACACTAAAAACCTTCAGAGGCAGGAGGAGGGGCACCTACCATCTCAGAAGCCCAAACACGGGAGATGTACCAGGAACTGACCAGGGCACCCCCAACAGAGAACCTCCCCTACCACAGCACGTCCAACTTTGTCCAGGCTCTGACCCACCTTTAGGGCAAAATGCCCCGCAGCCCATGGTCTAGGATTTCAGCCACAATCATGGTATCTTCTGCCCAGAGCTGAGCCCTCCCTGTGGTGGCCCACAACCCTCTGCTTTCAGGCCAATTTTCAGAGGTCCGGAGGTCTACGGAGCTATTGGATCTTTTCAACCATTTCCCGAGGAGAAGGCTGACTGCTCAACACAACTCTCAGCTCAGCACAGCAGTTGAGAACAAGTGGCTGCCTATATAATTTAATATGATGCCACATGGGACTCGCAGACCTGCTGCAAAGCAAATAGGATTCTAGCGCTTGCCTCTTGGCAACTGGAAATCTGGAGTGGCTGCTTGTTTCTGTTCAGGCTGGGTATACTCCTCAGGCAGAGATGGGCAGGGTGTTTTCAAGGGGTTGATGCTGGGGCCGCTGAGAAGTGAGTCTCATCTGGGGGATCGAAAATTTCTTACTCTGCCACAGACTCAAAGTCATAAGCATCTCCTTAAGCAGAGGCAAGGTGTGAGTACAGCTGACCCCAAGCAGCCCTGGACACAGCCTGAGGGCCATGCTGTGCCTTGAAGCCTCGTCTCAGCTGTGGGGAGGGAGCCCATCCTTTCAGGAAAGATAACCTGAACCCACAGTTGGGTAATAAAATGGGAAGTTATCTGCATATACATTTCCAGGCATGAACTTATCAGCTTAGGCATCCGTTAAGCCCAAGAAGAAAAGGTTCTTGTATTTGAATATTAGTCACCATGGCCCACTGGGTTTGTTGGCTGGTTGGTTTAAGGCAAAGCCCTGGTGGGGAGTGGTGGGGAAGCTCTGGTACTGTGCACCTGTTGCACTCATGAATGAAGCAGGGAGGTGACCCAGCACTGGCACCTCCTCAGAGGCTGGGACCAGTTCATCTGTGCCCTGGTGGACTACAGAGAGACTCAGGACTGGTTCCCAAAATGCCGGAGCGTGGGGCATCAGCAGGGATGCCCACCACTGTGATCAGTCATCCAGAACTCTGTGCCCAAATCGTCCTGCCCCAGGGGTGGGGAGAGACTTAGCAAGGGGACAAAGATGGCTTCACTGAGAGTCAGTCCTGCGGAAAATCTCTGGGCTGAAAGGAGGGACCATGGCCAATTAAGTGGGAGATTCTTACTTCCTGTTCTATCTGACCCCAAAGACCGAGGAGTGGATTGTGCTGGGAGACAGGGCTGCAGAGGGGTCCAAGGATGCTCGAAAGCCCAGGAGCATCAGACACCTGGAAGTGGCTACAGGTGCATTTTCCAGGGCAACATGCTTTGTGCACCCAGATGAAGCGGGGGGGTGGGGTAGCCCCAGGAGCTGATCCAGACCCTCCTTTTTAGTCCTCTCTAGAAGCCTAGCAGCTCCAGGTGACGAATGAGTTCCTGCTGTTGTTGTTGTTTTGGGGGTGAGGTAGCAGGAGGCTATCTGGAGTACTTTTTCCTTTTGGAAAAGGGTAATACTCCAAGGTCCAACTGACCGCCTAAAAACCCCAGAAGGAGAAATCCTGGGATGTAATTACTATGCTACCCATGATCATTTGAAAACGGAGCCTTTTCATAAACATCAGCTTTATCATCCAAGAAGCACCATATTCTTCAAATAGCGAACACCCAAAAGGCACAAAGTATGCAAATTTGACTAACATTTTTGATTAATAATTGTTACGTGGCTGGCATTAAGTCAACCGTGCACACATTATCTCATTTAATCTACAGGATGCAGAATTCATAAAAGTGAGTTTATGTCATACCTGATGCCTAACGCATCAGAATATGTAAAAGAGAAGTCCAGAAATAGCACTGCAGGACTGGACTAAAAGGTTTGGATTCACAGCAAAGGAAATTTAATTAAAACATGTAATGTCCATTACTGTCATTCATAATCATATTATACCTCCGAGAAATAATACAGATATAAAAGTCTAGAGTTACCTGCATGTTTGATGTAAATAGGATAAAATTATCTAAGTTCTGAAAATATCCAGATATCAGAAGGAAAAAGAAGTATCTCTACCTAGCGTCATGTGTCATCAAATTTCATTAGGTAGGGACATGAGTATCTAGCCACAAGAAAGCCCATCTCTCCTCTGAGAGCAGGTTGTAAAAACTTCCAAAGGTGCCTGAAAATCTTGGGTTTAACACAGTCATGATTTTTTTTTTTTTTTTAAGCTCCTATAAACAATCAGACGCTCCTGCTTGTTTTGACAAAGCTCAGGAGAGCCCAGACAGTGGATACTCTCAGCCCATCCCCAATACTTTTTGGACTCTATATGGTGATAAGGACCAGATCCTCTCACAGGGCAGCTTTGAGGTCCAGTGGAGGGAAAGAATCACGGGAAAGCTCCAGGGAAGAGAAAACATGGCACAGTTGCCAAGCCACAGCTAGGTCTCAACAGGTCCATCTATGGGCATCGAACACTCTGCCACTTCATTCCCTTGTCCCTTAATCTCTTTTGGAGTGCGCACTATTGCCAGACCTAAAGCTGAACGGTGGAACCACCCGGGGAGCAAGGGAGCAGTAAGATCCTTGCATTCTTAGGATTACAGTATAGTGGGGGAGATGAACACTCATTTTAAAAACATACACATTCATAAAAACAAGGCAAGTTCCACCGAGAGAGTTTCCGCAAATCTGAAATGCATCTTATAAGATTTCTATTCCATGAGGTCCTGGCAAAGATGAAATAAAATATACAAAGCCCTTGGCTCAATAAAAATTAATAAAAATTCTGCTGCTACTAGGATTACTATTTTTACTACTAGTGAGTGGCTTCACCAGCTACTAGCTGTGTGATCTTGGGTAAGTTACTTAATTTTCTCATGTTTCAGGTCTCCCATTTGTAAAACGGGATAACAATAATTCCTAACAAAAAAGATTAAATGAGCTAATATGTAGGAAGTGTTTGGAACAATGCCTGGCACACAGTAAGAAATTGATAAATGTTAGCTGCTAGTGGTGATTATTATTTTGCCAGAATCGAAGACACCACGTCAGCTCATAACATGCTTACAATCTAGCCCAGGGTTTCTCACCAGAGGCACTATTGATGTTTCAGACTGGATAAGTCTTTGTTGCGGGGCTGTCCTGTGCATTGTAGGGTGCGCCATAGAATCTTGGCCGTAATCTACCCAGGATGCCAAGAGCATCCGCCCCCGCCCCCGCCCCCAGTCCTGACAACCAAAAATGTCTCCAGACATTGCCTAATGTCCCCTGGCAGGAAAAATCGCCCCATAAAAAAACCCACTGGTCTAGCTGGAAAGTATAATGCACCAAGAGGAAGGGAGACAATGCAGAGCTAGCATCTGTGGTCATGAGGAAAAGAGCGAGGGCAAGTCCACGAGGGAGCCTTTCAACAGAAAGTCAGGGAGGGCTGCTTCCAAGAGGGGGCTGTAAATGGCGCCTCATGGCCATCTTGAATCTGTGTCCCTTCTGCTAAACATAAAATCTGCTTTAGCGAGATTTCAGATTTCAAAACGAATTAAACATCATGACTAAACCCAAATTAAAGCAACTATAATACACCGAGGATAACTTTCCATTACTTACAGTTCCCTCCTTTCACCAAAATCCTGATAGAGCTTCTTGGCTAAATGTTACCCACATGGAGTTAGATAAGCTGGGGAGAGAAAAAAAGGGAAAGGAACAGAGAAAGGGAACCTTCTAGGTCACCCCCAGAGAACTCGGGAGCAATGTCCACTGACATCTGCGGAGATGAGCCCAAAGTTTAACCAAGTGGCAGCAAGTGAGTCCGCTTTCAAGAAGAACAGTGTTTGGCCCACACTGGCTCCCAGCTACTGCATCCCATCCCATCCCCATGACTCAGATCAACTGACCCTCATCTGTAACTCAGTCCTGCCCCAGTTTCTAGGATTCCACCTTGACCTGAGACTGTCCTGGGCTCAAGAGCATCATCATCTGACCCCAGACAGTGCTTCATTCCAGTACCGGATGGAGTTCGTTATCTAGACCCTTAGCAAAGTTCTTATTATTGACCTTCTGCTTTGGTCCCTGTTGATGAAACCCTGTCCAAGAATCTGCCTGGCATCCCATCCCAGAGCCCTGCCCAAGTACCCCTACCTAGTGTCTGGGGCTAAAAGTGTCCCAAGCCTACCATCTGCTTTTCTATACATCTGAGCGTCGTTTCCCCCAAGTTCCTGTTGCTGTGCTCCGTCTACCCATTGGGACATCGTACTACTTCATTTTGGGCACTTCTTTGTTGCTGTTGGTTTTGGGGGACGGTGATCAGAGATTACTGTATCCCATGCTGGACAGACTGCATCTTCACTGCTAGCATGTGGACCAGTAATCTGAGTGCAATCCTTTCCCCGAGGAAGAGTCAGATCCAAGTCCCATCCCTTTCTGCCTTCCTCCTGCCTTTTTGGTACCTGGCCATGCCCCAATATGACCAAGGGAGAGCACATTCTCTGTGTTTGGTTATCTCTGTTGTGTGGTAAGTGAATCAGGCTGTCGCTCTGTACATGTGACTCAATTACAATGTATATACATGATAAACCAAGTACCTCCTGTATGCAGGATGCCCTATCGGGTGAGAGAAGGGGAAGAGAACTAATGCTTATGGAAGGTTTATTTTGTACCATACATTCATTTACATGCTTTACAAGATTATTTAATTTTAACTCACAGCCACTGCAAGAGGTAGATACCATCATTAACAGTTTCTGTATCAGGAAGAGAGGCAACGAGGCATCAGTTAGGATCAGAACAGTGGTCCAGCTGACTTCAAAACTTATGCTCATTCCTTGAAAACCAGGAGTGGTCTTTTTTGTGTGTGTGTGGTACGCGGGCCTCTCACTGTAGTGGCCTCTCCCGCTGCGGAGCACAGGCTCCGACGCACAGGCTCAACGGCCATGGCTCACGGGCCCAGCCGCTCCACAGCATGTGGGATCTTCCCGGACCGGGGCACGAACCCATGTCCCCTGCATCGGCAGGCAGACTCTCAACCACTGCGCCACCAGGGAAGCCCCAGGAGTGGTCTTTTTGATGGGTAACTTGAACTCACAGCACTCACACAAACTGTCCTCGGCCTCCTCTCTCAGGTTTTTTCTGCTATGAGAATTCAGGTTTCAAGTGCTTTCCTCGAGGTTACACAGAAAATGAAATGTGGAATTTCCATGAACACTCTCAAGGGGTCTGCGTACAAGAACTTATTACACATTTATGGGAGCCACTGTTTTATCGAGCAAGGTGCCAGTGGGACCTGGGTTTCCCAGAGGAAGTCAAGTCACCAAAGCAGACTGGGACACCACCTACAGGGTTCAGGGTTCAGCAGTGTGCCTTGGTCCCTCTCTCCCTGTTCCCAGAGATCGAGGAGTCGGCTACACACTGGCTGCAGGTTTATAGGAGGAACATGGGGATTGGCATTTGTAAGTGTCACATTTGCATAATGAACTCCCCACCCTGCTCCCCCTTTTTTTTTTTTTTTTTTTTTGCGGTACGCAGGCCTCTCACTGTTGTGGCCTCTCCCGTTGCGGAGCACAGGCTCCGGACGCGCAGGCTCAGCGGCCATGGCTCACGGGACGAGCCGCTCCACGGCATGTGGGATCTTCCCGGACCGGGGCACGAACCCGTGTCCCCTGCATCGGCAGGCGGACTCGCAACCACTGCGCCACCAGGGAAGCCCCTCCCCTTTTTAAAAAATTTTTTATTTTATTTCTTTTTTTATACAGCAGGTCCTTATTAGTTATCCATTTTATACATATTAGTGTATATATGTCAATCCCAATTTCCCAGTTCATCACACCCACACCCCCATGCCACTTTCCCCCCTTGGTGTCCATACGTTTATTCTCTACATCTGTGTCTCTACCCGCTCCCTTATTTTTTTTAACAGATTAGCATTTAAGGCTTTAAAAATACCACAAAAATATACACTAGAGATTGACTTGCTTTTTTTCCTGCAGTGGGGGGTAGTAACTAGATTGATCTTTATATAGATAAACCTGAAGCGACTTCATGGTTGAGTTTAAATAGTTATGTTTGAGGATTTGAGTACCACATAGAAGGAATCTCATCACCTGTCAGAACCAGGTGTGTGGGTATTCATGGGTCATATTCAGGAGGGAGAGAAAAGAGACAGAGAGCAGAGGGTTCCACAGCCGAGGAATACAATGCTAGATAGGAAGCAGCTACCCCTTCTGTACAGAGATCCATTCAAAGAAGCAGCCAGCATCACCCCCGACACTTAATCTACAACCTATAGGAGTCAGACCGTGTTCTTACTTTTCTCATTATTTTTATGGTACACCGGGCTACATTCAGAATGTCTAAAACCAGCAATAATGAACAATGAGCCAGAAACCACAGAATACACTTTTACCTTAGAAAACTGATGAACTGCCCATTTTAGATTCCTAGCTGATCCTTACAATTGGACAAAACTAGCTTTCACATGGCTACATCATTACTGCCAGTTTCACTGTACTTCTTTGAAGCTTATCATTTTTAAATATATCTTCCCTCATGTTTACAAAGTGAACATATTTGGTATTTTAATAGTATAATACTTATTTATCCTAGACTATTATAGTTAAATCATCACACAATTGTTGGTGAATTGGGTTGTCTCCGTGTAGGTAAAACTATATACGTGTATGTATGTGTGTGTGTGTAGATATACAGTTGACCCTTGAACACCATGGCAATTAGAGGTATCCACCCTCCACTTAGTCAAAAATTGAATATAACTTTCCAGTCAGCCCTTGGTATTTGTACTTTTGCATCTGTGGATTCTACCTACTGCAGTGTAGTTCTGCAGTACATATTTATTGAAAAAAATCTGGATATGAGTGAACCCATGCAGTTCACATCCATGTTGTTCAAGGGTATATATATATAGTATACTTTTTTTTTCTAATGTTATTTCCTTGGGATGTATTTCCAAAGGTGGAATTGTTGCGTCAGAGTCAAGGGTTGCTTTTGTGATCTATTTTACATAGCACCATACTGTTCTCTAGGAAGAGAAAAAAAGAGATAATTTTTAATGCCTTCTGCAAAGAATATGTTCCCACAAAGCCCTGTTCATGTTACATTTTATAGCTTTTATTTATTTTTGATCATGTAAATAGGTGTGAATATGGTAACTCGTAGTTGTTTTAACTTGAATATGTTAAATTACCTCCCGGGGATGTGTTTACAGTGAATGTTTCTCTTGTGTGAATCATCTCCTCGTATCCTTTGACCATCTGTCCAATGAAGTCTTGATTGTGCCCTTGAAGATTTATATAAAACTCCCCAAAGTGTCTGGATGGTAAGTTTTAGCTGTTATGTTTATCGTGACTACTTCCCCAATCTGTTGCTTCTCTTTTTACCTTTTAGTTTTGTTGATTTTCTTTGTACAAAAAAAGAAAAAAAGGCGATTTTTTAAAAATGTAATTGGAGCCCTCAAACTTGTCACTGATAATTTCTTCAATGGCTTCAATAGTCAGAAAATTGTCTTTTCTCAACAATTGGGATAAGTATACCATTAAAAAAATTAGCTCTTTAAACCATCTGGCATTTGTTGTGGTATAGGGATACAGTGACCATATTTTCTGAATCAAAAATTGGAACATGCGATCTGACAAGTGCCAGTATTCTTTTGGGCAAAATGGGACAGAATATTTGAAATTGAGACTGTCTTGGAAAATTGAGGACATATGGCCCCCGTATGTATGGAGCAAGCTGTTATTTTAAAGGTACAGTGCCAGACCCTCTTTTCTCAGCTCCTGTCAACTCTAAACAACAGAGATTTTTAGCCTGAGGCTCACCTCACCTGAATCCTGAGCCTCGCTTTACTAGGGCAGATAGGATATTGGTAGTGCCACTCCCCTCAGAAGGAAGGATCCAGAATTGGTTATGCGGCAAAAGCTTACTGTTGGCCCCTCCAGATCCATTGTTCCCCACCCTCTCCCTGCCCAGGAATGGCTGCATTAGTGGGCACACCTGTCTTCTGCCTTCTGCCTTCAGCTTAAGTTAGACCAATGGGAAGTGCCCCAGGAATGCCAGGAGAGAGAGGGGAGCTGGGGTTATTTATTTCCTAATTCCCTTGCGGTGGCGTCGCCATCACCTGTCTGTTGGGTGGCCCTCCTCGCACCATTTTTTCTATCTCTGAAATTCGGTAATCACTCAGGCCCAGGAGTGGTAACAGCTCCCTATGATTACTAGCCCCAGGAGGGAGTATACTTAGCTCACTTCTTTTAGATAAACGCTTTATTAAACTGTACTTGAGTTACACAATTTGAGTGTGCAGGGATCTTAACTGAGACACTGAGTATCCAGGGGGCCTCGGTGAATAAGTACATGCAACTGCAGTAAGTTTTCCCCAGACCCCATCACTAAGTTAAACCACCACGATGTTTAGCTCCCTTCTTGAAGCACGCCCCTCCCCTAGCCCACAGCCTATTTGACCACTCTGCCAGTCCCTTCCTTGGAGGACAGGACCTCTCACCTCCACTCACACTGCAGGACTGCTCCATCCTAGACAGGCCACCAGGCACTACTCCAGTCACTCACATGATCTTGAAATCCTGAACTTCCTGTCCTGGTTCTACCTCATCCCAGCTGCTTTCTCTTCCCCCAGGCCAGGGCTAGCGGTCAGAATGCCTCAAGGTTCACCTAGGTGGCAACAGCCAGTGGCTTCTTTCTTCAACCAGAAAGCCAGAGACTGTAAAATACCTTTAAGACACATGGGCCAGAGCCATTATACATAAAAATCGGTTGAGTCATTGCAAGCACAGGGTGATAATCATCTGAGCTGCCCGTTCCTGGTCCCCCACACCTTTGTTAGTGGGGGCCTGTCTCTTCTTGGCCCTTGAACTGTGGCTCATGGTGCTGTCTGGAGGATCCTGCTATGACTCCACGCCTCACCCACAGCTGTTCCCATTGACAATGTGAATTCCACTTCTGCCAAGTACATACCACTTGGGGGCAACACCGACATGCCCCCACTCTGTGGGGAAACTATGAGCAGAGAGAAGTCGGGGGCAGGAAATTCAAAACACACAGTGCCGTAAGTGACGACCTCTAGGCTCGGCGTGGGGGTGGAGGGGGCTTCAACAAGCCCCCGCCAAGCCAGGCTCAGGACTATCAAACCACGCTGAAAGGAGGAGGCAAGCAGGAGTGAGATCACATGACAGGAAACTCGGGGCACAGACAACAAGCAAGTGGTGATCCACCTGCTGGAGAAGATCTGGCAGTGCTTTGGAGGAGAAGCAGGGCTCAAGCTAGAGCTTGAAGGTAGAGGAGGGGAAGAAAGTCCGGAAGCAAGGTCTCAGGGACAGAAATCAGCAGCAATGGTCCCTATATGAAATCACTGTTGGCTGAGGGCACGGGGAGGGGAATCAAAAATTATGCCACACCTGCTTCCATCCAAGTACCTATGTGCTCCTATCTGATACCCACTAGGCTGCATCTCTGATTCCCCAGGTCTGGAACAGGGTTGAACAAGAGCAGGCATCACAGATGCTCGTTGAATAAAGAAATGAATGAATATACTTGACCCTGTTATTGCCAAAAGCCAAGAGTTCAGCTTTCTATCTTTGAATCCTACATCTGCAGGGGAAAAGCGTCACCCAAGAGAAAAAACAGTTTGTGATGGATGCTTTTAAGAAGATAAGTCCACAAGAATCACAAAACACCTGGATAATTTCCCAATGGCTATGGAAACTGCCTTTATTTCATTCAGGGGCTGTGGCAGCCCTCTGCCTTCTACCTCATGAAGCTTTGGGGCAGGCTCTTGTCCCCTCAGGTTCTCAGACTCAAGCTTGCCATCTGGTTTCTCAGGGAGCCTGGTGGGTAGCTTGTTAGAGCTCTGCTCTTAGGATGCACTCCCGAGAGCTCGACCTGGGTTTCTGTCTAGGGCCTGAGGCTTCTGTCCTGCACAACGGTTGTCCCTTCCTCCCTTTTTAAAGCAGCTTCAAGCTCCTAGAGTTAGATTTATTGGCCTTGAAAACACAATGTCTCTCCCTGCATTTCCTGTACCTGTCTTGGGCTCCGCGTTCCTCTTTTTTAGGTCATCCACCATCCTAGGTGGGAACCTCAATGTCTTCCTGTTAATAGTGCTCCTATCATACAATCACTTACATTTGCTTAATGCTTTACAAAGCTGACACGTGCATCTTATTTGATTCTGTAACAATCCTGCTAACTAGGCATCACGATCTCTAATCGACACTGAGGCTCAAAAGTACCAGGTCCCCCAGCAGCACCAGGCACTACCCAAGATCTAGGATTCCTTATCTTCATTCATAGCTGCTGCCTTCTTTCCTCTTCTCACTCCTTGCTATGACTCCTCTTTCTACTGACCCACGTCAGTAGGATCCAGCAGAGCTGATGACCTCCTGTCTCCACGCTGCTGAGTTGGTCCATGCATCAAAGAAGGCTTGGACTAGGCTACGAGGGGTGAGGATTCTTCTGACTCTGAGCCTCTCTGATTCTATAATCTCACGATTGTTCAACCTGCCAGCAATTTGCCACAAAGTATGCTTTCTCCCTCAAATCCTCCCAATTTACTATGTCTTGACACTCAGCTCTGACGATACATTTTTTTGAAGCCAGGCAGTGAACTGGATAGCAATTCCATACCTCCGATTTCCTGGAAAATTGTGTTACATTGGGCAAATGAAGAGCTAACAGCGGCAGGGAGAAAAAAAAGTCATAAAAATGTAGCCGTTTTTGTTTTAGCCTGCCTCCCTCAGCAGATTTGGTCAGTGACCTCTCTCTGAGTCACGAAAGGCTATAAAACTTGCTCTGATTTACATTTGCAGGAAACAGAGTTTACATCTTGCATTTTTCTTAAAAAAATTTTTTTATTACCAAACCATAGTTTATTCCCTTCTCTGTGGAATTCCTTGATAATACCTCAAGACGAAAATATACGTACAGGACTTCCCTGGTGGTGCAGTGGTTAAGAATCCGCCTGCCAATGCAGGGGGCACAGGTTCAATCACTGGTCCAGGAAGATTCCACACGCTGCGGAGCAACTAAGCCCATGCACCACAACTACTGAGCCTCCACTCTAGAGTCCGTGAGCCACAACTACTGAGCCTGCGTGCCACAACTACTGAAGCCCGCGTGCCTAGAGCCCGTGCTCCGCAACAAAGAGTTGTGGCCACCGCAATGAGAAGCCCACGCACTGCAACAAAGAGTAGCCCCCACTCGCCGCAACTAGAGAAAGCCTGTGCTCAGCAACGAAGACCCAACACAGCCAAAAATAAATAAATAGATTTATTTAAAAAAAGAAAATATACGTACATAATACTTCTCGGCTTCATGGTGTGCTTTAACCAAAACCACTCATTTCAACAAGAGCCTGTAGGCTTTAAGCCAATTACCCCCAATGTATTCTGTAAGCTATAGCTGGACGGTCCTCTCCTCATCAATTAAGTCATGGGAAAAAGCTCAGGATCACCAATGATCTCACTTAGAGAGCGATCCTCAAGGAAAGGCATTAAAAAAAAAAAAGTTTTCTACCCGAGAGTTTAGAGGCAAGGGGCTATTTTCATTACTTTTGGCATCTGAAGTATGGCAGATGGTCTAATCTTTCACATCTCTACACTGAACTCTATTCCAGAGGAAAAATAAAGAACCACAATTTAGCAGAGGTTAAGAAGACAAAGTTTGTAACTGCAAACCATCCCCTTGCCCGCAAAAGCCTAGGCCATTTGGATTATGGCCATTGCTCTTTAGTTGCAAGAAACAGACCCCTCTTCCACCATTCCCTCAAGCTAACGAATTAAAGGAAATTAATAAAATAAATACTGTGGTAGTCGGAATCCTAAAATGGGCCCTCAAGATTTTCTGTCCTGAAGCTAGGACTGTGAATAGGATGAGATATCATGTCCTGATAATCTCAGGTTACGAGGCAAAAGGGATTTTGCAGATGTAATTAAGGGTACTGGTTAGTTGATTGTGAGTGAATCAATAGATTATCTGGGTGAGCCTCACCTAATCACATGAGTGCTTTAAAAGCAGAGTTTTCTCCTGCTGGTAGCAGAAGAGGAATTCAGAGAGCTTGTGGGGGGCTCTCTGTTGCTGACATGGAGAGGCCACATGGCGAGGAACTGGGAGTAGCTTCTGGGAGCTAAGAGCAGTCCCTGCCAAAAGCCAGCAAGGAAATACAACTCAGTAACTCAGTCCTACAACTGCAAGGAATTGAAGATTGCCAACAAGCTGAATGAGCTTGGAAGTGAAATCTTCCCCGGGCCTCCAGATAAGGGGCCAGTCCTGCCAATTCCTTGATTTCAGTCTGAGACCCTGAGCAAAGAAGCCAGCCCACCCAGACTTCTGACCTATAGAACTGTGAGATAATAAATGGGGGCTGCTTTAAGCTGCTAACTTTTTGATAATTCATTATGCAGTCAGAGAAAACTAATACAGATACCCAGACAAGTCCATTGGACGGAACAAACACAAACCCCAATACAAATACAGTCAGGCCACAGTGGGAAAGAGAATCCCCCAGGCAGTGAAACCTTCTCTGACACCTGGACTCTCTCTCACCCTAGCTTCTCTTTTGATCTTGACCAACTTCCCAGGCTTACATGGGACGAGCATGGCTGTCAGCCCAAGCCTGACCGACCCATGGGGCCAGAACCTCTCTCCAACCAAGAAAGTCACTGTGTCCTTAGTTCAGATCCTGAGAGAGAAGCTCGTCACTTTCATTCATCTGGCAAATATTAATTGAGCACATGCAATTGTTAAGAATTGTTCTAGGTTTCTAGGTGCTGCGAGGACACAGCAATGAACAAGACAAACTCCTGCTCAAGGAGGTTTAAGTTCTATGAAGGGGAGAGACAAGGAAAAGGCAAGCATATATGTTAGGGCAGCAAAGATAGGTTGTAAGGGAGCACAGAGCAGGGCAATGGGATAAAGGGAAACAGGAAGTGCTATTTTTAAATCGGTGGTCATGGCCCTGGGCGGGAGGGGAGCATTTTAACAGAGATTTGAGTGACCGTGAAGGAGCCGGATATACAAACACATGGCGGGAGGAACATTCAGGAAGAGGAAACAGAAAATTAAAAGGCTTTGGGATGGAAATTTACTTGTCCTGTAAAGGGAACAAGGAAGTCAGTAGAGCTGGAACAGAGAAAGCAAGGGGAGGATGCCAGGAAATGAGGTGGGAGTTGTAGCCTAGGCCAACACAAGTAGAGAGGACGGGCCACGGTATGGACTTCAGAAAACCTTTAGAGTTGACTGCAAAGCACTGACATGGATTGGCTGGTCTTAGGTCAGAGATCCAAACAAGGTCTAAAATATGGCCTCACAGGCCTGTCCCTTCAGCTGGGCCTCTGGTGCTGTCATTTCCAAAGAAGGGGGATGGGTGAGTTAGACTAGACACCTACTTCGTGTCCCCATTAGAGCAAGAACCAAAGTTGGTTAATTCAATCACGTTTCTACCACCTCTTAGAGGAGAAGCCTGAGGACTAAATCAGAAGAGTAAAGTCCGTAGGCAGGAATGGGTCATTGGTAAACTCAGTGAGGGTCTGTACCAAAGGCTCCTCCCTACAGAGACAGCTGGACCTCCTTCCACTCATGCCATGTGGTTTTGGAGAAGAATCAGCAGAATCATTGGCCAAGAAATGGTCGCATACCCCATTCATCCTCATGTCTTGAGAGAGAAGAGGGCATGAGGACACCTTCAGGTCAGAAATCAGGAGAGGGGCTCCAGAAGGGTTACCGTTCATTAAGTGCCCCAGGGTCAGCACTAGCAGAGTCTCCTCTGCCGCATCCCCAAACCTGTCCACTCTCCATCCTAAACACACTCTTACTTACAGCCTCTCTTTTCCTGGGTCGTCAGTCATTCTAGGCTCCATGGTGCCTACCCTCACCCCATTCTTTCTCAATCTTCCCCTAAACCGGATGAGCCAATCCCTAACCCTGAACTGCCTCTTCTTTCCTCTTTCTTCCCATGTTGGTCCAAAGTTTTCTGGAATTGATCCAACAAACACTTATTGGGCACCAGCCTCATGACCTTATGCAAGGCAGGAGGGATTAAAGCCCTGGGTTCAAAATCTGATCTGCCACTGATTAGCTGCCTTGATTTGGGCAAATAACTCAACCTCCTGAGCTTCTCCTGTGACATGGAGACAATAATATCTACCTTGAAAGGGTGTTCAGGGGTTAGGGTTATTAAGCAAAGTTTGTAGCACAAAGCTGGACACAAAGTAGGCCCCTGGTGGGTGTTTGTTGAATAAATGAGTGACAAGGGTTGAAGTATATCTGATGATTGGATATTGATGAAACTGTGATGAATGCTTCAGCAGAAGTACAAGGTCAAAGCGTGAATGGGAAGAAGTGCGCTGCCGTCTTTTCCTCTTCCTCTCTGCCTCCCCAGCACATTCCCCACACAGGCTGCCCAACTCCATTTCTGTGCTTCAGCTTCGGTGTCTTCCCCACACGTCTTCTTCAGATGAGCGGCCTCCTCCTTCTCAAAGGAGACTTGGTACCAAGCATGGCCTTGATGCTCTTCTTTTTCACCCCCCATGTCATCCTCTCTATATCCACCCTCCAGGTCTGCTCTCTAAATTCAATTTAATTTAATTCTGGTGAACAAACCTTCACTGAGCACCTACTGTGTGCAGGGCAATGTGGACATAGAGATGAAAGGGCCACGGTCTCTGTGCAGAGCTCATATTCTAGCAGGATGACCACCAAGATGGCCAGTCTACACAGTGACACGACGGCCAGTCCACGGGACAGCAGCAACGTGCAGGCTGATTAACCTCTGGTGAGCTCTGGGAGTTTGTGGGGAGGCTGAGAAGAGAAGGTTTCTCAGACGAAGGGACCCAGGAGTTGAGCTTCGAGAATGAATAGGACCTTGCCCGGCAGAGGAGGGCAGAGCTTCCAATAGCTCACCTCCTCCTTCCCAAGGACTCTATACCTTTTTTTTTTTAATTAATTTTTATGGAGTATAGTTGATTTACAATGTTGTGTTAGTTTCTGCTATACAGCAAAGTGAATCAGTTATACATGTACAGATATCCACTCTTTTCTAGATTCTATTCCCATATAGGTCATTACAGAGTACTGAGTTTCCTATGCTCTACAGTAGGTCCTTATTAGTTATCTATTCTATATATCGTAGTGTGCATATGTCAATCCCAGTTTATCCCCCCCACCCCCCACCCACAAGCACATTTATCATTCCTTTAGGAGAGTGTTTCTCAAGCAATCTGAAGAAAAGCACCAGTTTCTTTTTTTTTTAATTTTCAAATCATTGCAGACTGATACTCTGCAATATATGATAAAATAAATGACTAGAAAATGTTGAAATAACAGAACATACAAAATGCAAGCACAGTGATCACATGCTCAGATGGTGCACGGATATCAAATTGCTGTAAAAGTTTCTCCTCTTGTGGTGATGGGAGCACAACAGTGTGAATGTTCTTAATGCCACTGAACTGTGCACTTTAAAAATGGTGAAAATGGCTAAAATTTCTGTTATGTATATTTTACCATATACAAGAGTTTCTCCTTCATTTTCATAATACCCCCTATAGGAGTTTTGGAAAAGTTGAAGTTACTTTTAAGTCATTTTGTACTTCCATCTCTGTGATACTATGATTTACAAAAGGAAATATATATTTGGTCTTCATCCCCACTTCTGGTACAGAGCTCTGAAAACCCTTGGAACTTCCTAACTGATAAAAGCAATACAGGTTTTATATCATAACAAGCCTCTTTCGATCACACCTGAATTTATGCTAATGGGGTGAGTTTATGTTAATGAGGATAGGGGCTGGTTGTCAGGGGAACCTACTACTAGATTAGAGGGTTGGAATTTATCCTCACCCCCTGACCTCATGGGAGGGGAGAGGGGCTGGGGATTAAGTTCAATCACCAATGGCCAGTGATTTAATCAATCAAGCTTATGTAATGAAGCCTCCATAAAAACCTGAAAAAGGATGGGGTTCAGAGAGCTTCCATTATGTAAACATGTGCAGGTACTGGGAGAGTGGAACACCCAGTGAGGGTGTGGACGCTCTGCACCCCTTCTCACACGCCTTGCCCTAAGCATCTCTTCCATCTGGCTGTCCCCGGGCTGTACTCTTAATAAATGGGTAATCTAGTAAGCAAACCGTTTTCCTGAGTACTGTGAGTCACTCTAGCAAATTACTTGAACCTGAGGAGGGGTTTGTGGGAGCCTTCAGTGTATAGTGGGTCAGAGACACAGGTAACAACCTGGACTTGAAATTGGCATCTAAAGTGAGGGTGGGGGAGGGGGGACAGCCTTGTAAAACTGAGACCTTAACCTGTGAGGCTACCTCCAGGTAGACAGTATTAGAATAGAGTTGAATTGTAGGACATCCATCTGGTCAGTGGCCACTGAGAATTGGATTATTGCTTGACAGTGTTGGAAAACACACACTGGAATCACCAATATGAAAACTGTCACTAATGCTTTTCATAGTTTTTTTTGAAATAGTTTGCACTCCCATCCTTTCCTTCCCAACCTAAGCCTGTACTTCCTCAGATCAGGGTCTGGCTCTGAAACCATCTGTCTAATGTCCTCCCTGGCCCCACCCCCCCAATCAAAAATGTCTTATACATGAGGAAGCTAAACTCATCTTCCTAAAACATAGTTTGCATGTTCTCACTCAAAAATATTTAGTGACTCCCTGGGGCCTTTGGCATCAATTTTAATTCCCTCACCTAACTTTAACAGAAGCCTATGACTATCACACATTACTTGCTTTATACTAACAGGACATTCTATTCCAGGCAGCCGAAGGTTCTCCCAGGCCACTTGTCCCATCTACTCCATCCCACACTGATCTCTCTATCTCCAGAACTCCTGCTCCCCAACCTCAATGAAACCTGGATCGGATATTATGACTGAAATGGCTCTAACGGCACGGTGCGTGGTTTCAACCGGTCTGTGAACAGGGACCAGTTCTGCTCACTCTCTCCTCGACTCTTGATGCTAGCGCCAAAAAGGAGGATTATTCAGTAATTTGGGGTGAGCTGTCAGCTTAATGGTGACCTAAGAGAACACCACTATATCAGTTCAATCATCCTACTGAATTAAGGCTAGCAAATCATAACATCTTCCTAAGATGTGCTTTACCCCTAATCCTGGGTAGAAGATAATGTCATCTATTTTGCAAATGAAAACACTGAGATACAGCCAGGAGAGAACTCAGTTGCCCAAGGTCACATAACTGGTAAGAGGAAAAAAGGTTTTGAAATATAATGTCTAACTCTAAACCTAGTACCATTTCCACTGTACACGCCAGCTTTTAAATGGCAGCTCTTCTCCGAGTTCTAGGAACTGCCCATTCATCGTCCCTGATGGCCTATGAGAATTTCACACCCAACATGGTAGTGCAAACCCTACGCGGATGCCATGGGGCTTTGCCCATCCAGAGCCCACAGGCACCAGCACTTGCTATTGCCACCAAAACGAACACTTTTCAGCCCTGAGACCCATGCCGTCATCTTAGAAGCAGACCGACCGTTAAGCACCACCGGTCACCTAGCGTGTTTCCCTTCCCATCCGAGTCGAATGGGAAGGATGTTTTCAGAAGTGGCCTTTGATAAGATCAACCCTGTTTGTTTTTTCCTATGTTGTGGGATCAGGGTCATGGCTAGAAGTGAGGAGAGAGGGGGCAGAGGATGGGAACTCAGGGAATAATAAGTTTTAAGAACCAAGGAAAAGGGATAGTCCGTGGGGAAAACGGATGAAGTGTTAGGAGAAGGGGGAACCCTGAGAGATGCCTGTCACAGACAAGGAAGAGAAGTACTCCAAGAGGCTGACAGCTGAAGAGAGATCATGTGAAATGAAGAGAGAAAATTTGGAAGTTGGGAGGTCACGGGTAACCTTTGCTGGAACGATTTCAATGGGAGCAGAAGCCAGACTGCAGTTTGATACATGATTAGAAACTGCGAAAACACAGTGCTGTAGATGGATTTTCAAGACATTTGCTGAATAAGGGGGAAAAAGGAGCTGACTGAGGAGAAAGGATTGGGGTGGCACTGAGGGCTGGGGTAATGTTAGAGTCAGGGGTTTGTCCCAAGTCATTTACGCAGATTATGTGATTATCTCCAGCAGCTCTTAGCAGGCCTGTGGCAGGCTCAGCAAAAAAGGCCTTGGGAGTGGATTCAGGCTGGGGATTGCACAGCTGGGACAGTGAAAAAACAAAAGGAGTTGGGGTGGAGGTGGGGAAAACTGAGGATGCTGGAGAATGTGGCTGAAATAATCCACAATTGACCGGGCTGGGGTGTGGAGGACTGAGGGTCTGGGAGAATAGAGGGTCAGGAGCTAGAGGCTGGCGAGCACGTCTTCCTGGGAATTAAGAGATGGTGACGTGGAAGGTTGTGGGCAGGGAGGGGACGCTCAGAGGGCAAGCGTTCGGGAGTCCAGACGTGGGAGCGAAATCACGTGGTGGAGTGGATGGAGCAGCTGTGGACGCAGAGAGGACAGAGGAGGTACACGGCTGGTGGCCAGGTCAGTAAGGAGGCTGCTGCGTTCATGGGGAGGAGGGGCGTGTGTGACAACCCCAAGAGCTAAAGTCCTCGGTGAGCAAGAAGCTTCCAGGGGCTCGTAACAGATGGGAGTGGGCTGATCAGCCTAAAAGGAGGCGAGGTTTCAAAGGAGTCACGGAGGACAGTGAGCTACAAGTGTGCACGGAAAACCAGGGAAGCGTGGGAAGAAAGCCGTGTCCCAGAGACAGGCCCGGGTTTCTGGGAAAGTGCATGAGGAACGAGTTCAGGATGTCTGATGTTGGGGAGTTTCCTGACTGCAGAGCCAGGGCTCCAGACAGAGAACCTGGTGGAAGGAGTGAGTGGAGCTGAAATGGATGGGAATGAGAAGACAGAGAATACAAGCGAGCA
Source organism: Tursiops truncatus (assembly GCF_011762595.2). Classification (NCBI taxonomy): domain Eukaryota; kingdom Metazoa; phylum Chordata; class Mammalia; order Artiodactyla; family Delphinidae; genus Tursiops; species Tursiops truncatus. The sequence continues at coordinate 65,338,088 of NC_047041.1, read as the reverse complement.
GAGGATTGGGGCCCACCTCGTGTTGGCCCCTCGTAAAGGGAGGGCAACCCAGTCTTCTGCTCTGAGGATCGGCAATCATTTTACAGAGGCCCGGAGCAGACGGCGGTGCCCCGAGTGCGGGGACCCTCTTGGCCCTCCCTGCCTCGAGCTGACCTGCAAGCAGAAGTCCCATCACCCGATGGTGGTCACAGCCACAGGCAAAGGCAGCGAGTGGCACAGAGAAGGATGAGAGGTGAAAGCCAGCGTGGCCTTGGCAATGGAGTGCCGGACGGAGGAAGATAGAGAAAACAAAGGGACTTCATAAAACCTAGTTTATGACTTTGGTGGGAGAATATCCCTCTGGGGGTTTAAAAAGGCATAAATGCCTGTCTAATCCTAAAAAGCATGCCGTAAAGGAAAGCACAGGCCTGTCTCAACAAGCTCCTTCCTAGCTGGGCCCGTTCTGGGTAGTCAACTCTTCTGTCAGGCTCAGAAAGACATTCTCAGGAATAATGAGGGCCTAGTTCTAATTAATTGGGCCCAGCTTGCAGCCGAGATAGCAATCAAAGCAATGGGAATGCAGAATTGACCCGCGCAGAAGGCTGCAAAATGCCACTCATTGCTCTCCTTTGGGGAACCGAGGGCTCCAAAACTGCTCCCCGTCAGTATGTTAGACTTGCCCCCCCCACCCCCGCCTTTCCAAACAGGATGGAAAAACTGCTTATGTGGTATGATATTTTAACCGGAGGGCACTTGGAAACTCAGAGTGTGAGGGTAGCCTGCACAGGAGTCTCGAGGCCAACCGTGGATTTATGGAAATGTCCGGCAAAGGGCTCACGGTGGCTCAGACCCGAGCCACGAGGTAAGGCAAGTTACGGCTCTGCCTGCCTCCCATTTCTCTCTTTATTTTTATCTTCGGGATCAGGCGTGTTGGAGAGAAAAGAGGAGGCCTGGTAACAACAGCTTCCCCGTCATTCTTGGTTACTTACATCTGTGGTCAATTTTCCACACTTTATTCCATAAAAGGTAAACGGGGCACGGTACTTGCAAGAGGATAATCTAAACAATATGAACCATGTTGCTGTTAAAGACCATCTGGTTGATCACGCTCAGCCCCAGACTTTTAACTCCTTGAGGTAAGAAAGATGCCAAACCCAGAGAGGCCGGGCCCTCCTTTGGTCTTTTACTCCAGAATCTTTCCCTCCCTCCTCAAGTTCATTAAAACAAGGACCTCTAAGGTCTCTGCCAGCCCTAATATTCTAGGCTGGCTGCTGGTGAAACTCGGCGAGTTTTGTGAATGAGCAACTTGCAAAATGCTTCTACCAAATGACTCTTCTCTTCTTTCTCTTTAAAAGGAAACATTAAAAGCTTAAAAAAAAGCAAAGCAAAGCAAAAAAAAAAAAAAAGCGCCCTATGCACAACCCAAACTAAAATACTCAAGTGCTGGAGTTGTTTCCTTCATAGCTGATCTGCTTCAAGCCAAGGGATCATTTACATAATTTTAATTTGAAAAAGCAACTGACACTCGTGAAGACACAATGAAGACCGTGCTTTGCTTTTATTTGGGCTTACACATTTTCTGGCCATCTGTTAGTCAAGAAAGTTGCAAACTCCAATGAGAGATGGGAAAATGGTGTTTTTCAGATGGTGTTTTTCATCCTTTGGGTGGGGAGCTGATGATAAGGGATTCCGGGAAAGTTTCAAATGGGTAAGGCCACTGTAAAAATGAGAGTTGGCCTTCCCTGTAAGGTGCAGCGTTTCCACCTGCAGGAGGAATTCAGCATTTGACCTAGAGGTTCAAGTGCATTTTATTCTTCCAGTCAGTCATTAAGAACTCTAGCTTTCCCCCAGCAACCTCTAAGGGTATTGGAACCATCAAAACAATTCAAGTTAATACACCTTTTAATATTTTAAGCCATGTGGTACTGCAGTATTCCATCAGGGAAGCATCTTCCAATATCAAGGCCACAACAGAACCCTCATTTCTAGCCAAGATCTCCTTTGTGTGTAACCACAGATTAGACCTAAGCAGTCAGTTTTCTGGAAAAAGGTTTTCCGAGGTCAAGGCAGAAAATGAGCTCAAATACTGTGGCTCTGCCAGGCTTCAACAATAATGTCTAAAACCAACAGTGCTAGAGCTACTACTAATTCCCCCTTTTAAAAGCATTCTGGAAAATCTCGATGACATAAACAGAAGACATCAAAACCCAAGGGAAGGCCACTTGGCATCCTACACACATGAGAGAATGTGGCTCTCAGTCTGTCAAGGCACTTTAAATTCCACAGGCCCAGATGAAGCAGTGGCTTTGCTGTTGTTGTTATTTAGCTCTGTTGACCTGACAGACAAACTGCTGCATCCTTCCTTCTCCCCACATCCTCCTGCGAGTTGCCTCCGCGGGTTGCACAAAGACGGAGTACTGAGTTGAAGGAGTACTGAGTTGAAGGAGTACTGAGTTGAAGGAGTTAATGGTCACCAGGAGAGCCCCTGGGAGATGAAGCTTCATATCCCATGATCATAAATCTCTTTCAAGGCAAGTTTGAACCAGGACTCAATTCTGCTACAGCTCCCCAAGCTCAGCATTCATCTTCAATTAGATAAAGTGACTTTCACATCTATTTATACTCTCTTCATTTCCCAACACATTTATCTCATGAAATGACAACTGGAAAACACTCCTGTCCTAAACACGCATGTTATTTTGAAAGAGTTACTGAACCAGGCTGAATAATGTAATTAATAGGCTTTTACTGGAATTCACTTTTAATATATGTTCTTAAACATCTGTGAACAATGTTTTTCAAGCAACAGGAAAGAAAGAAAATGAGAAAAAAAAAAACCCATGATTTAATCATTCCTCAATCGTAGTAGTAATTTCACAATTCAAAGCATAGTAGGAAAAAGTTCATGTTAATTGAAAAAATGACTTTACTATGATTCTATGACTGGACATCAATCGCATTACAGCTCCTTTTGAAAAGCCCTTTCCCTCTGGAGAAGTAGGTTCCATCTCTTTTTTGGTTTTGGTCAAATGGACAGGAGACCCCAATGTAACTTAGAACGTTTATCTCTATGAAGACCAGAGCTGTGGTCAGAACAGGAAAAGCTGGGAATTTCCCACAGCTGCTGGGTTCGAATTAGCGCTCAGGTTTGGACCCATGGCAGAAGATGAGGAAAAAGTCCCCAAGGGCAAGTGAGGCACTGTGACTAAGTGTTGACGGCACAAGGAGAGTAACAAGAGGCAGGGAAGTCGGTGGAGAGTGAGATGAGGCTCCAGGTGGCATCAGCCTCAGGGTCCTCTGGACACAAGCTGATAAAGCCCAGCCCATTGGGCAGAGGGTCTGCATTTGGAAGGTCTAATAGTAGATGGTAAGGCTCTAGCGTGGAATGGGGGTGGGGCTGTCAGGCAGCTGAGAGCTCAGAGGGCTTTAAAGGAGCTAAGATGTTGGGGATAAATGAGTGAAGCCACTTGGGAACCAGCCAAGGATGGGACAGGCAGGGCAGACACATCAGAGAAGGGGCCTGGACTCTGAAGACCCTTTCCTGATGCTTAGCTGCTAAGCTCTCTATTAGAACCACGATGGGATGGCACAGCCACGAGACAGGCCTGAGCCTTTTGGCTTGGATCTGGAGGTGAGGGCTGAGCACACAGGGTGTTTTGTGCCTCAAAACCTGGGATCGAGAGGATGCAGGACGGGTGATGGTCAAAATACTGAACAATGGGCAACATCCGGGCACTGTCCGGTCAGTGTGGGAAGATGTAGGGGTGCCTGCTGGTTTTGGACTGTGGGAGGGGCTGGCCGGGCCGAGGGAGGGGCAAGCTTGCCCTCGGAGGGTGGGGGTACTGGTGGAAATGGGGGAGCAGCTATTTACCAACCAATGCAAAAATAAACTGCCATGAGTCAGCCTGGGGAGAGGGGCGGGCAGGTTATTCCCACACCCCACTTGGCAGTTTTTTCACATCTGTGTGAAAGGGATATTGCTTAAGAAAGGAAAATATGGCCAAGGGTAGAGCCAGGGGAGCCTGTTTTGGTCAAATTTCTCAATAAAAGTTTGCTTTGCTGATAAAAATTTGTGCCTTTAATGTTAGGAATCGTGTCTTTTTGTTCTTGTGGCAGAAAAAAAGGTAGAAAACTTCCCTAACCCATCAGGCAGGTTTGGGTCTCTTTCGGGAAGCAGGACAGGAGGGGGCTGTGAACACCGCAGGGCAACTAACTGGACGGCTTGCCCCACTGCTCTGTTTATCACCATCCTCTGAGATCCTTCTTCCTCACGTTTATCTTTAAAGAAAGAGATCACGGAAACAAGTGTGCACTGTGAAGTTGTTAGGGACTGCATCAAACGTCAGGATCAGGGTGAGTAATGGGCTTGGGCAAGATCCACGTCAAACCCTCCACAGCACGCCTGGTATCAAGTTCTGGAAAGAAATGAGCCTCTGTGTGAGTTTTCCTGCTAGAGGCAGCATGAGCAACTACGACCTGTATGTCTGGGAGGGGGAAGGCAAAGAGAAGTACAGAGTTCCTCCCCAGAGAGGAGACCTCCCCGCTCATCAGGAGTGGGGTCAGTTGGGGTGTTGGAGCAGCTCCGACCCGCTCTCAGGTATTATGTTTTCAGGAACTCATGGAGCCGGTTGTTAAAAACAGCCATTATTAAAATTTAAATCATACACTTCTAATTAAATAAATTATGCTGAAAAACAAGGGTAATAAATACTCAAAACTCATCACTTATTTTGTTATCTATGCTCTTGGGATTTTGTACATTTATAAGATCTATGTGGTAGAAATACTACATAATGATGTGTTAAATCGTGTATCTCTTCCCAAGTCCACGTTCAAGGATATCACAAAATTGGCCACGACAGGGGTGGTATTTATACACACAAGTATATAAATAGCAAACACTGCAAGTCAGAGCTTGGTTTCTTGCTCTGTTGATTATCTAGAGTTAAGGAAGTGATGGAAGAAATGTCAATAATGCAGATTAAACTTAAAAGTGAGTCATGTCCACCTAGAGGGGTGGGATAGGGAGCGTGGGAGGGAGACGCAAGAGGGAGGAGGTATGGGGATACATGTATGGTTGACTCACTTTGTTATAAAGCAGAAACTAACACACCACTGTGAAGCAATTATGCTCCAATAAAGATGTTTCAAAAAACAACAACAAGAAAACGCTCCACCCAAAATTGAGCCTGTGAAGAGGAAAACAGAATCATGGAGCTCAGACAGCCCAGAATTGGGTAACTAGACTGTGAATAACTGCAAGTTAGTGTTCGCTGAGGCTTGAAGAATACAAAATAAATCTTTTCAATCCAAGAAAAAAAAAGTGAGTCATGTCTGTAGTCATTACACTGTGAATAGTATTAAAAAAAAAAAAAAAAGGAGGAAAATACGCTCCCAGTATTTGAAAACGATTATCTGATTCGGCAAAGAAGGTGTTGAGCTTGGTGGTGAATGAGTAAGCTCTGATAAATGTAATGCTTAAGCTGAAAGAGGTTTCAGTTGAATGAATATAACACAGATCATCCTTGACTTTCGATGAAGTTACATCCCGATAAACCCACTGTTAAGTCTAAAATAGCGGATGTCGAAAATGCATTTAATACACTTAAGCTGCCAGACATCGTAGCTTAGCCTAGCCTACCTTACACATGCTCAGAACACTTACATCAACCTACAGTTGGGCAAACTCATCTCACACAAAGCCTACTTTATAATGAAATGTGGGATGTCTCATGTAATTGATTGTATTGAAAGTGAAAAACAGACTGGTTGTATGAGTACAGAATGGTTGTAAGGGTATCGGTTGTTTATCTTCATAGTGGCGTGGCTGACTGGGAGCTGTGTCTGCTGCCGCTGCCCAGCATCACAAGAGAGTTATCATACCGCCCATCGCCAGCCCGGGGAAAGATCAAAATTCAAAAATCTAAGTACAGCTTCTATTGAATGTACATAGTTTTCTCACCATTGTAAAGTTGAAAAATCGTAAGCCGAACCACTGCGCAAGAGTGAGAAATAGTTTAGCAGATCACATATTAGATTTAATGACAGTAAATGAATTGGGAGTTAGTGGACTGGGATGAAATTCCACTAGTCAAATCATGGTTGAACTGCGACCATAGGTCAGCTATGGATAACACGACACAAAAATCAACAAAAACGTTCAGTGAGGATCAACTGGCTCGTGCAATTTACAAGAAAGAGGATTAGACATTTTATTATTACTTATGAATTGTGCGCTACAGATCCTTCATATCAATAAGACTTATATGTACTTATGCATTCATACACATACTTTTTTTTTTCTGGAGAACTGGTTGTTGAATATTTACCAGCACACAACAGAATGAGAGGGTCTGTAATCTCATGCCTTGGGGGAGAGTTTTTTCTTCCCCATTCCCACTGCCAAAGAGTTAAAGGGTCAGCGCTTCTTTTAAGACTCTGAACCTGGGACTTCCCTGGTGGCACAGTGGTTAAGACTCTGAGCTCCCAATGCAGGGGGCCCGGGTTTCTAGATCCCTGGTCAGGGAACTAGATCCCACATGCATGCCACAACTAAGAATTTGCATGCCACAACTAAGGAGCTGGCAAGCCATAACTAAGGAGCCCACCTGCCGCAACTAAGACACGGTGCAACCAAATTAAAAAAAATAAAAAAACAAGACTCTGAACTTGATTAAATTCTGGATTAAGACATGTCACACTCTCCCTACCAATCCACAGAATTTAGTCCTCCCCCAAATTCCTGAAGCTCCTTCTGTTTCTGTTCACTTGGCACTTAGCAAATGCTACCCGTATATTGACTTTTCAATTTACAGCATTTTAAATTTATGCCCCATCTCGTTTTAGGACAAAGGTCAGTCTCAGAAGCTTTCTCCATGCCTTTTAAAGGTGGCAGCGTGGAGTAGGTGCTCAAAAATGTCTTCATTCAGTTGGTCAATAGGTCAATGTAATATTCACGGAGTCTGATGTCTGCACTAGACACTTTGCCAACCCAGAAGTTCCAAGATTTAAGAACAACCTGTCTTGTCCTCGAGGATCTCACAGCTTTGTAACGATGATAGTGATGGTGATGTGATGACAGTCGGGGTTTGCCAAGTACCAAATATGTGCCAGATGCTATGCCAGGGACTTTGCATATAACATCTAGACATACCAGTATCTGTGAACATGTGGCTGACCATCCAAAGGAGATACCTCAAGATGGTACCTTGGTCATCTCAGGAGCCCAATCTGCCCTGGCTTAGTAATGTCAAATGCATGCAAGAGTGCATGAATGAATAACTGAACGGCCTAGTGTTAGCATCTAGTTATCCATCCTCTCTGCTGCTTCTCTTCTTCCCTCTGCTTACCTTACTTTCCTTCCTTCCTTTCACATGAGGGACTCTATATGGAAAAGGAAACTCGAGTGGCCTGAACTTGATATATGAAAGCGAAACTGCTTTCGATTGTGATGCAGACATCGTAATCTGGCAATGCCTAATGCACGCGGCTTGAGACTCCATTTTTGACCAACTTCTCTATTCTTCTTCCACCATTGTTCTGCAAGTTTCCCAACCCCCCCTCATAGAGAGCAATTGGTCCATGGAGAAGAGCTGCTGGCTCTCTGAGGGAGGTCCCATAGGCTGGTAGTGAGCCCCGTCCCAGGTGTGAAGTTTTCCACAGCTGGGGAGACTTCCCCCAGGAGGAGGAAGCTTTGGAGTAGACGGACATGAGGTGGGACCTGGCAGCCACTCCCAGGGGTTCGTCCTCCCTCTCCTGCTCTGTCAGTAGAGGAGCTTCTGGGCACACACCTAGATAGACACAGTCCTGCTCGCTGGAAACTGGAAACAGGTTTCCTCACATCTCAGTTGGAGAACCTGATGGTAATTTACTTCTCACCATTGTCATTCACCTTTTCTCAAGAGAATAAAAGTGAGCAGCACAGCAGCTATAACTTGACGTTTTTACCTAAACATTTATAACCTAAATTCGCCCTTAGATGCTTCCTTCTAATTTTATTCAGCCCACTCGGTAATCCATATGATAAACGTTTCTAGATAATTTTTATGGTACAGAACTTGCTTTTTTAAAAAATATGTCTGTTGTGGTAGAAAGCATTTCTAAAGCAGATGAAACCCATCTTTGCTCTCTTCAACAAAAAAGGCTGAACATAACGTAACCTTTGCTTGTACTACGGCAAGGCTGTCTCCACTGATGGTAATTGCTGATTTGGGCTAAAATAATCATGTATACACGTTGATGGTTTCATTTTTCTATTTTAGGAAGGGATTTGAACAGGATCGTGAAGACTGGTCAGACTTCAACAGACAGGGAGAGAAGAGGGGGAAAAAGAAAAAGAATGGGCCCCACGGAGGGCATAGATCTCATATCAGATCTCATGACAATAAAGTGTTGACCAATTTCATTATCTCACTCGACTTAAGTTATCTTTTCAGCTTGGTTAGCTAATTTAGCAAGGAGTTATAAATGATATTCCATACAAATGGCCCATTTCTTTTATAATAATTATATTTCCTTTTTCACTTATTTTCTTCTTTTCTACTGTACCAGTTTAAAAAAAACCAAAAAATCTTACTTTATTAGTCTGATTTGTACTGCATTTCTGATCCTAATTTTCATGCTATGCTTTTGCTGGTTAGTTTGTTTCTTTTCTAAATTCTAAATTCTTTAAAATGAGATTTCAAAGCCTTTTTTAAAAAGTCTAAGTAAAGCATATATATTTATTCCCTTATATCATATTTCCCTTTCTCTCCTCTTGCCCTGACTCCAAAATACTGATTTCTCCCCCAATTACACAGCATCCCCTGGTCCAAGCTCTGGCCTCTCACCTGGACTGCTGAAGGAGCCCCCTAATTTATCTGCCTGCTCCTACACCGCGCAACTCCATCACCCAGCGGTCAGAACTTGGGCTCTGGAGGCTCAAGACAACCTGGTTATATATTGACCCCTTCACCAACATTCTGTGTGACCCCTAGGCTAGTTGCTTCACACCTCTGAGCTTTGTTTTCCTGCATTGGAAAATGGGCATAATACAAGTACCGACATAATATGGATGTTCTCAGTATTAAATAAGATAATATATATGTATATTGCTTGGAGCAGTAGTGGGCACATACATTGGCTTAGAAAAATCTCTAACGTGTACATCCAGATGGCCTAAAACCCAAGTACTTTGGCATCTGGATCTGCCTCAACCATGTCAATTTCCCCTTTATTCACCATGCTCCAGTCACACACTGACCTTTGACTGTGTCTCAAACCCACTAAGCTCTTTCATGCTTCAGAGCCTTTGAACATGCTGTTCCCTCTGTCTAGCTTCTTTACTTGGCTTCACTTGGCTAATGAACAGTCCTTCAGCTCTCAGCTTAAATGTCACTTCCTAACCTGACCGAGGCCCTGATCGACCACCCAGGCTAACATTAACTGTCCATAACCTTCTCTTTCCTTTATAGCACTTAGTACGATTTGGAATTATGTATTTGTTGGTTTCCTTGTTTAATACCAATCTCTCCTGCTAGACTGTGAATACCATGAAGCCAGGGACCATGTTGATTTTGTTCAACACTGTATCTCCCACACCTAGCACATAGGAGGTACTCAAGAGTTATCTGTTGAGTGAAGGGGAAACAGTGGCTGAATTAACAAACTTGGAAGATGAGTACGGTCCTTTATGGAATTTCCTTTGCCTTTTTCTCCTAATAGGTTATACTAGTTTACTAAAGCTAATAAAACCTGCCCTTGGCCACAGATTTTACTGTTTTTGCCTGGTAATGAAGTGAGATTCCTTAATTTATGAAAATACTTATTCAACAAGTATCTCTTAATACCTGCCACATACTCAGCTCTATATCCTGGACTCTGTTCGCTAAACAAAAGAAATAGAAGACCTGAAATCTCCCTCCACGCCCACCCCTACAGGGATATTAGACATATGACATGTACATAATGACACAGAAGATAATTAGATAATATGACAAGGATGTGAATAGTTATTTGCCAAAAAGAATGACACACTCAAGGAATACATTAAGATGAGAGCAGAGGGAAATCACTCAGGGAAAATCGCAAAGACAGGAACTTTGGGTGGGTCCTCAGGGTGAATGAGAGGTGAAGAGGAAAAGGGCATTCTCTGCACAAGAAACTTGGAGTTGGGAAGAGGTAATGAGGTCAAGGGATGGGGGTGGGGAGATGAGAAGACTGACCTGGTGACGCATGTTGGGAAGTCCAGTGGGGCAGGGGGGTTGAAAGGTAGGGGGAAGCCTTGAAGAATCCAAGAAGAGGGAACGTGAAAATCCTCCTTCTTTTTGATTGCCAATGTCACATTCATGTTGTCATCCAGCACTTTGCCTAGTGTTTTACCAGAAGTTTAGATTCAGTGGTGCTTGCTGAACTAATTATGTTGAATAAAAAATGACAAACATGAAGAGACTCATATCAGAGGAACTGTGAGGAAGATTTTGTTCCCACCATACATTTCTAAAAGAAGCCCCTGATGGATTCTCAGGAGAACGTCACTAAATTTTCACATACCAGTTACATAAACTGTTTTAAAATATAGACAAGATATGTTATAGAACTCATATTAGGAAGGAAATAAGATCTTGATTGAACACTAATGAGGATGACACTGTGGGCAGCGGGGGTGTTTTGGAATTACAGGACTGTCTTACTCAAGAATGTAGTTTAATAAATCACAAATAATATCCTACAGACAGAAAGGGGAAACGTTTCAAAAACAAACAATATGAGCTATCCTACGAAGTTAGAATTAGCACTACATGGGGAAATTATTAGGATGGTTCAACACTTTGATAGAAAAAACATTATTTTTAAATCTAAGAATCATTTTGGTGGATGCTGAGCAGACCATCATTAACATTCAACATTAGCTCTTTATAAGAACCCTTTGAAATAGGAAGAGGGGGTGTATTCCTTGAGATAAAAACGATTGGAGATTTAAATCAGAGTTTCAATATTATTATTATTTTGTGTGTGTGTGTGTGTGGTACGCGGGCCTCTCACTGTTGTGGCCTCTCCCGTTGCGGAGCACAGGCTCAGCGGCCATGGCTCACGGACCCAGCCACTCCGTGGCCATGTGGGATCTTCCCGGACCGGGGCACGAACCCGCGTCCCCTGCGTCGGCAGGTGGATTCTCAACCACTGCGCCACCAGGGAAGCCCCTTCAATATTATTTTTAGTGTGGAGATCCTAGATGACAGCTGTCCATTCACATTTTCTGCAATGATGGAAACCTTTATTCCTGCACTGTCCGGTATAGCAGTAACTTGTCACATGTGCCATATCGCATACTTAAATGTGGCTAATGTGACTGAAAAACCGATTTTTAAATTTTACTTAATTTTTAGTTTATTTGAATTTAAATATCCACCAGTGGCTAGTAGCTGCTGACTGTAGTGGATAGCACAGTCCTGGGGACTTTACTTTGCAAACACAGGCAGAGGTCTAAGATGCTCCTCTCAGCACCTCTACTGGAGGTCATAGTAAAAAAGATTGCAGGACAAGATGAACAAGAAATAGAGAATAAGTATAGGAAAGGCAGAAATAGAAATACCACTTTTTTGCAGATGATACAATAGTGTAAATAGAAAATGCAAGAACAATCCAATGCACACCAATGATGTAGAGCTAGAAAAGGCAGTGAAAAATGCTACTATCCCCAATACTGAAAAAAAAATAAAATACTTGAGAACCTACAAATCTAGATGAATAAGATATGTGGTGAAGTAAAAATGATAAAACCATAATGAGAAGGAAAATAAAGAAATACCTAAATAAACAAAGTTACAGCCATTGCTCCTGATTTAGAAAATTTAGAGTAATATCACTAACATTAGTCTATAAAACAAAAAACAGATTAACATAAGAACAATTAAATTCCTGCGAGCCTGCTCTAGTATGTGATTAATCACTAGCAAAATTAATAAGGAAAACTAAATACACAATAATACCAAAGAAGATTGGAGGATGTAATAATCAAATTTAAGTATGTATTATAAAGTGATCTTCAACAAAACTGAATTTTGTTGGATCAAAGCCAGGACAAAGACTCCAATAAAATAGTGATTCCAGAGATGAATTTAAGCACATATAAGTTCTTAGGATACAGCAAACAAACAAACAACTAAGAATCACAATAAATGGATGACAGAATCACCATTTAATAAATGCTGGTGGAACAATCTGGTATCAATAGTATCAATAAGAAGGAAAGTAGATTATATCCATAACTTACCAAACATGACAATACTTTCCAAATTGGTCATTTTAAAAAAAGGGTATTTATCCCAGCTATAGCTGAGAGATGACTTCATGACTATTGACAGACTAAATAGTATTATAAGGCAGGAGGGAGGTAGATTCAAATATTTTGAAGTCTATTTAAAGTCTCCCAAAAATTCTCAACAAAATATTAGCAGACTGAATCCAACAACACATAAAAAAGATCATACACCACAACTAAGTGGGATTCATCCCAAGTTCACATGGATGGTTCAACATATACAAATCAGTCAATGTGATACACCACATAAACAAAAGAAAAGACAAAAACCACAGGGATCATCTCAATAGATGCAGAAAAAGCATGTGACAAAATTCAACATCCATTTTATTCATGATAAAAACTCTTACCAAAGTGGGTATAAAGGGAACATAACTCAAGATAATAAAAGCTATTTATGACAAACCCACAGCTAATATAGTACTCAATGGGGAAAAGCTGAAAGCCTTCCCAGTAAAATCTGGAACAAGACAAGGACGCCCACTCTCACCTTTTCTATTCAACACAGTATTGGAAGTCCTAGCCACAGCAATTAGACAAGAAAAAGAAATAAAATATATCCAAATTGAAAGGGAAGAGGTAAAATTGTCATTATATGCAATGATATGATACTATATACAGAAAATCCTAAAATCTCCACACAAAACTACTAGAACTGATAAACGGATTCAGCAAAGTAGCAGGATACAAGATTAACATACAGAAGTTGGTTGCATTTCTTTACACCAACAATGAAGTATCAGAAAGGGAACGTAAAAAAAAACAATACCTTTTAAAATCACACCCCCCAAAATAAAATGCATAGGAATAAACCTGACAAAGGAGGTGAAAGACTTGTATTCTGAGAACTATAAAACATTAATAAAGGAAATTAAGGAAATGGAAAGATATCCCATGCTCTTGGATTGGAAGAATCAACATTGTTAAAATGGCCATACTACCCAAAGCAATCTACAGATTTAATGCAATCCCTATCAAATTACCCATGAAATTTTTCACAGAACTAGAACAAATAATCCTAAAATTTATACAGTACCATAAAAGACCCAGAATTAATAAAGCAATCCTGAGGAAAAAGAACAAAGCAGGAGGCATAACTCTCCCAGACTTCAGACAATACTACAAAGCTACAGTAATCAAAACAGTGTCGTATTGGAACAAAAACAGACATATGGATCAATGGAACAGAATAGAAAGCCCAGAAGTAAACCCACACACCTATGGTCAATTAATCTTCAACAAAGGAGGCAAGAATATACAATGGGTAAAAGACAGTCTTCAGCAAGTGGTGTTGGGAAAGTTGGACAGCTGCATGTAAATCAATGAAGTCAGAACATACCCTCTCACCATATACAAAAATAAACTCAAAATGGCTTAAAGACTTGAACATAAGACATAACACCATAAAATTCCTAGAAGAGAACACAGGCAAAACATTCTCTAACATAAATCATACCAATATTTTCTTATGTCAGTCTCCCAAGGCAATAGAAATAAAAACAAAAATAAACAAATGGGACTTAATCAGACTTAACAAGCTTTTGCACAGCAAAGGAAACCATAAACAAAATGAAAAGAAAACTTACAGAGTGGCAGAAAATATTTGCAAATGATGCGACCGACAAGGGCTTAATTTCCAAAATATACAAACAGCTCATACAACTCAACAACAAAAAAAACAAACAACTCAATCAAAAAAATGGGCAGAAGACCTAGACATTTCTCCAAAGAAGACATATAGATGGCCAATAGGCACACAAAAGGATTCTCAACATCACTAATAATTAGAGAAATGCAAATCAAAACTACAATGAGGTACCACCTCACACCAGTCAGAATAGCCATCATCAAAAAATCTACAAACAATAAATGCTGGAGAGGGTGTGGAGAAAAGGGAACCCTCCTACACTGTTGGTGGGAATGTAAGTTGGTGCAGCCACTGTGAAAAACAGTATGGAGGTTCCTCAGGGAACTGAAAACAGAATCACCATATGATCCAGTAATCCCAATCCTGGGCATATATCTGGATAAAACTATAATTAAAGAAGATACATGCATCCCTATGTTCAGAGCAGCACTATTCACAATAGCCAAGACATGGAAACAACCTAAATGTCCATTGACAGATGAATGGATAAAGAAGATGTGGTACATATATACAGTGGAATACTGCTCAGCCATAAAAAATAACAAAATAATGCCATTTGCAGCAACATGGATTCAACTAGGGATTATCACACTAAGTGAAGTAAGAATGAGAAATACAAATGCCATATGATACCATTTATATGTGGAACCTAAAATATGACACAAATGAACCTATCTATGAAACAGAAACAGAATCACAGACATAGAGAACAGACTGGTGGTTGCCAAGGGGGAGGGGGTTGGGAGAAGGATGGAGTGGGAGGTTGGGGTTAGCAGATGTAAGCTGTTATATATAGAATGGATAAACAACAAGGTCCTACTGTACAGCACAGAGAACTATATTCAATATCCTATGAAAACCATAATAGAAAAGAATATTAAGAAAGAATGTATATATATAAGAGAAACACTTTGCTGTGCAGTGGTAATTAACACAACATTGTAAATCAACTATACTTCAATTAAAAAAATAAAGTCTCCTTAATAAAAACTAACAAAACAAATATAAAAGGAGCAAAAGAAAGTTTTAAATTATGATAGATATAATGGATAAGTATTTACGATCCAAAATAGGAATGAAATCTTATATTGTGATATAAGCATACTGTCATCAGTAATGACACCCTATTTGACCAATGACTAATGAGGGAAAGGGAAAAGAGGGAGAGAGAAAGAACATTATTAAGCGGTAACCTGCGCCAGCCACTTTATACACGCATTCTGTTCCCTGGAAATGTACCTGATAAACCAACCCATGGGAAAATGTTCCACCTCACTAATAATTTAAGAAATATGAATCAAAATAACCGTATACCTACTTAAAAACAGCATAAGAGACAATGATAGAACAATACTGGCAGAGCTGTCGGGAACAAGTGTGCTCAACCATCGCTGGGGGCACTGTGAATGACTCCAGTGTTTCTGCAGGCTGTCTGACGCTATGGAACAAGAGCTATAAAACCTCTGATCCTTAATTCTTCTTTGGGACTACACTCCCAAGGAAATACTCAAAAGGAAAAGAGAGACAGAAAGGAAGAAAGTAAACAACGCGAACAAAGTTTCTAACAGCATATTAATAAAAACCAAAATCGAATCGGTTTAAATGTCCAATTCAGGGGAACATTAAGTAAATTCAGTATAGCAATCCAACAGGATTCCATGAAGTTATTAAAAACTATAAGTGATCACATAAACAGATCTACGGATATAAGTGTAAATA
Source organism: Tursiops truncatus (assembly GCF_011762595.2). Taxonomy (NCBI): domain Eukaryota; kingdom Metazoa; phylum Chordata; class Mammalia; order Artiodactyla; family Delphinidae; genus Tursiops; species Tursiops truncatus. The sequence continues at coordinate 65,322,441 of NC_047041.1, read as the reverse complement.
TGGAACAATTTTTAAGTTAAAAAGACGTGTAAGGATCCTAAATGGGAGCACAGTGTAAAATATTTCACATTATACACAGAAGACGATGATTGTGAGTGGAAGCCCTTACCTGGCTGGGGCACTCTCCAAATGCAGGGAGAAGTCAAGTTAAAGCAGCAGCATCTGGCTTGCACAGCCCCCTGGTAAGACTTTGAATTCTATCAATGGATCCTGAACTACTCAATGCAGAATACTCCAGGCCTGACCTGTTCCCATATTTCTAGAGCTTAGATAGTTAAACTCCAAAAGAACATAATCAGAAAAAGATGTGATCAGCCCCAATACTTTGGGAATGCATCCTTCTGGTTTGTCCTTTTATTTTGTGGATTAAGGAATGGAGTGTACAAACTACATTTGTACAATTCCAGTTGAAGAACTTAAGCCATTTTTTCCCACAGAAATACGTAACTGACTAAAAGCACTACACCTAGATCATTGCCAACAAGTGCTTGATTTCTAACTGCCCTTGCAATCGTCACCAGCCTGTCTATAAAGCATGGCCTGGGCAGTTAGGTATTAAGAGGTGGGCAGTGAGATATGCCCTGGTGGATATCCTAAGACCACGTGAAGTCCATTTCAGCAAAACTATTCTGCAATCATTACACAAATAGGAAAAAAAAGGCAAATTAAAAAAAAAATCTATTGTTGGGATTCATGTGGTATTCAGACTTGCAGAGCAAGAATCTGATAAATGTAGTCAGAGTCACCACATTGTACACTCTCCTTAGGAAAGTTCATTCTTGTGGCTTAATGGCCACCACCACCACCCTCATCCTCAATTCTAGTCCCACATCTTTGCCTAGATTTCCTAATAGGGCTGAGACGTTTGTAATCCTTCTGTTACCATGCTTGGATACCTTTGTCTGTGCCATCCTTTGTAGTGAATCAGATCCTCAGTCACCTCCCTGACCATCCCATGTCAAGCAATTCATAACGGGAAACACCTGAGTCCATCAAGATGTAACACACAGTAAATTCAGGACAGGACCACCCCTCAGAGCTGGTACAGACTGCAAAATACCCCCCAAAAAAGTCCTAAACAGGTGGATAAGAATAGACAGTTGACCGCTGTTTGGGTGACCATTGAGGGAAACAGGAATTGAAGACCTCTAGCAGCTCACTCCTTCCATCCTTGCTGGGAGCGGTGGGGTGGTAAGCAGAGCACAGGCTCTGGAGTTTACTGCCTGGACCTGAACGCTGGTTATGACACTTACTAGCTGTGTGACCATGGGAAACTAATTCACTGGGCCTCAGCTTTTTCCAACTGGGGATAATGATGGTTCTTGCCCCATAAGGTTGGTAAGAAGATGAAGTGATTTAAGACCTATAATGTGCTTAGAACAGTGCCTGGCACAGAGTAGGCACTCAATAAACGTCAGCTGCTATAATCATCTTCATCATCCACTAAGAACAAGTTTGGGCTCAGGATCAGAACCCACAGAACAATCCTTACTTCAAGCAGAAGCAAAGATGGAGAGAAAAGATCCAAAGAGGAGGGTCAGGAAGCCATCCGATAGCAAGAGAACAGAACAGAGTCATGTTAGTGGCAGGATACTAGACTGACAGTCCAGAAACTTCTACCAGTGAGGCCTCTCCTGCTGCCTTAGGTTCTGAGCACCCTTCATGCTCCTCCTCCTTAAGGTCCAGCTCTCCTGTGATGTCTGCTCAGCCTCTGGTCTGCCTTGTCTATTTTTTCAGACTTCTTGTCCACGTACATCCTTAAACTAAACCCCCTTTGCTTGAGATCATCTGAATAAGACTCTTTGCCTCTCTGAAACTACGATCAGCCAGCCGTGGCCTTTGTTTTCTAGACGAAGATGTGAGGCATCAACGAAGCAGAGTGAATTCTCGGCCAAGCTGGGCTGCACCAGGCCTCTCAACTCCCAGCACAGTGCTCTTTCCAGCTGAACCGTCTCCTGGCTTGTGGAGTTGTCTCCTGGCCAGGCTGCTGCTGTTTGAAGTTTGCTTGCCTCAGACCCTGAAGGCTTCCCCCACCTTTCAGGGGTCTGTGGCAGCAAGCGTGGCCAGGGTTTTTCCTGCCGCGGTACAGTTCTTGCCATTTTTAAAATAAATAACAGAAACCAAAGGGTGTGCATGGGCTTCAGATATTTCTCTGCACGCTCTTTAGCGCTCCCATGCCTCCTGTTCCCTCGCCTACTCTAGCTGTGCCCAACTCATTGTTACTGGAACCCCTTACAGGGAAGGCTGAAAGGGACTAAGAATTTAGCTCTGCAGTCATTTCCTTGGGTCTCTGTAAAGCCCTCCCTCCCTCTTAATTAGCAGCCTCACTTCCTCTCTGTCCTGCTTTTTCTCCTCTACTGTTGTAAAATCCATTTCCCCCCAGTCAGTAGAATCTCCCTTTTCCCCAGCCAGAAGAATTTTTCAACTTCCCTGCTCAAATTTCAACGCAATAATTCCTTCCCTAATGCACACCACCTTTTCCCCGCTTTAGATTGTCAAAGGCCCATCAGTTCCCCATCTTCTCCTAATTTTTCATTATTTGGACTTTCTGGCTCTCAGCCCTTGAGGACCCTTTCTTTTTTCTGCCTCAAATAGTGTCTGCTTATACAGTATTCTTAGGCTCTTTTTTCTCTCCATTTTGGGCTGGGAACCAATCCCAAACTGCCTTCCCTTAGTTACAGTTTCCTACTTTTTTTGTTGTTATTATGTCCCTCCGCACCACTCAACACCACGCAGGGTGCTGGCTTCTGTCTTCACGCCTTACTTTTCCAAACAGAATGGGTAGAATTTGCTTCTTCCCTCATCTTGCCTCAACTATAGATCACCCAAAAGAATTCCTTGTTTTGCTAAGGCACCAAAAGCGAAGGCAACAAAAGTTAAAAAAAAAAAATAGATAAATTGAACTACATCAAATTTAATACTTCTGTGCATCAAAGGACAGAATCAACAAAGTGGCATCCCAGAGAATGGAAGAAAATATTTGTAAATCAGGTATCTGATAAGGGGTTAATATCCAGAATATATTAAAAACTCCTATAACTTAACAATGACAAAAAATGTGATTAAAAAATGGGCAAAGAACTTGATAGACATTTCTCCAAAGATACACAAATGGCCGATGAGCATGTGAAAAGAAGCTCACGTCTCTAACATGTGGGAAGTGCACATCAAAACCACAATGAGATACCACCTCACACCCACTAGGATGCCTACTATGAAAAAAACAAGAACTAGCATGTGTTGGGGAGGACGTGGAAATATTGGAATCCTTGTGCACTACTGGTGGGAACATAAAATTGTACAACTACTATGGAAAACAGTATGGTGGTTCCTCAATAAATCAGAAATAGACTTACCATATTACCCAGCAATTCCACTTCTGGGTGTATGTCCAAAAGAATTGAAAGCAGGAACTCAAACATATATATCTATGTTCACAACAGCATTATTCACAATAGCCAAATGTCCAGGGACAGATGAATGGATAAGCAAAATGTGGTATATATATGCAATGGAATACTTTTTTATAGGCATATTTTTATTTATCTATTTATTTACATCTTTATTGGAGTATAATTGCTTTACAATGGTGTGCTGGTTTCTGCTGTATAACAAAGTGAACCACCTATACATATACATATATCCCCATATCCCCTCCCTCTTGCGTCTCCCTCCCACCCTCCCTATCCCACCCCTCTAGGTGGTCACAAAGCACGGAGCTCATCTCCCTGTGCTATGTGGCTGCTTCCCACTAGCTAGCTATTTTACATTTGGTAGTGCATATATGTCCATGCCACTCTCTCACTTCGTTCCAGCTTACACTTCTCCCTCCCCGTGTCCTCAAGTCCATTCTCTATGTCTGCATCTTTATTCCTGCCCTGCCCCTGGGTTCTTTAGAACCATTTTCTTTTTTTTTAGATTCCATATATATATGTTAGCGTACGGTATTAGTTTTTCTCTTTCTAAACTTACTTCACTCTGTATGACAGTCTCTAGGTGCATGCACGTCTCTACAAGAGACACAATTTCGTTTCTTTTTATGGCTGGGTAATATTCCATTGTATATATGTGCCACATCTTCTTTATCCATTCAACTGTTGATGGACACTTAGGTTGCTTCCATGTCCTGGGTATTGTAAAGAGAGCTGCAATGAACATTGTGGTACATGACTCTTTTTGAATTATGGTTTTCTCAGGGTATATGCCCAGTAGGGGCATTGCTAGGTCGTATGGTAGTACTATTTTTAGTTTTTTAAGGAACCTCTATACCGTTCTCCATAGTGGCTGTATCAATTTACATTCCCACCAACAGTGTGACAGGGTTCCCTTTTCTCCACATCCTCTCCAGCATTTATTGTTTGTAGATTTTTTGATGATGACCATTCTGACCGGTGTGAGGTGATACCTCATGGTAGTTTTGGTTTGCATTTCTCTAATGATTAGTGATGTTGCACATCCTTTCATGTGTTTGTTGGCAATCTGCATATCTTCTTTGGAGAAATGTCTACTTAGGTCTTCTGCCCATTTTTGGAATGGGTTGTTTGTTTTTTTGATATTGAGCTGCATGAGCTGCTTGTAAATTTTGGAGATTGATCCTTTGTCAGTTATGCAATGGAATATTATTCAGCCTCAAAAAGGAAAGAAATTCTGACACGTGCAACTACATAGATAAACCTTAAGAACACTATGCGAAGCCAGTCCCAAAAAGACAAATACTGAATGATTCTACCTATATGAGGTATATAGTCAAATTCATAGGGACAGAAAGTAGAATGGTGGTTTCCAGGGTCTGGGGGAAATGGGGAGTTGCTGTTTAATGGGTATAGAGTTTCAGTTTTGCAAGATGAAAAGAGTTCTGTAGATCAGCTGTGCAGCAGTGTGAATGTAGTGAACACCACTGAACTGTGAACTTGAACATCATTAAGACCGTACATTTTATGTTATGTGTATTTTACAATTAAAAAAAAAAAAGAAGAAGAACTTCTTGGTCACAGTTTGGTTATTTCACTAATTCACTTACTAATGGCAAGTTATTCAATTTCTCCATGGTTCAATTTTCTCATCTGTAAATGGGATTAGTTAGTACCTACTTCAGAGGCCGTTGTGAGGATTAAGTAAATTTCTATATGCAAAGTGTTTATAAAAGTACCTGACACAAAGTATTGTTCAATAAATGTCAGTTATCACAGTAGTAATAATAATTATTATTATAGTGTGCAAGGTATTATTCGAAGCACTTCCCTATGTTAGGGCACTCAGTCTTCTCCAACCCTACCCACAACCTCCACCCCCAATAAAGCTGAAATTTTACAGATGAGGAAACAGAGGCTCAGAGATGTTAAGTGATCTGCCTGGATCACAAAGCCAGTGGGTGGTGGATAAAGATTAAGTCTGGCTCCAGTGAGGTCCAGTTGCCTTACAGAGAAGCAAGCAGTCATTGTGCTGGCTCCCAATCAAGTCAGAACTGAATCTTACATCTCAAACATGAACTAGGGGCAGGGCAGGCTGTGGTAGGGACGGATGAGAAATCTGGGCTCTGCTCCAGGCCAGCAACCCACCAGCTAAAGAATTCCAACTGTCTTCATCCTCCTCCCACACCTATCCTGCCACAGGGATGAGACCAGCTGGATGCAACAAAGAGAAACCAAGACAAGAGTGGGAAGTGGTCCCAGAGTTCACCACGGCCCTCAAGCAGATGGAAGAGCAAGATCCAGGGGCACACCTCAGAGGCCTGTGGTCAGGGCCTGCCAGGGCACCTTCACCAATCCCACAAGGAGGGAATAAAACCCATGCCACCCAGAGACTGGGAGCATCCATCATGGAGAACAAAAGCCAGGGAGGGGGCCCGCACACCCATCTCAGACTCTCAATGGGCCCACGCTAATCTCCTTGGAGAATTTCTGAGAATGAGGCAGGAATTCTGTTCCTGGTTTTCCTCAGGACCCAGACGGGTATGCCAGCAAGAACCTTCCAATGACTGGCAGTTTGGGGGTTCTTTTTTCTTTCTAACAAGTGATTTTTCCTCTTCACCCGAGTCTTTTATTTTTTATTTTTATTTTTTTATTTTTTCCGAGTCTTTTAAAATACCCAAGCTGGGGCTTCCCTGGTGGCGCAGTGGTTGGGAGTCTGTCTGCTGATGCAGGGGACACAGGTTCGTGCCCTGGTCTGGGAAGATCCCACATGCCGCGGAGCGGCTGGGCCCGTGAGCCATGGCCGCTGAGCCTGCGCGTCCGGAGCCTGTGCTCCACAACCGGAGAAGCCACAACAGTGAGAGGCCCGCCTACCACAAAAAAAATAATAATAAAAAAAAATAAAATAAAATAAAATACCCAAGCTGGCCTTGGGTGGCCTCTGGTCACTTTGCATTAGAATCTGGTTGTGGTGGGTCTCCAACCCAGAGGAAAGTGTATCACCCAGCCAGAAGTGCCTTGCTGACTCTCCCTTCAGTGCTGCCCAGCTGGAAAGGCATCCAGCCACCTGAGAGGACTCAGCTCAGGCTATGAGCAAGAAGGAAGGCTTGGCACCAGAGGGCCACTGAAGCAAAAAGAATCCAGAAATAGGATTTTGACATTTGGGGAAGTTTTTTTTCCCCTTCCAACATTGGGAGGAACTCTGTAAACACAAACTTAACTTGGGCCCTTCTCTGTGGGAAAAAAGCTTGAATAAATCCTCTCTCAGATTGAAAAATCCCCCTCTCCTACCAATTGTTCTTTATATTAGGCAAGCAGTACATATTCATTGTAGAAAATAAATGAGAAAATGCAGACAAGAAAATTAAAATCACTCCAAACCCTACCTTCCCAGTTTCAACCATTGTTAACACTTTGGGTGCGTACCTCCAGACTTTGTTCAATGCAAATATAAATGTATATACACATATAAATATATAAATACTTTCCGAAAAGATTTTAATTAATATACTGTGAAAATCATTCCATGTTAATAATATAGAGCTGCACCGTAGTGTTAATGATATCATGGTATATTATACATGTACTATACATACGCCATGATTTATTTAATGTCTCTTATTAGACATATAGTTTATTTCAAAGTTTTCACAAGCATGGACAATGCTGTTATCCACACAGGGTTCACACCCTTGTCTAATTATTTCTTAAAAATAAACTCCTCAAGGTGGAATCGCTGGATCGAAACGTTTTTGTAATATGCATAAGTCTCCCGAATTCGTCTATTTCATTGATATACAAGTTTTCTTAAGTGAGGGACCTCTGCACTGTGTTTATAATCTGAACCAGCCCTCCGTTTTCTCAAACACAGTTCTCCATTATAAGTAGTTCCAAAAGAAAACTCCTTAAACCCCTTGTCTATGGGCTCATAAATGACTCAGTGGCATTTAAAAGATACACCATTTCATTTTGACTTTAGTAATCCGCTAAACAGAGATCCACGGGACAGATGTACCAGGATACTTGCCACGCAAAACATATTTGTGCAACGTTAGACTAACTACCCACCTTCAGACCACTCCCATCCTCTGCCCCTCCATCTCTCTGTTTTCTTTGTAACTTTCTTCTCCTCATCCCTCCCTCCATTTATCCATCCACCCACCCATCCATCCTTCTTCCTCTCCCTTTCTTTACAAATCGCTCCCCTTCTTTCTTTCCCATCCCCACCCTTCTCTTTCTCCCTTTCTTTCCTTCCTTTCTCCTTATCTCCTCTTCCTCCCAGAAGAAGTAGGGACCCTTCATCAGAACAGACAGTGTTGGAGTTGCACAAAGTTTCCAGCTGCACAGAGAGCTGTAGAAGCTGTCTATGAAATCCTCAGTTCTTGGCATTCATTATTTAAGTTCTGTGGCAATGGGTTTGCTTTGAAGTCTACTGACTCATCCTCCTCCTTAACTTCTTATTTCCTGTAAATGATCCATTTGTTTTTGGCAAGGTCCACGTCACACAGCATTCCCATCAGAAGGGGCTGTTCCACAACCCTGGGCACAGTGTGAACACCGCCTTTTGCAGTGGAACTGGAAGCAAGATGGGCACGTGTAGACTCTGCTTTCTTGAAAGTTGCTTCAACTAGCCCCCATGCCGCCTCGAGTTAATAATGTGAAACGCATGCTCCATCTGCCTGCTAAAGGGTGACAAAGCCATTTATGTTCATAATGGCCAAAATGATTCCACAGATGAAAAGTTTTCTAAAGCTGCTCACATAGGCTAGTGGATCAGTTCCACCAAAGGGGAAAATTCCCCCTCAATCATTCCACTTGAGACCTCTTTGCCAAAACGGGCAGTTCACCAAAGCATTAAGATGTTAAAAGGGGGAAACAAATGGAGATTATAAACAGTTCTCATAAGTTTTTAAACTCTCTGCCCCTAATAAGGCATGCATAGATTAGTGCCAGCAGCTTAGTGGGAAAGGTCATGTGCCTTTTCACAAAGATCCAGGGAGCTACGCGGGGCTCTTGTGGACTTCAGAAATTAAACAAATCAGTTACAAAGAAAAAAATCAGTTCTTCTTTAAGAAAAAAATCAAATTGGGCTGAAAAATACTATTATCAGCAAAACGCTAAATCTTCTCCCCTCCCCCTGCCCCCAGACTCCCCACCTCCCCGGCTGGTGGGAGCAGAAAGATATTCCTTTGATATAAGAGCAAATAAAAGTTTGAATTATTGACTGCTCATGTTAATGCTGAATTTTACTACCACCATATTTCAAAATGAAATTATTCTAACATCTACGCCTCAAATTAAGATCTGTGATGATATATATTGCAGTCCAGAAAATGTCTTAGGTTCAGATGATGTAAAAGTTGATTCCCCCGGAGAGTAAACACTGGCCATTGTTTCTCAAGGGCTAAAACTCTCCTCATCCCTCCAAATAAATTTAAGTACTGATGACATCAGGGAGTGCTGCCTGGTTATCAAAGCACATCTGGGGGTGGGAGTGGGGAGGGCAAGATAATGCCACTTAATAGTCAAAGTGGTGGAGGGTCGTCAAAATAGGGCTTTCTCCTATAATTTACCGAAATGAAAGCCCTATGAGAAAGTTCAGCATATAGCACACAAAACTTAACTCTTTCCGCTCTGTCATACTGGAATCCTAGTTTCAAGTTTCTCACTCCATCTTTGCTCCATGGGCCCTACAATGTCTTTTGGGGGTGTTCACAGCTGTCCAGCGCCCAAATGCCCATCTGTGTAAGTACAGCCAAAAGCTCACTTGCCAGAGAGAAACTCTCTCCCCAAGTCCTGAAGTCCTCGGTCCTGCCCTACTGGCCTCCGCACATCGCCCACCAAGGCAGTGGGAGTGGAGGACGTGGGTGAAAAGCAAAGAGCTAAGCCAGCCCGCCTGTGCCCAGGTGGGTTCCTGCAGCCAGCCTTACGTTCTGAAAAGAGCACGGCCCCTCAATCTGTGGCATTCGTTCCTCTGACACAATGGGAAGATGTCTTCTCCTCCCAAAACCTCCGTGGAGGAAAACTTCACCAACTTCCACTAGGCTCACTAATGAGAGGTTCGTGAACAGGCATCAGGGGCCAGCCACACCCCACAGAGCTCCTCTCCCACCCCGCAGACAGGGTCACTGGCCAAACGACGTCAAGAATCTAATTCCACTTTTTAAATCACTTTTCACAGTTCCTCTCACTTCTTATGAAAACAAGATCAAATGTTTGTAAGGACTCGCTTGAATATATTTTCACTTTCCAAGCACAAACCAGGGGACAAAAAAAAAAAAAAGAGAGAGAGAGAGAAAGAAAAAGAGAAATTCTCGGCAGCCACAGGACAAGAACGCCTTTTTCCTTTCCTGCCAAATCCAAGCATTATGCACATAGAAAGAACATGATGCAATAAAAACATCTCCAAATGCTTTCTGATACATTCTCTCATTTAATCTTCCAACTCAACGTTCACATTTTAAGCGCAGTTTTAGAGCCTTAAATTCCTCCAGAGGTGCTAAAATAAAAAAGAATTTGAAGCATTATTTCATACTAACGAAGCAAGAGAGAAGGAGTTTCAGGCTTCTTAAAATAAAAATTTATCTTCAAACGCCTCAGAGTCTGCATGAAACACAGCAAACAGTCTGTTGACTCGAGGGAAGTAGGCTGCCGTAAAATGTACCTAACTCCTCACTGGCATTGCTAGTTTTTTGTGTGTTTTAATTTTAAAACCGGAGTGTAATTATCTCTTATTTACTAGAGTCACAAATACCGCCAAAGGGAATACAAACCACTCCTTTGGGGATGAAGATGCTGACAAAGGTTTGACAACAAAACATGATGAATAGCTTCATGATGACCCGGGGTGAGTCCCGGAGCGCGGCGAAGTGAACTTGCCGAGGCTGTGCCAGGTACGGCCGCATGATGTCCGGCCAAGGGCACAGTACACACCTGGTCCTGAGAAACTGGGAGGTTTCTAAAGGGACTTAGGCTATCGTGTGGGACAAAAGTCCAAGAGGTTTTTGTACATCCTACTTTAGTTATGGTTCTGTGTAGAAACTGCTTTGCTCTCCAGTTACAAACGCTCTCCTATTTAAGAAAGCTGTGGATGGACAATTAATGTCTTTCAGCTGGGGCTGGAGTGTTCTCCAAGTTTGGTTCTGGGCTCTACCGTTTAGCATCTCATTCTCAGAAATCCTGGTGAGAGAGCCTTCGGGACAGACAGCTACCAGTGCCAGTTTCCTGGAGCCTGTCCGATGGGCACCTCACCTGACCACAGCCGCGTTTGGGAAGCCAAACAGAAGATGGGTGTGGAAGGATCATAAACAGTGGGGTCAAAACCCTTAGGAGGAGTCCGGCTCTTAAAACGTGCGAGGTCAGAGATTCCATCTTAACTTTGCTCTTAAAGTAAACTATAAAAGCCTTCTGGGGCTTCCCTGGTGGCGCAGTGGTTGAGAGTCCGCCTGCCGATGCAGGGGACGCGGGTTCGTGCCCCGATCCGGGAAGATCCCTCATGCCGCGGAGCGGCTGGGCCTGTGAGCCATGGCCGCTGAGCCTGTGCTCCGCAAGGGGAGAGGCCACAACAGTGAGAGGCCCGCGTACAAACAAATAAACAAACAAAAGCCTTCTGAGTACAAATAGCATTAAATTCTAGCAGATATCCCTCTGTATTTGTCTATCATGACTGCCAAGAAGCTCATGGCCCCAGAACTGTAAGATATTATCATCCTTTTTATCATTATTATTAATGATGGGTTTACTTGTAATACCTATACATTTCTGTCTCCTGTGATAATCCCTTCCCATCCCCTGGAGCAGAGACATGTTTCATGATTGGCATCTTAAAAGGAGCCTTTTGGGGTGTGTTTGGGTGATTGACAAGCCTTCAGGTTTTGAAGTCAGAGAGAATCTGATTTCTAGCCTTGACAAACCACTTCATGTGGCTGACCCTCACTTTCCTCATCTATGAGGTGGAGCTCATATCTCTGTAGCAGAATGGGCAGGGATTATACTGCTCTAATTCCCTCTGGGTGTCCAAGGTCAAGTGTCTGGCATGGGCAGAATCTCCATCCCAAAGTCTAGCATGGAGTAGGCACCCAATACACAAGGGCTATTTTACTCTTATTACTGTTAGTAACATCAGCCACAAGAACAAAATAATAGATGTTACTGACCCCAGAGGCCAATTTCTAATTCAAGCGTCATTCTCTCAAATTAATTCAGCTGTTTTTTTCCCCTCCTCATAGAATTCAAAAAAAGCCCTGAGATTCTGGCTCCAACTTCTCAGTGATAATCTTGGCTTTAGGAATATCCATGAAGAGTTTCTGATCCAGGGAGAACTATTAACACTGGAGTGGAAGCAGAAATTGGGAAATCTGAATGAAGTGAAGGTCTGCTGGCAGCTATAATGAGATCATTTGCTCCTGCAAATACTATTTCTTGGCTATTGGTATCTTTTGTGCCGATTTCTGCAGGCAGAGACCTCTGGGGGAAAAATGACGGTCCAGGGCCCACACATGTTTTCAGAACAGACTGGTACATCCTGTCCTTGCTGCAGAGCCTGGCACATCAGTAGCAAAACAGACCTCTCTTTTGACACACTTTCTTTGTGGATTCTGCAGGACTCGAGTCTTGCTGCTGAAGCCACCACTGAACCTTCTTCTCTGGCTGGGCCAGTGAACTGCTCCCTGGAGCCCCCTGGTGGCCCTTTCCATGTTCACACCATGTACTCACACCCCTCTGGGGCAGGGAGAAAGCAGCTTTAAAAGAACCACCCAGGGCTTCCCTGGTGGCGCAGTGGTTGGGAGTCCGCCTGCCGGTGCAGAGGACGCGGGTTCGTGCCCTAGTCCGGGAGGATCCCACATGCCGCGGAGCGGCTGGGCCCGTGAGCCATGGCCGCTGAGCCTGTGCGTCCGGAGCCTGTGCTCCGCAGCGGGAGAGGCTGCAGCAGTGAAAGGACCGCGTACCAGGGGGGAAAAAAAAAAAAAAGAACAACCCAAGGGTTGGTTATTGGCATCCCGCATCCATTGGGGCACGCCACATTCCTAGGATCAAGTCAACGTGCTGTGTTAAGGCTGGTACGGATACAGCACCTTTCTCTAATGTCAGAGTCATTCACTAAGCATCTCTTGAGCACCTACTGTGTGCCTAGGCCTCACACCGGGCATGAGGAATACAGAGAGGACTATGACTCAGTCTCTGCTCTCAAGAAGCTTCCAGCCTAGAGGGAGAGGTGGACCTGTGAACCAAGAAGAACAATACAGAGAGATGTGACAAGTTTTGAGGGAACCCCGGGGACAGTGACTTTTCCTTAGGGAAAGAGGGAAGGACATCAGGGAGGGGGAAAAGTTAAACTGGATCTTAGAGACCAGGAAAAGCCAGGCAGAGAAAGGAGGGTAGGCATTCCAGGTAGAAGAATCAATATACCTCAAAGCCCAGACCTACTGGGGGACTTCGGTGAAGCTGGGATGCTCCCAGCAAGGAGAGGAGGCTGGTGAAGTGGGCAGGGCAGACTGAGAAGGGTCTCGTAGGCCACACCAAGGAGCCCGGACTCCACTTCTCCATCTGTGATTCTCCAAACCGTGCTTGAGGCTTCCTGCAGACATTTGATTCTAATTTCATGGATGTTGAAGCTAAGAGAACACTGTAGTGCTGAAGCTAAGGGAACCCAGACATTTGCAGTCAGTGGATTGTGGATCGTGGATCCACTGATTGCAAATGCCTGTGTTCAGCTGCAGGCTAACCAGGAAAGAAACATCAGACAAATTCCGATAGCGGGGCATCCTACAAAATATCTACAAAATACCAGTACTCCTGAAAATTGCCATGAAAAACAAGGGAAGTCTGAGAACCTGTCACAGACAAGAGGAGCCTACGGAAGTGTGACAGTTAAATGTAATATGCTTTCCTGGATGGAATCCCAGAACAGAAAAATGACGTTCTTAGGTCAAAACTAAGGCAATAAAGTACAGACCCTAGTTAATGGTTCTATATCGATATTGGTTCATTAATTGTAACAAACGTGCCACACTAATGTAAGACGTTAACAATAGGGGAAACTAGATGCCAGGTAAATGGGAATTCTCTGTACTCTCCTCACAATTTTCGGTAAATCTGAAACTGTTCAAAAAAATACAATTTATTTTTAAAACGTTGTCTGTTCATCCAAACAGCTAAACTATTGTCCCCAGTGGGCTGTATAATTAAATGTTAATTATACAATTATATAATTAAATGATAATTAAACGTTATACATGAGACTTAGAAAATTAATTCATATTCTAGTAACAATAGCCAACATTTATTGAGTACCTATGCCGGGCCAGGCACTCTACTAAGTACTTTACATACCTCATCACGTTTGATCTCCAGAACAGCCCCCTGAACTAAGAACTGCCAACATCCCCGTTTTACAGATGAGGAAATGGAGGATGGAGCAGTTAGACAACTTGTCTGAGGTTATATAAGTGGCAGAGTCTGGATTTGAACCCAGGTCTGTCTGATGCTAGAGTCCAGATACTTAATGATGTTTCTATACTGACTTTCAGTTTTACATACTGATATTTCATTGAAAAAGAAATGTACTGAGTTTATTTTTCTTCTTAATGTTTGAAACCACAGCTATAAATGGGTTGAGTAGAGGGAGGGAGTTCTCCAGGGGAGGAGGATGGCTGGTGTTGGAGTGAACGTTCTGACAGCTGCAGTGGGAAGGACGGACTGGTACAGGCTGGGCCCCCGTTGCTGAGATTTTCTAGCAACGTCTCCAAAAGGAGCAGGAGAGGCAACCACAGAGAATGAACTTCCCTAAAAGGATACAGCAACAGCCCTCGCACAGGAACCCTTCGTATCCAGCCCCAACCAATCAAACCACGGGCGTTGCTGAGCCTCTGACTTGCGCCTGGCTGGGCCTGCCTCTGGAAGCCCCTGGCTGCCGCCTCCACAGACAGGACCCAATGGTTAGTAAAGGGAAAATAAGTGCAGCCCAAGCGACGCAGCAGGTTGGCCTGGAGCCCCGCCAGGGGAGGGGCCAGGTCTGGGAGGGAGTACTTCCTGTGGGCTGGGTTAGGCTGGGGTGCTTCAGGGAGGAGGCCTGCAGGCTGAGAAGGGCAGATGGAGAGACTTCAGGCAGGGCCCAGGGCCAGCACAGGGCAATCCCACCCGTCCCTGCAGTCCGTGTGCCTGGGTCACCCAGCCCAAGGGTACTGGAGCTGAGAACCCAACCTCTTACCATGAGCTCTGTAGCTTCTCCTGCCCTCCCAGATGGATGAAAAGCAGGCCTCATTTCACCCATGTACCCGAGAGGCTATTATGTGCCACCCAGAGGTATATATGGAGTTTGGCATCCCTAGAGGTTACGGAAAACACCAGCGAGTCTCCTAGATGGTCAACCCCCCAAAAGCACAGATGCTATCTTACGTAGCCTGGCACGTCATAGGCACCAATCAATAGATGGTGAACTAAACAGATTTAAAAATTCACGGGTCACAGGTCATACTGGAGCGCACTAAATTGGAGCTTGGAATATTTAGTACAAAATCCTTACCACATACTTAGTGGCTTAAAACAACACAAATTCATTATCTCACAGTTCTGGCGGTCAGAAGTCCAAATGGGTTTTCACTGGGCTCAAATCAAGATGTTGGCAGGGCTGCCTTCCCTTCTGGAGGCTCTAAGAGAGAACCCATTTCCTCGCCTTTTCCAGCTCTGTGGCCACCTGCGTTCCTTGGTTTGTGGCCGCTACCCCAACTTCAAAGCCAGTAACACTGCATCTCTCTGACCTTCCTCCATGGTCATGTCTCCTCTGACATCCTACTGCCTCCTTCTTCCTCTTCTAAGGATGCTTGTGATGACACTGGACCCACCTGGATAATCCAGGACTCTCCCCCTATTTTAAGGTCAGCTAATTAACAACGTTAATTCCATTTGCACCTTAATTCTCCTTTGCCATGTAAGGTGGCATAGTTACAAGTTCCAAGGATTAGGACATGGGACATTTGGGGGGTGCCATTATTCAGCCTACCACAAACTTCATCTTTTAAGGCCAAACTATAGGAGACAACCAGTTTTTGTCCAAAACATGCAAATATTAATGACCACTTATCAAGCACCTACTGTGTACCAGGCATATCACTAGGTACCTTGCATATATTATCTTAGTTAATTGCAGTTAATGTTCAAAGAAGCAGGCACTGTAATAAACCAGATCGTGTTATTCACTTGCTAAAATCCTCTGATGGTGTCCCATATGTTTTGGGGAAAAACTCACAGTCTTGTGATGGCCCTATGGGGCCCATGGAATCTAGCCTTGGCTTGACTCCCAGCCCTGTCTCCCACCAGCCTTCCCTTGACCACCATGCTTCAACCACGGGAGCCTCCTTTCAGATCCTTGAACTTCCGCGGCTGCACCTGCTGACCCCTCTTTCTGGAACATTCATCCTCATGATCTTCACATAGCCAGCCCTCCGTCATTATTCAGATCTCTAGCCTATTCACTGCCACATCTCCAGCTCCTAAAATAGGGCTTAGCACATCGTAGGCACACAAGACATATTTAAAGATGAACTAAGCTGAATTATATCAGTGAGGAAATGAGATGACATGGCCAAGTTCACAGAGCTAGTCAGCCGGGATTCCGACTCAGAGTGAAGTCTACACCCCCGCCTCTCAAGGAGCCACCCCCGAGCTCCCCATCAGAGACCCCTGGTCCAGCTGGGAGTTGTGGGGATGAAAACACTAGGTCGAGCTCTTGAGCAGTCCCTGCTCACTGGAGGGCTGTGAAAGAGTGACACAGCCTGCTGACCAGGCACCACATCCCAACCAATCAGCGAGCACGACGGAGTATGGTCTGCACGCTTGGCTGGGAGGGCTACGAGACCAGGAGAGGACACGGTCATGGCAAACCAAGAATTCCTAATCAAGTGGGGGAAAACAGTACAAAACATAAAACCATCAGATGCACCGGGAGGCATGTGATCCAGGGTTCACTCTGACAGGAAGGGCTGCAGGACCAGACGTGAGAGCACAATGGGCGCAACAGCAGTTGGGCTGACCCAAGCAGGGCTGGGGCGGGTGGTGTGGGGTGAGGTGGACTGGTGGATAGGGGAATGCACGAGCAAAGGCGCAGCTCCTCGTATTGGCATGTGTGGAAGACAATCAGCAGAAGGCAATGAGCATATTAGGAAGCAGGGGAAAATAAAGTCAAGTTAGAACCTGACTCTGGGGGCCTTATAAGAACCTGACTCTGGGGGCCTTATAAGCTGAACTGAGGGCTTCCCTGGTGGTGCAGTGGTTGAGAGTCCGCCTGCCGATGCAGGGGACACGGGTTCGTGCCCTGGTCCGGGAAGATCCCACATGCCGCGGAGCGGCTGGGCCCATGAGCCATGGCCACTGAGCCTGCGCGTCCGGAGCCTTGCTCCGCATTGGGAGAGGCCACAACAGTGAGAGGCCCGTGTACCGCAAAAAAAAAGAAAAGGTGAACTGAGGAATCTATGCTTTATCCTTTCAAAGGATGGAGAGTCCTGGCAGGTTCCTGAGCAGGAGAAAAGCCCATGTTTTAGGAAGACTTATTTTAGCAATGGAAGCAGCAATGGATTGGACGGCAGGAAGACCTGTTCTCCACTAGGCAGAGTAGATACCAAAAAGACCTCCAATCACAAAACACCTCCATAGTAATATCACTCAGCCATAAAAAAGAATGAAATAATGCTATTTGCAGCAACATGGATAGACCTAGACATTATCATACTAAGTGAAGTAATTCAAAGACAAATATCATATGATCTCACTCATGTATGGAATCTAATTTAAAACATGATCAAAGGAACTTATTCACAAAACAGAAACAGACTTGCAGATATCGAAAACAAACTTATGGTTACCAAAGGGGAAACATGGTGGTGGGGGGGAGATAAATCAGGAGCTTGGGATGAACACACACACACTACTATATATAAGATGGATAACCAACAAGGACCTACTGTATAGCACAGGGAACTCTACTCAATATTCTGTGATGACCTATATGAGAAAAGAATCTAAAAAAGAATGAATATACGTATAACTGAATCACTTTGCTGTACCTCTGAAACTAACACAGCACTGTAAATCAACTATACTCCAATAAAATTAAAAAACAAAAACAAAAAACCCTCCATAGCACAAAGCCAACTGTTGGGACTCGATTCCCTTGGGTTAAGCACTGCCCTCATGCTAATGCCCGTCAAGAAAGTGATGATGCAGGGAGAACTCAACATCTCCAGGTCATGAGTGTGTCAAACTGCTTTCCTCTGTGGTGGGGATCATTTGGGCAGCTGGGAATGGATGCAAGGGTGTAAGAAGTAACCAAGAAAGAGGAGAAAAAAAAAAAAAATGACCTGTAACTGAAGCCTAAGCAATCCCCTCTTCTCCCAATCCCTAGAGTGAATATTTCCAGTTTTTTGGGGGTTTTTTCTGATTTCAGAAAACAAATTGAAAAGTTGGCTGGAAAGAATTCTTGATTCACTGAGCATGTTTCCAATGAAATATTTTAAAATATCCTTTCATGTTTTATCTTCTCGATGCTTCAACTCCAAAGAATAAATCTATATTTCTGTGGCCCTTCCCTAGCACCAGTTCATCTACAATGCCTGCAGTAAAAAACTATACTCATACACTACTTTTTTCTAAAGACATCCAAGATAGAATGGAGGCTTCAGAAATAAACCTTAAAAAAAGAAAAAGATGGTTCCAACCTCCAAAGGAATTGATTTTTCCATATTCTAGTAATCAGATATATGCTTTTTAAACATTAGCATTTGCATTGCCCGTTGCTGTCGTTTTGGGGGAACTTAAACAGATGTCATCATGTTTTTCTATGGGTGACAGCAACAGCAGCCCTGGTATGCCACTATTTTATTTCATTTTTATTTATTTATTTTTTAAAATTTTATTTATTTATTTTTGGCTGTGTTGGGTCTTTGTTTCTGTGCGAGGGCTTTCTCTAGTTGCAGCAAGTGGGGGCCACTCTTCCTCGCGGTGCACGGGCCTCTCACTATCGCGGCCTCTCTTGTTGTGGAGCACAGGCTCCAGACGTGCAGGCTCAGTAATTGTGGCTCACGGGCCTAGTTGCTCTGTGGCATGTGGGATCTTCCCAGACCAGGGCTCGAACCCATGTCCCCTGCATTGGCAGGCAGATTCTCATCCACTGCGCCACCAGGGAAGCCCGCCACTATTTTAATGTGGGATGGGGAGGCCACTGCAACACAGATTCCAGAGACTGAAATCCCAACCAAGCTAAGTACACTGAAGAACTCTTATTAAAATTCCTTGCAGGGCCTCTGAAGAACCAAACACGTCAGCAACGAGCCAGCAAGACAGCAACCAGTAGGACAGCATGATAACGATGGCACCGATGCTGGCAGACTTTTGTCCCTGCTTATCACATTCCCTCCTGCCCCAGCTGTAGACGAGGGAAACAGGAAGAGGGAGTGGAAAGAGAGTGAGAGACCATGACCGGCCCACCACCCACTGCCCGTGCCCGACTCCTGAGGCAGGTTGGGCCGGGAGGAGGGGAAGAGCACGGAACCGGATGGGAAGCTGAAGTTCTGCTTTCAGACTGGACTAGACTTTCATACCTACCGATGAGTCGTAATTCCCTAAAGGTCCTCAGAGCTGGACATGCAATCCACCTCAGATGTCACAGAGCGTGTTTTTTGTTTTGTTTTGTTTTGGGTTTTTTTGCGGTGCGCGGGCCTCTCACTGCCGCGGCCTCCCCCGTTGCGGAGCACAGGCTCCGGACGCGCAGGCTCAGCGGCCATGGCTCATGGGCCTAGCCGCTCCGCGGCATGTGGGATCTTCCCGGACTGGGGCACGAACCCGTGTCCCCTGCATCGGCAGGCGGACTCTCAACCACTGCGCCACCAGGGAAGCCCACAGAGCGTGTTTTAAGGCAGTGCTTGGCAGGGTTGTGGGGGAAGCTCTTTCCTGATTGAACTCCCGCAGAAGTCAGCCGACGCAATAAATTCGTTATAGAATAAAAAGCCAAAGAACAACAGAATATCGTTTTTCGCCCAGCATGTTGAAAAGGTAAAAGACAAAATGATGCCCAGTTTTGACGAGAGTGAAGTAAAACAGGCATCTCTTTATACTTCTGGTATGTTCTAGTCCATTCGGGCTGCTATAACAGAACACCACAGTCTGGGTGGCTTATAAACGTTTCTCATAGTCTGCAGGCCGAAGTTCAAAGTCAAGGCACCAGCATGGTCACGTTCTCCGGTGAGGACCCTCCTCCTGGTTCAGAACCGGCCCCTTCTCGCTGTGTCCTTTTATAGTGGAAGAGGCTAGAGCTCTTTCTGGAGCCTCTTTTATAAGGCATTAATCCCACTCATGAGGGCTCCACCCTCATGACTTAAGCACCTCCCAAAGGCCCCACCTACTAACACCATAACACCAGGCATTAGGAGTTCAACAGATGCATTTGGGGGGAACACAAACATTCAGACCATAGCATGGTCTATAAATCGGGGCAAATTTTCTTGGGCAGTGCCTCTCACGCTGCAATGTACGTACAAGTCACATGCACATCTAGCTAAGATGCAGATTCTGATTCAGTAGGTCTGGGTGAGACCCAAGAATCTGCCTTTCTCACAAGCCACCCAGTTATACCGATGGTGTCGGTGCAAGGATCACACCTTGATAGGCCTAGAGAAAATTTGGCAACGTGTATCAAAAGCCTTAAAATCTTTATAACTTTTGACTCAGTGATTCTCTGCCAATGATATATCCTAGAGACTAATAAGGAATACATAAAAAGAAGATGTACCCGTTGATGTTTATCACAATGTTACATCTACAGTGGAAACTGGATACAACCTAAATATCTGACAACAGGGAAATTTATAAACAAACGACGGTAAAGCCATTTGGTGAAAAAAACAATAGAGTCATATCAAGTTCTTAGAAAATGTTTGCTGCTGCTGTGAAAAAATGTTCATGACATGGGAAGCAAAAAGATCAAAATACAAAGTTGGGGTGTGTCATATGTGATAGTCAGTTTTACGTGTCAACTTGGCTAGGCCATAGTACCCAGTTACTTAATCAAACACTAGATTTTGCTGTGAAGGTATTTTGCAGATGGGGTTAACATCTACCATCAGCTGACTTTAAGTGAAGAAAATTACCCTCTGTAATGTGGGCAGATCTCATCAGTTCAAGGCCTTACAAACAAAAACTGAGATTTCCCAAAGAAGAAGAGGTTCTGCCTCAAGACTGTAGCCTTAGCTCCTGCCTGAGTGTTCAGCTTGCTGGCCTGCCCTACAGATTTCAGACCTGCCAATCCCACAGTCATGTAAACCAAGCCCTTGAAATAAATCTCTTCATATATATATGTGTGTGTGTGTATCTGTTAATACGTATGAGTATGTGTGTATGTTATGTGTATGTGTGTATATATATTTATGAACACCCACACATACACACATATATCTCCCATTGGTTCTGTTTCTCTGGAGAATCCTGACTGATACACAGCATGATTCTAATTTTATAAAAACAAAGCTAAAAACATTTATGTGTACAAATTACATTGAAAAAGCTTGAGTTCCATAACTGAATATATAGTATGATTCTTATTTTATTGTTAAAATATTAGATATATGAACGAGAGAGAGGAAAACATCCAAATATTAACAGTAAAAAGACTGTGGTTTATTTTAATGTTTGTCTTGATACTTAATATTTTTTTCTAAATGTTTTCTTATACGCATATATTACTTTTGTAATCAGGGAAATCATAGTTACAATATGATCTGAATTGAACAGTGCAATTTCAGTTTCCGCTGAGAGGTATACCACGCAATTTTAGGCAACCTGAAGAAGAGAATACCCTTCTTTATCATTTCACCTGCTTCTCGAGTCAAAAACAGCATTCTTGGCATTTCCTCCAGACCTGTCCCAGTCCCTTTTTTGGTGTCCCATTCAGCCTCCTGCCCTGTCCTTCACTCTCTCAAATAAAAAACCCATTAGATGGGCAAGGCAGTGACTTTTATTATCCCCGTTTTATAAATGAGGAAACTGAGGCTAAAAGGGTTTAAGTGGTTTGTACATAGATACCCAGCTGGTAATTAGCACAGCCCAAATTCCTTCCTTTGTAAACTGGAAAACCAGGCACATGTGAGTGATTTTCATTACTGTTCCCATATGGACCGTGTGAGAACCATGTCAATTACATTACGAGGTCTTCTCCCTGGCCTTCCACAGCCTTCCTCAGTGACTTCAGACAATGGCTCATTAAGCTCCAGAAAAGATGTGGATGGCCAGGGTCAGGTGCCGGGACCAAAAAGGCTCTGGGTTTGGCTACATGTGCAAACCCCCTGGCCAGGGCCTCTGATGACTCAAGCTCCACAGCTGGAAGCTGGAAGCAAGCAGGGCCACCCGCACTGCCCCAAATGGGGCCAAATCCAGTGCTTTCTTTCCAGTCCCCACCTAATGATGGGCACAAGGCCCTGGCCAGCTGCCACCCTGTGCCCATGAGGGACGGCTCCACTGCAGAAGACTTAGGATACAAAAGCAATTCCAACTGCCGGCAGCAACAAGTTCTTGGATTGGGCTCTGATATGAAGGGCTTTCCCTCTTCCCTCAACTTGGGCCTGCTGAGACTGAGTGTACTCTTGAATCCCTTTAGGACTGGCCCCTTTCCTGGGACCCTGACACCCTCCTTGGCATTCCCAGGGAACAGGGTGTGGAGGTACAAGCATCCCTGCAACAAACGGGCTGATCTTCTCAAATCATGAGCCCTTTACCTCCAAGCACTAGAGCCCCAGCCTATCCTGCTGTCACCCACAACCCTAAGACCCAAAGGTAATCCAGGCTGGGATAGTACTGGTGTTTGCTAAACAAATGAATAAACATACTACACACAGGCTGTAACTGAGGTTCTGGCCAGCCTCCTATCTAAGCATTTCCCAATGATTTAAAAAAAAAAAAAAAGAGCCATATTAAATGGTGAGCCAGCTAGATGGCTGCTTGGGGTGCAAGTTTATAAGAAATGTTAAAACATCCCTGGAATAAATTGGAAATATGGTACCAGTTAACTCGGGCTTCCACCCCTTCCATACTGATAAAGTATAATTCGTCCCCCTTCTGTCAAAGAAGATAATGCACTTGGTGGGAGGGTGGGGGGAAAGGCAGAGTCCTCTTGGAAAGCTACCTTGGATGAAGATGCTTGCACTGCCAAATGTGCAAGTTGCAAGGTATAACCAGAGGCCACATCACCAACCCAGCTGACGGGAGCCTGAAGTCAGCAGGTCCAGGTCTGTGGAAATTTAGAAACGAAACTAACCCTAGCCATTAGACCTATTTAGTGGGAATAAGTGACTTATTTGAGTAACTCAGTTTAAACTCCATTTTAATATTTTCCAAGATGTTGCTTAGTTCAGAAAATCACGCAAAACAAACACGTGTAATCCCTTATTCTGAAGACAAAGAAACAGGCTTGCTAGCTTTATTTATATAAACACCAGCTTCTCCCCATCCCCACTATATAAATGTTGAACACATACTTCAAGTATTTGGCCTAATACTGTCTGGATCTCACATCAGAACCCCTCAGGCCATTGGTGAAATGCTCAGAGCACTGGCCGGGCACTGGGAAGGCGAGGGGGCTCCGATCAGCCTCTGACAATCAGCTCCCCCTGAGGGCTGTGTAGTGTCCCATCGCCCACTAGGGGACAAATCAGGGCACCTGCTCCTCATTCAGGTGACCTCAAAACCAAAGACTCGGGCTGCTCATGGCAAAACTGGAAAAGCAAGAGGATTCCCCTCCCCCTATGCTGTTCCGATTAATAGAAAAGGTAGGGAAGGGAGAGGGAGGAGAATAAAGGTGGCAGCGTGGAGTAGGGGTTTCATAAAGAAGTCTTGGAGGGCTTCCCTGGTGGCGCAGTGGTTGAGAGTCCGCCTGCCGAAGCAGGGGACACGGGTTCGTGCCCTGGTCCGGGAAGATCCCACATGCTGCGGAGCGGCTGGGCCCGTGAACCATGGCCGCTGAGCCTGCGTGTCCGGAGCCCGTGCTCCGCAAAGTCTTGGAAAGACAGAGAGAAGAGGAAACTGAGAAAAGTGGATAGGATCTTAGAGCTGGCCCCCACCCCACTGGCCTCTGTGAGGAGGGAGGGAGGCAGTCAAGACATGTGCTGGCAGGGTTGATGGCGTGTGCTCTACACAAAGATTTAATGGGCAGAGTTAACCATGGCTTATAGAGCGGGGTTGAGAAATACCTTCTCCACTGTGCCAAGTACATTACAGAAAAGTTACCATCAGCATCAGAAAATGTATTCCGGTTTCTGGGACTGAGATGAGGTCCAGCATGGAGACTCAACAACTGAATCACAAGTATTAAACTTTCATATGGAGGGCCAGACCCAGGAGGAAAACAAGCTCTTTCTTATGCACATTTGTGCATGTTATCTGCCATGAAGCAGAATATACACATTGACATCCCTTTGAAATTGTAAGGAAGGGCAACAGCTCATGGCTTCATGTTTATTGAGAGCTTATTATGTGCCAGGCACTGCTCTATGTGTCTGACATGTATTAGCTCATTATATTTCTCATATCATGAGGACAAACAGGTCTCAACAAATCCCTTTAAGGGAAATACAGGTCAACATTTATTGCCAGACTCCAGACTGCTCCCCAGGCCTCACTCTGCCTACACTGCTAGTACAGCACACAGCAATACAGTTAGATATTTGTGTGCAGGCATCTAGACTTCCCTAAAATCATCCAGATTTCAAAAATTCTTCCTACTTTCCCCATCATTAACAAAAATGTGTCAGAAATTCCGGTGGATCAGTAGTTTCAAAATTGCTTCATTCAAGCTGGCTTGCGATACTTACAAAAGAGGCACAAATCACACACACACACACACACACACACACAAAGGAAAAGAAAAAGAAAAAAAGAGAGAAAAAATATTTCTAAGGAAATAATTGGAAATACTTGAGAAACGTCCCTGTCTGAGTCTGTTGGGCTGCTGTAACAAAATGCCATCAATGTGGTGGCTTATAAACAACAGAAATTTATTTCTCACAGTTCTTAAAGGTTAGAAGTCTAAGATCAAGGCACCAGCATGCTTGTGTCCAGTGAGGGCCTACCTCCTGTTCATAGCTGGCACCTTCTCACTGTGTCCTTGCATGGTGGAAGGGACCAAGGGCTCTCTCTGGAGCCTCTGTTATAAAGGCGCTAACCTCCCTCAAATCACATCCCAAAGGCCCCACCTCCTAACACCATCACTTGGGGGTTAGGATTTCAACATATGAATTTGGGGGGACAAAATCATTCAGATCATAACAGTCCCATATAGGGAATTCCCTGTCAGCCCACTGGTTAGGACTCCTCGCTTTCACTGCAGGGGGACCGGGTTCAATCCCTGGTTGGGGAACCAAGATCCCACGAGCTGCGTGTCACGGCCAAAAAAACCAAACCAAACCAAAGAAAACAAACAGTCCTGTATACTTGCTTCGTATATTATGCATCGGTACGTTGACGCATAATATTTGGTATGAATTCAGATGGGTTATTCTAAAGATGGGGACCATCAAGACCATATAAAGGCATTCCCCAATTCTGGCAGCAGAGAAAAGGGGAAGGACCTGGAAAATGGAGATACCATACATCAGTAAGTACAGACGTTATGTACAGATTTACTAGGCTTCCAATCTAAAATAGTTTGAAATCTGTTCAAAGCAATAACATTAGCCCGGAGATGGAAACAACCTAAGTGTCCATCATCGGATGAATGGATAAAGAAGATGTGGCACATATATATAATGGAATATTACTCAGCCATAAAAAGAAACGAAATTGAGCTATTTGTAATGAGGTGGATGGACCTAGAGTCTGTCATACAGAGTGAAGTAAGTCAGAAAGAGAAAGACAAATACCGTATGCTAACACATATATATGGAATTTAAGAAAAAAAAAATGTCATGAAGAACCTAGGGGTAAGACAGGAATAAAGACACAGACCTACTAGAGAATGGACTTGAGGATATGGGGAGGGGGAAGGGTAAGCTGTGACAAAGCGAGAGAGTGGCATGGACATATATACACTACCAAACGTAAGGTAGATAGCTAGTGGGAAGCAGCCGCATGGCACAGGGATATCGGCTCGGTGCGAACACCTGGAGGAGTGGGACAGGGAGGGTGGGAGGGAGGGAGGGAGACGCAAGAGAGAAGAGATATGGGAACATATGTATATGTATAACTGATTCACTTTGTTATAAAGCAGAAACTAACACACCATTGTAAAGCAATTATACTCCAAAAAAAAAATAACATTTTATTCTAGTGCCCAACTGAGTATAAAGCAAAAGAGGAAATATAAATGGCTACATGCATGGAAAATGTTCAATCTCACTAGTAATCAAAAAAATTAAAAACAATTAAGGTTGTTCCCATTAATTAAATTATAATAAGGAATGCAGAAAAGGATGTTGTTAAGCAGACACTCTCATAGACTACTGCTGGGAGCATATATTGGCATATATCCCTTTTAGAAAGTAACTTGGTAATAACTATCAAGAAATTTAAAAGGCTTCATATTGTTTGATCCAGTTATTCCATTCTAGGAAAACTACCCTATGGAAATATTAAATATGGAAAAGTAAATATACTAAAACAGTTCAACATCATATTTTTATCATGGCAAATACCTGGGAACATACTAAACTCCATGCTAGAGGGACTAGATTGTTAATCTATGGTACATCTTTCAGATGGAATATTATTATTATATCATAGCATTAAAGATTATACTCAAGAATGTTTACAGTAACATTGTAACAGGAAATGTGGTAAGAAAAAGAAATGTGTAGAGACTAAAAATAAACCCCCCAAAATAGAAAAATACTGAAAATAAACACGCTAAAATGGAAACATTGCCTGTCGATGTCAGTGCAACTGAGAGTGTGATTCACAGACCAGCACCAGTCTGCGAACTGTGTTAACTGTTTATAAAGAAAATAATATTACAGTATGCATTTGGAAACTTTTAGCAATTTGATATTGCTGCGACATCGAAAAGCATGTCCCACGGAATTGAGAGTTGAACAGGGTGCAGACCAGCTTGAGTGCTGTCAAACTGGGATGGAGAATTCCAGGTGACACGAGCTGCACAGCAGTCACACACAGTGCGACATCACAGTCCGTAAAGGACTGGAAATAAAAAACAACTGGCCCTTTATGTGGACCACTGGTCTAGGTGGTAGCACTGTAGATACTTTCATCTTTCTCTTCTATATTTTTCAAATTTTTTTATAACACTCTATTGTTATTATAAGAAAAAACATGTTTTATTTTTTTTTAATGCAAGTAAAAAGAGGAAAATAAATGTCACTTAACTGTTATATCTTTGGAAAACTTTCCTATAGAAATATACAAACATATACTGAGAGGCAGGAAGACACAGTGGTTAGGAAGGTAGATTCTAGAGCTGATAATCTGGGTTTCAACCCTGGCTCCACTGTTCCACCATTTACCAGCTATGGGCTAGTTGCCCAACCTCTTTGTGCCTCAGTTTATGCATGCATAAAACAGGGATAATAATAGAACCTGTCTCATAGTGACTCACTGGGTTTGGCAGAATTAAATGAGTCAACATACATAAGGCCCTGGAACACAATAAGCTCTACAGAAATGTTCACTCTTACTATTATTACAAATCATAGGCAGGGATGAGAGCTACAGCCAACCACATTTTCCAATTTTTTATTTGCAAAATGGGTCAAGAGGAATGGTAGAAATAGTAGTAACAACTGCAATTAATATTAAGCGCTTGTGTGCCAGGTTCCAAGCCAAGCACTTGACATGAGTTAGCTTATTCATTATTAACAACACTAGAGAAGGATAATACGTTCTTTTCATCCCTTCTGCAGAGGGGAAAACTGAGGTTCAGAGAAATGAAGTGACTTGCCCAGGGTCACTAAGCTCTTAGGTGTGTCTTCCTCCAGGGCACTTAGCTAGACACAGGAGGACAGGGGTCCCTAGAGGCTAGACTGTGAGACCCTTGAGAGCAGAAATGCACTGGGTCTTGTTCCCAGGGGGAGCCAGGGTCAGCAGCCTATTCAAAGACAAGGCCACAAGAAAAATCCAGGCCTTGTTTCCAGCCAGGGCCCTCACTGGGTCCCCCTCAGCCAGGTCAGCAAACAGCAGCTGGCCCTCCTCCGTAGCCTGGTCGGGGCGTTGCTCATAGGGAGTGATCTAAGCCCTGAGGAAGGCAGCTCTTGGAATGCAACGGGAGGATGTAGGGGCTTATGAGTCATTCTGCTCCCCTCCTCACTGTGGTCCTGCATGCAATTTATTACCCTCATCACTGGGATGGCTGGGGATTGGTGGGGCAGTCGTCCCTAAAAGGAAATCAGTCTGTTAACAAGTCCCATCTCTCCCTGCCAAAGGGGCTGGAGACAGAAGGAAGGACGCTGGTAGCACCCGGCTGTTTCCGGGCCTGGAGGGATTCAAGGAGGCAGAGAGGCTTGTGGGACACTTAGCAAGACCCTGGCTTCAGCCATCTGCTTGCGGATGCCCTTCTGTGAATTTCTCCACCAGTGAGAAATCTGGGCCCTCTGCAGCAAAGGGTATCCATTCCAGAAGAGCGTGAAACCTCTAAATATTCACCCCAAAAGTTGAAGGGAGAAAACAAAAATCCTTCCCTCAGAGAACGGGGACAGTGGGCCTGGGAGTGGTGAGACAGTGAAGAACACACAGAATTTTGCCCTGAAATCCAGAACACTCTCTCTCTACCAGAAGTCTGAGAATTTGATGCCTAAAAATGTGTGGCCAAGGAAAAGCATTTCCAGTAAAATTACAGTTCAGGATAACTTTTCGTTTCTACCCTCTCTTTTCAAGTGTGAATTCTTAAAGAGAAACAAGAGTTTTAAAGTTTGGGTAGGCGTTTTTCTTCCCTAGTATTTCCTTTTTAGTGAGCAATTTGGTAACCTCCAACAAAATTCAAACGTAACAAATGTTTGACCCAGCAATTTCACCTCTAAGAATTTATTGTACAGATGAACAGGTATAGAATGTTCTTGTTTGCAAGCCTATACAATGCAGCACTGTTTGGAGTAGCAAAAGACTACAAAAAAACTTAAATGTCCATTGATAGGGAACTGGTTAAATTTAACAATGGCACATCCAGGCAGTGCATTAAAATGTTTATTAAAAACTGAGGTAAATCCATATGTGAAAGATACTCAAGATAAATGGGTCTGTGAGAAGTATAAACTGCTAAACACTCTTTACAATGTTATTCCAGATCTATAAGAATAGGAGGAGTATATATGCTTACAAAAGAGAGAATATCTGGGCTTCCCTGGTGGTGCAGTGGTTGGGAGTCCTCCTGCCGATGCGGGGGACACGGGTTCGTGCCCCGGTCCGGGAAGATCCCACATGCCGCGGAGCGGTTGGGCCCGTGAGCCATGGCCGCTGAGCCTGCGCGATCGGAGCCTGTGCTCCGCAACGGGAGAGGCCACAACAGTGAGAGGGCTGCGTACCGCAAAAAAAAAAAGAGAGAGAATATCTGACACTACACTATTATGATGATCATCATCGGATACACTATCATCTTGAAAGCCTGAGAGTCGGAAAGTAAAGGGGCCCTTACTTTCCAGTTTATATTTCTGGCCTCTTTGAATTTTTTTTTTTTTTTTTTTTTTTTTTTACCATAAACACATTTAGCTAGTTTAATAAAAATAAAAGCAATAATATCATCTGGCTAAACATAAGAGGTAAAGTCCATGAGAGTCAAGACACAGCTTTCTCTAGGGCCTTGACAGTGTATGCCAGGGACTCATATATATGGAACTCCCCCTGAGGGTCAGGCTCTAGTTTAAACACTTTGCAAGTACCAATTCCTTTAGTCCTCATGAAAACCCTGTGAAGTGGGTACTAGTAATATGCCATTTTGCAGATGAGGAAGCTGGGGCTCAGAGAGAAATCCCAGGTCATGCAGCCAGTGTGTGGTGGGACCAGGCAGGCTGGGGGGCTCCGGAGCTAGAAACCTCCCTACCAGGCTGCCTCTCAATAAACGTTTGTTGATGAAATGGACAAACTAGAAAAGCAGCCAACACCTTTAAAGCCAGAGAAACTGTAAATAAATAAACAGTTACTATTGTTACTCTTTTATTCATCATTGTTAGTTATTATTGGCGAATGAAAAATAAACACCATTCAGAAAAGCCAGGTGGGCAAAGCATTAGATTTGAGTATGAAGAAACGGATTCCCATCCCTGCTCTACCACTTAGTGGCTGAGAGACCTTGGGCAAGTCACTTCATCTCTCTGAGCCTCAGTTTCCTCACCTGTAAAATGGACATGACAGGACCTCCCATGGTTACTGTTAAGGATTAAATGTGACATCATATATGAACGCACCTCTGTGCTTGACGTTCACTGGATACGTGTAAAAATAGGAAAAGCTACTGAGAATGGGATGAACTATGTTCAGAGCACCACCAAGCAGACCCCCATCATTTTCAACCTGCTGAATTTTAAAAAGGAACTGAACAACTTATATGCATATATACTCCAACGATCTGAGGAGGAAATCAGAGTTTTTAATTGTTCTGATCCTGCCTCTAGAATATTGATTTAGGACATTTAATACCATCTCCAAATGCCAGGCTTAATTTGCATTGGGTTGGAAGCCGGGCTGCTGAGCGGTGGCTGTTGATTTTACGCAGGGGCTTGGGAGGGCCTGCAGCCCACCTTCCTCCTGGCCCGCAGCCAGACAAGAGCTGGCTTCACCTGGGACTCCGGCGAACTGGCTGTCTGAGGAGGCCACGTCTTTGATGGATTTTCACTGTTTGATTAAAGTGCAGCTGGGGCCTGGGGCTGAGCCGTACCTTTCGGCAAGATGTTCTTCACTGGTTGCACGAGCAGCCTGTGCTGAGGCCGTTTGGCCAGGGCAGAGCCCGACTTTGGCCCAATCTCTCCTCACCCAGGAAGCCTGTACTTCTGCCTTTTGGAGGCCCCGGGGCTCATTTTCAGGAGCTCAAGCCTCTGGGCACTGAATCTCAATTCAAAACCATGGCTTCCGGAGTCCCAGAAGACCTGCTTTACAAAACACCCCAGGCTGCTCAGCTGTTCTCCAGCAAATGCATTCAGTGCTCTGAGCCCACCCCCAGCACTTCATTTACCATCCAGGGGGCTAGAGGAAGTCCATTCATTATAGTCTGATTCATCAAAGTCTCCTTTACTGTAATTATTATGGAAAATTTCAAATAGACCCCAAAGTGAGAGATTAGTACCACAATCCTCCATGTACCCATCATCATTCTACAATAATTGACAACTCGCAGCCACTTTTCTCCACCGACACTGCATGATTTCAAGCAAATCCTAGATATTTGATCCTGTCATCCACAAACATTTCAGTATGTATCTCAAAAAGATAAGGACTTTTTTCCCTTTTAAGGTAACCATCCTCCCACCTGACAAATTAACAATAACTTCTTCATGTCATCAAATCTCCCGCGAATGTTTACGTTTTCCTAATTGTCTCGTAAATGACTTAGAGAAGTTGCTTTGTTTGAAGCAGGATCCCAACAAGGTTCTGGCTGCGTTTTGAATGGTACCTACGGTGTATTTGGCTTTCTCATCTTCTCTTCCCTTCAACCCCTACCTCGCACAGTGGTCCTGTGTGAGGGTTTTTGAAGCCCAGAGACACCACACACTTATATGGCCTTGGACACATAACCAAGCTCTCTCTTCAGCTTCCTCGCCTGGAAAATGGGAATAATTATAACTCCCTATCTCCTGGGGTTAATTGTGAAGATTAAAAGAAGCAGAACATGTAAAGTGCGCAAACACTCAATTAATATTAGTTCTCACTGTTATTATTTTCTGAAGGACAGCAACTTTGACAGAATTCCCAAGTACAGCATCCAGGCAACCAAATACAGTTACAGGTGGGAAGAAAACCGAGCAAAAACTGATGTGACCTTCTCCATTTTTCTCAGACTTTGAGCCACTGTTCACAGTGAGGAGGTAGAATGTGCTAGTTTAGAATTAGTCTCTGGAGCCAAACTGCCAGTGTTCAAATCCCATGTCTTCCACTTGCTAGCGACAGCAAAATGATGCATGCACTTGCCAAAGCTCCTTTCCTTGCCCTCTGGGCAGACAACTCAACTATGATTCTTGGTCTCTCGTACATGTAGGTATGGCCCCATAACTGAGCTGTGACCAGTGGTGAGTGGGCAGAAGTGATATGGATGTCTATACCTGACCCATAAAAACTTCCCACTGCAGTCTTGTTCTCTTTCTCACTAGCTGGCTGATTGGTGAGGACTCAAAGAACCTGAAGGAAGGCAGAGCCATAAGGGGTAAGGGGCCTGGATCCCTGAATGACCACGTGGAAGGCAATCCAATCAATAACGATGCCATCGGGTTCTGCTATAAGCAAGAAATATACTTTTATGATGTTAAGTTTCTGAGAATTGGGGGCTTATCCGTACAGCAGCTAGTGTTACCTTAAGCAGGACACCAGCCCTGACCTTGGGCAAGTTACCTGGCCTCTCTGTCCCTCACTTTCCACATCTGTAAAGGGGCAGAGATGCTAATAATATCTATGTCATGGGGCTGTTAGGAAGATCAAATAAGTTAATATATGTAAAGCCTCTACCGCATTGCCTGGCCCATAACTGCACAACGCACTTATGTAATTATTGTCACTGTTGTGTTAATATTATTATTTGAAAAGCAATGGTATATCACCAAGAATTTCCGTATTTCACTTAAATGTACACGTTTTAAATCTTTGCTAGTTTCCTGGTATAATTTTTCTTTAACAATTTGGGGTTAAAACTGTATTCCAGGGCTTCCCTGGTGGCGCAGTGGTTGAGAGTCCGCCTGTCGATGCAGGGGACACGGGTTCGTGCCCTGGTCCAGGAAGATCCCACATGCCGCAGAGCGGCTGGGCCCGTGAGCCATGGCCGCTGCGCCTGTGCGTCCGGAGCCTGTGCTCCGCAACGGGAGAGGCCACAACAGTGAGAGGCCCGCGTACCGCAAAAAAAAAAAAAAAAAAAAAAAAAAGCTATGAAAATGAAAAAAAAAAACAAACAAACTGTATTCCAGACAAACAATTTCTAATAATGCAAGTCAGTGGTATAACAGGATGATGACAATTCGCTTC
Source organism: Tursiops truncatus (assembly GCF_011762595.2). Classification (NCBI taxonomy): domain Eukaryota; kingdom Metazoa; phylum Chordata; class Mammalia; order Artiodactyla; family Delphinidae; genus Tursiops; species Tursiops truncatus. The sequence continues at coordinate 65,289,892 of NC_047041.1, read as the reverse complement.
ACAGGAAATATTTCAGGAATACAGTCATTCTGCAAGACGAAGAGGCACCTAGTACAAGATGCAGCATGTCTGCAGTGCTCCTCGCCAACATTTAAAAAATGGGAGGATGAGACTTCACCGGGGTGCACCTTTCTGGGTGGCAGGCAGGGCTCTCATCATGCTCAGGACGGAGGAGAGGTGCACTGAACTCTATGGAATTTAAAAAGCCTAAGTGCCCAAGAAGACTTACAAATGGTCAAAAAGCACATGGAAAGAGGCTCAACCTCATTAGCCACTGGGGAGATGCAAATGAAAACCACAATGAGGTACTCTTCACACCCACTGGAAGGGTTATAATCAAAAGGTCAGATAATAACCAATGTTGGTGAGGATGTAGAGACACTGGATCCCTCATACACTGCTGGTGGGAAGGTAAGATAGTGCAGCCTGGAAGTTCTTCAACATGTTAAGCACAGAGTTGGCCTATGAGCCAGCAATGCCACACTCCTAGGTATATACCCGAGAGAAATGAAAACACAAGTCCACACAAAAACTTGTACGTGAAAATTGATAGCCACGTTATTCATAATAGCCAAAAAGTACAAACCATTCAAATGTCCATCAACTGAGGAAAGGATAAACAAAATGTGGTGTATCTATATAATAGATATTCAACATTGGTCAGCCATAAAAAGGAATTAAGTACCGATACAAGCTACAACATGGATGGACTTTGAAAATACTACGCTAAGTGAAAAAATTCAGTCACAAAAGACCACATATCACAGGATTCCTTTTATATGAAATGTCCAGAATAGGTAAATCTAGAGAGACAGATTGGTTACTTGGAGGTAAGGGAATGGGGCGGGGAGGGTACAGGCTTTCTCTTTAGGGTGGTGAGAACATTCTAAAGTTGGTCGTGTCGAGGGTTGTGCAACTTTGAATATATTAAAAAAATACTGAATTTTCCTGCTCAAACGGCTGAATTGTATCTCAATAAAGCTGCAATATTTTTTTTAAAAGTACCCACTCCTCTATACGGATCAGACCACCTCTCCTCTGGACTCCAGCTGCCATCAGAAATCAGAGCACGTTCCCACCTCATCAGAAGCCTTTGAGAATTATGTGCCCTGTGTTACAATCCAGGTCTGTCCCTGTGCACAAGTGACAATGCCATGACCCACATATGCTAACGAGTCTGAAACTCAGGTGAGAGGTCACGGCTGGAAGTGTAGCTTGGGGAGTTACCAGCACATCCAGGTAGCAGATGAAATTGTCATCCACACTCCCATGTAAACTGATAACCCGACATAACTGTCCAACCCTAGCGATACAAGCAAGGTGTTTTTTGGTTTTCGTTTTCTATTTTTTGTCCACATAAGAGCATAAGCTAGACCATGAACCACATGTCCCAGAACCAGAAATAATGAAAGGGCTAGGTAGCTGGGAGCCCAAATTACTTAAATTGATGTCATATCATTTGAAAAGTGACATTCAAGCCTTACAAACTGAAGGACAATTGCTATCTATCTAATTCATGGCCCTGGACTCCTGTTTCCCACCTGCTCCAACACCAATTTAAGCAATTCTGAACTTTGGTCTCCGAGGCAGAATGTCTCAGATTTATTGAAGTGTCGGGTCCCAACTGTGCTAACATCCACCCCTGGCAGGGCCATTACCAGGTGTGAAATCTGGGTGCCCCTCACCCCCGCCAAGTTCGGCACGGCGACAATCAGAAGGAACAAATCAACCTGCCTCTGCCTAGTCATCGTGGGAGCCTTGTAATTTACCGTAATGACAGGCATGGAGGAGAAGCGGGTGAAGAGATCGTTCTGTTCTCCAGGCCCTTGTCCATGTGCTGGAGGGGCTACTGAGCCCTGCAACCCTCAGCCAAGAGGCAGCTGCTGCTCCTCGCGAGGGGCTGTTTCGGGACTTGCCTGTATCCTGAGTTGCTTTCAAATGGAATTGCGCTACCCTTCTTCTGTGTTTTGCAGACAGCACCCAAACTGTCGGTTCCTCCTGCCCCTGTTTCTCCCAACTGTCATCATTAACCACCTGTCATCTGCAGGTCTGTCCCCCAGGGCTGGGAGCCCTGGATAGCTCTGCCTTTCGATAAAGCAGAAACACCCCTCTCCACTGAAAGGAAAGTTTATTTCCAGGCCTGGAGTGTAGGGGAGGCTGAGCGAGACGAGACCCAGGCTTCCCATGAGCCTTGGCAGCCTCCCCTCCTACCTCCACTCTGGGGGGCCAGGGAATCCCGAGTCCACACTGAGCCTTAGCCTGCCCCTGCTCCTTTCCTCCTCCGCTAGGGTCCTGACTTGCCTGCTAGGTTCTGCCAGCTTCTGTCCCCAGGACCCTGAATCTCAGACCCCACCTACACTTGGAGGAGCCTCCCTGATTCAGGATGCAGATACCCAAAAGGTGCCAGGGATCCCTGCACCCTGCCATCTCGGTGCTCACGGACCAGGAGTGCCCTTGCCCCCGAAACTGGGCGACTGGTGTTGCAGACCCTCTTCCTGAACTCCTCTCTCACTTCCCTGCCCCACAGGATGCATTTTCCCTCCCAGCAGGCCCCACAGCCAAAGCCATGCCGGCCAAGACAAAAACTGCTTTAGGAAGAATTGTTTTGAATTGAAAAGTCAATGTAATACTGCAATTGGCAGATTATTCTACCGATGAACGTTTCCTAGAAAGAAACAAGTGCAGAACCTGGCTCCATCGAGCCCTGTGGTGTAGTCGGGAGCTCTGTGACCTTGGGTTTACATCATTGAGGGAGCAGACACAGGCCGGCAGCCTTGCCCATCTGCCATCCAACATCATCAGCCCCAGGAGATCTGCTGCATCATCCCCAGCTCCTCAGGGTCAGGCTGCGTTTTTCACAGCCTAGAAGAGGGGAGTTGCCTCTGGATTTTAAAAGAGATAAGGGAATGAGTGAAGAGAAATGGGATATGACTCAGCGATGAAATAAATGCCCGCAATACATCACTCCTAGGGAGGGGATCTGCCTCCACAAGTGATTCCCCAGAAATACTCCCTGGGGTGCTGGGTGTGATAATTACATGCTCCAGCTGGCTCTGATCCATTCTCAGGAGATGAAATGGGACACCTGACTACTGCCTCCTAAGCAGGTTGAGGAAACTGAGCCCCAGAGGCATCAGCCCTGCCCACTCTGTCAAAATCCAACCTGAAACTCAGAAGGCTCCCGAATCCCGTCCCTTCTCTTGTCAGCCTGTGGGGTTCCTCCTCTGGCTTCAAGACCCAGCTTGAAAGCACCACATCGCCTAAGGGGCCCTTCACCCCTGAGATCCAAATTTGTCTGCTGTGGCACTCAGCCCCCTGTCTTGCGATTACCTCCCATTTGTCTGTGGTTACCGACTTGTGGGGCAAGTCCAAGAATTCAGAGGTTAGGAGATGGGAGGAAGTGATCAAGGGAAGGAGGGGCTTCTTGAACAAACCTCCACTGGGTCTTACATGCGCCTGGTGAGAACTCAGAGTGACAAAGGGTGGCAGCTGTGACTTCAAGGATGATTATTGCCAAGGCGGACACACCTTGGGTCCTGTTATAGACCAGGCCATGGAAGGGTGAAGAATGGCCATGAGAGGATGTTCTGAAATGAAGACCTGCCTGTACTAGAGCTTACTTTGCACGTATCAGTGGCCAGGATGGAAATCTGTGCTCTCCTGACCCATTCATTTCCCATCCTACCCCACCCCACAGGTGACCTGGTCCTGCCAGAACAGAAACTTTTAGCCTAACAATGTTGGTTTTACTTTGAAACAACCTACCAGGAAGACCACCCAGACCCAAAAGCAGTCATGTCTCCTGGTTATCAATTATAAAATATTGATAGTAAGCAAGCCAACTGTTACCCTTTGACCCTATAATTGTACTTCTGGAGCTCTAGTCAAAAAAAAATTACTCTGAATATTTAAAAAAAACAACAACACTTTAGGCATTATTTGTAGAAAAATTTTTAAAAGCACCAAAAGAAATGGTTAAGTAAACAATAGGACATTCACTCGGTGGAATATTATGCACCAATAAAAAGTATGTTTAATTAAAAACTATAATAACATGAAAACTATTTACATTATAATAAATGAAAATAAAGATACAGAATTTTTATCTATATAATATACATGGTATAATTACAATTATAAAAAAAGAAAAGTTATAAAGAAGGAAAAAGGAGAAAAAAAACCCACCCCAAATCCTAATAGTGATTGCCTTTGGGAATTGGAACATTGCATGATTGTTTTCTCTTTATATTTTCCCATAAATCCCATAAGTATAGGTTAATTTTATAATGGGGAAGAAAAAACAACTTTTATTTAAAAAGTCAGAAGCTAAGTGATTTGGTTCATTCTTCCTTCCCCCAGGAGAGTGTGCAGTAGTTAAGACTATTTCTGTTTAAACTGATGAAGTTCACTGCTTCTTCCATCCATGGCCTAACATTTCCCTAAGGCTGGTTTGAAGGGAAGCCAATGACACTAGTCACAAAGTTGGTTTTTCTAAGGCTGCGGCAGGTGGGTATGTTCGGAGCAAACAGAATGATCACTTAGTAAATGCTAGGAGAACCAGATTGTAAGCGAGTGCTAGAGGGCTCCCACCCCACACAGATATTCTTCCCGGGCCTGACAAGGAGGCAGCGACCATGAACAGGAGCGAGGCGGAGCTCAGGGGGGCCTAGCATCAGCCACCCTCTGCTTTGGGAGGTTCTTTTTCTTGGTGGGCTGGAGTGGGGAGAGTTGTAGTGATGGAGCTCCCTTGCTGGGAAGTAACAATCGTGGCCGGGCTCTGGCCGATTTTCAGATTTCCTTAGTTCTGCACTTAGTGAGTAAATGAAGCTGAGAGAGGCAAGAAGGGATAAACGGGGCGGGGGAACAGGGCCAACTTGGAGGAACGAAAGGGATTCTGAATCTCTCTTGTAGAGTTCCATCTGCACGTTTCTCTTGTCTCCCCCAAACCTTGCAATTAGGCTACTCCACCTCCGTCCTTCTTCATTGAAGCACTTTAACATGAACGTGTGCAATGCCATTTCCACAAATGAAAACAAAGAATGCTGGCCTTGTCCCACCCTTGGCCAGTGGGCTTCCTCTCAGGCGCTCTGCTGCCGCTGCCCAATCCGCGCCCACAGATTCTAGGACCCACACCTCTGGTCTCTGGCGGCCTTTGTGTGTTTGTCAAATAACAGAGCTAAGTGATAATGTCTTCCCACAAAGAGATTCCTGAGGGGAGGGGGGAGGCAGTTTTCTAAGCCACACACACACACACACAGCCAGAAGCGAGGCCTGGATGGAATCAAGGCCCCAGAAGAGTCATCGAAGCTTAGAGCAGAGTTCGAAGTAACCTGGGCATCTTATCCCCACTGACCTTTCTGGCACTTAAATACTGCTTTGCAGAGCACCTGTTAAGTGCCGATGCTGTGCTAGGCACCTGGGATACAATGTGAACAGAACAAATACAACTTCTGTCCTCTGGAGTCTACAGGGAAGATGGAAAAGAAAGGATGAGGCCATCTTGTCCCAGGGGCCCTGGTCCTCAGGCAAAGCCCTCATTTGGATTTCCTACTGACTGCAGGCTACAGAACATATTGAATATGTAAGAGAATGTTTACATCTTTTTTTAAGGTATTTTATTTTTATTTTTAAAAGTATTTTTAAAGCCTTTTATTATTAAAATTGTTGTAGCGCTTTCCTCAACTGTGTTCCTTTTCCCATGGCAGTAAGTGGAGATTTTAGATGCTTACACATGTTTACATAAGGATTTCATCTCTCCTCCTGTACTAATGGCTAAAACGTAATTATGAGCTGTGCTTGTTAACCAAATGGAGATATGCCATGAGACAAGGAGACCGATTCCTAATATGGAGGTGTCCTTGGGCCGCAGCCCACTTATCCTGGTTTCCATCTCCTCCTCCCGACACAGAGGTGCCTTCATTAGTGGAGGAAAGAAAGAGGTCTTTGTGATGATGTCACTCCCAGACCACCCTACACAGACAATAAAACTGAATTTGAGAGAAGCCTGGTGAAATGAGAGCTCCGAAGTCATAGAATACCAGAGCTGCAAGGGCCCTGAAAGGTTACTTAGCCTAATCGCCTGATGTTAGAAACGGGCAAAGGGGAAGAGACTTGTCTAAGGTTACACAACCAGTTAGTGGTGGGCTGTTTTCACCAAGGTAAATACGGGGAAATTCATTCCATAGAAACTGCAATATCATTATGTGTTAAATACTATGCCAGGCAGGAGGGGCACAGGAGGAGAACTCTCATCAGAATGTGACATGCACAGCCACATGGCAGCATGTGGAAGCGTCTTCCCACAAAGGGAAGCGTCTCACTCTTCCTAGGGGAGCTACAGAAGGCATCAAGCAGGACGGGATATCTGAGTTGGGTCTCAATGATTGAACAGGAGTTTGTTGCAGAGAGAAGGGAAGAAGGTCATTCCAGAAACATGGAACCACATGTCTAAAGGTGAAAACACGTGGAAGAACATGATGTGTTTGGGGAATGAAGAGCATTTTCGTATAGCTAAAATGGAGGCTTCTTAAAGGGATATAATGGAGACTAGACCAAAAGGGCAGACCACGGGGCTTCCCTGGTGGCGCAGTGGTTGGGAGTCCGCCTGCCAATGCAGGGGACACAGGTTTGTACCCCGGTCCGGGAAGATCCCACATGCCGCGGAGCGGCTGGGCCCGTGAGCCATGGCCACTGAGCCTGCGCGTCCGGAGCCTGTGCTCCGCAACGGGAGAGGCCACAACAGTGAGAGGCCCGCGTACCGCCAAAAAAAAAAAGGCAGACCACGGAAAAACTGTGAAGGACTTAATACCACGCTAAGAAGTTTGCTGGGGAGATGTTATCTCGGTGCTTAATAAAACCACATATCGGCAAAAGGATGAAGGGTGGGTTGAACAAAAAAGGACCAGAGCTAGGGAGACTAGTGGGGTGGATACGGCAATACTTCAGGTGGAAAATAAAGACGCTGAAGATTAATAAAATAGGCAATCCCAAAGAAGACAAAGAGCACTCATGAGGCCTGCATTAAGGCAGCAATATTTAGATGGCAGAATTAGCAGGACCTCGTGAGAGATGATTGGCTGTGGGGATGAAACAGAGCAGGGATGGGCGAACTACTGCCCAAGGCCATATCCAGCCTCCATCCATTTTTGCACAGCCCCAGTACTAGGAACGGTTTTCATATTTTACAAGTGACTGAAAAAGAACAAAAGAAAAAGAATATTTTGTGACATATTAAAATTATGTGAAGTTCAAACTTCAGTGTCCATAAGTACAGTTTCATTGGAACACAGCCAGGCTGGTTCATCTGCCTATCGTCTGTGGCCTCAAGGGCAGAGCTGTGTAGAGGCCAGAGGGCCAGCAAAGTCTAAAATATTTACTACCTGCCTCTTTGAAAAAAGTTGCTGACCTCTGAAACAGAGGACAACTGCAACATTTCCACCTTAGGCAGCTGGTGGGATGGTGGAAGAGGAGAAGCAGATTTGGGCAAGTGGGACAAATAATAATTCCATTACAGGCATGCTGAATCTGAGGGTCCCGTGACACATCCAGGAGACAGTGGAAAGATGTATCTGGATACAAGATCTGGATTTGAGATGTGGATTGGGGAACCACAAATGGGCAGGTGGCCCTTGAAGCCATGGGAGTAAGTGAGAAAATCCATGGAGAGGAAAACAGAATGAGAGGGCAAAGCAGGTGAAGTCAGGACCCCGGGAAATGCTGCTGAGAGGTAAACAAATAACAGAAGCTCGAGAAGGAGTCCAAAAAAAATAGACACAGGGAACAATTCAGTGTGGATAAGATCAAGGGAGAAGAGAATTTTAAGAAATTTTAAGAAAGAAAAAGTTGAGGGACTTTTAAGGAATTTTAAGAAAGAAAAAGTTGAGGGACTTCCCTCGTGGCACAGTGGTTAAGAATCCGCCTGCCAATGCAGGGGACATGGGTTCTATCCCTGGTCTGGGAAGATCCCACATGCCGCGGAGCAACTAAGCCCATCTGCCACAACTACTGAGCCTGTGCTCTAGAGCCCGCGAGCCACAACTACTGAGCTCGCACGCCTAGAGCCTGTGCTCTGCAACAAAGAGAAGCCACCGCAATGAGAAGCCCATGCACCACAATGAAGAGTAGCCCCCGCTCGCCACAACTAGAGAAAGCCCGTGCATAGCAACGAAGACCCAATGCAGCCATAAATAAACAAACAAACAAATAAATAAATAAATTTATAAAAAGAAAAAGTTGAATAATATGAACGCCACCAAGAGCCCAAGAGGAGTGACGATTGAAAAGGAGACTGGATTCTGGAGAATTTAGCCAGTGAAGTGTAAATCTTGGGAACAGAATAAATTCTTCAATCGACTTCCAGGAGTCCACACTCTCCCACTTCCCCTCCTATCACACTGGTCACTCCTTTCCAGCCTCTCTCGCTGGTTCCCCCTCATCTCCCAATTTCTAAATGTTGGAAAGTCCATGAACCTCTTCTACGTCCTATACTCCTTCCTTGATGATCTCCTTCAGTCTCATGGCTTTAAGTACACCTACACACAGAGATGTCTCCAGCCCAGAACCCTCCCCTGAGCTAGATTCCTAGAACCAACTGCGAACTCAATATGGCCCCGGGAAGTCCAGGAGGCACCTCTAACTAAACAGGTCCAAAAGAGAGTCCTGCTCTTTCTCCCCACATCAGCTCTTCCTGTAGAATTCTCCAACTCAGTTAACGTCAATTCCATCTTTGGGTTTGTTCAAACCCAAACCCTGGAGTCATCTTGATTCTACTCTCTCACCTTCCATCCGATCTTTCAACAGATCCTATCCACTGTATCTTCAAACTATATCCAGAACTGAACGCTCACCCCTCCACTGCTACCGCTCAGTGCCAGACCACCTCTGTCTCTCACCTGGATCACTACAGTGGCCTCCTAACTCACCTCCCTGTTTCCACTCCTGCCCCCCTCAGCCACTTACCACCATCAGAGCAAGCGTGATCACATTATTCCTCGGCACAAAACTTCCCGCGTCCCTCTGAGTAAAGGCCCCAGGCTTACGATGGCCTCCAGAACACTACACAGCTGTCCCCTCACTCTAATTACCCCTGAGACCTCACCACCTTCCACAGTTGTCCTCAAGACACCAGGCCCACTCCCGCCTCAGGGTCTTTGAATCTGCATTCCCTCTACCTGCAGTGTTCTTCTCCAAGATACACATACTGTGCTCCCTCACTTCCTCAGGACCTTACCCAAGTAAACCCTTCTCGGTGAGGCCTTCTCTAGCCACCCTATTTAAAACTGTCAACCATCCCTCCTCCCTCACTCCACAACGCTCCATTTCCCCCTTCCCTGCTTTATTTTGCTCTAGAGCACTTATCACTACTCTAATACAATATGTACATTTTACCAATTAATCTTGTCTTTTCTACTAGAAGGCAAGCTCATGAAGGCAGGGATGTCTGTCTGTTTGTTCCCTGCCATATCCCAGCACCTAACACAGTGCCTGTCACATGGCAGGCAACTCAATAAATAACTGGTGAAACAATGGGAATAGTGGATCAGCAAGTGACTAGGAGCTCAGAAAGGGGAAGCCAGTGCAGACAACTTTTCCAAGGCCTTTGGTGAGCAACTAAGAGGAAACTAGCATCGGGAGTGTCTACAAATGGCAAAGACTCAAGCATATTTGCAGATGTTAAGGTGCTAGAGCAGCATGAAAAAGATTGGGGATATGAGAAAAACGATATGGCTATGCCAAGTCTGGGAAGAAGTGGAAGTGAAGGGCCTCATGAGCAAGGGAAGAAAGGACCTCCTCGGAGGGGACTAAGAGAGGGAGGGGACAGGAAAGGACAGGTGTAGATACAGATGGGACTGGCGGGTGGGGGGGGTGAAGAAAATTTGAACAAGTTCATACCTGGCACTTAATTTTCTATCTCAAGGTCTGGGGAAGAGCTTGAGTGACAAGGGTTTCAACATGGCACTTTGGAAAATGAAGATGCAAGCTGATTAGGAGAGAAGGATTGCTCAGCAATGCTGAGGCTTCTGCTCACTCTAGAAACCATAAATCTATTGCAGAATTTGGGGATTTCCCCCAGTTACACGGGACAGCCAATGAGAACCAAAATGGTACACTTTGGGCACCAGACAAAATGTAAAAACTCTGAGGGATGATAAATAAGTGGTTAAAATATAGGAATAACCATTGCTGCAGGCCTAATTTAGGACACCTTCAGCTGGGAGATACAATTCAAGATGACATTCCTGGAAAGAGCAAGTCGTGAAGACAGATTTGGAGGAAGGCAGGTGAAAAGCGGCCCTTTGGCAAGTAGACTCTGAAAGGCTAGTCTAAGAACTACACAGCATAAATGGGGACTGGAAACCCAAAACGAGAAGATCCACAGAGGAAAAACAAAAGCTACCTAGCTACGACTCATGAGAATGGGACCAGATATTTGTAAATGCTGAAATGTGACATCTTGGGAAACAGGATGATCTGACTTGCAAAGAAAGATCCCTCATTTCTAAAGGACCAAAAGAGTGCTACACAGGCTTCATACTGTCGTGTGAAGCTTTTTGCAGAACCTGCAGAATCTTCTTGCAGTCCATGATGAAAAGACTATTTCAAATTTGAAAGACTATTTAAAACTGAGCCGTCAATTTTAATAGCTTCCATTATTTGTGCCATGCTTTGTCTCATTTAAGCCTCACAACCTCCATGTAAAGAAGGAATTTTTATTCCCATTTTATGGATGAAAAAACAGAGGTTTCGAAGCATTGGGGAACTTGTCCGAAGTCATAGCAATAAATAGCCAGACCAGAAATCAAGCCCAAATATGTCTGGTCCCAAAGACCATGCTTTTAGCCTCTATTCTCTCTTGCCTCCCTCATGCTATTTTTTTCTTATGAAACACAGGAGTGATCATTAGTTTTACTATATTCTTATGAGACTGCCAGTCATTCTATGATATGTTAGTAGGTATTCTTAGGAAAACATACTTTTAATATGAAATTATTGACCTAAATATTCTAACATGTATCTGACTGTGAGACACAACAGGTTTCAAGTGAATGAATGGGAGTCCTTGGGCCCAGGAGAATTCTACGCCAAAGCACTGGGGAAATCTGTGGATAGACCAGCGTCCATGATCTTGAGGAATCATGAAGAATGGGAGGTTCCAGAACACTAGGAGGAACATGGAAGAAGGCAGTCTCTGCAAAGCACAGAGCTGTGAGTTTATGCAGGATCCAGAGCAAGACCTAGCCTTATTGCTACTGAAGAGATGGTTAGTGGGCCCTTGACAGGGAAAGCACCGATCACGGAGATCCAGCACATGCTCGCCAAGAGCAGGTCATTTCAGACCAACCCCACTGCCATCTTTGACTTTGCAGGACCACCCCGTGTAGCAGCAAGCGGCTATAGCTGGGTGACGGCATCCCTTTAGAAGAAGCACATGCTCTTCCATTCACCCCCTTACATCCCCTGGATTAGCTAATAGACTGAATAAAAGAATCAGGACTTAACAGTTAAGTACTATAACAAGGCTAAAAATAAGATCTTGCCCTTGGTTTCAAAAACCCAACTGAGCCAATCCAAGATAGGGAAGGGAATGATTTAGGAGCAACAAACATTAAAATGTCTTTGAGTGAGCTGGTAACAAGCTCAGAGAGAGCTGTGATGTTGCTGGCAGAATAAAGGAAAGCAGCCTCAGCTGCATTAACAGAATGTGGTGTCTCTGCTAGAACAAAGGAGGTGACAGCCCTGTCCTAACGGACCGGACTACCACCATACTGTGTTGACTTCTGGGCAGCTCACTTTGAGAGCCTGCTAGTTATTCTCTGTTTCTCAACACTCCCACTATGATCTACTCTCTGCATTGCTCTGCGCCCTAAGGGAGCTGACCCCGACGTATTGCATCACCCAGATTCCCTTGCCCTGGTGACTTCCCACGGGGTCTGGCCAATGGGAAGAACCAGCAAGAGGTTCAAGGGCAAGAAGAGAGAGAACATGCAAGTACCTCTTGCGCCACTGTCTCCCTGCTCCATCTCCACATTTCCGACAGTGGCTGTGTCCCTCTACAGCTACAGTTCCTATCAGGCAGCGCCCCTTCCATAGCTCCAGCTCTCAGTGGGTTGCGGTTTGCTCCCCTGGCCCTTCAGGCCTAGGGGTGGTAATGGCTTCCCCTTGGTGGTAACTCCTAGCTGTCTCAGCATCCTTCTGGGTTCTCTTCACCCTGCCCACATCTCTGTAAACAGTCCCTTCACCACATTATTTTTAAAATCCCAACTAATGTGCCCTTCTGTTTCTTGCACAGACCCTGACTGAAACTGAAAAGATAGGATACCAGGGGGCCATGAAGCTCATCTGTGAGGACCAGCTACTGGAACAGAGGATGTTTGGACTGATCAAGGGGCTCCACAAAACAGGCTGGTCCACTTGGACAAAGTGAAGAGCCACCGTCCCACTCGTTCTCCTGGCTGCATGAACAGAATAGTAGTACATACAGAGAGACCACCTTTGAGCTCAATATAAAGTAAACTTTTCTAAAGAGTTGGCAAAGTGGGGTGAGCACTTCTGGTAGGTCATGAGCTTCAGTAATTCTCAGGTGCCCAGTCTCAAGCTGGAGAGCCCATATCGGGAACACTGTAGGAAAAAGTTACAGGGATACCTAGGAAAAGACTCTCCAATCCAGGGTTTCACAATTTGTTACCAACTACACACTACTCACACAACGGTTTTCCGAAATAAGCACACTGGAGGGAGGGCAGGGACATTTTTGGGGATATGTTTTGCTGCTTCTCAATTCAATATAGAGAATAGAAGTCTAGTTCTTTGTATCAAACTTGATAATTCTCAACACTGAGTTCTTTTTCATGCTTTAAGATAACTCAGGAACATGAAACTTATTTTACATATCATCATCACAAACTTAAAAATGTTTATTCCCAAACCACTGAAGTCTATGAAAATAAAAAAATTTTTTAACTAAGCATCTTCTACCTACACACCAGTCACTAGCCCTTTTTCCGACTGTCACCTCATTATTCAAAATAAAAATCAGGATGCTACAAATAAATGGTGGAGAGGATGTGAAGAAAAGGGAACCCTTGTCTACTGTTGGTGGGAATGTAAATTGGTGCAGCCACTTTGGAAAACAGTATGGAGGGTCCTTAAAAAACTAAAAATAGAACTATCATATGACCCAGCAATTCCACTCCTGGGTATATATCTGGAAAAGATGAAAACTCTAATTCAAAAAGATACATGTACCCTAATGTTCATAGCAGCACTATTTACGATAGCCAAGATGTGGAACCAACCCAAGTGCCTATCAATAGATGACGGGATTAATAAGATGTGGTGTAAGAGAAAAACAAATACCGTATGCTAACACATATATATGGAATCTAAAAAAAAAAAAAAAAGGTTCTAATGAACCCAGGGGCAGGACAGGAATAAAAATGCAGACGTAGAGAATGCACTTGAGGACACGGGGAGGGGGAAGAGTAAGATGGGACGAAGTGAGAGAGTACCACTGACATATATACACTACCAAATGTAAAACAGATAGCTAGTGGGAAGCAGCCGCATAGCACAGGGAGATCAGCTCAGGGCTTTGTGACCACCTAGAGGGGTGGGATAGGGAGGGGGGGAGGGAGACGCAAGAGGGAGGAGATATGGGGATATATGTATACGTACAGCTGATTCACTTTGTTATACAGCAGAAACTAACACAACATTGTAAAGCAACTATACTCCAATAAAGGTGTTTAAAAAAAATAGATGTGGTGCATATATATATATATATATATATATATTGGAATATTACTCAGCCATAAAAAAGGAACACTGCCATTTGCAGCAACATGGATGGACCTAGAGAATAATAGGCTTAGTGAATTAAGTCAGACAAAGGCAAATACCGTATGATATCACATATATGTGGAATCTAAAAAAATAATACAAATGAATGTATATGCAAAGCAGAAACAGACTCACAGATATAGAAAACAAACTTGTGGTTATCAAAGGAAAGAGAGAAGCAGGGAGGGACAAGTTAGGGGTGTGAGATTACAGATACAAACTATTATATATAAAGTAGATACGCAACAAGGATATACTGTATAGCACAGGGAATTATACCCATTATCTTGTAATAATCTGCAAAAAATACTGAATCGCTATGCAGTACACCTGAAACAAACACAATATTGTAAATCAACTATACTTCAATTTAAAAAAAAAGGATGCAAAATCTGCCCATGGGACAAAATATTTTACATGTAAACTGTCCTGGAAAAAAATAAGATCACCTCAATTCACCCTGGTGAGAAAAAGGAAATGGTTTTTGCGAGAGCCCTTAACTCTTGAGTTCACAGAAGGGTCAGATCAGATCCCAGGATGCTACAAGTGTGTGTGTCTAATCGAGGTTTTCTCCTTGGGTGTGAGTTTATCATTTATCACAAGGCGGGACTGCTAGGACTGCCACCTCTCCACTCATTCGTTCGACAAACATTTGGTGTTGATCTACACATTAATAGAGCCCTGCTGGGCCCTGGGGACGGACGAGAGATCCAGAGGCCAAGGCTGCTACCGTACACTTCAGCAGGTCTAGGAAATGATCTGATTTCAAAGACCAATGAAGGCAAAGAGTGAGAATGACGGCGCCCAGAAAAGTTTCAGAAGAAACTTGGAAACTGCCAGCCTTCGGCGCGGAGAAGGCGGGGACTTGGGGCCCAGGGGAGGACGCCGCCTCCGGGCTGGCGGGCCCGGCCGCCTCCTCGGCCCCCGGCCCAGCGCGGGCGTCGCCTGGTTGCAGGCCCGAGTCGCCACACCCGATCGCCGCGGGGCCCAGGAGGGCAGCGCCCAGGCGACCCAGAGCAGGGCTGCGGCGAGGCCCGGCCCCATGAGACATTCCCGGGCAGCGCGCGCCCACACCGCCGCGCGCCCCGCTCCCCGGCGCCGGGCACCCGCGGCGCGCTCCCGCCCTGCCCGAGGAGCCCCGGCCCCTCGGCCCCCCTCCCGGCAGCTCGCCGGCCCGGGCCGCACTCACCCTCCTTGGCTTTCTTCCTCCGGGCCAGAGTTCCTCCGAGTTTCCCCAAGAAGGAGTCATCTTTCTTCCGGGACGGGGGCGACTTGGGAGTGGGGGACTTGGGGACAGACGGCGACTTCTGCGGGGAGGTGGCCATGGCGACGAAGCGGGCAGCCGCGGGCCGGTCGGGACGCGGAGCGGGCGCCGGGCGGACGCGGCGGGCGCGGCGGGACTGAGGCTGCGGCTTTCCAAACGGAAGCGGAATTATTCCAAGCATTTGAGGCAGCTCACGCTCGCCTTTCCCTTCCCTCTCTCCCTCCCTTGCGCCTCCCTCCGCCCTGAAAGGAGCTGCGCGCTCGGGGCCCGCGCCCCGCTGCTGCCCGGAGCAGGGAGGATGCCCCAGATCTGCCCCTTGCAGGACGTGCGGCCTTACCTGTTTCGGTGTGTATGACCCTCTCAGCCTGGGAGCCCTGGAGCCTGGAGGCCGTAGTTGCCCCGGCTCCGCACTCAGCAGAGTTCCTCGCTCCAACCCAGGGTTCAGTGATTGCTGAACTGAACCCACCTGCTACTCTGTCTCCCGCTGATTTGGCCCGGCTGCTGGGTGAGGAGCTCGCTCCTCCCCTGCATTTCAAACTGTAGTTATTAGGCCCGTGTCTTGTGCCCATGAAAGAGTGAGCCTGCTCAGGAAGAAATAGAGGGAACCAAAATGTGTTCGGGCCCCACCAGCTGGACACATCCAGCTGTTCCTGCACTTATCCATGACTGTCAACCTCCTCTACACCTCCAACCAAGAGTGAGAAGTTTGAAGTTCATGAGTACAGGCCAACACCTAGAGACATCTGTGTTTCTAGCAGCTCAATGGCTTGTACAAAGGAGGATCCCAAATGTAGGTGGAAACATGAATGGGAAGGTACGGCCATCGGCTCCTGTGGGAACCGCCTCTCCACCCCTCCCCCACCCCCAACTTATCTTGCCTTAAATAAAAGCAACAGAGTGACAGGGGAGTGGCACAAAAGCCAGCATTTCAAGGACTCATGCTGGAAATGATTAAAAGGCACATTTTACTGTGCTTGGCCACTTGAGGTTCTCACTTGGGCTCCCCTGGCTGTCTTCGGGTCTCTTTTTCACACACACACACACACACACTCACACAACCCCTTGGCAACTGTGTTTCCTCCAAGTAGCTACAGCTGATTGACCCTGAGTGATCACCTGACCCAAAGGGCCCTAATGCTTGACTGGAGAGCAGCCAATCAGATAGTCTCCATCAAGAATCTAAGCTAGAGACAGTTGTCAGAAGTCCAGCACTTAGCGATGATAATGCAGACTCAAGACTGGGGGGGTCCATTTTTAGCCACAGGCCTGCCGATGAGTAGAGAAACAAAACAATGGAGCAACGAAGTGTGCTCAAGAAGCCTTGTGGTCTGAGTAATGAAAAACCATGGGAGTAGCTGCCTGGACCTAGAACCTCTTCTGAGGGCCTACCTGTAGTTCTCAGGAGGGCCATCTGTGCTTCCTTCTGAGGACATGTTCCTAAAGCCTTGTAATCACCCATCCACCTTTACTTGAGCCAGTCAGCCAACTAACAAGCAACGATTCCTGAGAACATAAATTTAACGAGGTGGTCAATAGATTCTCAGCAGATATGTGTTCATCTTGTCTTTGCTTAAGAGTCGTAATTTGACCTTTTTTGAAAGTTATGCTTTAGCTGTTTCCTCTTACCTAGTAGAAAGCAGAGAACTCACAATGACTGCTAGAATTCATGCGGGAGATTACAATAACCACCTGCTCCTGCACCACCACCCTGATAAACCTTAAAGACATGTTGAAACGTCAAAGTAGGTTCCCGTTTTGATTACATCATTCATAATTCTTGTGCAGGATATTTTATACATAAGGATATGTCCAAAATCTGATCTCCACCCTTGGAACTCTTATCGGGGAATCATGAGACACACACCTCAATAGCTGTGTGATCTTGGACAAGTTTACTCCCATTTCTGAGTCTCTGTTTCTTCATCTACAGAATGAAGTGGTGGGAGAACATAATGGTTCTCAAACCTGATTGTGCTTCACAGTCCCTTAGGGAGTTTGTTACAGTCATGGGCCCAGTCTCTAGAAATTCTGATTCAGTACATCTGAAGTGAAACCAAGGGATAGGTATTTTTTAACAGGGATTAATTACATCAGGTGATTTTGATGTAGCTGATTCATGCACTGATGTTCGGGCACCTAGAACCACTTCCAGTTCTGTGGTTCTCTATTCTTCACCAATTGCTGATCTCCGTATGCAGGGCTTAGGTTCTAAATACGACATGGTCAAATTTATACATGGAGATCTCTTAAACTGCTCATGCATGCTTTTGCATCTACACTCCTCTTTGGTAATTTTTATGCATACTAAAGTTTGAAAATGATTGAGCAAGACTAAATGGAGGAACAAACAAAGGCTTGATTGTGGGATGCTAGCTCCCGGGAACTACCAGCAAAATAAGGTGTAGAGAAGGCAAAGCTGAGTTTATTGTACACCATGGTAAGGAGATTCCTGCCTTGGTAGGGTCTTAGCAGCATCTTGGACTAGGGTAGAGCACAACAGGGATATTTCTAAGGTTTTGGAATCTGGTTTAAGGCAGGTCTTTCAGTGGGGTTAGTGCTTGATTAACTTTGGCTAAGGATTGTAATATACTAGGTTAGGATTGGTGGACACAGGGCAAGATTTTCAAAGAGTCTTGGAGGGTAAATAGTCTTTAATGTTATCTATTGAAAAGTTTAAGTGTTTTATGTTCATTTCAATGAGATTTGGGGGGAGGTTCTTGAACAATAAAGTTATTTGTAACTTTCATCTTTCTATGCAAGAGTTTTTTTTTGTGGTACGCGGGCCTCTCACTGTTGTGGTCTCTCCTGTTGTGGAGCACAGGCTCCGGACGCGCAGGCTCAGCGGCCATGGCTCACGGGCCCAGCCGCTCCGCGGCATGTGGGATCTTCCCGGACCGGGGCACGAACCCGTGTCCCCTGCATCGGCAGGCAGACGCTCAACCACTGCACCACCAAGGAACCCCGCAAGAGTTTTTTTGAATAGTTGAAGTTATATTGTTAAAGACAGGGGACTGGTAAAGTCCCGTTAAGGTGACAGTGACCTATATGGGTATGAATGGATTCCAAGGTCTCAGAATTATGCAGATGTCTTGTTATTCAAACTTTTCTGCCTCTTAGATAATTATCAATCTCTCTTGAAAGGCCAAGTGGAATGGATGCTGAATTATAAATCAGTGCTATTCAAAGTGTAGTCTGAAAACCAGTATTGTCTGCAAACTGCTGTTAGTCCTTGATGATCTAAATATAGAAACTAGAGTGTTTAGAAACTTTTATACAATTTAACAGTGCAATTTTATATTTATTCTTTTATATTGTATTTTACAAAAATATTGATCTACGA